>NC_090923.1:197383406-198006999 GCF_040938575.1 Ambystoma mexicanum
TGCACACCTGCTGTCAGCCACCCCTCACTCTGCCTAACACTCCCTGACTGGTGTTCGGTAGGCTCTTTTTCGCCGGATCACCTCTTCCCTCGCGGACTTATCCCTCACTTTCTGCTGAATATGGTCTATGTGAATCCAAACCCTCTCCACATGACAGTCAATGAAGGATCTCTCTTTGCCTCACTCTTTGCCTTTCACACCTGCTTCCTTGGCAAACAGATCTCCTCCATTGGATTCCTCTGTTAAATGTTTGCCGGTGACTTGTATGTTTCTGTCACTGCATGCCACTTTGATGACTTAGATGAGCTCACTGGAGATAATTTCAAAAAGAGTGTTGGAGCCCTTCTCCTGAGAAGGAACATGGGTCAAATACCGTGTTCTATGAAATTTCCTCCACCCAGGAGGGTCTACAACCACGTTTTAGCTCACTGCACCCTTCCCAGAGGAGAAATATCAATTTGCATTTCAGTCTGGTCCCACCCACAAGGGCAGACCAGCACCGAAAAGAGTGCAATGGTGCAGTGAGCTAAAACGTGGTTGTAGACCCTCCTGAATGGGAGAAATTCCATGGAACACGGTATTTGACCCAATAACGCAACAAAAGTTCCTTTCCGTAATCTTTTAAGTTGGGAGACTTTTCACCCCCTGGATCTTCCTCAACTTGGCTCCGCTCCCTTTTCAATGATAGCCTCCCTCTGTCAGGTTCACTACAGCCTTTCACTCAAAATATTATCACCTGTAGTATTCAAGAGTCTCAGTGTCTTAAACATCATCCACTGTGGACATCCCTCAGTTGGGTTCACTCTTGTCAACACAATGTTCACAGGGTTTCTTCACTCCTGAATCTCCCTCAACCGGGCTCCGATTCTTCTTTAATCCTAGCCTCCTTTTGTCAGGTTCACTACGGCCATGGTCTTACGAATGAGTGCCCACCCGGCGCTGGACTACTCTGCAGTTATTCTTTCCCTGGGCTTTCGTAAGCGTTCAGTAACACACAAGTTCTTTGTTCATAAGTTCTTTCAATTCATATCATGTTGCCGTTTGCAACCTTTGCTTAATATAGTCCGGTGTACTATCGGTTCTCCCTCCGACTTGCCGGCTGTGTTGTGAGCTCCTTGGCGTTTCTTGTCTCTAGAGTCAATGACGGTACCCCGGTAGCAAGCATGTCTCCCCGCCTTGATTATCGGTGCGGGACGGCCCAGTGCATTGTTGACATTTGTTACACCACACGCCAGCTGTAGTTCCCGGTCTTATGATTCCTTTCACAGAGGTTTCGCAGGTCTGGGTCGAAAAGGGCAAGGGCACTTCCCTCCTTGCAGTTCTTTCAAGTCTCCCCGCCTTTCTCCTCCGTTTGAACCGCCATCCTGGAATAACTGCTTCCTCGTGCGGTTGCCCTTGCTCAAAGTGTGCTCACATGCTCCCTCTTTTATCACTATGGGGAAGGGAAAGGGCCATCATGTGTGAGTAGTTATTGTCAATTGCCTGACTCTGCTTGACCCTTGTGTTGGGACATGTCAGATAAACTGCTCTGGTGTTAGTATGTTGTCTTTCACAGTGTTATAAAGTGTTTGCGTCGGAAAAGGGGGATAAAGCTTCTGAATATCCTACGGAGTAGGATGGGGAAAAGGTGTTATACGGAAGGGATTACTGTGTCCCACCCATCAGTGTCCCACTTCTCCCCAAAGACCCCTCCCCCCGCCCCATCCAGCTAATCCTCCCCCACTGGTCCACCCCCAGGAACTGGATCCAATACCGATGGCTGTGTCCTGGCCACCGGGATGACAGATCTCCGGGGACTAGCGGATGTGACACCTTCAGGTTTCTAACAGCACTGAGGAGATAGTCTCAATTTTGAAACGTTTACCCTCCGGCTAAGCTGCAGGCCCAGATGGGATGTATTCTGATATTATTTAGGGCTTTTCAGATTGGTGGGGCCTGATTCTATTTAGACTTGTCAATGCAGTGAGTCTCTCTGGGGTATTACCTTGTTCAGGGTACCAGAGCATTATAGACACCATCTTTAAGAAGAGACTTTGATGACCCTAACTGCTACATGCCTATTTCAGGGTTGAGGAATGGGCTGGTTTCAGAAGAGTGTATTCCACGAGTGATTACTGTTTGGTGCTCTCTGCACTGATAAACAAATATTGTTCAGTTAGAGGTGGGAAGCTATATGTGGCTTTCATTGACCTGGAAAAGGCCTTTTATTCAATCACAAGGCATGTGATCTGGGGAAAGTTAGCAGCGCTAAAAATGCCGGTTGGACTCCTGAATCTGCTACAACTCTGCTATAGAGACATGCATGCCTCTGTATGGTGTAAGGGATCGAGAGTAAGACTAGGACAAAGTGGCATATTAGATGTTGGTTATTGACTAGGGTTTGGGAAAATCCTGTCTATCACTAACTCTACGAGGGGTTTCCCTGCCTCAACATAATTAAGAAAAGTCTGTGTCAGGATGTTAAATAAAGAAAGCTTCCTCAGTCCTCTCTCCACAACCCTAAACAGACCCTTGCTAAACTAAACACACAGTGGAAAAGAGGATTTCTCTGAGCTACAAACATATACCATATTCTTGAAGTTTCAAACATAACGTTTGAAGTGCAGAAACGAAAAGGGATAATGTTCTACCCGGAAAGGGGTTCTCCCTTGCCCTAGATTTCTTCTAGTGGCTTTAAATATTGTTTTACAGTTCTAATTTATCCAAGGGGGAAGGCTCTATTCTTGAATCTTCACCACAATATACAGTTCTTTTGAATTACACTTATCCTTAAAAGGATCTGGTTTCTCCCTTTTCCATTTTATCACTGTTCCACGATTCCGAAAAGGGGTTCTGACTTAGAGCTTTCTTTAGTTCTTCTTCTCTCCCTGGTATACTCTCCTGCCAGGGTATTGTAGCTTATCCTTACAGACAGGTATGGGTACTCCATTTTATCAACGTTTCATACTTTCAAGGTAGGGTTCTTAACCCCTTTGCTCACTTCTTCTTTCCCCTGCCTGGTTTACTCTCCTGCCAGGGCGTTGCACCTTTTAGATTTGGATGAGTCCCAGACTCACTGTTCGGTTCGCCTGCTTCACTATCCTGAGAGGGCTTCTTTGTTTTCTTTTCACTCTTTCTTGTATCCAGGACACAACAGTTCTCCAATATTGTATCACTGACCCTTTCTTCACAAGCTTTGTATCAATTGTATTGGCTTTGCTTGAGATTTCAACAATGGTCAGTTCTGTGTTATTGTTACTGTCTTCACTTGGGATTTTCCCAATTTTCCTATACTTTCTATTACTTTCACTTAGGCTTTTTGCAGTGTTACTATCCATGTCAATTATATTGCCTTCTCTTGGGCCTTTTGCAATGTTCGTCTCAATTCTATTGCTTTCACTTAGGCATTTTGCAATGTTCTTATCTGTATCAAATATATTGCCTTTTCATAAGCCCTTCGCAGTGCTTGTCTCTGTATTCATTATATTTCCTTCCTTGTTTGGGCTCTCTCGCATTGGGGCTGGCATCAGTATTCTAACTGATGTGCCCCGGTAACGCATGTGCTCTAGCTGTTCTTAGCGGTGTTACTCAAGTGTCTTAGGAGTTCATGTTGCTTCTCTGTCCTCTCTGCTTCTCGCCTGTTGACTGGCAATGTCTTCCATGAGCCGCTTGGCTGCCCTCTAAGTCTGGTAGCTCTGGCTGTCCGTGACAGGGAACAGCTAAGTTCTCCCGGCTTGTCTTAGCTGCATGCCATCTCCATTAGCGGTCAAGCTGCGTTCTGCTACCCACTCTCTTCCGGTGTCCCAAACAGCATTAAAACAAGTCGTATGCAGTGGAAAGCTCAGTCACGCTCTCTTTCTCTCTCTGGTTGCTAAGTTGTGTGCATTTTAAATGTCCCGGTCTTACTCAGTAGTTACCAACGACTTGAACGTGGCATTGGTTTACTGGGTGTGATTCTCCTCATTACTCCATCCATCTTCCTCATCTCAGTACTAGAAAGTTGGTGGGGGGTGCATACCGTTGTTGGCAAGGAAAGCCTGGGAATTCAGTGACATTACAATAAGCTATACAGGATGTGGTATTATTCCTTTGGTGTTACCAAGAGTTACCACTGAATTGTTGTTTACATCTAATATTCTCTTGGAGTTTGTCCTCTCCTATGTGGATGTGGTCCTCTCACAGATAACCACCCCAATGGTCAGTGTCGGGTAGCTTCTGCCTTTCCTTGGCCACGTAGGAGGAGCTTCCCTCCAGAGAATCGGTGACAATGTTGCTAGATTCGTCAAACCAGGTGTTTTCTGATGGTCGGTTGACAAACTAATTCCAAACTAATAAGGGTGTAAAGCAGGGTTGTGCCCTAGCTCCGATGTTATTTATTTTGTACTTGTCCAATTTTAACCATGAAACTATACCAACTAGGATCAATCCCTCCCCTTGGCATGCTGACGATAGCGCCTTGATTAATTTGACTCCTGGTGTGCTGCAACAGATCCTTTTTTATGCCAAAGAATATTGTTCTGCCCATGTCATTAAATTGAATAAGAAGACAAAGTTTTGGTTTTTAGGCAAGGGAAGAACTCATTCAACCTGGTCCCTTGATAGTGAAACGATAAAGGTAGCAAAATCATATTGCTACCTCGTATTACTTTTCACTAAAGATGGGAAATGGTCAGGGCACATCTCTGTGATTGCAGAGAAGGCTGCAGCAAGGTTGGGTGGTCTGCTCCGATTTTTATATTATATGTATGGCGGTCACATGTTAGATAAAGGCCTGCGGGTGTTCAAAGCCAAGCCAAGGTTTGCATCCTGATGACATACAGGAGCGAAGATGGAGAAGATCCAAAAAAGAAATTTTGAAGAAACTAGTGGGTCTCCCCCATGGTGCTGCAAATTGTGCCCAGCGAGAAGACTTGGAGATTACCACTATCGAGGTGCCTGCGCAAGTTATTTTTGAAAGCTATTTTTTTTTAAGTCTGTTTGGGTCAGTCAATCAACCCAAAATTAAATAAGGTTGTTTGGGAGATTAGGGGATCCCCTTCATTGTTAAAATAGTGGTATAATAAGGGGTGCAAATTATTGGCCATGTGAAGTATTCCATACATGGACTGCCCTTATTATCTTCCACTGCCCAATAGTGTGACCATGTGGAAGCAGAAAGCAATGCGGTGGGACCTGGAGAGGAATTTGAGGACGATGAGCACTCTATCTTCACTTGCCCTCTTTACCGCTTCACGTTATCCCATATTTTGGGGTGACGAAATATGCTCTATTCGATCTGGGGCATGTAGGAGGTTGGTACTCATGACCAGGTTAAATTTGCTACCTTTGAAAGACAGGATGAGGTGGGACAAACAACTGACTAGTACTAATTGCTACTGTAACAAAACAAAACGATTTCCAACCCTTGCGCTAAGTTATAAAATGGTGTGGGATAATGTTCACCAGAAAAGAAAAGTGTTCACAAAATGGTAAGTCAGGATGGTATGGCTGGGGTCTCCCTTTCCCACGTTTCTAGCACAGGACAAGGCAGGACTCTTGAGCATAGCACCCTCCTAGGCCTCCCCAGCACAAGCTAAAAGTTTGTTTCCAAAATATCAGGGCCTTCTGTGGCCAAGTCTCTTTCCACACAAAGGGCCTCATTACGACCCTGCCGGTCCGGAAAAAACGGTCGCGGTAAACCCGCCGCCACCGTTGTTTACGGACCGGCAAATTACGAGTTCTGCAGGCGGGTGGTGTAACTTCTGCCCGGTCTGACCTGGCGGGAGTAACGCCACCCGCCTCCAGGCGGAAATGAAAACACTGGCTCCGTCATTGATGGAACCAGTGTTTTCATTGTCCCCATCCCCATGGGGTCCTATGGAACTCCATGGGAATGGGGATTTATGGAATTCCGCCTCTGGAATTACCAGGTCACCAGGGTTGTAATGCCCTGGTGATTCCGGCAATCACAGAGGCGGTAATTCATTGCAAGTCCGGCAGCAACCTGCCGGTTTTTCCGGCTCGGTTACCGCCGGACTTCGAATGAGGCCCAAATTCTCTTGCCTCAGAGGACCTGGTGTATCATAACCAACAGAAATAAAGGTTCCTTCAATAAATCTTCCCGGGGTGATTACACTTCACCTTAGGATCCCCTTCTGATAGATGTGGATCCTTCGTGTAACATGGGCCTCCCTCTGGCGCGTTCACTAAGGCCTTTTTTTCAAAACATAACATTCAAGCGTCTCAATGTCTTTTCAAACAATCATTCACTTTGGGCATCCCTTAATCGGGTTCACTCTTTTCGACACAATGTTCACGGGTGTATTATGCTTCACCCCAATTCGCAGGCATCCCTCAGCCAGGTTCACGTTTGCCAAATACACAGTTCACTGTCCTTTATCACAATGCAGGATTCATTTTACTTTCCTTCTTATCAACATGTCAGACACTATCGATTGCACAAGGCGTTTGACTTGACCCTTATATGACCCCTCTGACTCCTCACGCCGGCCTCTCCCAGGGCCATCTGGTACTTATAGTTTCAACAAAGAAGACCAGCCAGAGTCCTTCAAATGAGCGCTCATGTGGCACCTGAGAACTCTGCAGCTGTTTCTTCAGTGGACTTTCTTTCCAGCTTAAACATACACAAGTTCTTTGTTCACAAGTTCATACAATGTCGATATTGGCAACCTTGGGCTCAACACAGTCCGGTTTGCTATCGGCTTTTTCCGACTCACCGGCTGTGCTGAACCTGTTGGCTCGTCTTGCTTCTGTAGTCAAGGACGGTACCACAGTGACAAGTGTGCCTCCATGCCTGGGTTATCAATGCGGGAGTCCCCCGTGCACCGTTGACATAGACTACGCCCCACGCGAGCTATAAATTCCGGTCTAAGTTTCCTTTTGAGGAGGCTTCGTGGTTCTACGTGGAAAAGGTTCAAGGGCGATTCCCTCCTTGTCTTCTCAGGTCTTGCCGCCTTTCTCCTCCATTTGAACTGCCGGTCCGAAATAGCTGCTTCCTCATGGGTTTGGCCTTGCTCGTCATGCGCTCTGCTTTTTCCCTGTGGGGAAGGGAAAGGGCCGGCAGGTGTGCGTAGTAATTGTCAATTGCCTGACTCTTGTATTGGGACATGTGCGGTAAACGGCTCTGGTGTTTGTCCATTGTCCTTCACGATATAAGAAAGTGTTTTTCAGAAAAGGAGGGGGGGTTAGAGTTTCTAAATATCCTATGGGGTAGGATGGGGAAAAGGGGTTACAAGGAAGGGGGTACCAAATCTCATCCTTCGACGTCCCACTTCCACTCCCCAAAGACCCCCTGTCCAGGTGATCATCCCCAGCAACTGGATCCAATAGTGATGGCCGTGTCCTGGCCACCTCTATGACAGATCTCTGGGGACTAGCGGGTGAAACACCTTCAGGTTTCTCACAGCCCCCATGTGGAGGGCCTCTATTTTGCACAGACCATCATTTTTATTGGTAAATTTTTACGTTTGTGTGATTATATTTATTGTTTGTTTTTAAGGAGAAATCCGAATTTGAATATACTAACAGTTGTGACAAAACCAAAGGTTACGTCTCTGTCTGCCAACACGGAAACACTGATCCAGCTCCTAAAACCCAAAGGTACCAAAAGATTTTCTACACTTTCCCTAAATATAACAGGTACATAATACATCAATCACAGTGTTCAGGAAAAGTAGCGTCAATATCAAGCATGTGATTGCAAAATAACAAATCAAATAGGCATAAGTGAAATAGGTGTGGAAAACCTGAGGGTGTTTCACTACTAAATTCCCGGGGATCCCTTATTAAGGTGGCCAGGGAAGGGCCATCACTATTGGATCGTGACCCTGGGGGTAGACATGCGAGGGAGGATCAACTGGTTAGGGCGTTCTTGGGGAGTGGGGAAGAAGCACCTGTAAGTGATTTCAATCTGGCACACACCCAAGTCACGCCCAGCACGTAGTGCACAAATGAAACCCTTATTTATTTTTATCTATAAGTTCAATATTCTGAACGATATACCACTCATATCACACCCTTCTCCTGAGAAACCCCCCGGTCACACTGAACCAGGAATCAGGCTAGTTTGCAAAGGTAAATATTTATTTATGTATATAGAATTTAATCACAATATATTTTAATAGGTAAACAACAATCACCAATGGGGTGACGTAACACTGAATGATATATTTAATACACTGAATCAAGTAATGAGCACAAAAACAAATGCAGCACAGAAAATAATACTTTTGAATTGGTTTAGAAGAGATAGCACTATGGTTAGAGGTTCCCCCTGCAACACCCCTCAACCCACCAATAGGCAATCAAATAGATGTGAGGAGAAAGCAGATATTCAGGAATAGCCCAAATCCAACAGAGTATCACTCCCACCTTCCCCCTTCAAACACAAGAGAAAAACGGAATTGACTTTTCAGCTGTCAGAATTGCTTTGAAATTGTCTTTTGAATTGACTTAGCAAAAACACCAAATGTGGTAAAAAATACTTAAATTCTTATAAATTTCTATGGGAGCCGCTTGGGACAGTTGCACACAATCCGAAACAATGATTTAGTCAAAAGAAAACATTTGAAATCTGAAAATCCAAGTAGGAAACAATTTAAAGCTATTTCACGCGTGTCAAACCTTTCAAAATTTCAAATAGCGGAACACTTTACCTTGCGCGATTTTTGTTATAACGGGTGACTCGCACGGTTTTTAATAGCTACGGATGTTAGGTACAAGTAGGAGTTGAAATTTCGTTTCTATCATAAAAACTGAGGGAGTTATAGAGGTTTTAGTAAAAGGTGTTTTTGCAAAATAGGCACGAGAATGGAAAACAGAAATTCAGGTTTAAAGATGACAGATAGGTTTTCTTACACTATGTTTATGACTACAGAAAAGAGAATGCCACACAGGAATCAGTCATTCACGGCTGCCCATAACACTATTCATGTGTGATACTCTAGTTTCCGTTTGGTTTGGGAATTACTTTTCTTAATCAAATCAAAAAAGAAGTTAGGGTTTAATAACGCAGATGAGAGAAGAGTCAGTGCAAAGATAGTTCTAGCAATACAATGGTTCTGAATTAAAGATGGGATGGGTTTGAGATTGGGACAATACAATGCAAATAGATTATGGGTCACTGTTCTTCCTTTTAATACTCACAGAATAAGTTATTAAATTGGACCGTCAGTTCTGGTCATGGATTGGTTCTGTCAAGGAAGGACAGCACATCAGGCACGGGACTGGATCAGCTAGGCCGGTCACCGGATTTTCACAGGATCTGTTCCTTTTGTTTGTGGGTATTTCAATCAGCTGGATAGCAAGTTCCTTAGGCAAGCCTTGTGGTAGCAAGCCAGAGAGTTTCAGGATATTAGTTCAAAAGGCCTTCCCGCCCAGCACTTCACTGGGTGGTGAGAATACATTTGAGGATTTTAGGCCTTGCTGGAAAATCAATAGTTCTCTATTGCTTTTGCTTTGCAAGAGTCTTGGCATCTGGATCTGAAAGGATGTTAAAGCTGGATGTAGAATGCTGGATCAGAGTGCTTCGCCGGAATCAGGAAAGTGAGTGAATCAGTGAGTCCCTATGTGTTGTCAGCTATCTCTATTTATCCTTTCAAATGACATCACAAAATGGGTGTATGGGCCGGCTTAACTAAGCTTGCCGCTGTGAGCAGGGATTGGATCAAAACCTCATCTCTGCCTTGCTTCTGAGGGATTGGATCAAAGCAGGATGATGTCACATTTTATGGTTTGCTTTACAGTCCTTCGAGACCTCCCTTTAGCCACTGGTCTCAAAATCGGATTTTATACTAAATACACATGTCTCCATTGGTCACCTCTACACAAATCATACACAAAGATTCCATATTTTATGTAGTAGCTGTTCCTCAAAATCCCGCAGCTGTGGGATCGTGTTACATTTTTCTATAGAATTTTGTCCTTTTTGCTATGAACACAATTTCCAAATTTTCAGCAAATTTCTACAAATGTGTGTGTTTAACATGGGGATGTGTTTGTAAAGTTTTACAATTTAGCATTAACACAGTTCACATAAAACCACATATATGGCCATTCCTGTCCACAATATGGTACACAGTTCTGTCGCCTCTTAAAACGTGCAGCCCAAAGTTAGACTAGCAGATCTGTCCTTTTTATTTTTTTCATCACTTTGAATAACAAGTTATGAGTCTTTCAAAATTGTTCATGCTTAACAGTAAATGGTCCGCCCATTGGTCTCCCCCTTCCCCCCAGTCCAGGACCCTCCCCCTTCCTTGGGGAGTTCCTTGCAGGAGCAATTTACGACCCCTTTCACACCTCCATTTCCTGGGCAGAAGGGTCTGCTATTGTTCATTCTCTTTCTGTAGACAAGAGTCTGGGCTAACCCACAATTTATCATCTATCAGTGAGTTTCTGCTGAGAGGATTTCTCCTCCCCTTGGAAGAAACCTGTTTTTCCACTTCCAAAGGGTTGCAGCTCAGTCAGGCTCATTTATTCTTAATTAAAAATCCAGCAGAAACCAAACGTCTTGCATCAAATAGCATAAATACATTACTTTCTTAGCTTTAAATCTGTGGGATCAAAAACGCAACTAAGATGTGTGTTCCTTTTTAGCAACAATCATTTTATGTTTGCTAATCAGGCAGACTTTTAGTTTAAATCTTTTAAATACTTTGAAGTTTCATCAGGAACTCATCTGACAGCTGTCATTCACAGGTAGCCCAGGGTACTGCACACAGATTCTGACAGAGGCTGTCAGTTTACAGACCATCCAGTTTATCTGAGGAAATGTTTCACTCTTTACACTTTAGGACTTTATATATACGCAATGATTCATTAGATTACATGAATTTTAACGCCAAGCAAGATTTTGAATGTTGAGAAGTGTTGTGTTATAGGCATTTTGGAGATTTTAGCAACAAAGCAAATGTCATTTATAGGCACATTTTGGAGTTTCATTTGCAAAGTGCTGCTTCTCTTTCTGTACTCTGTTTGCTGGTCATGAAGCCCACTGGCACCTTTTCTGCAGTGTGTACTCTATCCCAACACGCATACACCATGGGTGGCAGGTTGTGCATCCATCTTTTTCGTGTGTTAAAACACGCAGTTTTTGTAGGTTTTTGGCATGCACAAAAGTTTTGCCGCCATTGTTGCTGTTTCTTTCATCATAACTATCAGAGTGATGCCGCATAGCATAGTGGAGTGAGGCAATACATCCCACACACTGGAAGGATGCTACATCGCCCATAATTCTCCTCCTTTCTGTGTCAGCCCAACTACTGAGACAAGGAAGAGGAAGACTGAGATTGAGAATATTATCACTATATGCAATGTTCCTGTCCCAGTAATGAGACCAGGCTGGGTCAGGAACTCAGTCATAATCACGCACAACTGAAACACACTGACTGCTATCCAGATTATAAGAGGTGGAGCATAGAATCACACCATGAGTGAGTTGAAGCCCGGGAAGGAACACAAGTGCTGAGACGCTGAGGGCTTGAAAGGTGGAAAGGCTGCAGAAAGCTTGGCCAGTGAGCCTTGTCTCCAAAGAGACAGAAGGGGTTGCTTGAGGAAACAAACTCCAAAGAGAAATCCCTTGGGTGTCGAGAAGGCCCAGGAGTGTCAGAGGAGCAGCGAAGGAAACCCTGACCTCAAAACGCAACAAGTGATAAAGGGATACACAGTCAGTGAGTTCAAAGCAGAAGGGAGCCCACTTGTGAAAGGCGTGAGTGAAATACAATGTTGTAAAAAGAGGACACGCGTATGGCGAGAGACGCAATGAGGATAAAAGCTTAAATTGTCAGTTGTTGAAAGGGTGTGATAAGTAAAAAAGTGACAGCAAGGCCACATGTACATTTACACGAGTAAAGAGAGACTTTTTGAGATTGTGAATTACGCATGAAGGAAAGTGAAATAAAAACTGTTATGTTTCTGTAATCATCGAAGTGAGCCTGGGACCTGTAATGATAATTGAGAAGAGGATCTGGGGCCCACAATGAGAATTGTGAGACAGTGTGGGGTGCACGACCAAGTGAAGATTGTGAAAGATAGTGCCAGGGGCACGACCAAAAGAAGTACAACGCAAGGAGCACAAACTGTGTAGACGACCTTAGAGTGGTCCCGCACAGAGCCGACCAAGATACTGTGTGTTTTTGCGAAAGTCTCTGTTACTGTGTTATGAAGTAAAGAAGTGCCACTGACAGAGAGGTCCCGCACAGGGCTAGCAAATATTGTGCGTTTGCAAAGGTCTCTGTCACTTAAACCATTGAAGGATTGTTGGACTGTTGGGTAAGGGAACCCTCATTGCGAAACATTTTTGAGTTGATGCTGAACCAGGCGAGGGAAGCCTGAAAAAACTGTTTTGAGAAATGTATACCAAACCAGGCGGGGGAAGCATGAGTGAACTGTATGCTGTTGAACTGTGACTAGACTGACTCTGACTAATTACTTTTATTTAATGGTCAAGACTACTCTAATTATAGAGTTAGGGCCAGCTAGGAAGTCTCCAAAACCCATTGAAAAGCTTAATAAAGGTGTTGAAACTTGTATCTTTGTGTCTGTGTCTAACTTGTGATACCATGCCTGCCTCATTTAGGATAACTGTGCTGCGCTTGTAAAGTGAGAGCATACCCAAGGGCGGTATCAGGTAATAATATCCCTATATATATGGTTGCCGTATATAATGTCGCCGGGAAAAGGTTGTGGTGACATTAAATGGTTGACCATATATATAGGGATAGGGGCAGTGGGGGTTATGAGGGTGGCCCCCGCTCCCCAAGTGTCTGGGGGGTGCGTGGGTGTCCCTTGCATGTTCCATGTAATAATGTCCCCACAAAAAACTGCCATTTTCCGGCGATTATTTTGCATGGCGATATTTTTGAGGGGACATTATTACATGGCACTCTAAGGGCATCGGAATAATAAAAGGCAAGATTATTGTAGATCAGACTGCTGATCATCTGTACCCTATTCTTCCTCATCCCAGTGATTCTGGGAATAGCAATTGGCATATCTTGACAGACAAGGATATTAAGTCTGTCCAAAGGAGGGGAGAACCCTGACTATTACGTAAAGCATGAATTAGGCTATTACTTAGCAAAGGAAAGACCAGTGGTAGTGGATTCTCCCTCCTGGCTCTACAAGGTCCACTTCTCAGAGAAGCAGGCCACTTCCCCAAATAGTGGGTTAACCAACCAGTAACAGTTTTCTGGTAACTATGGTTGAACGTTATTTTGGGATTGCCAGTTAACAGGAAAGCAGCCAAATACATTTGATCCCCCCTTTAGTAGATTTAGTCCGATTCAGAGTGTGCAGGTCAGAATAGGTTTGGACACAGCAAGGTGAACTTTATTTTGATATCCTGACGACTGTGACATTAGTTAGTTTTGTTGAGGCAGGGACATCCCTCATAGAGCTAGGGAGGTGCGAGGCCTTTTTCCCCACCTCTTTTATTATTTGAATAAAAGTATATTGGCAAAACCATTACCTGTGTCAGTGTCTCCTTACTACAACCCCTCACACAATATTCTCAGCTTTGCCACTGGCACTCGTCGTACATTTTCCTGTTCTCTCCCACAGTCTCTCTTCAAATTTGTGATACTAGTCTTCAAATCTGTCCATGGATATTCCACCACCAACTTGGCTTCTCTGGTGGCTTGCCACTCTCCTCCATGCACCCTGCATCTCAACACCATTCCCGTTCTCTGCATCCCTAAACTGCCCTTTCCTCCTCCATGCATTTGCCCTATTCTCCTCCTTACCCCTCAACACTGCAGCTCTCTATTTTGGACATCAAAACCATTAGCAACACCAACCATTTAGTCTGCCCTCAAACTGTATCTCCTTCTTTTGGGAGCACCCTTCCTAACGAGAGATCTTCCACCCACCTCATTTACCAAAGGACCCCCGCTTTGTTCCAGCATCCGTCTTTTTTTGTTACTGTTTTTTTGTTTCTTCTCCCTCCCAATTCTGGGAGTCGGAGATTATCAGCCTGTGTTTTAATTTCATCCCATAGCGTCTGTAGAAGTTTTCCCCACCTCCTCTCGGGGACCCAAATGCACAGAGGATTCAACGGTTCCTTAAAACAAGGTTTCAAGAACATTGGTAGAAAGGGATCTGGTGCTGACATCATTGCTCACACTAGTAGTTTAGTTTATCTTTCTTGGTCACTGTTTTCTAAAGTTATTCCAAGTAGTTCATCCTATTTTGCTTTGTTATATTGCCATTACTCCTCTAGGCCTTCATACAACATATCCTACTGTGTAAAAAAAGTATTGAACCTACCCGTATTATTCCTTTTAGCCTTCTAACTGTGACTGGCATACACAGAACCTGCTCCACTATGTCCATGCTTTTAACCAGAGCCCTGTGGTCATAGGAGAGAACCACTGAGTCCACGAACAAAGTTCGATGACCTGGTCGATACACAAGCAGCCATGAACAATCTATTTAACTTACGTTTCCCTATTATTGAGAAAAAGAGAAAGACGTGGGTGCCTCCGGAATTCAATTCTTCACCCATTCCAAAAATGTTCTCGTTTAGGATATTGTTAGAGTGCATTAGTCTGGTCCTATTAAACGCAGGTAGCACTAAATGATGCAGAATGTTACCTGAAAGAATATGGTTCACTGCAAACCGATGCAGGAAAGCGTGTAACATTGTAAGCGTAAAGAGTCAATCACTTAAACACGGCAATGCAGCATTCCCTCTTGCCCTGCCTTTCACTAAGGGTCTGTGCCACATTGCGCAGTGACAGTGGTGGAGGGCTGACTCAGTATGCATACATGAAAATGGATGAGCAGTTCCATTCATGAGCCAGATTTCATCTACCTCAGCACTACCTATACTTGAAGGGAAACAATTCACATATCTATTTTGAGCATCAACACAACTGCTCAATCCAGGGGGAGGTGTTGGTGGCAATGTGGCCAAAACAGCCAGTGGCCCGACATACACTGTTCTCGAAAGCAGCAATCCTTACTTCCAAACACCTCACTAATGATCTGTCCTGTCAGGAACTTACAGAAAGGAGCCATTATGTCTGATGAAAGCCTGTAAATCTATGACAATGTTGCACTGTCCATACCACTTTTTAAGATGTTTATTCACTTTGTGGCACAGTAATTGTGTACTGTGTACAGGTGCATTATATTAATGCCACATCATATCATAAATCTAATGTAAGTTAATTTAGCCTCTTCTTTGGGTCATTAGTCCACACAGTATAACCATAGTGGTTGTTCAAATGCTGTATGCTAAAGCCATTCAGCTTGTAGCCTCGTTGTCTTGGTAATGCCACCTGGATTACTGCCAGCAGCCTTTTCCAGTGAGCTATTGTCTCTCTGGCCATAGTAAGCCTTACCTCCTGGGCCCATTTTGACCTTCAGCTTCTCACAGCTCTGTGCTCAGTCATCACACGGTCATTAAGCATTTTCTTTTTAAACCCTGTTGCAACGCCTCTCTTCCTCTGCACTGAAGCTGGCACTACTAATCCTGCCACACTCTTACACATTCTAAATATACATACAGCAATAGAAAATCATGTTTATGACTAGCAAGACAGATTTCCAAAATAGAGATCTTTCTATGTCGGTCTGGATCACCTAGACAAAAACATGATCCAGCAGGTTTCACTGTGGACAATACTGTCTGCTGCGAGGTAAATAACCTTTATTGTACCAAACCAGTGGTAGGACACATGTGTAGCTGTTGTGTCCTAATTACTTACAGGTCTCACTGAGCAATCCTCTGATATTGCTTCTTAAGAGAAGGCAGACTCCAAGCAGACTGACTCCAAGTCAGGTAGACTACTGGGTGCTCCATGCACATCTACCTCGTAGCTGCTGCAGAGAACCCCCCTGCCCCCCAATGGACTCCTTCATTAATAGGTGTTGTGACAAATCCAAGGTATTCGTCCCTTCTCCCCAAGGGAGACCGAGTCCCTTTGAGCCTAGGGATGTGAGCCCACTCCGCAAACCCTCTCTAGGAATTTGGGCAAGCAGGATTTCACTGGGAGTGACTACCCTTTTGGGGACAAGTACTCCTGAGGTAGGGTAAGAAACCCTATAAAATCTGTACTCTCTGCCTATTTGGTAACCACAGAAGCGATAAAAGAGATAACAGCTTTTTATTTGACTGACACCACACCTGAACCCTCTTAATACCCGACATGTTTGAATCAGTAGCCTGTTACCACTCTTTACCAAGACGACTATAACGATACTGAAGTCCTCACCTGGAGAAGGTGACTCCCTGACGCTGAGTAGAATGGCAGTGCTGGAGAAGCACAAAGTGCATGCTACTGCTGGAGCGCAGACACCGCCTGGAGGCGCAACCACGCAGAGGAAGTGGAAGGACCGTGGCCCACAAAATGCTATGAAATCCAGGGGTGCTTGGGGTGGATGCTCTCCAGCCTCTGTACTGAGAGCTAGAGCGAGCAAGCACTATGTATAGTCAAGGCCCTAGAAGGCTACAACACAACCAGTTGTAACAAATGGTTAAATGCTGTGAGAGGTGAATCCAAAACCCAAACCCCTTTTTTAATAAGGAGTCAGAGAGAGGAAGAAAGCCCTTGCATCTGTAAGGCCTCCACAATCGGAAGTGACCAAACAGCAGGCGGGGGCAAATGCGGGCGGTTGATTATTGTGAGAAGGGAATGCAAACCCTGAATCCTTTTATGGCAAAAGGACGGACACAGTCTAAATTTGGACCGGAAAGTCTCGAGTGATTCCAAAAAGTTAAGAGGTTGGAAAGTACAGATAAATGGGTTGTCAAGTCCCAAGAGGAGAACGGTACTCAGTGTCTAATAGAGAACAACGAACAAAGTCCAGGGGCTAATGGGCCCGTGCACAGCTTATAGCAGAACCAAGAGGACTCGATGGTCACAAGAACTGATAATGCTGAGAATCAAGAGAACAAGAATATTGAGTGACAAAGTGTAACGTCCAAGCTACCATGGAGTGGGAAATCTGAAGGCGGCGAGGTGGGCTTCAACTTAAGATGTTGATGGAGGGGGGATTAGTTGAATACACCCACTGAATAAAATAAATGAAGGCTTTGGTGAGTGAAAGGATCAAAGATTGAGTGACTTTTTGTGTTTTGATAAGAGAAACTGAGAAAGATTTGGATTTTCTTTGTAAGAACTGTTGCCCTGACCCAGGCAACAGAACCATGTCCCAGGGGGAATTCTTATATTTTTTTTCAAGTTGTCTGAAGCAGAGGGGGTCAGCTAAAAAGGGGATGATAAAGACCCAGAGTGAAAAGCAGTTTCTTTGTTTTGTTTGTGTCTCATCTAGTGGTAGAGCCAAATAGTTGGACAGGTTAGGACAGAGAACTGTTTTTTGGTTATTTGGACATTCATACGCGCACTTTAATTTTCGTTTCTTAGGAAGGGAATCCACTTTTAACAGTAGGGCCAGTGAAGCGTTTTCTTTTGATTTTAAACAAACTAAGATTGAACCATGTCCTCTGGTCTGAGTCTTCTGGTTCAGTTAAGAGTATTTTATTGCAGCAGTTACCGTTGAAGTGCATGGAATGCCGGGAAGCAGGCACCCCAGAGTTGCTAATGTTGGCACAAGGTAGGGGAAGATGCTGTCGGATCTACAACCCCAACCTAGGGCCCAGACCAGCAAGGAAGCAAGATAGGTGGAGTAGTGCCCCTGGCCTGCATGCAAACTGATCCTATGCTATCCCAAACAGTGATACAGTTTGATGGTAGGGACAGAAGAGGTCTGCGGATGAGACCACCCTTCCTGTTATACAGTAAAGCTAGAGCTGATGTACTGTAATTTCAGTATTCCGTGCTATCCATATTAATGGGCATGCCTTAAAAATAACGGGTGGGTTGCAGGATTGGCGAAGAACCAATGGCCACCAATTGGGAAATGTAGGGAGATCAATTGACCAGACACCTATTAAAGCAAATGCAGCACTGAACTGTTCAGAGTAATAACCATCTTAGAAAGACTTAGACACTTGCAGCCCAATGGTTTCTTAAGGCTAGGGTCAAGAGAGCACTAGGGTGTTTCTTGGGGCCCTGAGGAGCAGTACCAGGGGGCATTAAAGGGGGACGAAACAGTATCTGAGCTCAAAATGTCACCTGACCCTTTTGAAGCCTCTGTCAGCCATAGACTGAGCACACTAGCAGCCTATGAACAACAACCCTCATTATTCACTGCACAAGGGAGATCCCAGCATTTACTGGACACTGAGACAAGGAGTAGCCATGAAATCTGGAGAAGTGGAAAACATGGGGAGTAGGTTGAACCATTAACCATGGGCCCATTGAGCATCAAAGAACTAATGGGATAATAGAACTATGAGTTAGTATATTAGTTGGGACCGACAAAATATAAAAAATATTAAAAAAAGACATACTCCTCCTGATGTTGAGGGTGTTAGGATTGCGTTCCAGAGTGTGATGTTGCTGTAGATAAAGGAGGAGGAGAGGGAGAGAAGCTACCGTCCTGTAGAGGATGTAGGGGGATGGGGGAGGGAAGAAGAGCTTGAGAGCCAAAGCTTACATTGTCCAAGTCAAATAGGGCAACAGACTAAAAAACAGGAAAAGACTGTGTCAAGTAAGTCCCTTTATAGAACAGACCAGGTTAATTGGAAAGGTTAGACTAGAGAGCCTATACAATTCCTGGGCCCAAAATGAGATCAACCTTTCTAGGAGAATCCAGAGACTAGCCATCTAGGTTCTCTAGCCCAGATATTAGTGGCAGCTGCAAGTCCTTCAGCCTACATTAAGAGACATACAACCACAGAAAACCCTTCTCCGAAGCGCCCAGTTAGGAGGAGAGATTTCCTACCCAACGCCAATGAACCTTCGCGCATTGAAAGGGCTCCTAGTGAAAGAGGGGTCACTAACAGGTCTTGCCCCAGTAGCAGATCCATGGCTATGCCCTCTTAAGAGGGGACTGGGCATCCGGGGTGAGGGAAGGCCAAAGAGGTACGCTGTAGCATTACATTATCTTGAGACCATTAGTGCTTTTTGAAGGGGACTGTCGTAGGCACAGAGAACCCCAGGGGATTGAAATAGAATTCAGCTTGGAGTAGGGACATTGCGTGCTTGTAGACCAGTCTATTTTCACCTATTATTGTTACTCCCATTTCCCGAAATTGTTAACCAGAGTTTTTCCTTTGTGTGTTTTTGTTAATCTCATGTGCTTCTGTAGAATGTTGCCCAATCACATTCCTAGGGTTGAAGAACTTTGATAGAAAGGAGACCTTCTGCTGATACCTTTCCCCACACCAGTATTTTAGTTCACCCTTAGCGTTCTTATTTTCTAAAATGATGCTGCGTGTACTATCAAATTATGTTGTTATTGTGCTGTGATTCTAATCATCCCCATGATTGTGAAACCAGGTACTAAAATGAAGTAGTCAGGTCTTCACTGGTGCAGGCTTTTGTAAGGATACCAGCATCCTGCACTCTGTTATTGCTCCACCAGTCTATCTTACTAGACCTCTCTATTAACAAGGGAAGAGCAACACTTCACAGGGAGAGAGGTGCTGTGTTCCCACAACAAGGCATTCTTTGCGATACCTGTTGAAGAGGAGTGCAGGAGCCCTAAATTCTGACCCACCACCCTCCTTCCCAGGTCAGCTGCAAAAGCTAGGCTTTCAGGCAGTGCTGAAGGAGAATGCTCTCCCATCTGCATCTTCTCACTGGGTGGATGAGAGAAGGAATAGGGTGAGGAATAAAAGCCTACATCTCCTTCCTGACACAAGCAATATGAGTCTGTCGGTACTGTAGACCTCACTCTTGATGGTGTTGTTAAAAGCTGATGACTTGAAAAACGCAGGTTTCTAAGTAGCAGAATTAGAGAATTTCTAATTACCTCTTTGAATCGTTGCAAGTGGTGAGATATCTTCATCAATCTGTTGCAGAGCAGGAATGAAAGCACCTTGGTTTTGGAAGCCACTTGGCTTCTGCTTTTAGATTATAGTGGACACACACACTTGGATCTTGCCTTAAGCAGATAATCGCACAATGCTACACAGTCTTGGATGTAAATGATCTGACTTTATCCAAAATGTGGTTCACAGGCTTACTTATTTTAGTAGGATTAACAGAAACCTCTTCATGTAATTGAAGAACATTGATCTTGAAATGGGAGCATATGATCTGAAAGCACTTCTCATGCACTAGGAACTGTAGGTCTAACCAAGACAGGAGTTGTTCAGATATGATATCAAGCAAAGAATTGACATACAAGGGTGGTCACAGAGCCATGTGGTCAACCCTGTGTTCCATACAAATGTTACTCATTTTTGCAGGAAAGCAGACCACATCCACTCCCACAGCCAGAGGAAACATCATGGTTTACAAATCCCCCATATAATGGCACACTTATGCAGTCCATACTGTCCAGTACTCTGGACAACAACACCACCAACGGAGACAGGCAATTAGCTGCTCCACTCCCACTGAACCTTGGTACGAAAAGCAGTTCAGATCATCCCAATTTGTACAACTTGACTGACCGATTGCCCACTTGGTTGGTTGACTACCACTGCCAATCACACCACTTACTAGGGCTTCCCTGATCAAAACGGAGGTAATGACTCATAATGACCATTAATAGATAGACCAGAGTAGAACTGTTCGTTGTGTGGCCTGGGCTTCCATCATTTTGCCCGGAAATTCTTCTGCATGTATCAGGAATTTAAAATATGTCAAGAATATGTACAGACGCATTGTCTAGCTTTGTGGTACATAGCGTCTGCAAGCTGCATATCCCCGCTGGAGAATCGGCACCTCGAATGCAGTCCCTTAGACAATAACAAAAGAAATCCTGATTGTGTCTAGAAAAAAAAAAAAACCTCCGTAGCCCTAATTAATTAATAAGTTGCTGTTTAAAGTGCCCCTATCATGGTAAGAAATGTATAGGCTGTAAAGTACATTGGATTCAAATTGTAACTAATGACACATTCTAGTACTTTACTGGGTAGGTTGTAAGGGAGATAGTGGGCCTCATTACAACTTAGCTGGTCCGGATTTAACGGTACCGGTAAAACCGTACCAGCACCGCTTCCGAACCGGCAACCTACGAGTTCTGCAGGTGGGTGGTGTTACTCCCGCCAGGTCTGACTTGGCGGGAGTGACGCCACCAGCCTGCAGACGGAAATGGAAACCCTGGCACCATTAATTAGAGTGCCGGTGTTTCCATGGTCCCCATTCCCATGGAGTCCGGTTGGACTCCATGGGAATGGGGAGTAATGTTATTCCGCCTCCGGAATTACCGGACCACCGGGGCTGTAATGCCCCGGTAAGTCTGGCAAGTCCGGAGGTGGTAATTCATTCCGGGTGCCGCGGCAGCCTGCTGGTTTTTCTGGCACGGCTACCGCCGGACTCGAAATGAGGCCCATTATCTTTTTATCAAATGTCAAATTGTGGCTGGTGCAGCAAATCCACAGCTTCGAAGTCGTATTACTTTGAAACCTCAGTAGTATGGAAACTCAATCACTTTTAAAATGGGAGGTGTTAAGCGGCTTCACTTCAACACTACAGCTAAGTCAATGCCTAGTCTGGGATGCTGAGGAAAACCCTTATTGATGTATTTTTAGGTCCAGTTCATGTACTCTGGATGACAACCCTTATATAACACCCCTCTCTTAGAATCCCCCTGACCCCACTGAGCCAAGAAGTAGGTCGGTTTTGCAAATTTAAAAGGTTTATTTGAGAAATATAAACAATATATATATATGTAACGCTCACCTGATTCCCGTAGAGGCGCCGGTCTTGACTGGGCGTATACCGTATCTTCAAAGGTGATGTGTAACACACGGCTGGCTCTTTGGGCTGGACCTCTGTGCACTGTATGTCTGACTCGAAGGGTAAGATGTCTGCAGATAGAAAATATGGGATTAAGGAACTGGGTTATTGAATGTCTCTCTCTTCTTCCCTTTCTCTTCTCCTGTAGAACCCCAAAGGTTAACGCTCTCACCTTAGGTAAGTGAACGCTGTGCTCTCCATCTGCCTCGGGGCAGGGTGCTGTAACCAGTTTCTTCACTGGATAAGGGGAGCAGGCCTCTTGACTTCAGAGGACTGCTGTCCGTCGTTTACTGCACGAACGGTAAGTTTCGAGTAATTCTAATGTCTTTAAAGTCTTTAGTAATGATGTCTCTTGTTTTGCAGGGTTCCGGCGATGGCGGATGACGGGCTGAAGTGAGTTGAAGATGGAGCCCGTGTGATGAATAGAAGCGCCTGGAAGCACGTAAGTAAGCGCTTGTTGCCTGCTTCATGATGCGCTCTAACTGTCTTTTTATTTTGCAGGTACAAGTTTGGAGCAGCTGCAGGGTGCCGGAATACCCACTGGGTTCGATGTGGAAAGGAGTAATGGCACGTGAGTATTAAAGTTCCCCAATGTCTTTAAACGCACCTTGTTTTGTCTTTCAGATGCGGGATGCAGCGCCGAAGGCCTCCGGAGCGTGCGAAGAGTTGGTAAGCTTTTGTCTTTCAGATGCCGGAATGCAGTGTGAAGACCTCCGGAGCGCACGAAGAGTAGGTAAGCCTTTGTCTTTCAGATGCCGGAATGCAGCGCGAGGCGTTGGTGACAGCCGATGGACCAGGTAAGTGAAGAGCTGTCACTGAAGACCGTAATGCTAACCTGTTCTTTCTTGTCTTTATAGGTGTTGCTGAAGACTGGATTCAGGATGGTAAGCCTTTTTCCTTAGGCCCAGGATCAGATGCAGAAGACACGATGAGCGTTCTGCTGCAGAGGATGCAGAATAACGCAAAGCAAGATTCATCCATCGGGTGTGGTTTAAATAGCCTCCTGTAGTGCTTAGGTGTCTCCTTCCACAGCCACGCCTAGGTAAGAAAAGAGTTCCTGCTTTCCAGAAGAGTTCCAGTGTTCTGAATCTCGGGAGTGGCTTCTGCCCCACCCAACAGGAAAAGTAGTTCCAAACAGAAGAGGATCAGAGGCTCAACTGGCAGGCAAGTAAGCAGCATGGTCTGCTGCAGGTAAGTCCACCCAAGCATTATGAGCCCGGCGCTTCCAGCGCTGGGACTGGGCATATTTATGAGCCTGGTGCCACTGGCGCCAGGACTGGGTCCAAAAGGTCCCAATTGGGACTGGTTGGCACTCGGAACCTGGGTTATGGATCTGCTTCCAAGGGAGTTGGGAAAACCCTGACCTTTTGGAAGCAGAGATCATGACAGTACCCCCCCCTCAAGGCCCCTCCCAAACCGGGCTTCTCCGGGGGTTTTGGCTTGTCAGGAAATGTTCAGTGAAATCCTTTGATTAGGCGAGGAGCGTGGACATATTCAGCAGGTTCCCAGGATCTCTCTTGGGGGCCGTAGCCTTTCCAGTCAATTAGGTAAAATAGTTTAGATTTGGAGATCTTGGAGTCCAGAATGCTTTTGGCTTCAAACTCGAGTTCTCCATCAACTAGGATAGGTTTTGGAGATTTAGTTAGTCGGGTTTGAGGTTGCACGGGTTTTAATAGAGAGACGTGGAAGACCGGATGTATCTTCATGTGCGGGGGCAAGTCCAACTTGACCGCTACTGGGTTTACTATGGTAGTGATGGAATAGGGACCAAGGTATCTTGGGTTGAATGTGGTGGCCCTTTTAGAGGTAGATATTTGGTGGATAACCAGACTTGATCCCCTACTTGATATTGAGGGGCTTCCTTCCGATGTTGATCTGCTCCTTTCTTGTATTGTTCTTTAGCCCTTTGAAGGTGAGAAACAGCTTCCTTAAAGGCTTGGGTGATTGTAGAATGCAGGTAGTCTACTGCTGGTGTTTCAAGATCTTGGAGGGGATCCAACTCCGAGGTTCGAGGGTGACTGCCGTACAAAAGAAAAAACGGGGTTTTCCCAGTTCCCGAATGGACAGAGTTATTGTAGGCATATTCGGCTATCCAAAGGATGTCTTTCCAAGTTTTGTCAGTTTGTTGCAGCATGCAGCGTAAATACTGTTCCAGAGTTTGATTGGTCCTCTCGGTTTGTCCGTCGGTCTGAGGGTGGTGACTGGTCGATAGTCTCACATCAATTTGAGCCGACCGACAGCAACTTCGCCAAAAATTAGAAATAAATTGACTACCTCGATCCGAAATTAGAACCGAAGGAAAACCGTGCAGTCGGACGATGTTTTCGAGAAATTCTCGGGCCAGAGTTGCTGCTGTTGGCAAGCCTTTGAGCGGAATGAAATGCGCCATCTTGGAGAATAAGTCCACGATTACTAGAATCGTATTGTATCCGGAGCATGGAGGTAGATCGGTGATGAAGTCCATAGAAAGCGTATGCCAAGGGCGAGGTGGGATATCAATAGGGCGTAAGAGGCCTGCCGGTCTTTCCTTTTGACTCTTGTTTTGGGCGCATACTCCACAGGACATTATAAAGTCTCTGATATCTTTTTTCCAAGACGGCCACCAGAAGTAGCGCTTGATCTTTTCTGAGGTCTTGGCCATACCGGGATGTCCTTCCATTAAAGAATCGTGATAACAAGAGATTACTTTTTTCTGTAAATCTGTGCTGGGTAGGTATAATCGTTCTTGGAAATACAATAAGTTGTCCTTTACTGCAAAGTCCTTTCCCTGCAGATGCCAATTCTGTATGTCTGCTGGAGTTACAAGTTGCCTGGCTTTATCCTTAACTTCCTCTATGGATTCTGTGGCGATTACACCCAGAATTCTTTGTTCGGGAATGATTGGTACAGGTTTAGGGTTGATCAAGTGTTCTTCCACTCCCATCCGAGAAAGGGCATCAGCTTTACCGTTCTTTGTACCAGGTCGATAGGTAATTATGAAGTCAAACTCGGCAAAGAATAATGCCCAACGGAGTTGTCTAGAGGATTGGGCTTTTGCGGTTTTCAAATATTGCAGGTTTCGGTGATCCGTAATCACAGTAACGGTGTGTCGGGCCCCCAGCAGATAATGCCGCCAAGCCTTAAAGGCAGACTTGATAGCCAGAAGTTCCTTGTCAGTAATCGTGTAATTGATTTCAGCAGGCGAGAATTTGCGGGACCAAAATGCCACGGGATGCAACTGATTGGTTACCGGGTCCTTTTGTGATAGAACTGCCCCCATGGCAAGGCTTGAAGCATCAGTTTCCACGATGTAGGGGAGTTCGGGGCGAGGGTGTTTTAAGATTGGTGCAGAGATAAATTTAGTCTTCAAATCCTGGAAAGCTTGTTCCGCCTCGGTAGACCATTCAAAACGTTTGTTTTTCTTTAACAAGGCAGTGATGGGCTGGACTATTCGAGAGAATTCGGGGATAAACCTGCGGAAAAAAGTTAGCGAAGCCTAACATGTTTTGCACACCTTTTACGGAGGATGGTGATGGCCATTTGAGAACTGCATCGACCTTCTTTGAATCCATACGCACTCCGCCAGGTGATAATATGAATCCCAAGGATTCAACTTCAGTCACGTTGAAAACACATTTTTCCAACTTAGCGAAAAGTTTGTGTTGACGCAATCTTTCGAGGACCATTTTCACGTGTTTCCGATGTTCAGATTCCGATGAAGAATAAACGAGGATGTCGTCAATGTAAACAACAACACACACATCTATGAGCTCTCTGAGGACATCGTTCATAAAATATTGAAAGGCGGCCGGGGCATTGCAAAGTCCGAAGGGCATGACCTGATATTCAAATAGCCCATACTTGGTGCGGAAGGCCGTCTTCCATTCAACGCCCTCTTTTACTCGTACCAAGTGGTAAGCTCCTCTAAGATCCAGCTTTGTATATATGCATGCTTTTCTGACTTGGTCCAGGAGTAGAGGGATCAAAGGTAACGGATATCTATTCTTAACGGTGATCTGGTTCAGGGAGCGATAATCTATACAAGTTCTAAGGTCTCCTTCCTTTTTTGGAACGAAGAACAAAGCTGAAGAAGCAGGGGACTTGGAAGGACGAATAAACCCATTTGCCAGGTATTGATCCAGGTATTGTCGAAGGTGAAGGTTCTCAGGCTCGGTGAGGGCATAAATTCTACTACAAGGAGGAGTAGATCCAGGTATCAGGTCTATCTGGCAGTCATAAGACCTATGAGGAGGTAGAGAGTTAGCCTGATCCTTCCGGAAAACATCTTGGTATTCTAGGTATTCGGGTGGTAACTGGGGAGTCTCTGAAGAAATTGCTGCCAGTGCAACACCAGGTGGAGGGTGACAAGTAGAGACACATTCTGGAAACTGGACCGTTCTTGCTCGCCAATCGATCAGAGGATTGTGTTTCTCTAACCAAGGTATTCCTAGAATAATCTGAAACTGAGGGGCCTTGATCACATCGAACACGATCTTCTCATGGTGTCCATCTTGACTTACTAGCGTCACCTCTTGAGTGGTATGCGTTACTGGCCCGGAGGCTATCTCCGTACCATCCACCGTAGTAATGACGTCCTTTACAGCCTTGGGACAAAGAGTTAGATTCATCCTCAAAACCATTTCATGATCCACATAATTGCCGATGGCACCGCTGTCGACGTAAGCTTCAATTGCATGTAATCGATCCGGATTATCAGGGCTAATGAGGACCATAGGTATCACGAAATGCGAGGTCACGGAACTGGTTTTCACGCTCGGCAAGAGGAACTCTATTCTTGTCGGGCGAGGTCGTTTCCCTGCTCAGAGTTTGTAACTTTGGTAACTGCAGCTCCTACTGCCTTCTTGGCAGGTTTCACCGGACAGTCTCGAAGAAAGTGCCCTGAGTTTCCGCAATAGAGGCATAATTGCAACTGTTTTCTCCTTTCCCGCTCCTTTTGTGTTAGAGGACCTTTCAGGCCCCCTATTTGCATGGGTTCCCCGAAGTCTATTCCTTTGGAAGGAGTTGGCGGTTTGGAAAATACTCGAGCATCAAACTTGGAACGATCGGCCTTCCTGTTCTGCAGCCTGTGATCTATTTGAACGACTAAGTCTATATAGTCCGAACAATCTTGTGGGGGATTCACTACTTGGGCTAACACATCTTTGAGCTCTCCACGTAGACCTCTATAAAACAGCGTAATCCTTTTGTCCTCAGGCCATTGAGTTTCCACTATCAGTCTGTTGAAAGACGCAATATAAGCCAAAAGGTCTTGATTACCTTGTCGCAACGAAAGAAGCTCATTGTCCAAGGCCTGCCCCTGTGAATGTCTTGCGAACAGTTTTTCCATACTGAGCTGAAAAGCTTGAAAATCATGGAGGACCGGATCATCTTGATTTACTAGAGGGATCGACCAGTCTGCCGCATTGCCACTAAGGTACGAAAGCACGAAAGCTACTTTAGCTTGATCAGTTGGAAAGGCTGCTGGCCGGCATAAGAAATGCAACCGGCACTGATTGATAAATACTGCAAACCTCTTTGGGTCACCAGAAAATCGTTCGGGCGGAGCCAGAGGTACATTCCCAGGTAGGTTGATCTGCACTGGATTCATAGAGGATGTAGAAGGAAGATTTCCCCCAGATGCGGGTAACGGGGTCTGTCCGGCTTGTGACTGTAGCAATTGTCTAGCGAGATCATCTGTTCGCTCCTTGGAAATAATCAGTTCCCTTCTTAGAGCGTTCGTTTCCTGACGGCTGCATGCACTTCTGCCCTTAGTTCCCCAAGTAACTGGGCTAGCTGGTCGGTATCCGAGGTTTCCATAGCGCCTGGACGGGAGTTTTGTGGTAGGCTTTGCGTTCTGTAACGCTCACCTGATTCCCGTAGAGGCGCCGGTCTTGACTGGGCGTATACCGTATCTTCAAAGGTGATGTGTAACACACGGCTGGCTCTTTGGGCTGGACCTCTGTGCACTGTATGTCTGACTCGAAGGGTAAGATGTCTGCAGATAGAAAATATGGGATTAAGGAACTGGGTTATTGAATGTCTCTCTCTTCTTCCCTTTCTCTTCTCCTGTAGAACCCCAAAGGTTAACGCTCTCACCTTAGGTAAGTGAACGCTGTGCTTTCCATCTGCCTCGGGGCAGGGTGCTGTAACCAGTTTCTTCACTGGATAAGGGGAGCAGGCCTCTTGACTTCAGAGGACTGCTGTCCGTCGTTTACTGCACGAACGGTAAGTTTCGAGTAATTCTAATGTCTTTAAAGTCTTTAGTAATGATGTCTCTTGTTTTGCAGGGTTCCGGCGATGGCGGATGACGGGCTGAAGTGAGTTGAAGATGGAGCCCGTGTGATGAATAGAAGCGCCTGGAAGCACGTAAGTAAGCGCTTGTTGCCTGCTTCACGATGCGCTCTAACTGTCTCTTTATTTTGCAGGTACAAGTTCGGAGCAGCTGCAGGGTGCCGGAATACCCACTGGGTTAGATGTGGAAAGGAGTAATGGCACGTGAGTATTAAAGTTCCCCAATGTCTTTAAACGCACCTTGTTTTGTCTTTCAGATGCGGGATGCAGCGCCGAAGGCCTCCGGAGCGTGCGAAGAGTAGGTAAGCTTTTGTCTTTCAGATGCCGGAATGCAGTGTGAAGACCTCCGGAGCGCACGAAGAGTAGGTAAGCCTTTGTCTTTCAGATGCCGGAATGCAGCGCGAGGCGTTGGTGACAGCCGATGGACCAGGTAAGTGAAGAGCTGTCACTGAAGACCGTAATGCTAACCTGTTCTTTCTTGTCTTTATAGGTGTTGCTGAAGACTGGATTCAGGATGGTAAGCTTTTTTCCTTAGGCCCAGGATCAGATGCAGAAGACACGATGAGCGTTCTGCTGCAGAGGATGCAGAATAACGCAAAGCAAGATTCATCCATCGGGTGTGGTTTAAATAGCCTCCTGTAGTGCTTAGGTGTCTCCTTCCACAGCCACGCCTAGGTAAGAAAAGAGTTCCTGCTTTCCAGAAGAGTTCCAGTGTTCTGAATCTAGGGAGTGGCTTCTGCCCCACCCAACAGGAAAAGTAGTTCCAAACAGAAGAGGATCAGAGGCTCAACTGGCAGGCAAGTAAGCAGCATGGTCTGCTGCAGGTAAGTCCACCCAAGCATTATGAGCCCGGCGCTTCCAGCGCTGGGACTGGGCATATTTATGAGCCTGGTGCCACTGGCGCCAGGACTGGGTCCAAAAGGTCCCAATTGGGACTGGTTGGCACTCGGAACCTGGGTTATGGATCTGCTTCCAAGGGAGTTGGGAAAACCCTGACCTTTTGGAAGCAGAGATCATGACAATATATATATATCACACTTCTATAAATAAATTGATAATGGATATTACACTTGTGAATATGAGTAATCAGCAGAGGTAACTTATGAATAGGAACAGAAGAATAAGGTGGGAAAGAATGCTTTATATGGTTCAAGGAAACGCAATGATGAATGAAATGCAGTACAGAAAATAACTTGATATGGCTTCAACAAAAGACAATGTAATCACTTTTCCCCTGGTGGCAATTCACCCCCCCCCCCCTATATGCAATGCAAGGAGAGGGAAGTAACACACACAGTCTTCGGGAATACAATCAAATACAATACGGAATTCAGTCCCCCCCAGCAAGCTTAGAGGAAACAGGCAGAAGTTTGAAACACAGGCCCAAAATGCTTTTAAATGTGATGGCAATGGATGGGAAAATGTGCTAACTGATTTTAATTCCCTCTAGAGATTCAGGGTGAGTGAGAGATGCTTGTTGGTATTAGTTCAGGCTCACTTTAGCAATGCTCTATGAGTTATTACCAGGTTGCAAACGGATTTTTAACAAAGGAAAGAATGGAGCTGCTATTTTGACAAGTGGAGAAATTGAGCCAAAATCACAAATCGCGGTAAATTTCGCGAGTGCGTAAATCGCGATTGCGGAAAAAGTATAGGGACGATTTGATAAAGGTAGTTTTTCCGATTTAAAGTAAAACTCAAAATGACAGGTGACAGCTTGCAGCTGCAGAATTGACAGGTGACAGTTGTGCAGCTTTAAAAATGACAGATGACACGATTTCTAGGAGGCTGTTCTAATTAGGTTAAAATAGTTTGGATTAGATTATTTTAACTAAGAGATTGGTTCTGCACAGTTCTGCTAGGTACTCACAATATAAATTTGAAATAGGCCTTGTCACGGATCTGGTCAACACGTCCAGCGGCGGTTCTCTCTGCTCGGCGGGTCAATCAGGCACTGGTCCTGCTCACAGCGATCCGGATCTCTGGTTCTGCTCACAGCGGTCTGGGTCAGCTCTGCTCTGCTGGTCTAGCCTCTCTGGATACAGCGGCCTCTGGTTCTGGATACTGCTCTGCTTTCCGGTCCGGATCAAGTGGATTCTGGATGTAACACTGCTTTCTGGGTACTGGCAACAGTTCTTGGCAAAGAATTCAGACAGCTCGCCCGGCTGTGGAATAGTTTGCAAATGATTTTAAGGATGCTGAGGCCTGCTAAGAAGAGTTCTCAGTTTGTGGGTTTAGGCCCTTGCTTTAAGTTCTGAAGTAAATTTCTGGTCTCTGAAGATTGATGGATGTGAAGTCTGGAGTCTCCCGGCAGAGCGTCCCGCAGAAAATGGAATTGAATGTCTCTACCTGTCCCAGCAGTCTCTTTTTATGTGTTTTGGAAGTGGGTGTGTGGCATAACTGAGCCTGCCCCTCTCTACTTGTCATTGGCCCAATTCTCCCCTCTCCCATGATTGGGGGAAGGAAATGGATTCTCATCATGATGAGGTCTGTTTATGGGTCAGAGGATCCTCCCCTGGTCAATTTGCCCACAAATCTATATTTGATTCAAATACATATTTCCCAGTTACACAATTTGTTGAAATTACATGTACACATTATATATTCCTTATGGTCCATGCTTGTCCGCCTCTGATCTTGCATTCAAAAATGACAACATTTTGCGCTTTTTGACTGGTTTACCAATATCGGATATTTACCAAAAATTACACACATGTGTGCAAGGAGTATGGACATTAATTGATGAAGTGTCAGATTTTTAACATGCAGACATTCGGAGTGAGACCCTATTTTCCGCTACCAACCCCCCAGAATACACCACAGGGTCCTAACGCCTCTTAAAACATGCACAGAAAAATCACAAGAATAATGATATTACTTATATAATTTTGACCAGTCCGCACTATGAGTTATCTATCTTTTTAACTTATGCCCTGGTCAAAAAGGGGTGTGGCTTCCCACATCACATGGTGGAAGAACTGGTTTATCCACTTCCCCCAAGCTCAGCTGGCTCTCACATGCACTTCTCCTCCCACTTCTCCCAAGAGGAAGCCACTTTACGGCCTCCCCAATATAACATTTGCCTGAGTCCATTGTTCAGTTTCCTGCAGTCCCCAGGTAGGGAGGTGTCGCCTCCTTTTTGTGGGGGCAGCAGAATGCAGCCAGGCCTGGGAACACAGCTGTTGATCCAGTTTCAACTCCTGTCGGGGGTAGTTGTCAGGCAGAACCCAGTTTCATTAAGCCAGGTTTCAGCTAAATGTCACTTTTTGTTCCCAGTTTTCTACATTCAAATCAAACTGACAATTTTTACACATGCAGCTAGAGTGCTGATTCTAAGTTCAAAACTATGACATTTCAACAGTTACAAACTATGTGACACTCAAAAGTAGGTCCCTCATTTAATTTAAACATTTCGATTTTAGTGGTTTTCAGTTCAGTTTAACTTAAGATGCTGACCTCCACAGCTCAGCCAGTTTTGTTATTTTTCTTTCCAGATTTTGTATGCACACAAAACTTCATTCTGCCAAATGTCTGCTGGTGTTCAGTGAGATTTTTGAATATCCTGCAATGTTTGACATAGGCATTTTTAGCTTGCATTCAGAGAAACCAAGGTGATTTCAAAGGGCTTTTTAAGCTAACAGGCTGCTGCTGTTTTTCCTTTGGCACACATTCCACTCATGGCACCTCTGGCCCATCACGCTCGCACTGGTGGGTGGAAGGTTAGGTGACCATTTTGGTGTGCGCACAAACTGCGCGGTTCTCCTGGATTCTGGCGCACATGTGGGCTTTTTGGCCATCTTGGATTTTCTAAGCCCACAGCACCAAATGTTGCAGCTTAATGACTCAAACGTGGGTCAATACACCTGACAAAGCCCCCCCACCTGACTGCACTTTGAATTTGAGTCGAGGGGGAGTCGGGTGCGAAGAATGTTTTGACCCACGCACTGGTATGTCCGTATCATCTTCTTCCAATTCCACAAATGACACAGTTCTTCATCTTTTCCTCCGATTTCCGGTTGGATCGATCGGTTCTCCTCGCCGGTCCTGATGGGAATATTGGGCGGTACCCCGGGCCCCTTGGATCTTTGCCCCCGGTCCCCGGATCGCCCTCCTTGGCCAGTCTCCAGGTTTTCTTTCTCCTAGGACGACAAAGGAAAGCGGCAATACCTATTCGTAGACATTTCTTCCCCACCATTGATATAGTGGGGTGGCATATACATTTTATACTTTAATAGACATAGCATTCCAATTTTTAAAAACAAGATATAATTCAGAGACAGTGGCTTACAAGCGTCATAATATTTTAGAGACTATATATGGGATATTTTAGGGTTGGAACTGAATTACTCTGGAGCGGCCCCCTCTGGTATTGCAGAGGACTCCTCCAGTTGTTGCAGAGTGTGCCTGGGATGGCAACACTTCAGCTGATTAATGTGTACCCACTTGTCTTCCCCCTCTGCCGAACTGCCTTTGGGTATGCGGATCTTGTACGCTACCGGGGAGATCTTGTCTATAATTTCAAACGGTCCCTTCCATGTAGGCAAAAATTTTCGCTGTTTGGCCTGGTTCCTTTGGAAATTGTATAGATAGACCCGGTCCCCCACCTCGTATACTTTCCTGGTGGTTTTCGGGTCGTAGTGGGTCTAGCTGATCTTTCTAGATTCCGCTGAGGATACGCAAAAGCATGTTGGAGGTGTTTCCTCAAATTCTCCACATACTCATGAGTTGTGGAAGCATTTATCAATGTCTGCTCTTCGGTCCTGTAGAGCAAAGGTTGAGGAAGCACCATCTTGCGTCCAGTCATCAACTCAAATGGTGATTTTTTGGTTGCAGATGAAGGGGTAGATCTGATGGCCATTAGGACCAGAGGTAATCGGATATCCCAACTTGGCCCAGAATCTGCCACAAACTTTTTTAATATGCTCACAATGGTTCGGTTATATCTCTCCACTGCTCCAGAAGAAGCTGGCCTGTAAGCAATATGTAGCTTCCTTTTGACCCCCAGTATCTCCCACATCTTTGTCATTACTTCACTGGTGAAGTGGCTACCTCTGTCTGACTCAATCCTTTGAGGTAGACCAAAACGGGAAAAGATGTGGTTAATCATCAGGGCAGCTGCTGTTTCTGCCTTGCAGTTTGGGGCCGGGAGACATTCCACCCACTTGGTAAACAAGCATGTAACGGTCAACATGTACTTGTTTCCTCTAGACGAGCGAATTACAGGGCCTACAAAGCCGATTTGCAAATCTGACCATTGCAGTGTCATCCCCCTCTTTTGGAGAGGCGCACGGTGTGTGAGGGATGATGGCTGAAATTGTGCACACACAAGACACCCCTTCAAGTATTGGTCGAGGTCCTGCCCCATGTGTGGCCAGTATGCAACCTCTCTTAAGATTTCCAGTGTTGTGTGAAACCCCCTATGACTGGCGGTGGCCGCATCATGGGCATGACTTAACATCAGGCTTCGGAATGAGGTAGGGACCACCTACTGATCATGGCCAGCTTGGGATTTCCTTACCAACAAACCGTCTTGGATTCGGAACATTTTTGGACATTTCATCAACACTCTTAGGTCCTCTTTCCTAATGTAATCGGTATCCGTCAGGGGAAAGTTCTCAGGGTCCTCAATGTGTTGGTAAAACTTACCAATTATTGGATCCCCCTTCTGAGCTGTAATCAAATCAGCATCAGGGGGTCTCCTTACTCCATTGTGCAGTTGAAAGATCATTGTGAGCATTGGTCTGGGACCTAGTGATAGCAGTGACCTGTATTTCCCCCAACAGGGACTCTATTTCTATCATATCCCCTTGGATGGCCCCGGTTTTGGCCAGCTGATCAGCTAAGTCATCTCCAGCTTTGTCTGGTCCCTCTACTTTGGAATGACCCTTGATCTTTTTCCAGTAGATGGTCATCCCATTCGATGTGACCAGATCATCAATTTTTTGGATTAACCTCCCATGTTTCAGGGGTTTGTTATTAGTACATAACATCCCTCTGGTTTTCCAGTTAACCAGGTGCTCCACGAACCCGTTCCGTACATAATCCGAATCTGTGATTATGACCAGTTTGTGGAGTTGATGTTGGACAGCAGTGAGGATGGCCTGATGCACAGCCATCAATTCTGCCACCTGACTACTTCGGGGACCAATTTTGTATCCAGCGGAGGGTTCTGGAAACTCCTTCACCCATGCATTCCCTACGCCGGCCACCAGTTCTTTCTCCCCGTTGTTGTCAACATGGTACGAGCATCCATCCACATAGACAGTGGGCATTCCCTCACACTTGTCTTCTTCAAAGACTTTGTGTGGGGAATTATTGTATGCCTCCATGTTGTCCTTGATTTTTAGACTTTCGTCCTCGAGACAGTTTTTTCTGGCACAATCATGCAAGTCAGCCAGACCTTGCGCGAGGGGACTCTTCTTGTTTTGGCCATATATGACCTCTACAGGAAAGCCTTGCATTGACAGAATCCAGGAAGTAATTCGGGAATTACTCACATTTCCGGCCCGGATTCTGTCACTTTGGAGTTATTGCAGAGGCTGGTGTGGAGTCTCCACTATGGTGTGTTCCTCTGAGGATCCCTCTCCCTCAAATTGGAAGAACTGTACCTCCTCCACAAACTGGGCCTGTTTGGGTACTTTGTTTCTCTTACCCCCCCTCTGCTCCTTTGGAGGCAGACTTTCAGGGGCAGGAGATTTCGTTTCCGGTTCCTGGGTTTCCAGGGGCTGTTTACAAGTTGGGAAGGAAGCTTCCTCCAAGGCTTTACACCCCCCATTCCCTTGTGCCTCCTCCCTGGGAACCGGTGGGTTATCGGGGTGCTGCCCCCGTCATTGTTCTGGAGCACCAGGTCCAGAGTTTGGGGCATTCTGCAGTGGCATGCTCATCTGAGGGTTCTGTTGAGCCCTCAGTATGTGACCCAGATCCCGTGCCATATTTTGGACCTGGCGCTCAAGTTGTGAAACCCGCTCAGGCTGATACAGGGCTCTATTTTCTCCCCTGGGCTGATCCCGGGAAGGGTAGCTATCCCTTCTCTGGTAGTACCCCTGGTTGGGAAGATTTTGTTGCAGCTTAATGACTCAAACGTGGGTCAATACACCTGACAGAGGTAATTAACTGGTTGCCTAGAATAACGTGCGTTAGGAGGAGAAGCTAAAGACTGGTAACTGAGCGCCTGCCTTCACACCTTTAAACATTGTTCCAGGAGTCCCGGGCTCACAAGGCAGTAGCAGCAGGGCCATCATGCCTTACATTGGAGAGCCACAACCATGGCTTTCCCCCTCCCCCCATCAAGGGGTAGATTTGTGCTATGGAGGGAGTTGTTTCCAGTCACCTGCCAGCAAAAATACAAGTACCAGAATTCTCAGAGCTAATTAACTTGTCACACCTGAAACAGAAATGCAGACCCGCCTGTAAAAACTAAGAAACTCAGCCTCCCTGAAGATCGATGAAGTAATGAAAACGTGCGTTAGGAAGAGAAGCTAAAGACTGGCAACTGAGCGCCTGCCTTCACACCTTTAAACATTGCCTAGAATAATAACCTTTGGCAGATGCTCACATAGTCTTGGCCTCCTCCTGGGATGACTACAGAACAGCCACTGTTGGGTGGGGAAACGTTCCTGTGGGACATGCCTGGAGCAAAAGAGGCTGCTGCTTGGAAACGCCAACTAGATTTTAAAGGTGAGCCTGCAAGTGCCATGTCCCTTATGTGACATAATTTCCAGGAAATATTCCCCAGTGACTGGAAAGGGTGCACCGAGGGTGACAGTACGGCCATGCTGTGTGACCACTAGAGGCTCCCACTCTGTAGGTTGTTGGGTTGTCTTCAGAGGAGCCTGATTAGCCTAACACAAACTAATTTCTGTTTGATTCCACGACTCCCAGCGCCATACAATATGCACATGTGACATTCCACATGTGCTGTCCATTAGGCATCCCCATAATCCTAATCATATTTCTAATTGTTAATCATTTATTTTGTTAAATTGGGAACATTTGCAATATGATTAATGGGTGAAGGTATGTCGTTTTTTGGAAATTCATTATCTCAAACATAGGCTCCTTTTTTTAATCCATGCATAATGTTAAGACATGCATTAGACAATGTTACCGTCAATTTTACATTACTGCATTTGAGGAAATCTATAATGGGTCAATAATGTCATTATATTTACTCCACCCTATATATGTTAACAGATCCTTGTTCTCCAGATATAGCTATTGTTCACTGAGTGATGTCCCATAGCCATTAGATATCTTTAGTTAATACTTATGAATGCGTTAGTTCCAATCCTGCCATTGCACACAAGTGTCTGAGGAAGCCTTTGTTCCTTCTTGAATTAAATTTCCTACCTCGAAGACTGAAAGGACATTTTAAAATAAAGTCTTACGTGAATTTCACCAGCAAACGGGGCCATTGCACAAACCCAATGCCAGGACTGACCACCACCTGTACACTCTTGCACAGGGTCCATTTGAAAAATCTAGAAGATGAAATGCTGAAAAGTGCATTGGACATTTCCTGGCTACTCTAGGAATGGCATCTTACTGTAAACTCTTCTCTGTTCTCACCAAGATACTGTTTGATCATGACATCCTGCTGACTGTTGTGGCCTGCCCGTTGTGTGCGCTACTCTACACTGACCCTGGTCAAACTGTCTTTCCGAAACTCAACCATGTCACTTGCATTCAGCAATTTCCTGCATTGCAGAAGTAATTTAAAGCTCTATGCTTTAGCAACTCTGGTTAAAAAGGCTCTTCTTCTGCCAGCCTGGATTAAATTCATCAGACCCTCAACCATGGCAAATCATGCAGACACCCTGCCTATGCCCCAAGATTATGGAATCTCCTCCCCGTTGGCATCAAACTCGACCCAACACTTCTACAATTCAGAAAATAACTCTAGACCGACCTCTTCAAGGAGTCTCTCCTCCTCATCACCTAGGCCATCATGTTGCTCCCCGCGCCACCTGACTTGACTCGCTAGACGCCGCCCACCCCTCTTCTCCTCAGCACCCGGTACAGCTCTACCCCTCTTCTATGCCCCTCTGTATCCTACCCCCCGCTGTATATCTCTTCTGTTACCACTGAAAAGCGCTCTGTTATGCATTTGGATTGTTGTGCTCTGTAAAGCGCTCCGTTCTGTATCTGTATTGGTGTATACCTCTTTAAAGCATTCAGTTGCTTCTTGAAGCTAGTTCTGCACTCATTAAAGGGTAGCTCCAAAATACAGTCGTTGTGGGGGTCATGTGAAATTGACAAAAATATATAGCCCACGTTGTATACAAATTGCTTAAACATTCAATATACTTAAATTGTGAGGGGTGTGTATCAATTTGGATATGACGTTCGGTACACTGAGAGGCAAAAAGTACATTCACTTTTGGTTGTGTCAATACGCTCGCTTCTTTTATTGAAATGCTTTGTTTCAAAATTGAGTTTAAATTAAAACAGGAAATAACAGTATTGCAATTTACTGTAACATAAAGAGTGATGTAATACATACAAATATCAAAGAAAAGGAACAGCTTTTAGTGACCAATGACTTTGAATCACATACAGTCAAGGAAAAGGAAAAAAATAAAGGGATGAGAGCAATCATTTAGTTCAAGATCAAGATGAAAAAATAGTAAGAGCAATCAATGAATATAAATAGAAAGATTTGCTGTAGGATTACTTTAATCTGTTGTTCTAAGGGATCATATAACATAAAAGGATTCAGTATTTATGTGTCCATATTGGAGTCTGCCTACGTGTCCTGTACTACAGACGTGTTCTCCCATAACTACTGATTCAAGTTGAGATAATTTACTGAAATATTGTACCTAAAGTAAGTAATCCAAAATAATAGGAAGTAATCCTATGGAATCCAAAATAATGGTAGTATTATGTAATGCATTTAGGAAGGTTGTAAAATATACATCAGCAATAAGATCCTACCAAACATCTTTTTAAATGGTTACTGCTAGATCCAGTTTCTGGCATGTGTTTTTGTTTTTTTTACATCTCCAAAATGTCTGTGATAACACTTTCTGTTGACCTCAATCCTGAAAGATTCAAGCTTTCCCTCTCTCATCCATCTTAATCTCGCTACGCCCCACCACTCTCATCTTCTCAATAGCCGAACCTACTGCTGTTTGGAGGATGCTAAAAAGCTGCTCTCTGACGTTACAAACCTACAGACATGTATAATAATACTGTGAGATCAACAAGCATGCCCTCACAATTTAGTTGTTAGGCCAGCTGGCGAAGCAGATCTATTTCCTCCTCTGTGTTACTAGGGTCTAATATATAAATATGCTTTTTCTAGCGTGATGCCAGGCAGCATCGAAACACGGTACACAAGAGTGTCACCAAGGTAGCCGAGCCAATGGTTACCAAGGGAAGGTGTGTGCATGACGCCATCACGTCGCATACACGTGCAACGTAAAATTGAACCTTCTGTTATAAACCTCATTGTTTATCCTCCACTTGATAAATTTAATGTGGCTAGCATCTATTTCGAACTCAAACTGCATTTGTTAGCTAATTTGCAAGGTTTTGAATACAGAGCTCATGTACTGGGTCTGAGCAAACCTTATGAGTGTAAAATTCTTTAATTTATTTTGGTACATTAAAGAATCGACCAGTACCCACCTATACCTCATCACATCCCTCCAATTCCTTTATAGGTGGAGAGATCCCCGAACACCTTGTAGCTCTTTGAGGGTCTCTGTGTGCTGTGTGGCTAACATGACAGATGATGGCACTATATATAGTGCATGCAAGACTATGTAAGGCACAGGGAGGAAACCCTTATTATAAGGTGTTTGTTTATTTGATTGCTTGTGGCTCAAACCTAGTTGGAGAGCAGAGGAGCACTTGACAGCAGAAGGGTGTCCGCATTAGGCTTGACCTGTTATACAGTACTGGAGAACTGTTTGGGGAGGGAGGGTGATATTTTTATTCGTTCAGCAGGTATTGTTGACAGAGCCATATTTTTAATGATTTGTGACTATGGTGGGGGTATTTCAAGACTTTGCCGGGATTGAGTTTAAGACAGTTGGGGACATGGCAGAAGGACTGTTTCTCTTTTTGGGCTCGCTTGGACTCCAACGTTGGAATATTTCATTATTTCAGGCCCGAGAGCCACCAGAAGTGTGGAGTTTAGTCTCCAAGTATGTTGGTGTTCCATTCGAGATTGCTCTATACATGATGCATGCAGTTTTGAATAGTATCCTGATGGAACCGAGCCAGTGAAGTTCACACTGTGTAGTAGAGAGATGGTCGAGTTAGCATGTGCCTGCAATGAGGCGGGCTGTGGTGTGCTTCTTCAATAGGGAACAGGCGCATGTCTCAAAGCTCAGTAAGGGAGACTTCAATTTGTGATAGCATGAGTGTTTCGGCTGATGTGCAGAAATCATGCAGGAGGATGAAGGGTTTGATTCTGTAGCCATGTGGTTTTCACCTTTTTGGCTATTTGTGGAAGGAAAGGCTACTGTCAATGAATCAAAGGGATTTGGCTGAGTTTGACAGCTGTGGGCGAATTCTTCCAGGTGCATTTTGTCCAGCTGTTTTTGCATGTGTTGTTGTTTGGTGGGGGGACCGATGAGGACAAATTAGGTATCGGTGGGGTTCAGTTTAGGTAATTTATTTGACATCTATGTTTGGATGGTAGCTAGGCATTCACAGAAGTGAGTGATGTCCTGGGGGCCACTGACCTTAAGGTACAGCAGAGTGTCATCAACGTACTGATAGATGGCTATGTTGAAGTCATTTAGGAGAATTCCCAAGGGTTCCGTGTATAGATTGTAGATGATTGGGGAGAAGGTGCGACCTTGGGGGGCACTACATATAACTGGAAATCAGTTGAATCTGAAAGAGCCAATTTTTACAGCCTGGTATCAGCCAAATGGGTAGGGTGCAATCATTTTAGGATGGTTCTGGAGAAGCCCATCTTGACTGCGAGGAGGAGGAGGGGATGTGTTAGGTTGTCGATTGTGTTGAAGGATGCCAAGAGGTCTTAGAGGACTAGGATGCACATCCTATTGATGGTTGTAGTGTCGGTGCTGTGTTTGGGTCAGATGCCAGACTGCTGATCACACAGGAGGCCAAGCTCATCGATTTTGGCAAGTGATTGGGCTCCAAATATTTTCCAGATGAATGGAAAGCTATATTTGGCTAGACCTTTATTGCTACTTATCTTAACCAGTCAAGCAGTACACTAGCTATATTTCTTCATGAAATACATACTCACATGTATTAATTTTACTTGAATTCTTTTATTTGTTGGATTACAAAACATACCACACATCACATTCAGTTTTGTCAATTGGTCTCAGAGTGCATTGATACGATTTTTTCCTCTTTTAGTTGTTTATACTTATGCCATTCATCAATTGTTTTTTCATTCAATGATACGTTAATCCTTAGACACGTGTTTCTCCATGAATATATCTCCATGGTTCCTCATGAGGGAAACTGTCAAGGAAAAGCATGCATTTTGTCACATTTGCTGTTACACATGCATGTTATATCTAATTATATATTGTCAGTAGTGTTGCAGATCTTTATGCACTTACCCTGTTCAGTTGCTTTAAATTATGGTCTTATGATTTCCTTCTATCCGCTTTGTGCTATGGCACTAGTTCTCGTTCTTATGATCGGGATTACTCCTTCTTGTGATCAGATAGTTTCCTATAAGTAAATGTGTGGCCTTGAGTTCAGTGTCATTATATTATTTATTTTCTTGGTTAGATATGTAGATGCCATTATTTTTAGAGAGGATGGGATGGAGAGGTCTATTAGTGTCTATAACAATAGTCAGTATTTTTTTTTTTTTAAAACATCTTTTTAATAGTGGTCATAGCAGGTACAATAGCTTGCTCCCAACATCGTATCTAACATGTCATACAATGGCACATTATACAGTCTCATAGGTGGTACATATTTTACATAGAGGTTTCATTGTCCGAAAGCAGTTCGCATAGGTATACCTTGAACTGGCCCCAAATGTCCTTCGGCCGACTCGTTTTCGGTTGGGTCAATACATACTGTTCCTCATTTTCATTGACATATGTCAGTTCTCACAAAAAAGTGTTCATGCTTGGTGGTGTGGGGCTTTTCCAAGCCTGCAGGATACATTTTTTAGCAATGGCGCATGATACATTAAAAAGTCTAATCTTTTTGGAACATTTCCCAATATCCCAGAATAAATATTTTCAAGTATGGAGATATTTGTGTAATTTCCGGCAGCATTTCGGCCACCATCCCCCAGAACCGTAACAGTTCAGGGCAATCCCAGTACATATGGAAGGGTCCTGCTTGTGGGGCGCCACATTTAGGGCATTCGCTCGGGGAGTCTGGCGCAAATTTGGCTATTTTAGCTGGTGTGTAGTGTAATCTATTTAAATTTTTAAATTGTATCTGGCACAGCCCAGCATTGTGATATTTTTTTGGTAAGTGTACAATATTTCCTCCATTTCTCATCGGGCATCTGTAAATCAGTTTCCCATTTTTCTTTAACCTTATTTACCGTAGGGGTATGGGCTTGCACAGATGCATATAATTTGGAGATTCCCAGCCCTCCTTGAGTTGTGATCAATTGCAGACATGGGTGTGTAGGTGGCTCATCAGGGAAGAGCGGCCATCTCGCCTGAAATGCAGACCTCTTCCGATAATACTGGAGTGTCCGAAGTGGCCCCATTCCCATGGCTCTCGTGATTGTTTGTCAAAGTTGCGAATTTCCCCTCTATGAACATGTCACCCACCTTCATTTCCCCATTAGCGTCCCAGGTTTCCTGTATATCTGTGTCGAATGTGGGGGGATGCCGGGAAAATTCCATAAGGGAATCTGCGGGTTATAGGGTGTTTCCAGTGTCAGTCTCCTACATATTGCCCCCCATGCTCGAACAGTGCAACTGACAGGGTCATATTCACATATGTCTCTATGTCGTGGGTCAAAAATGACTGATCTTATATCAGTGGGTACAACTGTGTGTGTTTCTATCCATGTATGGGGCGTGTTGTCTACATCATCGTACTAATATCAAGCAAATTGTGCCTGTGCAACCAGATAGTAGAGCTCAAAGTCCGGGGCAGCTATGCCCCCGGAGCAATATGATTCCACCATCTTTCCCCACCCTATTCCTGGCCGTCTTCCCATTCCAAAGGAATGTGGTTACCATTGACCGAAGTCTGGAGAAGAAGTCCTTACCAGGCCATACAGGGATATTCACAAATAGATATAGTAGCTTAGGAAGGATGATCATTTTAAGTACTGCTATCCTGCCATGGAGTGAGATGGGGAGGTGTCTCCACACCTGTAGCTTTGTGTTGAGTGATTTTAGTGCCCGATAATGATTGTCCGCATACAGTGATTGTCTGCTCCTGGATACCAGTACCCCCAGGTATCTAATGTGCCCTTCGGACCACTTAAGTCCGCATGTTGTTTCCGGGCACTTTGTGGAAGGGGTGAGTGAGAACATTTCTGACTTGGCATTGTTCACTGTGTATCCGGATTAGTCGGCAAACTCGTGTATGTCTGCCATTATGGGTGCAATATTTTTATCAGGTTCACGGATATATAAGAGCGCGTCGTCTGCATACAGTGAAATTAATTGTGTAGAGCCTTTCATCACGATACCCTTGTCTTGGTGTCGTAATCTAACAGCAGCAGCCATGGGCTCTATAGTTAGGGCAAATAGAATTGGTGAAAACTGGCTTCCCTGTCTGGTGCCTCTGCCTAGTTCAAACATTCAGACATGATTCAGACATGGTTCTGTTGGTACATACTCCTGCCCCGGGTCTATTATACATTAACCAGACATATCCTATAAAGTTGGGTCCCACCCCGAACGCCTCCAGCACTGAGAAGAGGTATTCCCACAAGACCGAGTCAAATGCCTTCTCGGCATCGAGGGACACCGCAATCGCATGCCTATCTGGATCGATCTGTGCCATTATCCCAAACCGCCTGCATAGATTTAAGGCGGTGGGCCTTTGGGGGATAAGCCCACTTTGGTCTGAGTGGACACTAGGGTCGACATACGGTTCACCAAGACTTTTGCAAAAATATTTGCGTCCGCGTTTATAAGCGAAAGAGATCTGTAAGATGACATATCATGGGGCGGGCGCCGGGGCTTGGGCAGCACACTAATTATGGCTTCCCTCATTGTCGGGGACAATATGTGTTGTTCTAGGTCTTCCTCCCATGTTCTCAGCATTATAGGGACTAGCTCCTCATGGAACTCTTTATAAAATTCAGCCCCCAGTCCATCCGAACCCGGGGCCCTGCCCGATGAGAGATCTTTGATTGCCTCAGTGATTTCTTCTACCGTGACAGGCTGCTCCAGAACCATTCTGTTTTCGTTTGGGGCCAGGTATTCTTTTACTTCGGAGGAGGTTTTTCGGTCTTTGTTCGCATAGAGTGTTTTATAGAATTGGACAAATTCGATACCCTGCTCGTGATTATTGCAGTTTGCTTTGTTTGGATGGCAGCGATCAGGGTCAGTTGTCTTTCATGTCTAATCAAGTTGGCCAACATTTTCCCCGCCTTATTTTCCTCTCCATACCGCCGCGCCCATGTAGGGGCCGCAATGTATTGTATCTCTCTTATGGCTAAGCTGTCAAAGTTTCTAAGGAGTTTGTGGATTTCAGCAAGGGTGTCCCTGTCATGAGTGCGACTATAGGTCTCTTCCAGTGCTTTTAATTCCTTTTCCACCCCCTCAATCTCCTGTTTTACACCCTTCAAAAGGCCCGTGGATTTGGACATAAGGACCCCTCTGACCCAGACCTTGCAAGTTTCCCATACCGTGGAGACCCGATCCACCGTCCCCAAATCATCTGCAAAAAAGTTGGTTATTTCCACGTGTAGGGTCTCGAACACATTCGCATCTCCCAGCAAGCCCCCTGGCATTCTCCATCTTCTCGCTGGTCTACAGATATCTTTGAATACGAGGCCCAGTAGAACCGGGGAATGATCGGACAGTGTGCGGGGTAGGATTTCGTTTAGTGTATTTGAAATATCTGAGGATATGAACCAATAGTCTATGCGCAACTCGCTGTCATGCACGGAGGAGTAGTATGTGTATCGTCTATGATCCGGGTGCAGTACCCGCCATGCATCTATCAATGACAATTGTGAGAGGAGTTGACTTAGGGTTACCAGCGTTTTCATATGCGCCCTCATCACATTGGTTGACCTATCCAGTACAGGGTCGAGTGCCACATTAAAATCACAGCCCCATATGATGGTAGTCGTGTCTCGCTTGTTAAGGGCTTCAAATATTTTCAGATAAGTCTGGGTCGTCTATATTGGGACCATAGGTGTTCACCAGGGTTATGTGTTTGCCAACTATCTCCCCCATACCAGCACATATCTTCCCATTGGGTCTATTTCGTTTCCTTTGCTCTGAAACCCTAGTGTGGGGGGTATAAGTGTTATGACCCCCCTGGATTGCGAGGAATACTCTGTAGTAGCGCAATTTTCCCCATTTAGCCATTATGCTTGTTATAACAGACCCCTGAGCATGCGTTTCTTGGAGCATTAGAATCTAAGGTCCATGCCTGGCGACATAATTCCCCACCTTTCTTGCTTTCATCGGGTTGTTTAGTCCTTGGACATTGCAGGATAGTAAGGTTATCTTCACCCCAGATACCCGCAGCCAGCACCCGCCAGACTCGATTTCAACCAACCTGGATCTTTTATTCACCCAACCCTCCCCCCAGGAGCCCAACTTGCCCTGGTTACAACAACATTTTACAACTTCCCTATTTCCCTAGCCCATCCACAACCCACATCATCTTCCCCAACTTGAAGATGATCCCTCAAAACTTGTGGGAACTTTCCTGTGGGTGCCACGTTGCCATCACGAGACCACCAGAGCGGGCTCACGGCCTGCTTCAAACATTACTCGGAGCCCCCCAGCGGGAGCAGAGCTCTGTTACAGATCGATAAAGCAAAAACAAAGGATATGTGCGTGTCTTGGAGCAATCAGCAGGGTCTTGACCTCTTGCCGCCGGTGGAGATCTTCCATTTTGGTTCGGCCCACAGCCTCTAGGAGGTAGGGGTATGGTAGCTTCCCCATATGCCAAAGCAGCAGCAGGAGTTTCAAAAAAGTGTGCCCTCCCTCCATTTTGAATTTGCATCTTGGCCGGGAATATTAGTGCATATGGAACCTTTCGTGCCCCCAACAGTCGCTTGACCGGCTCATATGACCTTCTGCTGGTCTGCACTCCTGCGGCAAAATCCAGATAGATATGTATGCGGCTCTCCTCATATTGTAGTGTCCCGATTTCCCTTGCCATTCTGAGGATTCTGTCTCTATAATTTAAAAGCCTTGCAATGATCGTGCGCGGTGGAGCTCCAGGTCTCGGCGCGGGAGCCAGCGTGCGGTGGGCTCGTTCAACCAGAAATTGGTTTGAAAAGGAGTTTGTTCCAAAAAGGTTCTTGAGAAGATTTTCCACCTGTTGCTCCATTGCGCCCTTCCCAAACTTTTCCGAGACCCCTACAATTCGTATATTGTTTCTTCTGGATCGGGATTCTAGATCCTCACACTTATTTTGCAATTTATTCATGCCTTCCTTGAGCTGGGCTATATCTTAGTCATGCCCCACGATGGTGTCTTCGTTTGTGCCGATTCTGTTTTCTGCCTCAGTGAGTCTGAGGCTCTCCTTGTTGACTCTAGTTTTCAGTGCTCCAATAGTATTGACAATATCATCCAGCTTTACATTGATGGATAGGAAGCCATTTTGCACTATGGTGGTTAGGCGTTGAACTCTGTCACCACTATCCGCATCAGGGTCGGATGTTGATGTTGTTGGCGGGTCCTGTTCATGGCCAACTGCCTGGCTGCTGGTGAAGGAATCCATCAGGCCCTTTTTTCTGGCGCTCGCCCCTTCTGCCGCCTTTTCCTGTTTACGCGTGTTCCCCATGTCGGCCGTACCAGCTGGCATACCACCATAACCCGGCAGGGGTTATAGAGCTCGTGTGTCAGCAATTCAGTCCTGTCGGAGCAAGACACCCACAAGTGACCAGGATGTTGTCCGTCGACTGGGCTCAGCCAAGGGGGCGGCTGTACAAATGACGCATATGGGGGCGTCAGTACTCAGTCCTTCATTGCCAGTAAAATTCACAAGTATCTGTGGCCCCGGTGTTGGCAGGTCCAGTTGTTTATTCCCCCCACTCGCAATGGACTGTGGTAATTCAAATCAGTGTACAACTCGGAACATTTTTCACAGTGGGTGTTTACATGCGGCCACCCGGTGCACGTCCGCTCCCGGCACCGGGTCTAGCGCCCAAGGGTGATCAGTTAGTCAATCAACTTATTTATTAGGGCCAGCGGGCATCTCTGCTCAGTAGAGACCTCAAAGCAAGTCCCATCACATGTGTATCCAGTAATTTAATGGCACCGACCACTGCTCAGTACAGGAGCCCTCAGTTCGCCGTCAAACTGTCCATGCCTCTCCATCCCAACACGTATGCGTTTTAGTGCCAGCTCAGCGCTGTTCAAACAGTAATGGCATTGAGGGAGATGGGATTAGCACCCAGGCGATGCACTGCCAGACCCAATAAGCACCTATTAACATATATCTGACATGGATGGTTTTCTCTGACACTCACAATGCGGCCCTCGCACTGGTTAGCTGCATGTAACTCACTGTTCTGATGCGTGTTCCCATGTTCTTCACTTTTTGGCGTTGTCTCTGCTGCAACCCCACAGGAGTCGTCGCAGTGCCAGGCGCCACCCAGCCCCAGGGAGAAACGGACCGTTCTCTTCTCTTCACAGAGTCATCCCCTTAGCCCCGAACTGGGCTGGGTAAGGGTGTCCCACCGTCCGTCGCTGGTTCGTATCTTAGTGCCCGCTGCGCCCGAGCAGGGAGCACAAGCTTCGTCCAATCAGGTTCCCCTACCTCCTCAGTTGTCCAGGCGTAGCCAAGCCGAGTCCCTTCGGTGTAGCTTCTGACAGCCGGTCCGCTTTCAGTGTTGTTGTGTTCGGCACGTTCGTCTGCTATGACCCAGGTATGTGGCGCCAAGGGCGAGCCGCTCCCGCCAAGCCGCAGCGCTCAAGTTTAGGTGTTGTGCACTCTCACATGGCGGCCCCTCCTCTCTATGGCCTGCTAGCCTAGAGCTTCAGCGGCGTGGGGCGCTGAACATCCGGATGTCCACGGCGGCGCGTTCCCTTGTCTAGTCCCGCTCTATCTGTCTTTCGGCATATCTCGTCGCATATTTCACTGCCGTTCCCAGGATTTTTCACGAGTGTGCTCCAGATCTTAATACACCGCTCACTCGGTTCTGCTACCCGCGGGTGGCTCCAATGCGAGGATTAATTGACCTACGGATGACGATTGGGCCGGAGCTCTCACTTCAGGCGGCCATCTTAGCTGTGCGCAACAGCACCCCTCCAATAGTCAGTAGTTTTTTAACTCAATGCCAGTCAAAGTGAATTCTATATATTTTCACAATAAATCATAGTGTAGTTCATGACAGGTCCAAACCAGCGGACATGGGAACAAAAAACTCTATAAAAATACTTCACCAAAACAAAGAGGGGGAAGAGTGGAGGCTCAATCAAATGAAAGAGAAAATACAAGAGGAAAGCAAACAAGATCACAGGGAAAACCAAACAGGTGAACCTGGTTCTCAACCTCTCTGGCCTCCACATTGATACAAACCTGGTCTCAGCACTCAATAAAGGATTATCATTTAGTCCCACTAACAACGCCAACTATTTCCAAACACAAGTGGACTTATACAAATTCTGCAGGAAATTGAATTTGAAAAATATTTTGAAGACACAATTCAAAAAAAAGGAATCTCAAACAACACAGACCATATCAAACCTGTCCATGGAACTAGTAGAAAAAACAGTTGACCTGCTGAATGTTAATGAAGAAGATTGAATCTTCACAGTAGACAGCTTCACAGAAGAGCAACAGATAGACATTTATCAATCTGAAGAGACAACTTTGAAACAGAAATCAAGCTTCATGCCAGCTTTGGCAGAAAACAATGCAGTGGATATTTTCCATAAAGCTGTGAGTGAAGACTTAAGACACATTTGACAAATAGAAAAGTGAAAACGCATCACAACTTAACATTGAAAGAGAAAAAAGCCTTGACGAGCTAGCAAGAAACTGTTTCGTCACAAAGATGGCAGACAAAGAAGGGAATATAGTCCTCATGAACAGGACAGACTATGTGAATGAAGGGCTAAAACACCTAAGCCATAAAGACTGGTATCAAAGCTTGGGCAAAAAACATTGTTAGACAGACAAACTTGAAAAGGATGAGCCAAGAATGGCTACATGAGGGTTTGTTAAATGAAGAAGAAGCGACCTACATGGGCTCCATAACAACAATAATGGCTATAATATATTGTCTTCCTAAAGTTCATAAAGAGTATGATTCATTTCCAAAATGTAGACCAATAATAAACCGGATAGGATCCCTAACTGAAAGGATCTCGCAGTATATCGATATTCATTTGCAAACCCCAACAACAGGTCTAGCTTTATTTTTGAAAGACACAAGAAATGTAATTCAACAACTTGGGGAAATTCCATGGGAAGAGAACTACATCTTTGTCACCTTAGACGTAGTCTCGCTCTATACGAGCATTAAACACACAAAGGGAATTGAATGCACAGAATTTTTCCTAAAGGCAAGGTCAATCTCATACATGAAACAAAATGAAATGATCCTGAAAATGCCAAAATTCATATTGGAAAATAACATCTTCACTTTTGACTCGACCATCTATAAACAACTTCAAGGAACGGAGATGGGCGTGAAATTTGCGCCTTCTTATGCACGGACCTTTTGAGTTAAACCATGCCTGGACACAGAAATCATTCACGGAAAACAACAAAATTGTGTACTGGGGGAGACATATTGATAATGTGCTCATGATCTGGGATGGCAATGAGACAGACCTCATGGAGTACGTTAACTTTTTGAAAAATAATGAGTACAACATACAGTTGACACTTAACAAAAGTCGGACATCTATAGAACTCCTAGACTTGGAGCTCTATATAGAAGAAGGCATGATCCAAGATAGTAATCATCCAGCACACACGTAATACAAAACATCCCCTATGGAGAGCTTCTAAGAGTGAAAATAATTGTAGCTCACCAGAGAAATTTGAACACCGTGCAAAGCAACTAAAAAAAAATCCCTACAAAGGGGACACCAATCAAAGCATTTGAATCCAGCCTACTTAATATCACATAATCTAACAATAGAATATCTACTGAAGGATAAACCGATAAAACAAGACAATATGCGCAAGGTCAACGACATAGCTACATATAGTAGTGATTCCTCAAAAAACACTGGAACATTTTGAAAACAGATGCTAGTATTAAAAAATACATTGAAGAAGCACCATCCATGACATTCAGAAAAGCACCGATACTGAAAGACCTGATCAGTCCAAGCAATTTAAGATCAAAGACACCAAGCAACCTCAGTAGCTATCTTAATATCCCATCACCAACAGGCACGTATAAATGTGGGAACTCTAAAATGTGCCCTCAGATGCAAAATGGAACTAAAGAGCTAACACTCCTGAATGGTAAAAGCAGAAGACTCACGCAATTTATAAATAGCAATAGCAAATATGTGGTCTATGGGATTGTATGTGCATGTCAAAAAATGTACATAGGGAGTATGATAAGACAGTTAAAAATAAGACTCCTCTGAAGATCTACTTACTATCAAAAACAATGATTTACGATATCCACTTTTTATGCATTTCATTCTGGAACACACAGAACAAGATATGGATAAAATCAGACACCTTGGATTGGAAAAAGTGGACTTGCCACCGAGAGGTGGTAATAGAGAATTCCTACTAAGAAGGAAGGTGTCAGAATGGATATGCAATATGGGCACCTGTGCATCTGGCCTTAATTCGGAACATGAAATGGCGTATTGGCTTTAAAATAAGCAATACTGACATCTTCATTTAAAACATTGTTGCCATCTGCAAATTGATTGTTGACTTAGGTACTTATTTAGCTATTTAGGAAAATTTATGTTAAACAATGTGATGCATGTCTGCATGTAACTTTATAATTTTCTAAATACCCAATGCTCTTTTCCTTACAACTAAGACATCGCAGACAGTGCATTCTATTAACAAATCTACTGAATAACCTAGATGGTATTTGTTGATTTCTAAATAGTATTTCCCAAAATTAGTAACCCAAGTAACCATAGACCGAAATATCTCTAAAAAATATATGTCGAGAATAAAAAATCCAGCATAGAGATAAATTACTATTCTCCATTACATAATGAATCTTATTTAGAGAAGTATCACTGAGTGTAAAACAACCTCCAAAGGAAGCGTGACTGATGTAGAATAGAGCGAACTACTCCTGCAATAAGAAGCAATCTACGGATAATGAGCATTACAAATAAATGCTTTGTCCAAGCAAATGTTTTTTCTTAAATAATACGAGCACTTCTTTTTAGATGTAAGACCTTGAGGAGGCCGCATTATACGGTTACAAATAGTTTAACTAGCATTTAGCATTGATGCAAATGTAACCCCATGACTGGCCACACTCAAACATGGCCGCAGCATGCTGAAATGTGATGACGTCATCACGCAAACGTGCGCAGTGACATCAATTCCGCTGCTTTTTTTTTAAAAAACTTTTATTTTTGGTGGCAGAGGTTTGCAGTGAGCACATACATCATGGCAACAATTGTATATAACAAAAAAAAATAATAATTCTGGAGCAGTACAACATCATAGCACATTAGTCACAACAATGTCCGTACATCGTCACATGTGAGGAGAGGATACTAAAGATCATGGTGTAGAAGTAGGCCCTGATGGGGCAGGGGATAGGCCAGACCCAGGTGTACCCTCACTTTGATTGTTAAGATAAGTGTTGAATTCAACCCATATGTTCTTGGGACGAGATTGGGTCGGAAGCATGGCTAGGTATTCCTCCTCACAGTTTCGCGACCAAGTGAGCAAGCACAGCCATTTCTGATGGGCCGGTGGGGAAGAGCTTTTCCAATTCTGGAGTATGCATTTTTAACTATCATGCAGCTTATGGTCAAGAATTTAGCCAAACGTCTAGTGTCATCTGTTCTCCAGGCACCAAATAGAACTGCTAAAGGATCGGGATCAACCGCAGTTTCGGTGATTGTAGTGAGTGTTTCTAAAACGCTTTCCCAGAATTCAAACAGTTTATTGCAGGCCCAGAACATATGTAAGTGATCGGCTTCTTCCGCCCCGCAACGGGGGCAGGAGTGGAGTGTGGTGTGGTTGAACCTCGAGTTTCCTGTGCGGAGTATAATATAGCCTGTTTAGGAGTTTATATTGCATAGCGCGGTAGCGGAAATTAAGGGAGACCTTCTTGGTGTGTTGGCACATTTCCCCCCAGACCTCGTCGGATATTTCTAGGCCCAGTTCAGCAGCCCACCCATCGCGCGCCCTAAGAGATTGTATCGGGGTAGTGTCCTGCATGATCTTATATAATGAGGAGATGACTCCCCGGGCGCCGCCATAGTTAGCAATGTATGCGATAACTGGATTATCTGGGGGCTCATCTGGAAAGGACGGCCATTTAGTGCGAAATGTGGCCCGGAGTCGGTAATATTGGAGGGTCTCTAGAGCGGATCCGGTATGCCCTTGTTTCCATGTTTGGGGGTTGATGAACCTGCCTTCGGGGTAGAAGTCAGATAATGCCTGGTATCCCAGCGCCCCCCAATATCGGGCCAGAGCGGTGTCATGCGTAGGTACGGGGTACCAATGAGTGGCATGCTGGGCTTGGGCCGCGATCCAGTAATATGATAGATCCGGAGCCATGAGTCCCCCTTGTTTGTATGGAATCGCCATGTCAGTCCACTTCTTGCGGACCGCGCCAGAGTGCCATAGGAACTGTGCACATAGTGTATGTAGTTTGACTAAGTATTCCCTCCCAGGCCATACGGGTGCTGAAAGTGTGAAGCAGCTTAGGAAGTAGTATCATTTTAATGAGGGACAGCCGACCAGCCATGGATAATGGAAGAGTACGCCACAGTGAGATTTTAGACTCAACTATTTGTGCCACCACAGAGTAGTTATCAGTAAGCAAGGTGGATTTGGTAAGGGATATCCGAGCGCCCAAATATCTGACACCGTCCGGGGACCAGCGAAGAGGGTATTCGGTGGCAGGTTGTTGGGTAGATTTAGTGAACGGGAAGATCTCAGATTTTGAGTAGTTAATTGTGAACCCGGAGTGGGTGCCGATGCGAGTGATGTCTCTCAGTATAGGGTCAAGATGGGTTGCAGGGTCTCTGATGTACGTCGTCCGCATATAGGGATATGATTTCGGGATTATCTTTCAGTCTAATTCCCTTGCGGGCGTGGCGTGCAGGGACATGATCCGCCATCGGCTCTATTGCTAGGGCAAACAGGGGAGAAGGGGCATCCTTGTCGAGTACCCCTAAAGAGTGTGAAGAGATCGGATGTCAATGAATTAGCTCTTACTAGCGCCACAGGTGAGGTATATAGAAGTTTAATGAACCTAATCATGTTTGGGCCAACGCCCATTGTCTCCAGTACCAACCCAATATATCTCCAAGAGACCATATCGAAGGCCTTCTGGGCGTCCAGCGTGACCGCCACAGCCTGCACATCCTGGTCAATACGGGACATCCCTTAAACAATCTTCTAATATTGTGGGAGGTGGATCTTCCTGGGACGAAACCTGCCTGGTCCTCATGGACTAAGTATGTCATAATGGGCAGGAAGCGATTCGCTATGATTTTAGCGAAGATTTTTGTATCAAGATTCATGAGGGAGAGAGGTCTATAGGACCCACATAGGACCCACATTCATAGTCTGGTTTACCAGGCTTGAGCAGAACCGTGATGACAGCCTCACGCATGGAGGGGGGAAGGATAGAGACTCGGAATGATTCGTCCCACACCTCGAGTAATTTGGGGGCTAAGATGGCGATGTGTTCCTGGTAGAATTCGTTGGTGAGCCCGTCAGGGCTCGGCGCTTTACCTTTGGGCAGATCAGAGATGGCCGTTACGATTTCGTCTAATGTTATTGGGGAGTCAAGCTGGTCCCGTGTAGAGGGGGACATTTCTGTGGTGGATATCCGATCAAGAAGCTTGCGCATGTGTTGTTCGGTGTGCTCAGCAGGCTGGGAGTAAAGGGATTTGTAAAACTCAGTGAATATATTAGTATTTGTTGGTCCGCCCACTGTGCATCGCCGTGCTCGTCTTTGATAGAAGCAATCTGGGTCCGGCCAGATGCTCTTCTCACAAGTGCCGCTAATGTTTTCCCTGGTCTGTCACCCTCACCGTATTTCCTGGCAGCCTCTGGGCGGCTGAAGTACTGGACCTCATTGGTAGCAAATGTATTGTACGACTGGAGTTCATCACTAATTTGGGCGAGTATGGCGGGATCAGCACCAGTGGAGCTCTGCAGCTCCAGTTGCTTCAGTTTGGCTTCAGCGCGACCGAGGGCGGCCCTGATTGCTTTCAGCACCCCAGCCTCGCGGGAGATGGACATTCCCCTAATAAACACCTTGACGGCGTCCCACCTGATCGCAGCTGACGTGTCCTGAAGGGAATTGTGTTCAAAAAAGGATTCGATGTCAGCCAGTATTTCAGCCTTAAACACAATATCCTTGAGGGCCTCAGATTTAAAGCGCCAGGTGCTGAATGTCGGAATAGTTATTCCCAGCCCCATAGCTAGTGTAATTGGGGAATGGTCTGACAGTGTGCGGGGTAGGATCCGGGACTCCTCCACCCTGCCCATGATCTCGCTCGACACCAAGAACATGTCTATCCTGGATGAGCTGTCATGCACAGATGAGTAGTAAGTATACTCTCACTGCTGGGGGTGTAGCACTCTCCAAACATCACAGATATTGAGTGCCTTGATGTGGCCATGTAACCTACACGCCGCACTGGACAAGGCTCGGGAAGCAGTACCAGTTCGGTCCAGGACATTGTCCAGGATAAGATTCAAGTCTCCCCCCCATATAACCTGAACTCCAACGTAGCCCAACAGTATGGTGGATACAGTGTCAAAAAACTCGGGGGAGTCAAAATTGGGGCAGTAGGTGTTAACAAGTAGATATTCCCTATTGACCAGCATGCAGTGCAATATAACATAGCGTCCCTCAGGGTCTATGTAGCTTTTGTGAAGCACAAATTTAATAGTTTTATGGACCATCGTGAGGACGCCCCTGGATTGGGTAGAAAAGGAAGTGAAGTATCTAGCGGGGCCCAATGCTGGGGCCATTGTCCTTGGCATATATCCTTGAGAGTGTGTTTCTTGTAAATACAGTATTTTACAGCTATGCCTATTAGCATGGGCCATAATCTTGCGGGCTTTGGTGTGGTTGCTTAATCCCCGGACGTTGTGATATGATATGGCATTTGTAACGCACCTATACACAGGACGTTCCAGGACATTATGTTGGTAGACATTTCAATAACAAAAATCTAATCCCATAATATATGTTTAGTGAATGTCCCAGATCCAGCAATAATGTGAGCTCCCAGCATTGAAGTTGAGGATGAGCTCGTGGCCATTCAGTACGTATGCCGTGCAACCTCGTATGCCAATTTTTAGTAACACCCCATACCCTCCCACCTCCCTCACCACTAGCCCAAAAGTAGCAGTGTAACCGTCATCCACCCTCAACTGTACACGGCTGAGCCGCCACCAACATGGCTCAACCTGTATGAAAGCCCAACTGGGGCTTACCCATAACAAAGGTGTATCAAAGAACAGTGCAATCGCAATGGGGTGCGCCATTGCCGTGCACCAGCACGCCTAGAACCAAATGGTTCTGTTACAAAACAAGCAGTGTCTGCGGTCATTTAGTGCATGTCCCTGCATTTCTAGGTGGAGAGCAGGGATCTAAGTACGGAATTAGAGTGTAGCAGTTTAAACACAGATAAACAAAGATATGATCAGGGTAAACAATTCAGCATTGCGCAGATAAAGCAGTGTGTGTTCCAGATGAGGTAAGCGACATTTGCATAGTCAAGGCCGTGTAGCAAGGCAATCAAGGCAGAAAAGTCAGGTGAGAGTGAGGCCAATGTTCGGACAGACTCTCAGTACGCAAGTAAGCAGGGCACCTGGAAGACGTGGAACACAAGGCAGTAGAGCTTGGCAGTTAGTGAACTATAGGGATACTCAGGGGTATGGGCCAATGCAGCGTAAACCCAGCAGCCAGCACCCCAGGGGGTTTATGCGGTATGAACAACAGGATCAGGGAGGCGAGGTGCGGGGCGTAGCTGAGCCCGGCCGCTGGTTGGATGCCAGTGAAAAAATGACGTCCGGTCACCATGTGAGCAGAAGATTCAAAGTACGAGGGGAGAGAGGAGCTCAATCATTGTCCATGTGGTCGTCAGCAGGGGCATGCAAGGGGATATATGCCTCTCTGAATTTTAAAGCCTCTGCAGGTACCGTGAAAAAATAAACGTGCCGGGAACAGTATGGTGTAAGGAATATTCCTTTCTCTGAGCAATTGTTTGACCCCCAGAAATTGGCGGCGTTCCTGCTGCACTCCAGTAGAAAAGTCCAGGAATATCCTGATCACCTGCGACTCCAGTCTCAGCTCACCCTTCTCTCGCGCCAGCCGGAGGTTCTGGTCTCGGTCTCTGAAGCTTAGAATTTTCGCGATGATGGGCCGCGGGAAGTCCCCCGGTTTGGGGCGTGGGGCGAGTGCTCTATGAGCTCTCTCGACGGTGAAGAAGGGGGATAGGACGGGATTGCCCAGAAGTTCCTTCAGAAGATCTTCAGTTGCCAGTTCGATCCGGCCCTTGAGCGCATTTTCGGGAACACCAATAATGCGTATATTATTTCTGCAAGATCTAGATTTGAGATCGTCACATTTGGCTTTGACTGACTTCATGTCCTGCGCCAGTGTGGTCACCGTGTCTTGCAGCATGGCTATGCTGTCTTCGCTAGCGCCTATCCTGGTCTCAGCCTCAGTATCTCTCGAGCCATGATGATCCAGTTTGGCTTTGAGGGATGCGACATTTCCATTGATGTCATCCAATTTCTCATGGAAGGACGCAAAATTTCTGGCCATGGACTCCATCATTACAGTTAACTCTGAGGTTGATGTCTCAGCAGGGACTGCCTCGTCCGCCTGCTCGTCAGATGTTTGGGCTGCATCCAGCCTCGGGGTCGCCTTGGGAAATTTGTCCATTGCGCCAGACTTATTTACATTCCTGGATCTGTTCGACATCATGCAAGAATGCTTCTCTTGCTGCAGGGGTGAGGTGTCAGGCGGCAGAGTGGATGTGTGGCGCAGGGAGATGAAAGTAAGAATGGACCACTGATCTTTCAAGTGGGCAAGGGACCCTCTTCAGTGCCACAGGTAAGTTGCAAATGGTGAGGCAGGAAATTAATGCTTAGAGGGTTATCTCGAAGTGAAGAAGAGTGCTGTCAATGCAGTAGTTAATGGGGCCTCACAGCTCCACGAGTGTAGGTTGCCAGTAGTGGTGGTGAGTATGTCAGACGGCCAGTGCTGGCAGGCCAGGAAAGACAGCAGTCCAGCTGACTCTAGTCCGTTGTTGCAGCAGACACGGCACAACGTGAGTGGGAGTGTACAGGGCCTGAAGGACACCGGGGCCAGATGCCGTAGGGAGGCGAAGATGTAGTGCGGGGGGGCGGCGAAGTCCCTCCGTGTGCCCACCCCCTCACAAACTCCTCACCTAATGTGTGCTGGGCCCGGCCGGCCGCACGAGCATGGACGGCCCACAGGGTCCCTCCTCCGCGAGCGCAGCCTCTACCAGGGCTCGGATGCGCGCTCACCAGGGGGAAGGAGCGATCAGGGGCAGGCGAGCAGGAAGGCGGGGCGCCACAAACCAGAGTGGGCCCGCGGGCGCACAGCTGTCCGATACCGCCCAGAGCAAGAAGCTCCGGGCGCCCGCAGAAGCGCGAGCCGCTCCGGCCCAGGACGGCAGTCAGTGCGGGACGCAGGCCCCAGGCAGGCAGGCGAGCGAAGCAGCTGGTAGGCAGCAGCGGGATGCGCCCGGCCCCAGCTCTGACGTGAGCAGCACGGCAAAAGTCACTGTCCATATAGGGGGCGGCTCCCAGCAGCCCGCCGCACGTCCCCTCGGCAGCAAACAGCAATGGCAGGGCCGGCTAGGCCCAGGGGGAAGGCAGGATGGCCCGAGACACGGCTCCAGGGCACCGATTTCGGCCCAGATTGCACACGCAGGTAGCCCAGTATAATAGCTGTGCAGGGGGACTGGTGCAAATGCAGGATGATGTAGATTGCCGCAGATGCTAACAGATGAAGTGCGGCAGTGCACGGAGCAATTAAGCTAGGCAGCCATTTTGTCGGCTGCTCATCAGCGCCCCCCCCCCCCAATTCCGCTGCTTTTTTGCCGTGAATAAAAAGGAAACAGATTCGGGTTGTACTCAGCGCAGGAAGGACGCTGAGGACAATCACATCCTGGAGAAATACAAGAACAAAAGTAAGGAAACAGGGATGTTTTGCAGCAAAATCTAACACGTTCTCTTTAACTTTTATTTTACCTTTTCTTTGGGTAAAATGTGCCCTATAACCTACTGGTAATGGGGCATACTCTTTGAAATCTGCAAAACTATTTGGAGTAAATGGAAATAGAGCCAAAAATGACAAATAAACTAGTGATCAAATATTTTTCTTTACCATTACTGCAGTTAACTGGTTTGGACCTGCCATGAACTACACTATGATTTATTGTGAAAATATATAGAATTCACTTTGAACTGGCATTGAGTTAAACAACTACCGACTATTGTCATCGAAACTAATAGACCTCACCATCCTGTCCTCTCTAAAAATAATGACATTTACATGTCTAACCAAGAAAAGAATATAATGACAACTGAACTCATGGCCACACATTTACTTATAGGAAACTACCTGATCATAAGAAGGAGTAATCTAACTAGTGCCAGAGCACAAAGCGGATAGAAGGAAATCCTAAGACCATAATTTAAAGCAACTGAACAGGGTAAGTGCATAAAGATCTGCAACACTACTGACAATATATAATTAGATATAACATGCATGTGTAACAGCAAATGTGAAAAAATGCATGCTTTTCCTTGACAGTTTCTCTCTTGTGGAACCATGGAGATATATCCATGGAGAAACACGTGTCTAAAGATTAACAACTAAAAGAAAAAACATATCATTGAACTAGAACCTGAGAGAATAACCAATCAATGAAAATCCAATTGATTAATGGTATTAAGGACAAACAACTAAAAGAGGAACAAAAACTTATCAATGCACTCTGAGACCAATTGACAAAACTGAATGTGATGTGTGGTATGTTTTGTAATCCAACAAATAAAAGAATTCAAGTAAAATGAATAAATGCGAGTATGTATTTCATGAAGAAATATAGCTAGCGCACTGCTTGACTAGTTCAGATAAGGAGCAAAAAACTATTGTACGTTATTGTTGCGGTCACAATAAACTGAGCCTTAGCGTGCAGACAGCTCAACCTACACATGACCTAAAGGACTCGCCTGGAACAGATCCTGACTTGACCGGACGGTATTTGGCTAGACCCTCTGGGGCAAGCGTAGACCTTTTCAGAATGAGTTGTATGAGTTCTATCTTCAGTGTGCATTGGAATACACCTTCACTGAAGGAGATATTCGAGATACTAACAGGGTTTGAAATTGAGGGGAGCTGGGAGCTATTTAGCTCCTGAATGTAGCATAGAAGAGCCTGGTTAGCTCGACAGAAACAGCTAACATGAGCTACTGTTGCCTCCCAGGGCTAACTGATGCCAAACCAACACACCTATGTGAATTTACCTGTATGCATTTGGGACAATCTAAAAACTAACATCAGTAAGCATCTACACACCATTTAAAGCAAAAGGGGTCATACATAATGGACAAAATGATGTGTGCATCTTATGTGGAAGTTACATTTATGGAACTTATGTGACTGGTTGATGGTGGATACCCAGGAGCTGCTTTTATCTCCTGATTATTCAATCCTAATTTCGATGCCTGTACCAATGAGTGCATTGAGAGCTTGGCTGATGGGTTGTTTATTGAGGAAAGCCGGGAGGCAATCATCCATGTAAGCAGCAGGTTTAATGGTAGTGAGCATGCCTGAAAGATCCTTAAAGGGAGATGAGTTTGAAGTCGGTCCAGGTCGGCATTTAACGTGGGAGGATAGAGAGCTGGGCTCGTTCTAAAAATTACGCATCAATGAGACCCCTGATCCTATCAATTCTGTTACTGAAGAAGGTATTGATTCTACTGCATTTGAAGCTTGCACCCAGAGCACCTATTTGGACTTGATGCAGTGCTTGATGGTTGTAGGTCAAAGGATCGACAAGCAAAGAGTCGAATGGTCAAAGGATCGACACCAAAAACCAAAGGATCGAATTTTTATTTTTTTTTAACATTTTTTTTTTTTGGGGGGATTCCCCCCGAACCACCGTTTTTGTGGTAAAAAACACTTTTTTTCACTAAATGAAAACCCCCCAAAAAAATATAATTTAAAAAAAAATGTGATCCTTTGGTTTTCGATCATTTGGTGTTGATCCTTTGACCATTCGACCCTTTGTATTCGATCCTTTGACCAGACACCGTGCTTGACTACTTCGAATAAGGCTGTGCTATTGCTAGAGGCTGCCTCAGTGGTGGTGGTGTAGCAAGCCGACATAGCCCCGGAAATCATGTTCCTGCAATGGGTGTGCAGTGATTTGAGGGATGCTTATGGTTGCAGTCCTTTTGCCACCTTTATTCAATTGATCTGACTGAGCATCGGTTGGCAGCAAGCTCAGGTATTTACCTGAGTGTGCACTGTTTGACTTTGGCATGACTAGACCATAGAAGCACATGACATTCACTAGTTCTTTTGTGTAGTGGTTGAATGCATCCATAAGGGTTGAGGCATTCCCTGCGATTCGGTACGTTGCAAAGGATGCCTCCTGTGAGTCTATCAGGAAACTCTTGAAACAGCGGTGTGCAATTGTGTTGCCTTGCCTTTCTGGGACAGCTTTGCTTGTGATATGAGAAAGGGGATTACATTGTGATTGGTCCAGTCGACGAGGAGGGAATGTGAGCGCAAGAGCAGTGTAAAGATGGAGGTAAAGATGACAAGGTGGTAAAGATGAGATTGAGTGTGTGGCCTTTGCTATGCATGGAGGAAGAGTATGATCTGTTGAAGGTCTGTGGAGTCAGCCAGAGAGCTAGACAGTCACATACTTACTGGCTGGTGACAAGAGAACAAGTCAGGCATAGATGAACTCAGGAGGGAATTAATCCAACAAAGTAGCTCCTGTTACACAGCACACGTAGTAAGTCATTCAACTTTTTGGAAGTCAATCTAAAGTGGTGCTTAAAACTTTGGGAGTAAACGCATTGCTTGACAAAAAATGAAACTCAATTGTTGCATAAAAGGTAAGCAATTGGATATGTAAAACTACACTTCTGGCCACAGGGAATGGTTGGAAGGACTCTGGGGGAAGTTTAAGGACAATGGAAATACAGCATGTTTTTTTAATAGCTCTAAAGTTTCTGAAGTGAGAGCCACGTTTTAAACACTTTGCAACCTATGAACTGACTTTCTTGCTCATAAATTTTGGATTTTTGTTCAGCTTTTTCTGGACTTCAACTTATCTAAAAGGTTCTTAAATAAATCCCTGGATGCATCAAATGTGAAATGGGAGGGGGTTGGTTACTTTCCCAGACCTCACTGATAATGCACATTTGTGCTCTGCAGTACCAGGCAGGAAGCCCTTGCCACTCGCTGATGAAGAACATACTATACATGTGGACTACAACTTGTATGTTATGATGAAGTTCTTTTGTTCCACCAGTCTGTATGACAATTTTCTTCACACCAGACCGCCCTCCAATGTCCTGACTGAAAATTGCCCTATATAGTTTTTAGCGACATGATTCATGCTTTTGTAAATGTGTCTTGTTATAGCATTGATAATTTGTCAGAAACATTATTTTGCATCAATTTATGTATGGTGGAATTTATAAACCTGAATCCAAGAATGTGGCAGGCCTTGAAGCGCATGCAGTTTTGAGAAACGTATGCATTGCATGGGGTTTGAAAACCAAACATATTGTCCATAGCAGAGATGGTTAATGGCCTTCTGATGATGGGGCACAGATCTGGGAGAGGCAAACGATTGGGATGGGGCTTGGGGCTGGGCATTGAGGACGGAAGCTTGCTAAACACAGACACTGGCAGCAATATAGGTGGCACCCGTCAGATTCTGAGGGTGACAATGCAGCTCCATAGGCTCCAAGGTCAACTGCTTCAACAGCAGGCTCTGGACCGACTGATACAGGTTTATTGTGGGGAGCGAGAAACCAAAGTGGAGGCAAGGTCAACTTTCCTTTGAAGTACTGCACCATAGAGAGCACCTAAGAAATCTGGGGAAGTGCTAAGGACAATGAAACATGGCCACACACCTTTGACATATGGGCTCTTTTATTTGTTCATTCCTGACAATAAAAATGGTATGATGTATGGCTTTATATATCAAGAATCCACCGTGATAAAGCATATAAGCTGTAAATAAAGCCAAAAAAGATGACCAAATCCATCTCGCATGCTTTGTCCTCTGGTATGGTATCTGAAGTGAGGGGTTGGGGAGAAGGGGCAACTGCTTTAGAGCCGAGGGCCGGTGGAGTGGCTGGCTGTTGCAGCCACAGCACACACAGCCCCTCCCCTGGGGAAGGGGCAGATAGGTTACCCATGTTGAGCCTCAAAAGACATATGCAAATTGTTTTCATTCATACCTGGTTGATACCTGGTGTTAAGCCTTCTATTAGAAGACACTAAACTGAAACAAGTATTCTGAATAAGGAAGCTGACAAACCCATCATACTTTTAGCGGGAATGTAGTCTTTCGAGTAGTATGTCGGTCCTAAAGAAGGAACTGTAATGAGAAATGAGTGGCGATAAGTAATGAAAAGTTCTCCTAAATTGAATTTATGTTCGCAATTGTAGTTATCATTAATAGGAAATAGAAAATCCTCAAATTCTACACCAGTAAGTTAAAAAGTGAAGGACCTACTCGCAGATCTCACTGGGAGCTTTTAAGCTTTTAATATTGCAGTTTTAGTTGCGTTAATGCATTTCTTGACCACATCAGAGAGATTTATAGTTTTCTGCTAAAGAAATAAGGCAGGACGACGTTTCAGTTTTTTGCAATTTTAATCAATGTCTTCCCGATTTGGCATGCATTTCCCAATTACCCATTACTTTTGCAATTTGTGAATAGCACATTTGTTTTCATTTAAACTCTGTGTGCCATGCAAGGTTTTTGTTTCATCTTCTGGGATTTTTAAGGAGTAACAACGTCAAAAGATTTCATCATCATATTAAGATAGTTTTCTACACATGAATTTGCTGAGACTGATCCTAGAGCTATGTAGACATGAGGATTGATTCCTTCAGTTTCTCTAAAACCCAAGAGAAACGATGGCCATTTCCTAGCAGTGTACAACTCTGTAATATTGTAGCGTTAGCCATATTTAAATCTAATACTTTTCCTCCAACATGTTTAGGAGTGAAGGCATGATGCATTACTTCCAACATGTTTGGAGTTTGCAAAAGGGAATTCATTTTAGATGATAGACTATCATAAATTATAAGATTAAATTCACTCTAACCCTATCCTGTGCTCGGCTGACAGCCCATTGTGTATCGGATCATTTAGCCCAACCCTAACTCAAATACAAATATTTAGATACAGTCTAACCCTATCTCGAGCCAACCAGCTACTGCAAACTCTAATCTCATCCACTAAATGCCTCATAACCCTCCTATTACCCTCCCCCAATAGTCCTCCATGAGTGGGGTATCTTGTACTCTCTATGGTCTACAGTAAATTGTGTTCCAACATGTGCAAGTGGAGGATAATTTACAAAAGGCACACTAGCTTTACTGGTAATGCTTCTATGTCTCACAATGTTTTCAATGAAGCTTTTTCGAGGCCTGCATGTTGGTAAATACCTTTACATGGATATAGTATGCATCTAGTGGAGTACTAATATGATGCTGAATGTACCTTGCTCCATAGAAAGCAGCCACGTACACATCTGCCAGGGTTGAATATTTCAAAATAATGGTTCAATTGTATGCATGGCAACCCAAAAGGATTTGAAATGCGATAGAGAGATTTAGGATCCATTTTTGTTTCTGTGACAGGCCTTTTTCTCTGAGTGTCCACATTAAATGACAATGCATCCTGTTTTTATATCCTGTTCTGGCTGGAAGTTTTTTGCAGCTCTCTAAACCCTGTAGAACTTTCCTGATGATGGTGTATTAAAGTATCATGCCCTATACATTATATCCTTTTGTGCTATAGTTTAAGGTGCAGATGAGTAACATTTCCTTTTCACTCATTTAGTTCACTGCATGCCCAACACGCACCAATTTACTTAGGACTCACTGAATGACAAATGCACGGTTGGCTCGAAAGTAGCTAGCTTTGCATGTTGAGATTAAAATATAGGCTGTGCCCATCACCCCTAATGAAGTGTATTAGCTAGTATTTAATTTGGACGCAGAAGGAAAGTGTGTGAGAAAACGGTGCCTTTGATTTTCCAGAAAGTACTGTACCTATCAGAGTGGAACGGCTAGCAGTCATGGTCCAATGCTTTGCATACTACACCTGTACATGTTGATCATTGGAAGTGCTGAAGTCTCCTAGATGTGTTTTAAATACTGAACATCTCTGAATCCATTTATAGTATGTTTCTGTCTTAAAATATCTTTTGCTTTACCCATAGGAATGCTGCTGATCCAATCTATGGATCTACTAATCCGTTGCTTGGTGCGGACTTCCCTGGACATCCAGGTATGATAATGGATCTGTCTGCTTGGTGATGATGAAATCTCACATGTGCGTTTATCACTGTTGGTTTCAGTTCCAAATATCGAAAATCTGATTCAGAAGGAAACTCCAACCTGGCCAATTAGAATGACTCCATACAGCATTATTGCCAAGATGGCAAACATCTTAGAGGCCTTTTTAATGCGCTAGTGACAAACCAATTAGATGGTATGCATTTATTTCTATTTTTAACTGAATTAAAACATCTAAAACTCTCTACTACCAGCGTTGCCTACACCATGTGATCTTAAATTCTTCTGCATGCTCAGTACTGTGCCAATAGTCGCTTTCTTTCATGCATAGCTTCTTTCTATGTGCCTCCTGGTGCCCTCTTTTTTGCTGCTCTTTAAATTTTGCAGTGATTGTTATACATATGCTTACTTTAAGCCAGTAATTATATTAATTGAATACAGAAGAATAATTTCCATTGGCCCATGTGGATTAGTTCACAAAAACCTTTTAAGGAATGGTTTGGATCTTCCAACCGGGAAACACAAGACACCTGAGTGCCCCAGACCTTCCTCACAGCTTTAGAATCACACCATAACAATATTAGACCCTGAGCTGCCTGTGTTTGCGTTAGGAAAGATGTTCATTTTTGCTTCTTTCCTCCTATAGATTTCTATAAGACACCCTTTATGTTTGCTACCTCTTGAAACCTGTCTAGAGGTTAGTAAAGGCTTCTGCTTTACTTCCCTGCCCTTTTGCTCATTCCTGTGGGGAAACTGATCAGTCCATAAGACTATCAGTACTGAGAGACTATGTTTCTATGAATTTCTTCTATCATTACAATTTCACACATCACTTTGAAGTGAAGTGTGGTTAGGATCGTTTGTATCCGTATACCTTTTTCTGTAATGGCTTTTTGGTTACTTTTGCAATGTGCCTGAGATGAGCTGGTGGCAGCCGATATTTTTCTACCATGTTTTTGTAATTTTACTCATGCACTTTTGCATTTACCACAAAGGGCTACTAAGGATGGCTAGCACCCTTAAATGGCTCTGCCATGAGGTTTTTGCTGCTTGTCTTTTGGCTATGTTGTTGTTTGGCCTTCTTCCTGCCTTCTTACTTCAGGAAATGCCATATATGGGATGAACTTTACCGGTAAAAGCTGCTGCTTTCGCGGATAAATGGGGCGGTTTGTGTATAAGCACAGATGTGGCGGCTGGGACTGTCTAGTCGGTCAAATGCGGCCATTGGCTATCCAGGATTGGATTGCCACTTCCTGTTTGAATGGTGCAGATCCTTACCACTGGTCATGCTCCATTCCCAAATGTTGGGTGAAAGAAGGGCTCCTGCTGCCATTGAACAGATTGTTGGAGCCAAGTCCTCTACAAAGAAGAGCAGCATATCGATGACCCAAAGATGAACCCTGCATCTTTCTGGCATGAACTCCAGTGGAGTCCCGGTGAAGCCCTGCTCCTCTGCCTGATCTCAAGAAGACCTTCCTTGGTGCTTTGACTCCTGGTCCAGTGGGTACAATCAGTCTTAAGACCTGCTCGAGTGTCCATGCCTTCTGAGCCTTCAAAAGTTCCCAGTAACAACCGATAGACTGATCAGTTTGCGGGCTATCTTGCTTCAGCTGTCTCTGTTCCAAATGCATCTTTGGACCCTGGAAGCTCTTCAACTTGTATAACAAGACACCTGCTTCTGCATTCTCAGCCTTCTTGCATCAACGGACATCATGCTGCACCTGCTCTATTGTTAGTCCCTAGAAGATCGCCCATTGCTGCCTGACCATGGTGACTACTGTTGCAATCCAGCTTCGCATCCTAGCGGTGTCCTGCAGTAACCTGCATTGCAGAAGTGATCTTCTTTTCTTTGGATTGTGAGCTGTAAGGCGGCTTCAACCAGTTCCTAAGCACTGCAACCAAATATGACCTCTGCACCCGTGATCCCGGTGCCTCCATCGACTAGACCAAGTACAGACAACCCTGTCCCCAATGGATTCCGGAAACCTCAGCAGTTTTCTATTGAGAAATCTGAGTTAGAAGGGTAAGTTAACATACCTGTTCCTTTATCCCTGTTCTCGATAGAACATGGGCAAAAGTCTGAACTTTACTTACCTTTTTTACCATAACCACTGATATCTTCCAAATCTTTTAATAAATCTACCTGTGAAAAATAACTTTGGTGCTGGTGATTTTAGTGCACAAGGCCCCAAACCATCTTAGGGCTGGACTAATTATGTGAAATGGGAACTAGTCTGTGGTTATTTTAAAGGAATGGTTCGCCCAAAAAATGTTATTTCAAAAATAGGTAGGCAATATAAAAAAAAAAAGATTGGCATTTTTTTTTTTCGAAGTCCCTATGTAAAATTTTGAGCAATTCAAGCTCAAAGATAGCACATGGGGGCATCCATTTGTGAAATGGATGCCAGCCGCTGTGCTCGCTTTGGCTTTTGCAGCACTAATGAAGGAAAAGCCAGCCAGCTGTAGTAAACAAAAGCTACCACTGGGTGGCTTTTCCTTCATTGGTGCTGTACGCGGAGGACGGGGACCGGAGACTACAGGCAGAAAAGCTGCAGCTGCATCTCGGTAAGTGCTATTTTTTAAATAAAAATAAACACTAGCTGCGTTTTTTTTCTTAGTTTTCCGGGCTGGAGGAGCCTGGAAAACTTAGAAATAAAACCGCAGCTTTAAAAACGTTGTATTTATGTTTGCGGTAGCTTTTGAAGTGACCGCAAACATAAATACAACGTTATTGTGTTTGAAAACACTGCGGTTTTTCTTTGTAAGTTTCTCAGGCTCCTCCGAGGTGTCCTCCGAGGCCCGGCACTAATGAAGGAAAAACCACCCAGGGGTAGCTTTTGTTTACTACAGCTAGCTGGCTTTTCCTTCATTAGTGCCGCAAAAGCCAGCACAGGCGGGCAGCCATTTCACAAAATGTATGCGCCCATGTGCTTGCTTTTTCAATTTTTGAGCTTGAATTGCTCAAAATTTTACAAAGGGACTTCGAAAAAAAAAATGGCAATCGTTTTTTTTAATATTGCCTATCTCTTTTTGAAATAAACTTTTTTGGGCGAACCATTCCTTTAAGTGTCTGTTAAATACCTACTGTGACACTTTGGTGCGCCGAGGACTACAGAGAAGCACTCAGGGCCCAACAGGAGCCTGGACTGCCGTAGGGACAGTCCACATTCCAACAGAACCCCACAGAGGGCACACACCAGAATTAAATGCCTTGAGAAAGACCGTACGGGTCGAAACACGTGTCGGCTGACCTAACTTGCTTATCTAGGTTGAAACAGTGTTTCTCAAAAACAACTATGAGTATGTAATAACTCAATGCAAGTACAACCACCACTAATAAAAACGAACCAATTCGTATGGAACAAAGTGTCACAGTAATTACTTCACTAACTTCCAAGCGAGATAACCAGGAGATCACCATTTTTCTTATCCAACCAAACAGGGGCTTGGGCTAAACCCCTACAATTACTCCTGTGATCTTGCTCATGATCAATATAACTGGAGCTCAGCACTGGCAGGTTCCAACCCTAGAGCCTAAAACTACCTTATCTGTTAAATACCTATATGCATGAAATTCATAATAGTGTTTCACTGGTTATTTAAGTATATGCCTTCTTCTCGTAAGGGTGAAGTTTGAAGTTTGAAATCATAAAACTAACACATGATTATTTAATTCTTATTAAGTGGCACACCCTCAAAGGCCTCAGGGAGCACAATAAAAAAAGAAAAAACATATGAAAGAAATGGCTACAAAAACCGGAATACACAAGGTTACCTATCAAGGGAACACATACTAATGTTCTTAAACAGATAACTTTTAACAGCTTTCTTAAAGTCAGGGAAGCAAGGGATGGCACGTATTGAAACTGGCAAACTGTTCCAAACACACAAATCCCATGCATAAAATATTGTACCCCCACATTTCTGCTGTGGGACACGTGGCTGAATGAGTTTATCTCCATTAGGGCCTTCATTTAAAGGTCAGAGTGGGAATTTTATGAGACACCTCATCAGGAGTCTGGCGGTAACCCTTAAATGCGGCGGTAGCGCTATTACTGCCGCATTTAAGGGTCCGCCAGATCATGGCTTTGGAGGATTTCCCCTCAGCTCTGAGCTGGGGGGAAATACGCGGCAAGTTTGCCGACTTTCGGTAGCGCTATTACCGCCGGCGGGAAATCCGCCGGCAGTAATAACGTGAATTTTCCCCATTGGGCCCAATGGGGAATGAGGAATTCCCGAATGGGCCCAATGGGGAATGGGCAATAACCCTTCCGCCAAACCCGTGATTCGGCGCTAATAGCGCCATGGGGTTTGGCGGTAGGGCTATTAGCGCCGCCGCTAATAGCGCCGGCGTTACCGCCCAGCTCGTGATGAGGCCCATTCTCTCTGCTTGTCTGTAAGCCAATGAAGAGGCTCTCTGGCAGAGGCAACATGCTCCATCCTGCCAATGCCCTGAATGGTCCTCGCAGCACCGTTCTGAATAGCCTGAAGCTTTCGTGGATTTGTAATAGAGGTGCCTGCAAACAGACTATTACAATAATCCAATTTATTTGTATTAGTATTTTATGAAATTTTATATAGCGGTTTAATCCAAAGCGCTTCACATAAAACAACTTGAATACAATAGAAGCAGTAGGTACAAGTCATGAGTCAAATCTAGAATGTCTAATCAAATTTAGAATTTACTAGGGCACAGGCCAATAGTGATCTATTTTTCTCAGATAGATCAGGTCTAATCTGTCTCAACAATTTGAGAATATATGCACACGTAGACCTTAAGTTAAGTGTATGTTTCTGCATAGAAAGTTTGGAGTCCAGATACACTCCCAACATTTTAACAGACGAGGCCACTGATATGTGAAAATCCACAATCAAGAACTGATTAAAACAAGACTCCGACATTTTTAGCAGAGGACTGGATCCCAGGATCAAGAGTTACGTCTTGTTATTGTTCATGGTGAGTGAATTGACAGCCATACGTGATTGTAGAATTTAAAGACAGTGTTTGTCGATCCGCACCCAGCCAATAAGGTACCACATACACGGTGCCAGGGATTGAACCCAGTGACTTTCGATTCAATGAGAAAAGCATAGTGACAGGACTGACTACCAGTAAGTAACCGAGCAAGCAATCATTGACTATTATTTCAGTACTAACATTATTTCAGTACTAACATTTGGACCTTATTGGCTGTGCACAGTTCACCAAACAGTCTTAAAATTCAAATAATTGGGGTAGTTGGGTAATACCACCCAGTGATGGCAATGCAGCCAGCCTAAACAACAGTATCGAGGGCACAAGCACACCTATCCTACGGTCATACCCTACCTCTTTATTAATCGTCCATGATTGTATCATCAAGTAAATCTGATTAATAGCCTCCAAATCCCTGACACAATCACAGTTCAATGATGATCTGGGAATTGTTATCATAATTGGTATAACTGACACCAAGACCACCCTAAAGGTTAAACAAAGGACGGGTGTAGATGTTATACCATGTCAGTGACAGAAACAAGCCCTCTGGGATCCCACAAGGCAACAGAACTGGGCAAGCTTTAAAGTCGCTTACAAAAACCTTGACCGTATGATGGATGAGGAAGGACTCGATCCAGTCCACTGCACTACTTGATGCATTAGCAATCTCAACCAGCCTAATGACTTGCATGGTGTGACCTACCAAGTCAAAGGTTGCTGGGAGATACAATAACATCAATAAAGCAGAATGGCCATTCTCAATGATGCCAGAAATACTGGCCTTAAGATCTAATAGTGCCGTCTCGGTATCATGATTGGCTCGGAAGCCAGAATGCTGCTGGCCAATTAGATTGTTGGTTTCAAGAAACTCCTGCAGCTGAATATAGGCTATTCTGTCTAGCCCTTTTACCAAAAAGGAAGCATTTGTAATTGGACAACAGTTACTGGCGAAGGCAAGGGTCAAATAATTTTGTTTAAAGTAATGCTATGATCCATGCCTCTTTCAAGCCCACAGGTATACTAGAAAAGGAGGAATTCACAATTTGTGTGATTCGGAGAGTTAATGTATCTATAGAGTCCTTAATGATGGTTGCAGAGCAAATATCCCTTTACAACAAGTTGGCTTCATCTTCTTAACGATGTTAAAAACTCAACTACAGAGACCTGTTTAAAGGAAAACTTGGGATGGTCATTTTTATTGACAAAAAGGCCTGTTTCAATCTGAGGATATAAAGATATGATATGATAGGATATTTATAACGCGCTTAAGACCCAGAGTTTTCTAAATGCGGACCCGGGGATCGAACCTGTGTTGCTCCGTGTCATCTTGCTTCCAAGGTGAGCATGTTGCCCCTAGGCTATACTCCCGAGACAGATAGATACAGAAAAATACCAAGCATTGTTGCTTTTTAATAGCCTGGTGGTGATTTTCAATTTTCCTTGTTAGTTCATCTTCTATATTTTGGCACCATGAGTCACGATGAATGGCATAAATCGAGAGCATGATTAGCATGTAAATATACACAAAATGTTGTATCTCTCTTCCATATTTATACTATTTCTAGTGAGCAGATAAATACAAATATATTGGTTATGTTCACAATGGGACAATCAATTTAACTTCCAGAATGGTAAGTGTGTTTGTCAAAACAACTGGAACAAAGTAAGGGGAGCAGCCCTAGCCTCAGCTGAGTTATCTGTGTATACTATAAATACTGAAATTAATCAGTCGCAATACTCAATTTAGATGAGCCAAATGCCAGGTTTGTAGCAGATCCTTAGAAAGTGGGGGAGATTGCCTTTAGCACATCCCACGCCAATACAGTCTCTGTCGCCAAAGGAACACCATTCATCAATCTGTAACCTATAAAGACATTTGAAGTCATGTGATGTTATGAGCCCATTCCCCACTTTCTGGTGCAACCAAACTAGAACTTTATTTCGAATGGATTGTGTCCTCCCACATATTCCTCATCTTGTGATATTCGTATTCGCCAGCTTTGCTGCTTCGGAATTTATTTTGTTGGCAGAGGGCGCTGGCGTCGATGTCCCTCGACGGGCTCCATACCGCATCGACGTCACCGTCAGTATAAATAGCTTGTGCAGCGCCCTTTGGCTTCAGTTCCGTTTTTCCGATTGCTTCGCTCTCGAGAATGGTACGCTTCCAAATTTTCCTCAGAAAATGTTGTCTTCATCTACCCCTTTTACACCCAAGACGGGGTTCTAAAAATGTATTGACTGCAGTTCGAAGATGTCGATAACAGATCCTCACCGCATTTGTCTTTGGTGCCTGGGTTCAGATCATCAAACTGGCAACTGTGGCTCCTGTCAAGTCGGATTCCCCACGACAGTGGGAAGATTTTAGAAAAAAGATGATGGAGGTCTTTGAGAATGCGGCATCGACCCCCTCAAAGAAACCTCAAAAGAGCCAGATCCCGGTTGCTCCATCGGACGACACATGGAAGTCAGAAACTACTGTGGTAAAACTCAGTATTATGGGTGAAACTCGTAAGACTCGAGTCGACGTCAAGTCGTCGAGGAATCCTCGAGAGTCGAGTGTTTCCCCGATACCGCATAAAAAACAGAAGTCGTCGAAAACATCTGCGACTTCGTCGACGTCACCAGCGCCGACAGCTTAAACGTCGAAGACTCCATTGGTGTCGTTGAAGATTCCTTCAATACCATCGAAGGATCCTATCCTTCCATTCCCTCGATGAAAACTCATGAACAATACTGGAGATTTACTCCATTACCAAAATGAGACTTTTCTTAAGTCTATGGGCCTCGTTACAAATCGCCCTGTATGGAAACAACGGTGGTGGTAAACCCGCCGCCACCGTTGTTTCCATGCCGGGCGATCACAACTCCTGCAGGCGGGAGGTGATGTTCCCGCCAGGTATGACATTACGAGATGCTGCCGGTGTTTCCATGATCCCCATTTCCTTTGAGTCCCATGGGACTCAATGGGAATTGGGATTAACACCATTCCGCCTCCGTGATTCCCGGGAAACTGGGGTTGTAATGCCCCGGTAATTCCGGGAATCAAGGAGGCGGAATGGTAATACGAGTCCGGCGGTAACCAGGCAGTTTTACAGCCTCGGTTACTACCGGACTCGTAATGAGGCCTTATGTCTTCGATATTTGAAGAAAGTGGTTCTGAAGATGAGGAGGTTTCTCCTTTTGGAGTGCAATATGGCACTAGACAGGTTCCAAAGGAACTAATACATCCAGAATCAGAAATGAGAGACCTGTGTGAGACTCTTCACTCTGCTAGTGGCATTGATACGTCACCTGAGCTAGAGTTTGCGAGACTTGACCCTGCAGAACATGCAGATTCAGGGTACAGGAGTTTAATGAATAGAGTAGTGGAATATATGGGTTGGGATAGAGCCTCACCCACCTTTGATCAGGATGATATGACGGACATTCTAGATCGGGGCCCCCAGAAGGATCCAGTTCTCCCCTTCCATAGGGCACTTCAGAGAACAGTAGAAAAGAACTGGGAAGCTCCTGACAACATTGCTACAGTAAACAGTAATTTTCCTAAGAAGTATAGAACTTCAACTTCTGATCCTGAGTATTTGAACAGGCATCCCACTCCAGAAAGTCTGGTTATTCAGTCTGCAACTCCCTCAAGACAGACTGCATATCCGTCTATCCCTCTGGATAGAGAGGATAAGAAGGTAGATGTTTGGGCCTGTAAAGTTTTTGGGTAGCATGGCTTTAAAGTCAACTAATGTCACCTGTATCCTGGCCAGGTTCACACATACCCTGTGGGACTGTATTTTGGCGGTGGCAAAACATATTCCGGATTGCGAGGAAAGGGAAGGCTTTGAGAATTTTGTCAAAGACGGAAAGGAGGCAATGGGGGAATGTCTCTAGTCTGGACTGGACACTGCTGAAAGTATCAGCAGGTCCATGGCTACAAGCACAGTGCTACGCAGATTTGCGTGGTTGAGGAAGTCGGGGTTTGCAAGAGACATGCAGGCCAGACTTCTCAACATGCCTTTTGATGGCTTGAGGCTGTTTGGTAGCAAGGCTGATGAAAACCTAGAAAGACTCCAGACCTCAAAAGAAGCATCCAAATCTCTTAGCACCTCCATGTGACAGCCTCAGAAACCCTATTCGGGCTCATCTTCCTGGAGCGGTCGTCCTTTTGGGTACTAATCCTCTTTTGATAGAGGAAGAGGACAGGCCTTTCAAAGAGGCAAAAGAAATGTCACTCGTGGTGGACGAGGAAACACTGCAAAGCTATCCTCAGGAACGGCACCTTTGCCCCCAGCTGCTCCTGCAGCCGCCTCCAAATCACTCTGAGGCCTTATCACACAAAACCCCAGTGGGAGGCAGAATCTCTCAGCATCTGAAAGAATGGCAGGGCATTACTTCAGATGCTTGGGCACTGGAAACAGTAGCTCAAGGTTACTGCCTTCCCTTCCTAAAAAGGCCTCGAGACCATCCAACGGGAGCCAACTCTGCCAAAATTCCAGACCCGCTCCTGTTGCAGGGAATTTTAACCCTGAAAGGTGCAATAGAACATGTACCTGTAGCGGAGAGGAACAAGGGTTGGTACTCCCCTTACTTTCTCATCCCAAAGAAGGACGGAGGATTGAGACCCATCTTGGAGTTAAGAAACTTAAACAAGTTCCTCAGGAAGGACAAGTTCAAGATGGTAACCCTTTCTCAGATCCTTCAGGCTCCCCAACTCCAAGACTGGTTGTTATCAATGGGCCTTCAGGATGCTCACTTTCATGTGTCAATCCATCACAAGCACAGAAAGTACCTGAGGTTCGCAGTTGGCGGTTCTCACTTTCAGTTTCGAGTTCTGCCATTCGGGCTGACCTCCACCCCGAGGGTTTTCACCAAGCTGATGGCAGTGGTTGCACGAGTCTCAGGAGAGAGGGGATTCACATCTACCCCTACCTGGACGATTGGTTGATCAGAGTACCTTCTCCCGAACAAGCTCAAAAACATCTGTCGATCACCTGTCACTTCCTTCACAAACTGGACTTCTCCCTCAATTTCAAGAAGTCCCACATGATACCATCCCAAAAGCTCCAGTTTATCGGAGCAGTTTTGGACACTTCCTCGGGCAAAGCCTCGCCTCCCGAGATGAGACCTCTCCACATTCTGCAGATGGTAACAAATTCCAGAATGCCCAGGATCTGCCGGCCTTCGATTTTCTGAGGTTGCTCGGCCTCATGGCATCCTGCATCTTTCTGGTGCCAGAGGCCAGATTGAGAATGAGATCCCTTCAGTGGGCCCTCAGAACTCAGTCCCCATGATTACTTAAGTTATCGGGAGGGTGAGAAAGTTCAGGAAAACCATGATCATAATTGCACCGGATTGGGCCAGGAGGACGTGTTACCCGGACCTTCTGGACATGTCCATCTGCCCTCCAATACGTCTTCCGCAAAGAGAGGATCTTCTCGCGCAAGAGGAAGGTTGCGTTGTCCATCCAGAGGTCTAGACACTTAACCTTCACGCATGGTTTCTGAGAGGTTGAGATACAAGGATTGGGATCTTTCGGATGACGTAATGGAGATTTTGCTTTCGGCCAGAAGGCCAGCCACAAAATCCTTGTGTCGTTGGAACAAATTCAGTAACTGGTGCAAAGATAAGGATGCTGACCCTTTTCAATGTGGCACCCCAATGGTGCTCTCTTTCCTATTGCATCTAGCCAATCTGGGGCTCTAGATCAGAACAATTAAAGGATATCTTGCTGCGCTGTCCATTTTCAAGCGCTCCTTGGAAGAGCTTTCCTACTTCAAAATTTCATTGATCATTCAATTCCTGAAAGGGCTTACTAATGTATACCCTCCAGCGCCGTTTCATGTCCCAACTTGGGATTTAAATCTAGTACTTAAGTTTCTAACTTGTATACCATTTGAGCCTCTGCACTCCTGTCCCTTGAGGCTTCTAACACTAAAGACTGTCCTTCTTGTAGCCTTAACATCAGCCTGCAGGGTTAGGGAACTACAGGCTCTCTTATATAAACCCCCATATACTATGTTTTACAAGGACAAGGTAGTTCTTAAAGTTAAACCATCTTTCGTACCAAAAGTAGTTTCTGACTTCCATTTGTCACAAAAATCATTTTACCAACATTCTATCCTCCTCCTCATTTGGGCAAAGAAGAGGAGATACTGCATAGACTGAACCCCAAAAGGGCCCTCAGTTTTTACATTTCAAAAATGTCAAAGTTACGTCAAGATGACCAACTTTTTGTAGGTTATACAGATCATAAATTGGGATTAGCGGTGACAAAACAAACTATATCCTGCTGGATCATTCTAGCTATAATTGAGTGCTACAGATTAGCGGGAAAAGCCCCACCGGATGGGCTACAAGCCCATTCCACAAGGGGAATGGCTACTTCTGCAGCTTTGAAGAGGGGAGTCCCTGCAGAAGATATTTTTTTCAGCTACAACATGGGCATCAATGCATACCTTCATTGAGCATTACTGCTTAGATGCTTCTTCCTCCAATGAGGGTTTATTTGCCAAGGCGGTACTACATTCCATCCATGAGAACAAATAATTAGTACTCCCACCTCCAAAATGACCACTGCTATGGGAGTCTATCACAAGATGAGGAATACGTGGGAGGACATACTCCATTCGAAGAACAAGTTACTTACCAACTGTAACATTCTTTCGACTGGATGTTCCTCCCACGTATTCCTCATCAACCCTCCCATCCTACCCCGCAGTACAGTTTGCGTTTCTTACACTTTCCTCTCATGAAGTCTATCATTCACGGGGCACGCCTGGGTGTTCCTCGAATATTTCCTCGAAAAAACAGAACTGAAGCCAACGAGCGCGGCATGAGCTATTTATACTGAAGGTGACGTCGACACGGTACAGAGCCCGTCGAGGGACATCGATGCCACAACCTCGTGCACAGCGGCCTCTGCCAATAAAAGAAATTCCGAAGCAGCGAAGCAGGCGAATACGAATATCACAAGACGAGGAATACATGGGAGGAACATCCAGTTGAAAGGACGTTACAGTTGGTAAGTAACTTGTTCTACTCAAAGCTTCTATGGGATCTTTTCTGGACGGCCTCTCCACATTTGTGAAATTAGGTTCCTTTTATCCTGAATTAGTTCACTTATTTTGCTATTTGTAATCACTGGAGTTTGGGTTTTCGTTAAGCGGAGATCACTGGGCATAGAAGTTCTTTGCTTCTGACTAGCAATTCTGTCTAGCTTTTCATGAGGCTGTACAGGTCGATTATAGTTGGCCAGCCATATTTGGCGACACTACTAGCGAGGAAGACGGGAATAGAGGTTCTTGCTCTGCTTGACATTTGTCACCAATTTGTCCTCTCACATAATTTTTGCTCCAGGCTGCTTTTAAGGTACATACAGTGGTTTCTATGATTGACAGTCTTAACAGTCTCAAGCCTTTCCTGAAAATGCTTTAAATTTGCAGTCTGGTTGAGTTTATTTTAATCCGCTCCATTATGGATTGCCAATCAGAGGAATCTTTAAGCTCAGAGCCTGTCTTGTGTCTGGTGAAGTGGCGTAACACAGGGGTGACTGAGTTGAAGCTCCTTTGGCCACCTTTATTGTGTATTGTGTGGGGATATCTCTGTTGTTGGTGTAACAACTGATGCTCATACTACACCTGTTGTAACTCCTGATAATGTGACTCCCTTTGCTTCTTTTAGTTCCACAAATCTACCAACACTTTCATCATAGTTCTCAGGCTTCATCTTGGCTTTCCTAGATAGTTTCCTAGGGTTGCATGCCATTTCAACGACGGTAATTACTTCAAAGTAATTTTCTTCAAAGTGATTAGTTTGAAATTATTCTTTGATTTCTTTATTTATTTGTTTATATTTTGGGCCCCCTGTGATGATGGAAATGCATTGGAGGGACATTGCCTCCTTGTCCTTGTACTTTATGCTCCTTATACTGTATGTCCGGCTTATTTTCTGCACAGGAGTCCAGTCTAAACCCCTGGGAGTGCAACTCTTTATTTTGTTCTTGTTGAACCGTATGCATGGATACCCTTAGGGCTCAGATGGGTAGGGTTACCCCCTAGTGTATGCTTTTGGGCACATGTTTGTTGTCCACAGAGCTGGGCATGGGCTGGTGGCAGTTGCATGCTGATGTGACAGTGGCTCTAGGTATCCTCAATTTTTGGGATACCTTGGCCCTGCCATAGGAATCACCTCCCTTGAGTCTCAGTCTTGGTTGCTCGTCCATTGCTACCATATAGAGAACCTTGAATGGGGTGCTTTCTACCCTAACTGTATAGGGGGCAGAAATACAGATGCGCCCCTCCAGTCTTTACACCCCCATCTCCCTCTTTTTCTTCACTACTACCCCCTACCACAAGCCCCTCCACACCCCCTTTGTACCACTTAACCCACAACTTGATACTATTTGCTAAGTCATTTCACTTAGAAGTACATTATTTCAAAGTCATTTCAATCTTTGAAACCACGGAATACCATTGCTAGCCACAGGTTTGGGGGAAGCAGGCCAAATCCACTCCTGGGAAACTGCAGACTTTTCTGGGACAGAGGTAGGAGGGTTGCTTTAAGAACAGAAGCCACCTCCCATCTCTTGTATCCCACTATGACCTCGGGGGCTTGTCTCCTCTGCCCATATCACCCACTCTCGATTCTCTTAGATGTTTTATCTTCCTTGCGTTCCTCTCTAAAGCTTCTGAGAGCCGACTTGCTTTTGGTGATGAACGGGTGGATGAAGGAATATGTTCTAATGATGGCTGCTTGGCTTCTCCAGGATCTTGTGGGTGACACCCCTCCCCCAAATATTAGTAGGTCAGTGATCTTGGACGGGACCAAGGGTTTAATTTCGGCATTACTCATTGTGAATTAATCCCCCTAGCTCTCATCTCAGCATTTGTCTTAGATTTGATGGGATTTGTAGGCATTTCTGTTTTCATCAGTGGAATGATGGTATATATATATGCAAAATAACAAAGGCTCCAAAAAAAAAGTATGTATACAAATGTGGATACATACTCGCTCATCTGCTCACACGGCCCACATGTGCACTGTTGTAGTGCTTGTTGGGTATGAATTGGTGTAGTAACACTGTGTGAGACTGCACCACACTTATCTGCTTGGTATTAGGTAACCCACATTTTGGTATAGGTCTGTAGTACACACGTTGGTAGTATGACTGAGCAGCCAGGCCTATCTCAAGAGGGGTAAATGTGAGCTGTAGAGCTGTAGCAATGAAATTCCAAATGCAGGTAACCAAGTAATACTTAAACTACAGGTTTCACTTATAAATAGTTATTTAAAAATGTAAGTTAAATAAACAAGCGTTCTTTAAAAAGGGAAAGATTTGTAACACTGAATATACTTTAAAATACTTTTCAGATTCAAACAAGTTAGTGGATACTCTTTGGATATGCTTCTTACACACTTTCTACACCCTGAGGTTACTTATTTCACAAGGACAGTAATGGCATTTATATGTCACTAGTTATACTTTGCAGATTCTGAGGTTGCAGAATGGAAATGTGTAAGGAAGGAAAAGGTTAAACATGTTCTCAGTATAGGTGAGGGCAATTAAATCTTCCAATGAAATATAGACAAGCCTTTCCCAGCAATAACAGTCTAAAACAAGTTACTACCTATGAGGGACAGCAATAGTCTGCAGGGTGCCAGGACAGCCAAAGTCAATTGGAACAGTCTATGGAGCTGAGGCACCTCTTAGAATCAAAGTCTTGCACAAAGAAAAAATCACTTGTAGGGTCACAAGCTGTTAAGCCTGTGAAAAGCAGAGTCGGAATCAACTCCCCAAGTCACAACAGTACATCTGGTTTGAAGAAGAGTGGTCAGCTGGATTCTGTCCTGTTGCTGCTATGCAGATCCTGGGTTCCTGAGCCTCAGTCGGGGGGTGGGGGGCAAGAAGGACGTCTGGAGGACTACTGTGGCAGCAATTTGGAGGTCGGCGGCAGCTACAGGCTTTTTTCGGATCGGCTGCACTTTGTGGTTTCAGTGCGCGATAAACAGCACCACGTGGATCTCGGATACCGGTTGGGCTTTCTTCAGTCCTTGAGTCCTGCACGCTGGTAAGGGAATCAAGCTCTGGTTGTCCTGATTCTGGAGGGTCCTTTGGATACTCCTGGAGCTTCTGGCCGGATTTTAGACGTTGCACTCGACTACAGATTTCTCGACCCCTAGCACTCGCTTCCTGCAGCAGGAAAGAAGTACAGCCAGTCAGAGATGATGGTCCAGTGGTATTCATCTCTGGGTTAGTTGGTCCCTCTAACCCAAGGCAAGAAGTCGTCCCTTCCGGAGCTTCTCTGGCGAATCAAAAAAGGAGTTCAGCACAGCAGCAGGGCTTCACCGGGCAATTCAAAGGTCCAGGAGGATGCAGCACGCTTCATTCATGGTTTCTTCATCATGTGTTCCTCCCAGTGGTCGACTCAAGTCCCAAATCCCTCGCAGGTTTCTACCATTCATGCACAGCCTAGGCTGTCAATCACACAGCAGGGTGGCTGTCCTGACTGGACTGGTTGCATTCAAGCATTACTAGAGACAAACGACAGGGGAGTTTTGGGAACCTCCCTCACATCCTGCCTTTACAGACACACTGGAGCTAGAGGCAGGCTTCAGGGCTGAAGCCTGCCAAAGGCAAAACGAACAAGGAGCTCAAACCTGGCTCAATGCACAGAGTAACAGCCAAGAACGACCTGACAAACAGAAAATTAAAAAAAAAGACCGGGGCCATTTTGACAAAATGGTCACCCATTGGTGCTTTACTGCAGCTGAGGGTTCATCTTACGGTAGAAAAGCACAATGCTAGGAAAGATAAACCACTGTCACCAGCCATTTAAAGTAGTGAGGGTAACATAAACAAAATGTTACATGAGAATGTAGGATAAGGGGCTACTAGGTAACCCCCCAGCATTCCACATTAGTTAGTGTGCGCTGGACCTACAATGAGAAAAGGTAAGTAATGTCTATTTAACTTTACTATTCTTGGGAACAGTCGTTCACACAAGAAAAGGTATTTAAACCTCAGGAAAAATCTAAAGGATTCCTCTGTGGCACTGAACCGAAGGTGCAGTGTGTCACCATGCAAATAGTAGATGCCTATTTTTTTTTTAATTATTTAATCAGAAATGATTTTTACAAGATTCTTTGTCGTCGAGTATAAAAGTTCCATTGTATCTCTCCGTCCAGCTGAGATATTTAAAAATTCTTTGTGTGTATTTTTTATGTGTGTATTGTTCGAGCGGGAATTTGTTTGTTCGTTCGTCGTGGCGAGGTTGCGACCACCATCAAGCTCTAGAGTCTACTCCGGTTTTCTGCGCCCTCTTTCATGGGTTGGTTGATCTTTTTTAATGCTAAGTCTATTAGTTTGACAGTTGCCAAGGTCCATCTTGTGGTCCCCCCTGATATCAGTCTGTACCAGATGGAATCTTCAACTACCGTTGCAGCACCTGTAAGAAGGGGCTGCAGATAGATACGTCGGTTTTGTTTTGTCTTTGGGCAGGACATCACTAGATGTCTTAGTGTTTCTGGCTGGTCTGGATTTTTGCATAGGCGGCAGCTGTTTTCCGCCGATGGAGTTCTGATTGCCAGAATTTCATGTGTCATTAGCATGTTTAGTCTCGCTTTCATAAAGATATTCCGCATCAATTTGTTCGGAAATTTGACACAGTAGTTTTGAGGAACTTTGACTTTGTTAAATGTTGGTGGGAGGTGAGCCAACAATTTATTCGTTCTTGCTTTGTCGATTGTGTCGATCCAGTCCTTGCATTCCATTTTTCTTTTTACCCTTTGTGGGTTTTTTCTCAGATCTTCTTCTGTGCACGCCACCTCGATCAGTATTTCTTTTTGCTGAGCGACCCATCTGTTTAGTGCTTTGCATTTTTCACTTTTGACTTCTTCGGCAATGATGTTATAAATAGGCAGTGTGTCGGCAACAAGGATTTTTCTGTAGAGCTGTATTGCGCTTTTCTCCACTGATGCTGCCAAAGATACGAGGCCTAATTCGCATCTGATTGCTGCCATGAATGTTGACTTGGGAATTAGCAAAAACATGAGAATTCTCCATAAAATCCAGCTAGAAGCTCCAGTGGTCTCCCAAGGACCCTCCAGAAGCAGGACGACCAGAGCTCGAGTCCTCTCAACAGATTGCAGGACCCAAGGAGTGAAGGAAGCTCACCCGGTATCCGAGATCCACAACAGTGCAGTTTACTAAGCACTGAAACTGTAAAGTGCTGCTGAACCAAAAAGAGCCTGTAGCTGCCAATGACCTCCCAAGCACCACTGCTGGAGCCCTCCAGATGTCCCCACCTCTTGTCCTCAGGACTGGGCTCAGGAACACAGGAGGGACTTTTCTATAAGCAAAGAGAAGGCATGACAGTAGAAGGATCCACTTTCTTGTAAGGGGTTCCTCTAAAGCAACTATCATGCTCTTCATAGATTGGTTAAACATCTCCGCCAACCCATTGGTTTGGGGATGGTAGACTTTTGAGAACTTGTAAGTCACTACACAGTTCTTCCACATGGTCTGGATGTCGTGGGACATAATGTTTGATCCCCTGTCAGAGATGACTGCCTTAGGAAAACGTACCCTGGTAAAGATACCAAGGAGTGCCTTAGCCACTGCTTGAGCAGTAACAGATCTCATAGGTATAGCCTCAGGATACCTGGTAGCATGGTCTACCACAACCAATATAAATTGGTTGCCTGAGGAAGTTGGAGTGCCTAGGGAACCAACAATGTCAATCCCAACCCTCTCAAAAGGGACTCCCACCACAGGGAGGGACACTAAAGGTGCCACATTCTTGGACCCGCTCTTTCCAGAAGTCTGACAAGTCTGGCAGCTCCTACAGAATTTATCTACATCAGCCCCCATCTTGGGGAAGTAGTAGTACAGTGATAGCCTATCTTTGGTCCTCTTGAAACTCTAGTAACCAGCTAAAGGAATCTCAATGAATCTCATGTGCTAACTGTAGGAACTGTTGTCTCACCCCCTGGGGTACTACTAGTCTCCTGTAGTCCCCTGGGATAGACTCAATAGGTTCTCTGTAGAGGAGGCCATCCTCCGAGTAGAGCCTATGCTTCCCTGGCTCTTGCCCTTAAAGCTGGTAAGCTGTCTGCTGACGCCGACCTTCTAGAGAGGGACACTTTCTTTGTCCTCTGCTGAAGTCAGCCCTAGAGGGTCCACCTTCTGCAAGCAAAGCAAAGTCTGCAGCTCAGGGTGGTCTCTAGGATCCAGATCTTCAACACAGGGAAGGTTTTCTTCCAGGTCTGTGACACCAGTGGCTGTCTCCACAGTGTTTGGTCGGTCCTCCGACTCGGCCTCAGCTGGGGAAGGAGTCACTGGAGTGACCTGAGGCAGTCCTCTCGGGGTTGTCCTTGTCGTATCAACAGGTTTTAGGTTTGAGAACTTTCTTTCTCTCAGAGAGCTTGGATTTATCCTTTGTCTCTTTCTTTTTCTTGGAAATGGAAGGGTGGTCTGCCTGTGGATTGGAGGTATTGGGAATCTCCTCACCCTCAAACTGAGTCTCTCTTAAGGTTGCCTCTCTGGCCAATCTTGTTTGCTCCTGCTTATTTTTTCTGGGAGGCCTGGGGGCACTAGACACTACTGCTAGAGTTTTCAAGTCATTTCCCCACCGGACTCCCCCTGGCACTTCATTCTGTACACTAACAGGAATTCTAACAGTCATATTATTGCACTAGATGAGAGCTGGCAGAATAGGAACCATTTGGATAGAGCCTCCTGCAAGTTTAGTGGGACCTTTGGGTGCCTTAGCAACATCCTCAGGTTTGAAACAACGTTCATCAACCACTGTAATGCTTGCCCCATTGTCTCTGATGGCAGGGGTCTCCTGACCATTTACAAGAACACTGTCCTTATACTATTCTTTGTTGTTATCTGGAATGGTGTTATAAACATCCACATTCTGATGTTCCAACAGACCCCAGGACACTAAAGTCACACTGGCTTGAACTCCAATTGGGGTCTTCAGCCAGTAGTTGAAAGTGTTTGAGCCTGTAGTTGAAAGTGTGCCCTTGCCATTTGTGCTTCTCTGGGATGAAGGCTAAGGAGGCAGTGTGGACCCCCGAAGGTTTACCCGTACATCTGGGATCCCCTTTCACATGATCTACAGACCCACATACAAAACATTTCGGAAATGTTCTCTGGAATGGGAGTTTCGAGGGGATTGGGTCCTCCGACGTATTCCATATCTATGACATGTAATCACTACAGCTGTGCTGCTTCGGAAACTTTTTTCGGCGTCTGCGTCCTGCGTCGATGACGTCGATGCGCCGTCGTCGAGGACCTCCTCCAACGTCCGACGTCATCCCATGTGATAAGTAGGACGCACGACGCCCGTAGCCTCAGTTCCGTTTTTTCCGCGAACGTGTTGCTTCGTGAATCTCGGTTAACGCCTCGACTCTTTGGAGTTCTGTTCTTCTCGGTTCTTCGAACCTGTTCGTTTTGTGAGAATCCTTCGTGTGAAGATGTCTTCTACTTCGTCTTCGACCCCGCTTCCGGGTTTCAAGAAGTGCGGGGAGTGTGGGTCCAAGATGTCGTTGACAGACTCGCATGACGCCTGCCTCTGGTGCCTCGGGGAGGCCCACGACACGGATGACTGTATCGACTGCCAGTCGCTCACGTCCAAAGCCTTACGCGAACGTAAGAAGAAGTTGTCGGTAGGTCGGGTGTCCAAGCCCCGGAAGTCGAAGTCTGCGGGGCTTTCGACGGATGATTCGAGGGGTGACTCTCCGCGTCATCGTCGGAAGTCTCGTGGGTCTCCTTCTAGGAGTCGGTCTCGCCACCCCTCAGCCTCTTCGAGGCATTCTCAAAAGCGCCGACACCAGTCGTCTTCCAGGACCTCTTCGGAGGACTCTGCCCGGCACGTCGCTTACCCCACCAGCCGTGCGACGCCGGAGGAATGGGTTTCCTTCGGGAAGAAAATGCTGGCGATTCTTGAGTCGCAGGGTACTAAGCCGTCTGCGCCCCCGAGTGGGGTCGGTTGTGAGAGGTCGAGAGACACCGCTCGCAAGAGTGGTCGGCACGAGCCACGGGAGAGGTCCCGTTCGGACAAGGAGACTTGTTCTCGACGTACCCGTTCCAGGTCCCGGTCCTCGACGCGTTCGAGACCGTGTGCACCTGTGAGGTCTTCGAGGAAGACATCGGCGTCTGAGGCGTCGAGGGCGTCGACAGGCTTTCTCGAGGCTCCGGCTCTGAGGAAGTCGTCAAAGCCGTCGACGCTCAGGTCGTCGAGGGACACGCTCGGGGCTCCAGCTTCAAGGGCTGTGTCGACGCCGGCGATGCATCTGACGTCGACGCCGATTTCCTCGACGCCGATCCTCTCGGCGCCGATGCCTGTTCTCTCGACGTCGGCGCCGATTCGCTCAACGCCTTTCGTGTCGGAGGTACCCCGTGGCACGGGGGAACCCCCTAGGAAGGCTCTGGTTAAGAGCAAGCACTCTCGGGTGCCTTCTTTTCGCCACCTGGAATATATTTCAGAGGCGGATGAGGATTCTGATGGCCTGGCTCCTAGTCAGGTTCCAGATGAAATTGTCTCGGGCCATAGTCAGTTTGAGGATTTGAGGCAGTCACTGCATGATGCCAGTGGACTGGACACCTCTCCGGAGGTGGAGTTTTGTAGGCCTGAGCCTGGCTCTCATGCCGATTCCTCGTACCGGCGCCTTATGGCTAGGGTTTCTGAGTACTTGGGATGGTCTGCTCCCCCAGGGGAGTTTGTGCAGGATGATCTGACGGACATCCTTGATGTTGGTCCCCCAACTGACCCGGTACTGCCGTTCCATATGGCTTTACAGAGAAGGGTGGCGGCGGCTTGGACTGCTCCGGAGAGTCTCCCCGCGGTGGGCAGACCCTTGTCGCGAAAATACCGTCCAGCCAGTAGCGACCCCTGCTACTTGACCAGGCACCCCACTTCGGAGAGTTTGGTGGTGCAGGCGGCCACGGCCCGGCAAAGCAGGCGTCGTACCCTACCATCCCTCCTGATAGGGACGACAAACGTTTTGATGGCTGGGCGAAGAAAGTGTTTTCTTCTGGTGGTATGGCGCTTCAGGCGACCAACTCCATTTGTGCCTTGTCTCGTTTCACTCACACTCTGTGGAACTGTGTTGCGTTAGCGGCTGAACATATTCCCGAAGGGGACGAACGGGATGGTTTCCTTGCTATGGTCCAGGATGGTAAGGATGCCATGTGTGAGTCCGTTCAGTCGGGTTTGGATTTAGCTGAATGCGTCAGTAGGTCCATGGCGGCGAGCACCGTGATACGCAGGTTTGCGTGGTTGCGGAAGTCGGGGTTTGCTCCTGATGTGCAGTCCCGGCTCCTTAACATGCCCTTTGACGGTGAACACCTTTTTGGCAGCAAGGCTGACGAGAGCCTTGAGAGGTTGCAGACCTCAAAAGCTGCAGCAAAGTCGTTGGGCACTGCAGTTCGCCAACCTCTGCCTTTTCATCCTAGGGGACAGCAGTGGAGGGGTGGTTCCTTTCGCTATTACTCGTCCTTCAGTAAAGCGAGAGGAGCTGGCAGTCAAAGAGGCCAACGCAGGGGTACCAGAGGTGGACGACGGGGTACCCGTGGTGCCAAGGCCGCTCGGGCAGTTGCCTCTTTGCCCTCAGGTAACGCCGCAGCCGCTCCCACTCAGTCATGAGGCCATCTCCCATGGTTCGCCGGTTGGGGGAAGGCTGGCGCAGCATCTTGTAGAGTGGCAAGCCATTACTTCAGATGTGTGGGTTCTGGAGATCATAACCCACGGCTACTGTCTTCCCTTTCGGCACACGCCTCGCGACAATCCACCGGGGAACCTCTCTTTGCAGAGTCCGGATCCGCTCCTTGCGCAGGAAATTCAAGCCCTGCTGGAGGAAGGCGCCATAGAACTGGTGCCTGTAGCGGAGAGGAACAAGGGATGGTATTCCCCTTATTTTTTGATTTCGAAGAAAGACGGGGGATTGAGACCCATCATGGACTTGCGCGTTTTGAACAAACTCCTCAGGAAGGACAAGTTCAAGATGGTTACTCTCTCTCAAGTCCTCCAGGCCCTTCAGCTTCAGGACTGGTTGGTGTCACTCGACCTTAAGGATGCTTACTTCCATGTTACGATCCATCCCAAGCACAAGAAGTACCTGAGGTTCGCGGTTGGCGACTCGCACTTTCAGTTTCGGGTCGTGCCGTTCGGATTGACCTCCGCCCCGAGGGTTTTCACCAAGCTCATGGTGGTGGTGGCAGCGCATCTCAGGCAAGGGGGGATTTACGTCTACCCCTACCTGGACGATTGGTTGATCAGGGGGAGCTCTCCTGAGCAAGTCCTGGATCATCTGTCCGTCACCTGCCACTCCCTTCACAGGCTGGGCTTCTCCCTCAATTTAAAGAAGTCCCATTTGACGCCAACACAGCGGCTCCAGTACATCGGAACAGTGCTCGACACTTCCCTGGGGCAGTGTTTTCATCCCCAGGTGAGGGCTCTTCACATTCAGCAGATGGTGCCCAAGTTTCAGCATGCCCAGACGCTCCCAGCGTTCGAGTTCTTGAGGTTGCTCGGCCTCATGGCATCCTGCATTCTTCTGGTGCCAGAGGCTCGCCTGCAGATGAGATCTTTGCAGTGGGCACTCAAGTCGCAATGGTCGCAGTCCTCCGGCAGGATGTCGAACCCGGTTCAGGTGCCGCCCTCGGTCGCCCGGGACCTTCTGTGGTGGGCCGTCGAAGGCAACTTGATGAAGGGGACTCCATTTTGGCTTCCCTGGCCGGAGGTGACGATCGTGACGGATGCATCCCTCACGGGATGGGGAGCTCATGCCAACGGGCTGACAGTCAGCGGTCGTTGGTCTCCGTCGGAGTCCAGACTCCATATCAATCTGTTGGAGCTGAGGGCCGTCAGGCTAGCCCTGAAGGCTTTTCTGCCGACTGTGCGAGGAAAGAGTGTCCTGATCCTGATGGACAACACAGTGGCCATGCACTACCTCAACAAAAAGGGGGGGGCAGGGTCACTTCCTCTGTGCAGGGAGGCGATGCAGCTCGAGTTCTGGGCCATCCAGCAGGAAGTTTCGATCTCGGCAGTTCATCTGGCCGGAGACGAAAACGTGACGGCGGACGCTCTGAGCAGGCAGAGTGCTATCTCTCACGAGTGGGAGTTGGCTCAGGAGATTCTCCTGGAGATCCTCGCCCTTTGGGGGACCCCTCAAGTGGATCTCTTCGCCTCCAGTGTCAACCGTAATGCGTAAGGTTTTGCTCACGGGAATTTCCTCCAAAAGGAGCCTTAGGAGCCGCGTTTGTGGTGGGGTGGTCATTCCCGCTGCTGTACGCGTTTCCTCCAGTCCCGGTCATCCCGCAAGTGCTGCGGAGGTTACGGAAGTTCGGTTCCCGGATGATCCTCATTGCTCCGGCGTGGGCTCGGAGGACGTGGTACCCGGACCTTCTCGACTTGTCCATCTGCCCTCCACGTCGTCTTCCCTACCGAGACGATCTGCTCTCACGGGAGGGGGGTCAGGTTCTCCATCCAGAGGTCAGATCCCTCAACCTTCACGCTTGGCTTCTGAAAGGTTGAGGTATAAGGATTGGGACCTTCCTGAAGAGGTGATGGAGGTGTTGCTTTCGACCCGAAGGCCAGCAACAAAGTCTCTGTACCGTTGCCGTTGGCGTAAGTTCTGCGACTGGTGCAGAGTTCAGAATGTGGATCCTTTTGCATGTGACATCCCCATGGTTCTGTCCTTTTTACTTTCTTTGGCCCACAGGGGCTTGCAAGTGGGTACCATTAAAGGTTACCTGGCGGCGCTGTCCATCTTTAAGCGCTCGTCTGAAGAGTGTTCTTACTTTAAAATCCCTTTAATTTCACAGTTTCTGAAAGGGCTCACTAATGTGTTCCCTCCTTCACCTTTCCTGGTGCCCAGTTGGGATTTAAACCTTGTTCTTAAGTTTCTTATGGGTGCTCCGTTTGAGCCTTTACATTCTTGCCCTTTGAGGCTATTAACTCTGAAAACTGTGTTTTTTAGCGGTTACTTCCGCTCGCAGAGTGAGTGAGTTACAGGCACTTTCAGTTAAGCCACCCTTCACTGTATTTCACAAGGACAGGGTTGTCCTTAGAGTTTGTCTTTCTTTTCTTCCGAAGGTAGTGACGGAATTTCATTTGGCCCAGAAGGTTGTTCTTCCGGCATTCTATCCTCCTCCGCATCCTGGTAAGGAAGAGGAGAGGCTCCATAGGCTTGATCCTAGGAGAGCTTTAAGCTTTTATGTTTCACGCATGTCCCGGGTCAGAGTGGACAATCAACTCTTTATTGGTTACGCTGGAAAGCGTTTGGGGCAAGCTGTGACGAAACAGACTTTGTCTCGCTGGATTATTTTAGCCATCTCGGAGTGTTACCGCTTGGCGGGTAAGGACCCATCGGCTGGCTTGCGGGCCCATTCTACCAGGGGTGTGGCTGCATCTACTGCCCTGCAGAGGGGTGTTCCTATTCGCAACGTCTGTGATGCAGCCACCTGGGCTTCAGTACATACATTTGTACGTCACTATTCCCTCGATTCCATCCGAGGACAGGATCTGGCCTTTGGCAAGGCAGTCCTTTGCTCTGCTATTTGATTGGCTAGTCTAAATTTTGATTCTAAATTCTATCCCTCCTCCTTGCTCTGGTACTGCTTTGGGAGTCTGTCATAGATATGGAATACGTCGGAGGACCCAATCCCCTCGAAGAACAAGTTACTTTCTTACCTGGTAACGTTCTTTCGATGGGATAGTCCGACGACGTATTCCATATCGCTCCCGCCCTGCCTTCCCCGCTGCAGAATTTCTTTTGCGATTGCAGCTTACGTTCCGCAAGGCTTTGTGTCTGACTGGCAGTTGACTAATGTCACACGTTCTGGGGGAAAAAACTACAACTGAGGCTACGGGCGTGGTGCGTCCTACTTATCACATCGGATGACGTCAGACGTCGGAGGAGGTCCTCGACGACGGCGCATCGACGTCATTGACGCAGGACGCAGACGCCGAAAAAAGTTTCCGAAGCAGCACAGCTGTGGTGATTACATGTCATAGATATGGAATATGTCGTCGGACCATCCCATCGAAAGAACGTTACCAGGTAAGAAAGTAACCTGTTCTTCTGTTGACCTCCCTCTGGTTTGGCACCAGAGGATTCACTATACCTACCAGGTTTCCCATGGAATTTACCCTTGAAATGTTTGTGGTCCTCTTTTGCATGGTTGGAATTAGAATTCTCTTTACCCTCTTTCTTGTGCTGCTTCCTCTCTTCCTTCTTGTGAGTGGCCCCAGAGTCTGAGTGGCCCTGTTGGCTACCCACAAGTCGGCAACTTGTTCTAGCTTTTTAGGATCAATTTCTTTAGTCAGCCAAGTGCTGTCTCAGCTCAGGAGAGCAGGCATCACAAATAGATTCTAGCAAAAAATGATGTCTCATTTCTTCAAACGTGTGTACTCTGTACCCCTTAACTCAACCATATATGTTTTCCAAACATTCACATACCCAGATAGCCCAAAGGGACCTAAACCTCTTAAGTTACTGGGAAGGATTTTTCCCAAATCTGGCTATAAATGCCAGCTTAATTGACTCGTAATCTTTTCCATAACTGACACCCAATTCCATAACAGCATCACAGCCATTCAGGGGGAACCTAGACATGAGCCATGGAATCAAATCTTTCCAACCCATCCCTTGAAGACCATAGGTGTATTCAAACGTACCCAGCCAATCCAACATTTTAGGTTCATACGTACTCACTGCTTCTTTAGGCAGACGAGGCCTCTTGGGACTAGTAGACCTAGAAGACCCTGAAAGAGAAGCAGAATCAAGGGATATCTTTCTCATTTCCATTTCATGCTGCATTTCTCTTTCTCTTAGTTTCACCTCTTGATGTTTGGTTTCAGCTTGGACATCTAGTTTCAGCTTGGACATCTAGTTTCTTAAACTCCAACTCTAATCTTAGTCTTTCAAGTGAAAAAATCTCTGGGTTGAGATTTGGACCTTGTGGGGTCCCAATGGGAAGCGGCTGAGGTACAGGGGCAGGCTGTGGAAGAGGGCGGCTCCCTTCTGGAGACTCTTCTCCCTCCTCTGACTCCTCTTGCAGATTGGAGTTTGACTCTAAACTAGCATCCTCCTCATTATCTTCCACATTATTTGTGTTAGTTGGTGTTACAGGCCTAGTAGACAAGCTTTTGTGATTTAACAACCTTACAATCAATTCACATTTTTTTCCTTTTAGAGTTAGACCACTGGCTTTATGCAAATCTTTCAGTTGTTCTACTGTCAGGCAAGTCAGGCCTGACACCTGAAGGTTATCCATATTTGGCATGTAACAATTGGGTGGGCGTCCGTCTTCCAGAGAGATGATACTGGAGGTAAAAGACCAGAGAAACCCAAAAGAGCCACAGGGATCAATACGCAAATAGAGTGCCAATACATTGTTGGAGATAAACTCCAAGGTATGTTTGAGGGCTGCTAGGAGTTTGCAGACTCTTGAATAACCCAGACTCTTGGAAGGCCCAACACCTTCACCCCAAAAGGAACGTAGGCCCAGTGAGACAGCAAGTTCAAACTGCGGTTTATTACATCATAAACCAACATTGATCAGTACAACGATAGAAGAAATCCTGGGACATCTCAGCTTTTGCTGGCTTGCGGGCCAGTTTTGTCGCAAAATGACATCAGAGTGATGCTACAATCTGGGCCCTTCTCCAGAAAACCTATCGCTCTACTGGATTGGGTATTGAGTGATAGTCCACCTATAGTGGACCCTATACGTATTAGTCTACTGGCTCTTGCATGTCAGGTGGCTGGCCTGGCCCATCCCATCCCAAAAGGTTGCTACTTCTACAATGTTGTGGTGTGAGGGTCTTACCATTGGTTCGTGTCCATTGCTGCCCACCCCTAGGTGCCTGAACTGTGATTGGCTAGAGCTGATCTCCCCAGGCCTGTGATTCAAAATGTTTCTCTGCTTTTGGTGTACCTTTTCAAGTTAATAAGAATGACTATGTATCTGCATTGTAACTTGTGTTCACCGCCTTTGACTATGAGAGTGCTCGTTCACATCGTGCAGCACTTGTCTCACACTGTAACATCTTTGTTGCAAGCTTCTGTCTGGCGGCCTGAGATAGACTATCTTTCCCAGCTCTGGTTTCGATTTATCATCTGAGTCGGCCGGGTCACGTGTTCGGAGACCGCGATTTGGAGCTTCTGCAGCTCTGAATTACTCTGAATTATGGGGAATTATTTGCATTTATTGCAGCTGGTGTTACTGTTATTCGGCGAATGGAATGTCGTTTGTATCTGGTGGCCTTGGCAGCGGATCCTGTCTCACACGTTTGCTATCTTGTCCAGTCTGAATTCAGCTCAGCTCAGCTCTTACTTAGAGGCTTGTGGCCTGCTGTAATTTTCCTAAACCATAACATGGCTTCTATATGTTCATGCTATTCTGTATTCCCCATATGTTAGTCACACTTGGCTCTGTCAGGTGCCATAGGTGCTCCTGCATTTCCATAAGTTTAATTGCACATAAGCATCTGCAACCTTTATTCAGTATCTCTTGCTTCTTGTGGTTTCCTGCGTTGCTGCGTTAAGCTAATGACAAAATAATAAAAGCCATGATAGTATGTACGTTTATTCCTCCTCTAACTTATAGATCTGTACTGCCTTAATGCCAGTAAGACCGAGATTCTCCTCATCAGCACACCCGCTCCCTCCTTTCCTGTCAATCTCAGGCTGGCCTCTCTTGGCCCTCTTCCTGCTCCCACCTGTGAGGCTAAATACTCTGGGGTCATCTTTGACTCTGCACTTTCCTTCTCTCTTCACATCTCTGACATCTCTAAGAAGTCACACTAACAGCTGCACCTCCTCAGAGGCATTCTTCCTTTCCTCTCCTTCCCCCAGAAGCGCACTGTCTCCAGAGCTCTGGTTCTCTCTAGGTTGGACTACTGCAACAGCTCTTTCTAAATCTGCCTGCTTCTACTCTCCGCCCTCTGAAACTCATCCAGAACAGGACTGCAAGATTTGTCCTTGGCCTCAAGCCCAGGGATTGCATCTCTCCAGGACTGCAATCTCTGCACTGGCTCCTAGTGGCTGCGAGGATAAGTTCAAAACCCTCTGCATTGTCCACAAGGCCTTCTGTGGCCTGGGGCCTCAATAACTTTAACTCTCTCTTCCTAAATATCTTCCTTCTCGAGCTTGCCGCTCATCTGCCTCCAACTCCCTCAGGGTCAGTCGTTTCTCCAAGCAACGAGTTGGTGTTAGATCTCGTTTTTCGGCTGGGGCCTTGCTCTGGAACAGCCTCCCTGAAACTTGAGGAGAATCATCTCCAGTTCAGTAAGCACCTCAAAGCCCTCCTCTTTGCCTATGCTTTCTCTCCTCTCCCCTGCTAAACTCCTGGCTTGAAACTGAAACAGCATTGGTCACCTGGCTACACATTGATATCGGGCCTTGGGTCCCCTCCCCACCAGTTGCACACCTGCACTGCTTCCCTGGAAACCACCACACTTGAGGACTGTTTTCTCTATCCTTACAGTCCCCTACCAGCACTTGGCACTTGATTTCTGCACTTACCCTTGCCACCAGCTCGCCTCACCATTTAGTTATTGCTTTTATGTATTCTATTTATTTTTACGGTCGATCCCATGTACTGCACTGCCCTCTCCCCTCTGCACTTTTCCTCTTTCCCCTTTCCCTGCACTTGCGCAATCCCAATGTCAGCTGGCCTAGTAAGATTGTTGTCTGTCTTCCCTCTGTTCCCCCTCCATTGCCCCGTCGCGCCTTGACACACTTGTGTATAGGCGTGTTATAAATGCCATATCATATCATACGCATGTGTTCTTTAGGTGTTTGGGTGCGTGTTTGTGTCCCGATGAGCGGATGGCATGGGTGCTTCCTGTCTAACGCTGCGATGTTGTGGTGTCTCTAACAACGTCAGTGGCTTTGCTTTTTTGGCGCTATGGTCAATACTGTCAATTGTGGTCTCCTTAGTTGCAGACTGAGGGTCCTTGTCCATTCTTGGTAAGGTTTGGCCCGCACCTGGTCTGTAGGAGTGGCTGAGTGGGTACTTCTTGACATACCTATCGATTATTGCAGTACTAGGAATTGGTCCGAAATAGTATGGACTTTCACGGTATCTTTTCTTCTTCTTCTTCATCATGTACTTCATAGGTGGGGAAGGAAGGGGTGATTTTGACCATCCCCATCCCTCTTCAACATTTTATGGGGAGGGGTGGGGGGCACATGGAGACGTCCTGCCTCAGATCAGAAGGGATGGAGATGTAAAAGAGCAACGCAAGTGGTGGAGGTGTATCCGGGGAAAAAGCCCTCCATCTAAGGAACCTATGACCTTTTTTTTTGTTGAACTTGGGAAATTTGAGGAAGTTTTATAAACTGCCAAGAACTGTGAAATAAGGAGAACTGTTCAATTGCCAAATCCACAACCAGGAGTAATTCCTGGAACACCAGCAAAATATTCCGGGAAATATTCTAGTATCCAACTCGGAGTGCAGAGCACCTCACCTAATTTTTATTTTATTTTTCTCTAAGTTGTAGGGCCAGTCTAGTGGATGGGTTTGGAGAGAGTCATATTTTTCTTTTGACTATTTACAAGCACTTTAGTTCAGTTTGATAGGAAGGGGACACCCCTTTAGCAATGGGGCTAGTGAGGCATTTTGCTTTAAGTTGAATAAAGTTACTTGTAAAGTATGTCCTCTGATCGGAGTCCTTCTTCTGGCTTAACACAAGTGCTACAATTCTCTAAGCATGAGTGTGCATTGGGGACTCTGAATGCAATATGTATTACAATTCTTTGAGGTTCCCAAACACAGCAAGTCTCTTTTGTTATGCGAGAGACCACATTCCCTCCATAAAGGAAAGTAGGGCTCCAGTGAAGTGACAGATGCTGCAGCCATTTATTCTTGCATCCAAACCATGAGGCTGTTACAATCCGAATATGTGGTTGGTTGAATAAACTTCAATGTTTGGAGTAAGAGTTTTGACAATTTAAATGTGCACCAGACCCAGTGTACATTACGTGTTTGATTAAAGCATACAACGTTTTTATAACGTATTTATCAAATGCAAAGATTTGTAATCTGTTGGGTATTTTGTGTAGATTTGGAGCATAGCAGTATTTTCTTACCACCAAAAACAAAAATAGTTTAGTAAAAAATCACTCCTTGTATTTAGATTAGGTTTGGTATTATAGTGGAATTGTAGCTATGCATTATTTCAGTACACAGATACATTCAGTTGGTATACATTTCGTTGTGGTATAGTGATGAGCATAATTTCTTTGTTTTATTTGTGGCCCCAACATACAAAACCCCTTTCTTTTGTTTAGACTGTTCTTGTGATCTCTAGAGGCCTCAGGCTTCTACATTATTCAATAACATCACATTTTCATATGGAGTGCCACTTATGGCTGTTGTCACTGATTTATCTACACCAGCGAGCTATGCTTCCATAAAGTATTCACAATAACATGTGGTATTATCACTAATTTATTTACATTAGTGAGATTATGTTTCTATGGAGTATTCACAATAACATGTGGTATTATCATTAATTTATTTACATTAGTGAAACTATTTCCAGAGGCCTCTCTCTCTGTTGATTCATGTACGCCCAGCAGACTATCGGATTGTGTTCCACTCAGAAGCCACACACATATATACACTGAGTGGAACCACGCACACAGCTATTTGTAATTACTCATAACATAACTTTTTCCACATAGGATGCTTGGCATATATTACCTAATAACCTCCCCTTTTATCATGTGATATGGGCTAACTGCACCAGAGAAAACAGAAGCAAAAAGAAGCCTTTACACAGGTTGTGATTTACATCAGTTTCATTTAAAAAATAATACATTACCAGCTTTGCGAGGCAGTCTTTTCTAAAATAAACATAAGAGAAACAATTGCAACATACATGACATTTCATTAGATTCTTTGCAACAATAAAGAAAACAATGCATCAGTGGACTTGCATTTAGATGGCAACTTTAGAGTGTAGCATTTAAATACGGTGCTTCTTCAATGGAAGCTATCGCTACGCTGCCTGCCTGAAATAGATTTCATTCACACACCGCACTCTCACTTTGTATCAGATAATTACCAGCAACTTGTCGCTGTTCAGCACGTGAGAGCACTTTCTTGCCAAAGGCATCTTGGCGTCTCGCCTCGTTCTCAGGAGGAGTCGTGCACTTGTGCTGTGCCTTTGCCTTCCTCGCTGCTGCCGCCGACACCACCGAGTCCGGTGTTGGTTGGGAGGATAAACACTTGGGGGTAGACTCTGGAGCCTTAAACTTTTTTTCTAGGCGTCCTTTCACTGCTGGTTCTGAGAATGGGTGTCTCATTGTCTGCAACCCCTCTTTCCATACATGGTCCAGTATTGGTATCGAGAACACCAACCTCCTTCTCTTGCCCATGTGGTCGAACAAAAAACAATCCTTTTTCTGTTCTTCTTGGGACAGACCAAATTCTTTGCATGCCTTCTCCATCATAGAATGGAATGACGCGATGTCGTCCGGAGGGGACGGGTGAGCTGGGCTTCTGGGGTTTTCCAACTCCGCCTCTGACTCCCAGGTAGGATCCCTGGAGGGGGATAATGAGATATCCGACATGGCCCCCCTGTCAGACTCCGAATCTGGCAGCTCACCTTCCTCCTGTGCCAATGTTGAGATTGGCGTGTGTGGGTGCCTCGGTTGACGGGACGGGCCCGGCTCGTCGACGAGTGACTGTGTCAGGCTTGCCAGGGGTAGTCTGGTCCAACGACTGCAACAAGGACTGAAGCGTGGACAGAATATCCAACGACAAAACCGATTGAGGATTGAGGAGAGGGGCAGATACCGGTGTAACGGAGGCCCTCGTCGACGACTTGTCAGCCGCTCGTAGCCCTAGGTCTGCTGGGCCAGCAACTCTCTCGTTCTCGTCCTCCGAGGACAGCAACATAGCTTGTTCTTATAGCATAGGCTCCGGGGGGGTCGGGTCAAAGACTTCAGGCCTCCAGGCCTCCTGTAGGATCCCCGTCGACGAGGCCCTCGTCGACGCCATTGTCGACGGGACGGTGGATGCCCTCTGTGCAAGTGGCAGGGATGCGGTCGATGACTGGACCACCGTTGACGACGAAGACTTCGCAGGTGGTTTTGGCGGTCCCGCCTTCTCCACACTGTGCCCGCTTTTACTCGACTCTCGACTCGTGGTCGATCTGTGATGATCGCCAGAGGAGGATTTCCTTTCCTTCTCATGCTTTTTTGATGAGGATGATTTCTTTGCCGAGGAGTCTCTAGTGGAGTGACTTCCAGACGACTCTTTTTCCGACGGTCTAGATTTCTTCGCCGGTGGTTCCGACGAGGCAGCGCGGCGTGATGTTTTCGCCGACTGCGTGGAGCCCACCTCCGAGGAGGGTATGCCCCCGCTCCATCATTCAGCCATGCCACCAGGCGTCGGTTCCGGTCTTTGAGGGTTTTTTGAGAAAACCCCTTGCATATGTCGCAGGTATCCGCCGAATGGTGAGGGTGGAGGCAATATATGCAGTCCATATGTCCGTCCCCCTCGTAAACCTTTTTTAAGCCGCATGTCGCGCATGGACGGAACAGCGCTTTACCTGACACAGAGGACATTATTACTCGAAATCCAATGACGCAACCTAGTACAAAACAGTAGGACAACACGAGGAGATCCCACTACTTTGGAGACGGTTGAAATCTGAAGGGGAGCCGCGGGGGCGGGCCTCTTATACTAGCACGGCCTGCGGAGCATGCGTAGGCGGGTCCTAGAAGGACGTAGATAGGACACAAAAGTGTCGAAAGTTTTCCTTTGAAAAAGGCTATATATGTGTACCGAGGGGTCCCAGTCTGACGACGGGGAATATTCTAAGCATGTGAATCCATGAAAGATACCAATGCTGGAGAAATGGAGTTACAGGTAAGAAACTATTCCCTTCCAATCTGCAATCTTCTATTCTCAAGCCGGTGCTCATCGACTAGAATCCCCAGCCTGTGAAGGTCAACAGTGCACTGGAACGACGCCTCTCAGCCAGGCAACCCCACAGCCACTTCAGCCAAGTCCTCACCAAAGCTATGCAAAATGGACACTGCCTTTCTTCCTCCCCGAGGTACACCAAGAAACCTCTGTTACAGCCCCTAAAGTGATGCCAGGCCAATAAAAATCCATCATGTCATACCCTCCTTCTTCAAACAATAGCTCACTTTTACAGTAAGCAACTGTAACAAAATTGATTTCCTGCTTATTCGAGTTTTGTTTCCTAAGCAAGGACCGAGAAAAGCAAAGAGAAAAAGAGAGAAAAAAAAAATCTGAATGCACGTTTAAAGTGAGCCCCAGCCTGCCACATTTTGCACATGGAGAACACATTACGATATTAAGAAGTTAAAATCGTGTTAGTACTTGTTAATTATATTAGTTCATTAATTATCTAATGTGTCTCCTGCAATAGAGGCATTTCAGGTGAGAAAAGAAAAAAAATGGTGTGCTTTTTAAATGAGAAAATGGTTTGTTTTTGACCTGTGTAGCCTATCTTCATTTACATGTTCATATGTTACACCATTAAAAATGATGTGCTTTTACAATGTGTAACCTGTCTTCGTTTGCATGTCCATATGTTACACTGGCAACACATGGCTTGCTGTACCGCATTATAGCAATACATTGATCCCATGCAGTGGTGCTGCACTCCAAAAACACGCTATACATTGATCCCGTGTAGTGGCGCTGCACTCCAAAACACACTAAATAATCCTACATATCCTACTGTCCTACTACATATGGTTATTCAAGGTTTTGATGGTGCTTGTAAAATTAAAATGCCATTTTTCAATGGAAGAATAATAAAATATTGTCATTTTTTCCAAAATATTTTTTTTACAAGAATACAGAATATTTTGTCTCTGAAATGTGCTTTCCTGTGGGAAACCTTCGTTCATAATGAAACCAATGCTCTGTTTCTTCTATAAACACCAGGGTAATATTTAATTTTGCCTGCTGACCACTGTACCCGTGCATTTACTACAGTATGCACAGGCACAGTTAATTAACAAAAAGCTGAAAATAATTAACAAGATGGTAGACCCTGCACTCTTCTCTCCAAGATAGCTATATTTTTTATTCTTTTATATTATTTATAGCTGATATCAACTTTTACAAAACATATCATGATTACAAATACTTAACGTACATACATATTTTTAGGTAATCCTATTGACCTATAATTTGTAAACCTTCAATCTATTGATAAAGCTCACCACCACTGCTGCATTGGTAGGTGTGAGACTCAACAATCTACTCCACAAGATGTAATTGTTCAAGTACTGACCATTATACATAACTGATCTTTTATGCAAGATTGTATACAGTACCCTGTGGGAGACTGCACCAGCCTTGTCATCTTGGCAATAGTTATCCCAACCTTTGGTATAAGCATGTACTACACAAGTTGGTAGAGTGACTGAGCAGTCACGCTTATCTCAAGAGGGGTCAATGTGAGCTGTAGGGTTTCAACATGGAGTTTCGCAGTGACTAGTATCCAAATAACACTTCTACTCAAGGTTTCTTGATTAAACATGTATTAATGTAACAGGCAGTTTGAATAAGCCTTCTTTAGAAGGGAGCACATATGTAACACTTAAATATACTTAAAAAATAAACACTCTTAGTTTCAATAAATCAGTAGATACCCATTTGGGATGACACACACACTTCCTACACCCTCAGGTGACTTCAATAGCTAGGACACTATGGACATTGATATATGATATGCTATGGCATTTATAATGCGCCTATACACAAGTGTTTTCAAGGCACGATGAGGCAAGGGAGGGGGGACCAGAGGGAAGACAGAGACAACGATCTTACTAGTCCCGGGGACATTGAGATCGCGCAAGTGCATGGGAAATATCACTGGTACATTTAGAGCAATACTGAGTTTGGTGTCAAAAGGGAAAAGTTAGGGAAGGAAACAATGGTTAACACGTTTTCCAAACAGATAAGCACTTTTGAACCCCCAAATACAATGTAGATTAACCCTTTCACAGCTATGCAAGTAAAGAATGTATGACATTTTGGAGCGACAGGTCAGAACACAGAGTCAGAGATTAGAAGAGTCTTCAGGGAGCAAGGACAGCCAATGTCAATTGAGCAAAGTCTAGGTGAGCAGAGGCACTTCTTGCAGGTTTGTATAAAGTCTTGCACCATGTTATAGAGAACTTGTTGAAAAACAAATCACTGTTGGGCCACAAGCTGGGAGGCATGTGGAGGGCAAAGCTGCGAGCAACTCTGCAAAGGGCAGAAAATGCAAGTCTCAACTGGGAGCAAGCAAGCTGCACATCAAGAGGTAAGCACCTCTTAGTTTACAGTACCTTAGGTCTGAAGCAGTTGGTTCCAGTTGGCTTCTGTTCCTGTTGTAGTATGGCAGATCCTGTTGTTCCTGGGCCTCAAACGTGGGGACAAGAGGGAGGACGTTTGGGGACTCTTGCACTATGATTCGAAGGTCGATTGCAGCAATGGGCAAAGTTCAGATCAGCAGCACTTTATGGTTTCAGCTTCTCGCAAATAGCACAACCGTGGTTCTAAGACACCCTGTGGATTTCCCTTGCTTCTGGGGTCCAGCATTCTGTTGAGTTGGCTGAGGCTCGGTCAGTCCTGCTTCGAGGGAGTCTGAAGATCTTCCTGGAGCTTGGGTCCCACATAAGAAACAATGCACTTGTTTCTGGTGTTCCTCTTCCTGGCACTCGGTTCCTGCAGCAGCAAATGGAAGAACAGCCAGCTCCGAGAGGATTTCCAGATGAGTTTGTTTTGGGGTCAATTGGTTCCACCAACCTAAGGGGAGAAGTCGTCTTTTGAAGGGCTTCTCAAGTTGAGGCCAATTCAGAGCTTCAGCACTGCAGCAGGGCTTCACCGGGCAAACCAGCGGTCCAGGAGTTGCAGCAAACATCTCTTTCAAGTTCTTTTTTGGATTCCTTTATCCAGTGGTCGAGACTGCTTTCCTTGCAAAAGACCTCGCCTTTTATGCAAGTCTGTCTCATTGATTCGCAGCCTAGCTGTCAATCACACATCAGGGTGGCTGTCCTTAGAGGACAGCCAGCCGGCCAATCACCTTTTGGTGCATTCCTGTAACCAAGGAATCTAAACACAGGGAGTTTCGGGATCCTCCCTTGCTTCCGGCCCTGCCAGACATGCTGGTGCCAGAGGCATGTTTCACCAGTGAATACTGCCAAAGACAAAACGGACAAAGGGACCAAACCTGGTTTGGCACACATAGTAAATCTCAAGAAGGACCTTTCCAGCAAGAGATGGCAAAAAAAAGACTGGGGCCATTTTGACAAAATGGGCACCCATGGGTGTAATACTGCAGCTGCAAGGACAGCCTGCGGTAAAAACACACAATGGTAGGAAAAAGTAAACCACTGCCACCAGCCATTATTTGTAGAAAAATGTTACATGAGAAACTAGACAAAGGGGATACTAAGTAGCACTCCAGCACACCATTGTAAGATAGTGTGTGCTGGGTCTAGAAAGTTGCAAATGTAAGTAAAGTCAATTTCACTTCACTGCTCTTGGAAAAAGTAGTTATCCAAGAGAAGGTATTCAAACCTTAGAAATCCAAAGGACTTCTCTGTGACACTGCACTGAGGGTGCTGTGTGTCACGATGTAAATAGGTGATGCCTATTGAGTTTGTTAGACTCCAAAACTAAATGAAACACAGATAAAATCAAATAAAACTGCATGAGAGAGTGGTGGAAAAAGGTCTCACTCTCTCCAAGATAAAAATGTAAAGTCCTAAAGGCCAGCAAAAGAGCTGGGGGTCTCTAAGGTAGAAGGAAATTGGCACATTTCGGAGAATTCTCCCTAACACTAGTCCCCGCCAGACTAAGGGACAGGAGGATTTAATCCAATCCTGGATGAATCTCCTAATCCAGTCGGTCATACTTTCTGGAGAGGCCATCAGCATTTTGCTGATTACACCCTATCCTGTGTTCTATGGTAAAATCAAACCCTTGGATGCTGATTGACCATCCTAACAATTTGTTATTTTCCCCCTTCATCTGCATTAACCATCTAAAGGGTTTGTGATGTGTTTGAATTACAAAAGTAGATCCATAAAAGCTTGGTCTAAACTTCTTCAAAGACCACACAATTGCAAAACATTCTCTTTCAATGGTTGTCAACATTGTTTCATGATCCTTTAGTTTCCTACTGATGATGCAGATAGGGTGTTCCCTGCCTTTCTCATCCAGCTGACTCAGAACTACCCTATTCCTGTATTTGAAGTATCATTTTGTACTATACAGGATTGGTTGTAGCCAGAAGCTCTCAAGACTGGAGCTTGACAAAGGGCTTTCTTAAATCCTTCAAATGCTTGAGTGCACTCCTCATTCCACCTGACCTTTTTGGGGAATTTGGGTGAGGTCACATTCAAGGGAGAAGCTATTGTCCCATAGTTCTCAATGAAGTTCCTATAGTAACCTATGAGACCTAAAAAGGCTCTCACCTGGGTTTTAGTAGTAGGCATGGGCCAGTATTGTACAGCTCGTACTTTGCTAGGCAATGGCCTTATTTCACCTACTCATACCTCATGTCCAAGGTAGAACACTTTACTCTGACCAATTTGACATTTACTAACCTTTACGGTCAGATGGGCCTGTTCAAAAGCAAGCAAAACATATCCAAGGTGGTCAGGATGCTCTTCCCAAGTGGGCTGAACACTGCAATGTCATCAAGTATGCCATGCAGGAGTCCTCCATACCATTCAGAACATGATTCGCCATCCTCTGAAATGTAGCAGGTGCAGTCGAGTCCAAAAGGCATAACCTTAAACTGGTATAAGCCTCCTGGGGTGGAGAATGCAGTTTTCTCCTTGGCATGGTCTGTCAGACCAATTTGCTAATAGCCTTCAGTCAGGTCAAATGTACTGAGGAACTTGGCTGAACCAAGTTTGTCCACCAGCTCATCTGTCCTAGGTAAAGGATGGGCATCAGTCGTGGTGACTGCATTAAGAGCTCTATAGTACACACAGAATCTCAACTCCTTGGATCCTGCCTTTGGCACTAGTACAACAGGACTAGCCCTTTTACTTGTAGATGGCTTTATTATCCCAAGATCAAGCATCTTCTTGACCTCTTCCTTTATGTGGGTTCTTACATGGTCTGACATTCTGTAACCTCTGGTTTTGACAGGAAGATAGTCACCAGTGAGAATATCATGCTGGCCCCAAGGGATCAAGCCTGGTGTTAGTGAAAACAGGGAGGCAAACTGATTCAACAGAACTTTGCTCCTGTTGTTGCAGAGTCAGATCAGAAGAGTTTCACTCCTTCATTTGTTTCATCTGAAGGTTGTCCCCTGAGGAGATCAGGGAGAGGCTCTCTCGCCTCCTCTTAATCAAAGCTAGAAGCAGCGCTCCTAGTTCTGGTCTGGAAACATAAGCCTTCAGAAGGTTAGTGCGATAGACCCTAGGGGCTCCTTGGGGTTACCCAAGCCCGCTAAATAGTTGACCTCTCCAAGTTTGGCAAAAATCTTTAAGGGTCCAATCCGCTTTTCCTGTAAGGCCTTCTGCCTTGTAGGTACCATCACCAATACAAGCTGGTCTGGAGTAAACTCCACCATGTTGGCCTTCTGGTCATGCCAATGATTGACCAGAGCCTGGCCTGATTTTAGGTTTTCTGAAGCTTCAGTCATCATCAGTGCCATCCTCTTCCTGATGCCTAGCACATAGTCAATGACTCTCACTGGCTGTAGGGAAGGAACAATCTCCAACCCTTCCTTGATCAGGGCCAAAGGGCCTCTGAATAGATGACCATAAATAAGTTCAAAGGGGCTAAAACCAACGCCTGCTTGAAGGACATCTCTATAATCAAAGAGAAGTCATGGCAGTAGAAGGTCAATATTTAGTGTAAGGGTTCTTCTAAAGCACTGTCACAGTTTAGAAAAACTTTATAAAAGGATACAGCCGTGTAAAGGATACAGTCAGCATCCACTTTCGGGGAGCCCTTCCGCTCTGGGGTATCTTGAACGTGCAGCAAACCAGATTCTTCCGGGACACCTTGCGCGTGATGCTAAACAAGACTTCCCCCCCAAGAGCATAGCCTGTAGGAATTTAACTATAACTAACAGGCCAGGGGCTTGAGCGAAAAGGCAGGAGCAGCGACAACAGAGCTAAGGGAGCAAACAAAACAATGATTCAAAAGAGTAACTAAGGTTACCCAAAATGCAGCGACCAGCCACCCACAATTACCCTCTCTTACCTGCTTAGCCAGAAAGAAATCCCACAACCTTATGTAAGTTCAAACACACCACGGCAACCAGGTGATGCAGGAAGAAAGTCCCAGTTGGTAGAAGTTAGTGTAGAGATTCACCTAACCCGAACGGCACGAGGGCGCAGCTAGTGTCCAAAAAGCAATCCCTTATTCAATTCAGCAAAGCGTCCCTGAAGTGAAGGTAAGCAATCCAGGTAGTGACCAGTAGAATCAGGAGAGCGTTCATATAGTCACCTTGATGCGTGGAGTGATGTGTTTTGTGACAAAATGAAAAGTACCATTAAACAATCCAGAATGCGTAGAATAATGAAGGGGAATTAGGAAGTCCGTGAAGATAGCAGCCAGAGGGGACAAACAGAGCTTAATTGGAAGTTCAGTGATGGGAAAGCAAATCCGAAAGCGTCACAACAAACAGGAGCAGGAGAGAGCAATCCGTATACAAAGCCAGGAGTTCGATTACCAAAGGGAAAACAGTCGAGGGTTTTGGCACCAGAAATGGTAAGGGAGGAGACGTACGGAATAGTCCTTAAAGCATGAGCCGGGTCCAGGAGATTCAGAAAACAGGATAACGAGAATCGGGCACTTTAACTAACTGCTTAGTTTTAGGAGCACCCGTTGGACAAGCTGAGTTAAGTATGATTATCTTTCCCAGGACGTGAGACGCGTTGCCGGCGTGTCACGTGATCGCAAAAAGGGTAAATGCTGGGAAATGTAGTGCGGCGTGTCCCGCGACTTGGAAATAGTCGCCAAGGCAACTTCCACATGGAAACGGATGACCCTACTCGTCCGTGTGCAGGAACGCGGGGCATGACAAGCACATATCATGCTCTTCATAGTACATAGTAGGAATGCCGAGATAGCCTCTTTGTCCTCTTGAAACGCAAGTGACCAGCCAAAGGGATCTCATGTGCTAACTGTAGGAACTTTTGTCTCACCTCCTGAGGCACTACTAATCTCCTGTAGTCCCCCAGGATAGACTCAGTAGGTTAACCGTAGAGGAGGCCATCCTCCCAGTAAAGCCTATGCTTCCCTGGCTCTGGCCCTTCCAGCTGGGAAGCTGTTTGCTGGCGCAGACCTTCCAGAGAGGGACACTCTCTTTGTTTTCTGTTGAGGTGCGCCCTAGATGGTCCACCTTCTGCGAGTAAAGTATGCAGCTCAGGATGGTCTCTAGGATCCAGATCTCCATTGCAGGGAAGGTGTTCTTCCAGCTCTGTGTCATAAGAAGCTGATTCCACAGAATTTAGTTGGTCCTCCCACTCAGCATCAGCTTGGGACAGGGTCACTTGAGTGACCTGGGACAGTCCTCTCGGGGATGTCCTTTTCCTATGAACAGGTTTAGGTTTCAAACCTTTCTTTCTCCGAGAGATCTTGGATTTCTCCTTTGTCTCTTTCCTTCTTTTGGAAGTATCTGCCTTTCCAGACAAACTGCAGCCTGAGGTGGGCTTCAGGGCTGAAACCCGCCAAAGGCAAAACAAACCAAGGGCTCAAGTCTTCCTCGACACACAGAGTAAAACCCAAGAAAGACCTCACAAACAGAAAATGATGAAAAAGAAAGTCTGGGGCCATTTTGACCAAATAGTCACCATTGGGTGCTGTACTGCAGCTGAGGGTTCAGCCTGCGGTAGAAAAGCACAAGGGTTGGAAAAATTAAACCACTGCCAGCAGCCATTTAAAGTAGGGAGGGTAACATAATGTTACATGAGAATGTAGGATAAGGAGCTACTAGGTAACCCCCAGCACTCCACATAAGATGGTGTGTGCTGCACCTACAAAGGGAAAAGGTAAGTAAAGTGAATTTGACTTTACTATTCTTGTTATCAGTATTCCACACGTGAAAATGTACTTAAACCTTATGAGATGTCTCTGTGACACTGCACTGAATGTGATGTGTGTCACCATACAAAAAGTAGATGCCTATGGAGTTGGTCAGACTCCAAAAACAGTTGAAACACATAATCCAAATCAGGTCACAACACATGAGAGAGGGAGAGAAAGGTCTCACTCACTCCAGGGTTAAAATTAAAAGTCCTAAAGTCCAGCAAAAGAGCAGGGGGTCTCTAAGGTTGAAGGGAATTACCACAGAAATGAGAATTCTCCCTAATAGAGACCATTAATCCTTGTCCAATAAGGAATAGGATGTCAACAGAGACCCCAACTGTGAGATGAAAAAATTCCTTCTGTGACAAACTTTAACATTCTGAGATTGTCTCGAGATTAATTTGAGGATCAAGAACCCTTAAAAAAATATTCTACCCATTGGATCAGATATGTCAAATGTTGTCCATCAATTATTAATCAGATATTGTGGCCTGCAAACTGGTCCACACAACCTCTGGCCTGTCTGATTCCATTCAAATCTTTCTCTGGAGTTGAGACCCCCCTGACTGGATCTTCAATATCGACCATGTGATCATGCTCCTGGAGACATGGGCCATAGCGCTGGTTGAGTTACAAGGGTACCAGTCCTTTCAGATTTTTTCAAACAAGTGGCCCAGGGGAAGGCCGATTGGTGAGGTTGTAAACCAATTGTTCGAGTCACAATTGCTTGATTGACAATTGACCTTTTCACAATTTACCGAATTGTGAAGGTCAATTGTTACATATGTGCGGGAGGAAACCCTCCTGCAATCCCCCACCCAATGCAAACCCCCCCCACCAAAACCCCTTATATATATTACACAGCCACAATAGTGGCCGTTTAGTTATGGTTAAGTTGCTAAACCCATAGGAAGAGCACTTTTTGGGCGCCTTATGACTTCGCTCCACCTGGACGAATCCACAACTTTGCTAACAAGGTATATGGCCCACTCTGAATTTTTTTGCAAAGTTTGGTGAGGTTTGGTCCAGGGGGGGCAAAGTTATAGGGGGGTCCCAATATTTCTTTTTTTCCCATTAACTGAATGTATTGTTTGTACCAGCACAAGTGATGTAAGTCTTGAATTGTTAGCTAGTTATTACATGTTTAACATTACTCAAAACTCTGATACAGTAGCATTCATTATAGTACTATCCAAAATTACAAGATTATAAATAGTGTACTTCTGTGGTGCATGCTGCAGTCATTGCCTATGTTTATATATGATTAGGTTTCTGTATTAACAACAACACTTCAATACAATGATATTAGATGAGTACATTCTTTAATAGATTAAGTAGTTTGTGAGAGGTATCCCGATCACCTCTGACATCTTTTTACCAACAGCATAAACACATTTTACTTGAAACCTTAATGTCCCTTTAAAAAAACTTTGTTAAAGGGACGTTATGGTTTCAAGTAAAATTGAAAACCCCCAGAAATTCACCAGTTATGGTAAGCTAAACAACCATAACTTGCGCCACCACTGTGCACTGCTAAGACTTACACCCAGGGCATCAAAGATGACATCACAAATGTCATTGATGACATCACTGATGACATCACATGTGAAATACATTTTGATGAAAAGTCCCTATAAGGAGATGTGTTTATATTGTTGGTAACAAGATTTTTGAGGATTTTTCTTCCTACACCGGGACTCCTACGACGTCCCGGTGTAGGAAGGAAAATCCTTTTCCAAGATGGCCACCATGGAAAGGGAAGGCGAGGGTTCCATACAGGGCCCCTCTTCGCTTTCCATGGCAGCCTGCAGAAGGCAAAAAGAGAACCCTATGACCATATTACCACAAGCATATTTTTCTTCCCTTTCAGATCTATCCTAATTTCGAATAACTTTACCACAAAGCCAGTCCCAGGTGGACATGGTAATCCTATGTTTTGTCCCTTGTGGTCATGGCCATTAGCCAGATTGTCCGGATCATGACCTTATTCCATGACCCGGACAATCTGGCCACTGCCCATGGCCACAGGCTACCCCTCAGTCACTAAAGGTATACCGCTATTTTTTGTAGCTACATTATGACACTTTTCAAATAATAAAACACTGGCACATTTGCAAAACCATGCTTGTAGGTCCTTGCCAATGCTCCTTAGGCAAGTTTGCTGGAAATCCACCCAGGTTTTATTTTTTCGAAAGTGTCAAATGTATGCACATACAATCGTCATATAACCTAGATCTATAATCATTTTGCAAACCTTTGTGTAGATTTGTCAAATGGCACCACATTTAGAAGCCTTTATAATATTTTGGGATCCCCCCCTCTAATTTTGCTACCTCTTGAAAGAATCCCACCAAACCTTACAAAAACATGTATATATAGTATAATCAGTGTGCCAAATGAAGTGTACATTCATCAAATGGCACCTCATTTATACACCTTTACATTATTTTGGGACCCTCCCCTCTAATTTTGCCCCCTCTTCACAAAATCCCACCAAACTTTGCAAAAACATTGATATCTAAATGTATTATCGGTTTCCCAAATTAAGTGTAGATTCGTCAAATGGCACCTCATTAATAAGCCATTACATTATTTTGAGACCCCCCCTCTAATTTTGCCCCCTCATTACAGAATCCCACCAAACTTTGCATACTCACTCAGAATCAGGTCAGAAATATACATGCAAAATGTCATGCAGTTCCATTAAGTGGTGCCAAGTTATAAGGCATCCAAGAACTGCATTTCACCAACCCTGTAATGCTGAGGTTTTCGCGAACTTCATAGGACTGTTCGCGAACATCTGAACTGCTCATGGACTTTCGCGGCAAAAAACACCCGTTTATTTTGCTTTTTGCAGCCATATCTCATCCCATCCTCTCACCCCTCACCTCCCCAGAGATTATTTGATAAGTTTGACAAGTGCAATGTTGTGTTTTTTTAATATGTTTTTACTGCGATGTCCGCGGACACCGGCTGCTGTCCACGAATCCAAGATGGCGGGTGTTTCCAAAAATCTGACGCACTTCACCATCCAATCAGCGAACACGTCACATGTCCACGGACATGATGCAAGCCGATTAAGCAATCAGTGTCCTGTCCACGGAGCGAACAGGGAAGTGTGTCTGCGGACCGGACAAAGGGGGTCATTACGAGTCAGGCGGTAAGGGATACCGGGCACCGGTAAGGAGACCGGTGCCGGTAATCCAATCAGCGAACAGGTCACATGTCCACGGACATGATGCAAGCCGATTAACCAATCAGTGCCCTGTCCGCGGAGCGAACAGGGAAGTGTGTCTGCGGACCGGACAAAGGGGGTCATTACGAGTCAGGCGGTAAGGGATACCGGGCACCGGTAAGGAGACCGGTCCTGGTAATCCCTTACCGCCCGATTCCGAGGTCCCTTGGAGGGAACTGTAAGGAATGTGTGGTCAGACCACACGTCCCTTACGGGTCCCGCTAAGGGACCAGGGCGCTTGTAGCAGGCTTGCCATTTGCGAGCCCGTTATTAGCGCCCTCCCCATTTCCATTGAGCCCTATGGGGGCTCAAATGGGAATGGGGAATGGTTTGTTCAATGGGGACTTACCGGTCCCGCCAGGGTCGGAATGCAGCGGTTAGTCCCCATTGAACAAGACCGGACTCGGGCACGGTATGGGAGCCAGCCATGGTGCAAATAGCACCATGGCTACCGCCCATCTCGTAATGAGGCCCATAGATATCACACATTTTTTGTGACCTACTTTTTGGTCGTTTTAAAAAAAAACTACTGGACAGATTTTCACCAAATTTACAAAAGCATGCTTTCGGGACCAAGCTGCTGCTCCTACTGCAAATTTGGTGAGAATCCGTCCAGCTGTTTGGGCTGTAAGAGTGAGCAAAGATTTTTCCCCATTCAGTCAATGGGAAAAAATAAATGTTGGGACCCCCCTATAACTTTACCCCCCTGGACCAAACCTCACCAAACTTTGCAAAAAAATTCAGATTGAGCCATATACTTTTTTTGCGAAGTTTGGTGTGGATTCGTCCAGGGGGAGCGAAGTTATAAGCCGCCCAAAAAGTGCTCTTGCTATGGGTTTAGCAACTTAACCATAACTACACGGCCACTACTGTGGCCGTGTAATATATATATATTTCTGAGGCTTGTGGAATCTGCTTAGATCACATTCTGTGCATAAGCCGACATCTAGTAGAAGCTGCAGAGTATTACAGTTTGTTTTTCGAAACTCATAAATGGGCGTCGACACACGGCGTGCCAGTAATACTATCCCTAGTGTGACGTCCACTGTACCCATGAACCCTCACGCGTCTAGGACCCTCAGATAGTTTTTTTCAGCCATACTGGTCGGAAGCATTCCGCGGAGTTCCCTGGCTCTTAGCCATATTTTTGCAAATATTATAATATTTCCCTGTTTTCTCCATCCCCACGTCGAGTCACCGAATATCGAAGCTCGACGCCGGCCCGGAGAAGATAACAACCGTCGAGAGCTGCACAACAGACTTTGGGCCTCGGAAGGCCTCTGGCCTCGGCCCGGGCCTTGGAAGGCCTCGGTCCTACAAGTAGGGAGAGTGGGGGGTGGTACATACTCTACACTCACATATATTTATGTATATATTCTTACACACACTAGCCCGCTGCCACAGGGTGCGTATGGAGGGTACCCCTTTCCAATTTTTCCCCAAGTGTAACGGCAAGTATCCTTGGGTTGACAGACACGACACCTGTAACCTCTGCTTGCCGAGGGACCACCCCGTGGCGAACTGCAGAGCTTGTAGCCGGTTCAAGGCTAAGACTCTAAAGGACCGTTCGACCAAACATTCGGCCCACCACGCCAGGCAACGAGAGGCCATGGAAGCGGTGGGCACCTTCAGTGATCACAGTGACACCGTACTATCGGACGGTGAGGGCAACGTGGCGTCGAAAGACAGCCAAGCACAAGTCCCCGACCTCGGAAGGTTGTCCGTCAGGGCAGCTATGGGGAGCACACCCAGCGACGAGAGCGCTACCCACACCACTTCCACTAAACACTCGAAGTCCAATCGAGACTCGATGCGCGTGCCGAGTTCTCAGAAAGAGGCACGCAAAGAACGGTCTACCGAATCGGTGTCCTCTGGCCGTTCTCGGTCAAGATCGCCGCATGATACCAGGCGACCATCCACTGTTGCCAAGAGTGCCTCACTCACCAAAGTAATGGAGGTACGATCGTCGGAAGACAAGGCCGACCTCCATCCCCAGACCGCACTCCAGGAGTCGGCGTCAGCAGACCGCTCGACGGCGGTTCCCGTTTCCCAACGTCCTCACTCTAAGGAAAGGGACACTACCCCCGAATCTCAACGCCACATGTCGAAAACCTATGAGAAGGTGAAAATACCAGGGAAGCACTCTTCCACTCATGGGGAGAGGGGGAAACAGTAGAAGAAACCCTCTCAGCCTTCTTCTACTCCTCTGGTACATAAAGACAGTCCTAGGTCTTCTGATAAACAGCTAACCAAGTCCCCTGCACAAGCCCATAGGTCTAGTCAGGTTATAGCAGGGAAACACTCCCAGGAAAGGGTAATCCCCAGCTCCAAAGAATGGTCCAGTGAGGATATAGACAGGGTTATGTCTAGAATGTCATCCCTAGCGGACTTCTATGCCAAGAACCCAGATCACTTCCTCTCCTATACCCCTGACGGGGCTACTCCCTCAGGGTCTAGGGACCCGTTACCCCCTGGTAAGAAACCTTGTGTTGAGGCACCAACGCAAGGTTGGTCTTCTGACCCTTTCTACATACAGCCATACACTCAGTATAGTCTGGATCCACTACAAGAAGAGGATCCAGATTTGGTAACGTTGAATGACCAAACTGGAGTGGACTACTATGGGGATGAAGAGGACCAAGTGGAAGAGGAAGATGACCCAGCATTTTACAGAGTAGACTCCCCGGTAGGCAAAGAACCTCAGGTTACCGACTCTCCAGTCGACAACCAACCTCTCCTAAATGAGGTTTTGTCTAGAGCGGCTGAACACTTCCGCATAGACACCCAGGGAACACAGCAGGAGAGGGACTTTGCAGAGGAACTAGTAGGGGGAAAGAGAGCCATTGCTCAGGCCATCCCTATTCTCAAGTCTATACAGAGGAGAATTGATCCTTCCCTTATCAATCCTAACCTCACCAGGGCAGTAAACCCCAGAATCGAAAAAAATTTCAGGGCAGCCCAATCAGACCCGCTTTACATAACTCCCTGGTAGTGACTAATACCTGGAAGAGGGCGGGAACGCCCCTATCTTCGTCTGAGGCTCCCCCCAACAAAGAGAGCAAGAAGATCTATGGGTTGGGAAGGAAAGTAGACTCCACTTCCACCTACCAGGCAAGGATTGCCAACTCCACCACTCTGCTGGCTAGTTACAACTGCCACCAGTGGGAGCAAGTTGCTGCACTTATAGACTCTGCACCGGAACCTTTAAAGGGCCAGTTGGCACAGTTTGCGTCGGAGGGGAGAGCCGTGTCAGGTTGCATCCTTAAGGCAACCTTTGATGCCGCGGATAACGCCGGCAGGCTAATAGCAGAGAGCACTGTCATTAAGAGGCATGCTTGGTTAAGACAGTCAGGGTTTAAACCCGAGACACAAGCATCCTTAATCAACATGCCGGTGGAGCCTAATCTACTGTTTGGCAAGGCGGTAGAGGACGCATTGAAAAATGCCAAAGACGAGTATGAGACTCTGAAATCCCTGGGACAGTTGACCAACAAGCCCCCTAATCAAAGAGGGAATGGCAATTTTCGTCACCCATACGGCCAAAATTCACAAAGAGGCTCCAACTATTCTCAGGGGCAGGGTACACCATGGGGTAATAACCAGCAGTCTACCCAAAGTTATGACGGGGGAAACATGAGGGGCCGTGGTAAGGGAAGAGGCAGCCCCAGCAGAGGCGGCACGCCTCCCGCAAAACAGTGACGCCGAGATCAGGGTCCCTTCCCATGCATCTCCAGTAGGAGGACGCATTACCAACTTCAGCTTGGGAAGGGATCACATCAGACAGATGGGTGTTGTCCACAGTGTCTGCAGGATACTGCATAGAACTGCTCGAGCGTCCCCGGAATCACCCCCACGACAGAAAATACATTCCTTGGACCACCAGGAGATCCTCCTCGAGGAGATCGTCAGTCTCCTAGAAAAGGACGCGATAGAACTCGGCCCGGGTAAACAGGTAAACAAGGGGATTTATTCAACTTACTTCCTTGTGCCAAAACAAATCTAACAATGCCTGCAAACAAGTATGTCAAGCCCCAAAAGTTTTGCATGACTACTCTCCAAGAGGTAATCCCCCTCCTAAAAACGGGGGATTACATGACAACATTGGACATGAAAGATGCCTATTTTCATATTTCCATGTTTCCAGCACACAGAAGATTCTTGCGCTTCAAGGTGGACGGTCAGCACTACCAGTTCAAGGTGCTGCCCTTTGGTATAGCCTCGGCTCCAAGGGTATTCACCAAGGTTCTGGTGGTGGTTCTGGCACACCTACGCAGGGAGGCAATCCCAGTATACCCTTACCTGGACGACTGGCTCATCATGGGGGAGACCCCAGCAATTTGCAGTTTAAACATTCAAAGAACGATCAACCTCCTCTTCAAATTGGGTTTCTCTATAAACGAGAAGAAATCAAGCCTGATGCCAAGCACCTCCAAACAGTTCCTAGGAGCTGTACTAAACACTCAAGAGGGGTTGGCCTTTCCGTCAGAGGAAAGAATTCGGAATATACTACTGCAAATTCCTCAATATCAGTCAGGTCGCCAGATAACAGTGCGCAAAGCGGTGCGTTTGCTAGGCATGATGGTGTCATGTATTTACCTGGTCCTCCACGCGTGCCTGCGCATGCGTCCCATGCAAGAATGGTTGGCGAAACAGTGGTCTCAGGCAAGTGGTCAGTGGGACGATCTAGTGATCGTTTCGCCAACACTGGTACTAAGTCTTCACTGGTGGACAAGAGAGAACCTGTCAAAGGGGAAACCCTTTTACGATCCAGAAGTACAGGCTGTAGTCACTACAGATGCATCCCTGTCAGGGTGGGGAGCACACCTCCTTCACCACACAGCTCAGCGTCTCTGGTCTCACACAGTGACCAATAATCATATCAACCTGCTAGAGCTTCTGGCAGTATTCAGAGCGCTTCGAGCGCTTGAGCCCCACCTGTTAAACCTGTCAGTGCAGATCATAACAGACAGCACAACAGCGATGTTCTACATAAACAAGCAGGGAGGGACTCGTTCGCCAAATCTGTCCAAGCTTGCCCAACAAATTTGGATATGGGCACTCAGACGGATCATTTTCCTGTCATCTCAACATGTTCCAGGGGATCTCAATTCTCTAGCAGACGCTTTGAGCAGAGATCCTCTCCCAAGATAACACAAGTGGTCTCTACACAGAGAAGTCGTAGAAGACATCTTCTCACAGTGGGGTTTCCCCACTGTAGACCTTTTCGCCACAAGCGAAAACAGACAATGCCAAGACTTTGCATCCAGGTTTCCCCAGCCAGGCTCCAAGGGGAACGCCCTGTGGACGAACTGCTCAGGGATGTTTGCTTACGCTTTTCCACCAACTCCTCTGATGAGGAAAGTGGTCAACAAGATGCACAGGGAATCGATGACTCTCATCCTAGTTGCTCCCATGTGGGCGAGACAACCGTGGTTCCCACACCTGCGCAGGCTAGCAACGTGCGAACCAATCAGACTCCCGTGCTGGTACAACCTACTATCCCAGCACCAAGGTCAAACAGTGCATCCTCAACCCAGCTCAATGAACTTGGCAGCATTGCTCCTGAAGTCATAGAGTTTGGACACCTCAACTTACCACAGAGGTGCATGGACATCCTAAAGAAATCTAGGAAGCCTAACATGAGGCACTGTTATTTTGACAAATGGAAAAGATTTGTTATCTCGTGCCAGAATAAGCAAATCTACCCGGTTCATTGCACTCCTTCCACTATTGTCACCTACATGCTCCACCTGCTGGACGCAGGGTTGGTATTTAATTCACTAAAGGTACACCTGGCAGCTCTGTCAGCATACACCACCTCCCATAGCAAGGTATTGTGGTGGAAAGTACCAGTGGTTAAAGCCTTCATGGAAGGGGTAAAGAGACTCCACCCTCCAATATCTAACCCACCACCAGGATGGGACCTTCATGTGGTGCTGGCTAAACTCATGGGCCCCCCATTCGAGCCTATGCATAAAAGCAGTCTCAAACACCTGACATATAAAACTGCCTTCTTAGTAGCCATTACATCGATAGGAAGAGTCAGTGAAATTCAGGCTCTGTCAGTGCAGGATCCTTTCTTTACTGTTCATAAAGATAAACTGGTTTTACGAACACACCCTAGGTTTTCACCTAAGTTTATTTCTAAATTCCATGTAAACCAGTCTATCGAGCTTCCGGCTTTCTTCCAAGAACCCCAAAGCTCGGCTGAGGTGAAACCACACACCCTAGATGTGCGTAGGGAGGTCCAATACTATGTAGACAAGACCAGGGCGCTAAGAAAAACAGACCAACTGTTTGTGTCCGTAGCTACAGGCAAAGAGGGAGATTGCGTCTCTAAAGGTGCCATCTCTAAGTGGATTATAAATTGTATCCAGCTGTGTTACTCCCTTTCTGAAAAAACTCTTCTTTTCACGCCAAGAGCCCACTCTACAAGACGAATTGGGGCCACTCTGGCTTTCATTGCAAATGTACCCCTCGTCACCATTTGCAAAGCAGCTACTTGGAGCTCTATTCACACTTTTACTCAGCACTAGTGCATTGACACTCATTCCAAGACAGATACTCAAGTGGGACAAGCGGTTCTTAGACATTTATTTGCTCATGACCCTTCTCACATCCCACCTCCTTCTTCTAACACTGTTCGCTAATCTATGCACAGCATCTAAGCAGATTCCATAAGCCTCAGAAGGGATACATTACTCACCGTAATCGTATTTCTGATGCTTGTATCTGATTAGATTCACGTGCGACCCACCCCCACCTCTGAGAGAAGGCGCATGGATGCTTGTAGTCTTATCTTTCTATCTGCTTGGATAATCTGTGCTCACGCTACTCCTCATTCTACCTCTTGTCAGAAAAAATACAATCTGAGGGTCCTAGACGCATGAGGGATCATGGGTACAGTGGACGTCACACTAGGGACAGTATTACTGGCACGCCCTGTGTCGACGCCCATTTTCGAGTTTCGAAAAACAAACTGTAATACTCTGCAGCTTCCACTAGATGTCAGCCTATGCACAGCATGTGAATCTAAGCAGATACAAGCATCAGAAATACGTTTACGGTGAGTAATGTATCCCATATATATATATCACCAAACCGATACATTTCAGTCAATTGTGAAAAGGTCAATTCGAACCCTTGAAATTAGGTCAATTGTTCATTCAAACAATTGTATTCGAACAATTTGGGTAATACCAAGCGGTGGCCTAATAGCTTGGCTAGACTCGACCTTGAATTGGAAAGCAATTGCAAAACCAACGGGTATGGACGACGTGCAGTATTTGGTTGTGTATACCCCATGGGGCGAATGTATCTGTTTGTTTGGAATAAGCCAATTGATAAAAAAGCGATCAAATGGTACATTTGACTGATTTCGGCCAGTACCATTTGATTGATTTTTGGGTTTTGGGGGTGCGGCAGTGTCCCATGCTTCCTCAATTTAGGAGGCTGGGGGTGGATAAAAAAATAAAGAAAAGAAAAAGGGACCCTGCGGCGTCTGATCCGACCTGCATCAAAGGGACGAAACTGACGCCACAGGGTACAGGAGAGGTGGCCGGCAGAGAAATGTTTAGTAGTGGGCTGGGGGGATGTACTGGGGAATTGGGGGAACATGGGTTTCGGTTTGTTTGGCTGCTGTAAAATCACATTCGCAGCAATATTAACTACAATCAATTCCGCCGCAAACAATTCTACCATAGTCGCAACCCCAATCCGTTTGTTTAATGTGTACAACAGACCGGCTAGGTCATCAGGGCTGGCGTCTATAGAGCAAACGCACGACCTGGCGATGGGTGATGAATGGGTTAATCAGCTGACTTCATATATGATGGTGTGGGGCGATTTCAACCTACAGCCTGAGCCCATTACAGAATTATCTTGCTTATTTTTCAGGACATTGCAATGGACATTGCTTCCCTGGTGGCCAACAAACCGAGAAGGGCCCACTGTAAAGTTATCTATACGGTAGGAATTTTCGACCGACTAACTAGTATGACCTAGTATGGGCCTACTGGTTCATATACTATCTACTATATCCTAGTCTCAGCTAAAAACTGGAACAGGATAAGTGACTTCAAAGTGACCATGGGCCATTGGGAGTCATCTTTAGTCTTGATCAGGATCCTTCTCAGTATAGCTTGGTGTCGCCCAAAACAGTTACATGGTCCAAGATTATCGAACAGGATACAAAGCCACAAATCTACAATGCAGCCCTGGCCCATGCAGGTCTGCTTTGGTGTTATCAAAGAGCACCACATTTCCTTCATCAGTTAGGTGTATTCTCATGTCTATAAAGATAGGTCATGCAGAACTGTATGTTGTAGTCTCATATCCATAATTGTTTTTGGTCTCTGATGAAAGCTGAAACTATCTAAATTAACATTTCTACCTGATTTTTCCATTTTAGAAATAAATCAGGTGGTCCACTTCCATTTTTTCCTCTGAGTCAGATTGGAAAAGATAAAGATGGTGTGAGGCAAAAAAGTTCCATTAGTTTTTCGAAGTCCTGTTTAATCATTAAAGCAAGGGACATGCCTCGTACATTACCCAAATCATTGCCTCCACAATGAATCGGTATGATATCTGGCTGCATTGTACTTCTCAGACTGAACTTAGTACGAACCTGGAACCACTGCATTTCCCACACTCCAAACCATTTAATTCTAAAATCACTCAAACCCAAGTCCATGTTAATAGTTCATTTCTCAGAGAAAGTTAGTAACCAAAAGAGCCAATTATCTCCAATCAGTCACACAGTTTTACAACCAGCCATGATATCCTTTTTCCTTCTCAGTTTCTAGGAAAATGATTCTTAGTCTGAATTTGTACTAATAGTAGGAGTGGGGCATGCATGATGTGTGTGTATTGGTGTTTGCAGTTGGTTGATGTTACAGTTGGAATTGAGAATGTATCTGTGATAGGTTGCAGCAAAAATGTGTCTGCCACTTTAGTAGTTTGCTTTCTACAGTCTGGCTTTTGTGCTACCAACATTTGAAAAGTATGATAGCCCCCATTATGTAGATTTTTGTAGAGATGAGGTAGCTTATAAAGTGATCCTTTCAGAGTAGGGAAAATTAATTGACAATATATCACCTTTCACAACCAGGCTGGCAAGGAAGGTAAAAGAGAATGCTATTATAAAAGACAGCTGGTATGATAAAGAATGAAGAGAAGCAAAGTAAAAAGAGATCTGTATAGCCACGGGCAATGCTGTAGGTAAGGTTTCACTCCGCCTTCCGAGATACGATTATAAAAAGCTACTCTTGAAGGAAAAGGAGACCCATGTTAAGGCTAAGTGGACACAACTCACCCAAGCAAACCTAGATGGTGATGCTATAACATATGGGAAAATGATAGCAGGAAAATAATTATATGGAGACACTACCCTGCATTGTTATATCCCGACAGTGGCATGGCAGGGCTGTTTAGCAGGCTCCCAGATAATCGAACAAACCAGTACAATTTAGACAACCAGACCTGTGAAGAGTCCATTCTGGAGGGCCAATTTTAGCTCTAAATAGAAGAGGTCTGTAAAGGTAGGAGTTCCCAAAAAAAGTGGTAAGGCTCCAAGACCAGATGAGATACCGATTGATTTGTATAAAGATGAGATGGGTATCTGTGGAACAATTTTATGCAAACTTTTTAATGCTGTTATAGAGCTTAAAATGTCACCTACTACGTGGCACCATGCTGTAATAGTCCCTATCTAGAGAAAGGGGGGGGCAGGTACTCACTCGCCAATTACAGACTAATCTCAATCTTGCATAGTGCCGGGAAGGTATTCGCCAAAGCTATTCTATGCAACCTGCAAACTTGGGCAGATGGAAACGGCATTATAAGTAATTTACATGACGGATTCCAAAAGCATAAAAGTACCCAGGATCAGAGTTTCAGACTGTTTCTACTGATCCAAAAGTATACTGTACTCAAACCGGATGAATCTGTATGCTGTATTTGTGAACCTTAGGACCGCCTTGCCTTTGATGTGGTCCCCAGAAACACCCTCTGGCAAGTCATGCAAAAAATAAAAATTCCTTACCACTTAATTGCAACTATCTAGGAGATTTACCACAACAGCTAAGCAATGGTACGTCACGGGTTGGCCAGAGAGACAATTGCATGTTTCGATGTGGGTAGGGGCGTGAGACAAGGCTGCGTCCTTGCTCTGATCTTATTTTGTATATAGGTAGAGGACATTATCATCTCTTTAATCAAGAATAGTATGGATTGCCCAAGGATGGACCCAGTTACATACCTAGTACTTTTCTATGTGGATAACGCGTTACTGCTGTCCACAACCCCCACAAGGCCTAAAAACCTCACTGGCCATTTTACTGGCAAAATGTGATGAAGTGTGTGAACCTGAAGATCATGGTAATTGAACCGCAATTCGCAAAAACCTGTAAAGTGAATATCTCAGTGGCAGGGTGCACTCTAGAACAAGTTTCATTTTACGACTACTTAGGAATCAGATTTAGTGAAAGTGATCACTGGACTGCACAAATTGAAAAAGGCCTGCACCATTATGGGGAAGTATGGCGGAGCTGCAAGATTGTCTGCAACGGGGACTGGTGAGGGGCAGCTCCCCCGGAATTTAACTTTTTCGGAAGCAAGGGATTCCGGTTGCCCTTTATGGTGCTCAGCTTTGGGGGTATACCAACACATTAAGTTTAAACAGAGAAGAGAACAAATTCTTGAAGTTGCTTTTACAGCTCCCCACATGTAGACCTAATGTCCCACTACATTTGGCACTTGATCTACATCCAGTTGATGAACACGCTTCAATAGCCCCAATAGTATACTGGATAAGGCTATCGAGTACAGTAGGGCTGGGCAAATACAGAGACACACTAAAGCACTTCCTGAGCCTGTAGTGGGGTGAAAGCACTGCTTGGGTGAAGCATAATAAAACACCTTTTCTCAGTTTGAACCCAGCTTGCGAACAGCACTGCATAGAGAGCCTTAAATAGAACCAAGAAAGTAGCCACTGTCCTGATCAGGACAAAATGATGAGAGGTGCATAAACTGAAAATAGGACCAGATTACCTAGGTCATAAAAGGGTGTTCGGTACAGACAGCTACATCAACTTGGTACATTTCATCTCTGTACATCAGCTTTAGACTCGGGTCTTTGCAGCTGGCTGTTTCCACACAATTTTAGGAGCAGAGTGGTTTGCCTACGTGCCCATCATCATGTGCTTTGTGCGAGGAGTCATTAATTAATTTTATGTTTATTTTTCACAAGCTGAGAGTGCAACATCTTTGCCCTTTGCTGAGGGGGGTGGAGATTTGCACAACCACTGACACTCTGGAATTCTGTAAGGAGAGCACAAGTCCAAGCACAGTAACTTGCACTGCTCGTTATATTCACCAAGCGTGGCTTTGCAGAACGAAATAAACAGATTGTGTCAGTAACATGTACCTACCCGGCAGAAATAGACCATTTGGATGTGGCTGCGAGTATACTCTCCCCACCCAACATCTTTGAAAGTTAATTTGAGAATTTGACGCTGCTAGAATTTTATTTATATAGAATGTTGGTACTTTTGTATTACTCAAATTCGGCGCATGGGATTTTAAGATCATGCCATCTGGAAATTTTAATAACACGAAAAATGTTATTCTTTTTTTCTAGGAATCTGTTCACTGGGCAATGGTACTTGGTGGGGCTGCGATTGTACTCTTCCCCACTTGATGTTTTTGAATGTTTTCTTGAGAGTCTGATGCTGCTGGAATTGTATCTACATTGAATTCTGGCCCTTTCATATTTCTCAAAATTCTGTGTGTGGTTTTCTATGATCATCTTGCCTGGAATTTGAATAACGCACATAATGTTATCTTTTTCTTTGTTTGTAATCAAATTTGTATGTGCTGCTTTTTACCTAATTTCTTGAACTACTATGTATGCGTTGCCTTTTCTGAACATTTATGGCATTGCGCCAAATAAGGTTTTACTGACTGACAAACTGTCTAAAATACAACTTTCTAAAAAATAAAGTACAGGACAATATAAATATATATGTTCCTGTTTCCTTTTCTTCAACATTATTGCAGTGTCAATAATAGGCTAAATCCGGGGAAATGCATTTCCTTTTTGCCAAATCTTCCGTGTGGGTTTTAATTTTGATCGAAATCTCAGCAGCGTCCTCAGTACTTTATCATTAATAAAACGCACTACGTGCAGTGTTACACAGCCCAGGTTTTGAGTTAACAAACTATAACCGTGTGTAGCATTAATAGTGAAGGCCCAATCTGCTGGATATAGTGCTGTTTTTATACGCCCTGGATTTGAATCAAAATCGCTAACCTGAGAAGCCCAATTCCACCAGAATTCCCGCGCAGTATTCCGCTAACTGATTTTTAGTAGTAATACATTTTTTATTCAACAGGTTAGCTAGATCACTATACAATACAACAAATTCATAATTGGATCTTGTATTTTCAGCAGTAAGAAGAGCAATTTCCAATTAGCTCTAACTTCCTGTGATTTTAGGCCCAATTCATAGTGCAGAAAGCCAATGGGGGTACAATCTGGTAATCACAGAGCTCTCCTCCATATCTGCGCCTCCAGTTTCTCTAACCTTTCCAAGGCCCAGAAGTGCAACATCTCGATGCCATACAAAAGCTTGGGCATGTTTTACCCTCATAGTAGTTAACTAGTGATACAATTGAAAATTTCCCATATTTGTTATATATCTTCCTTAACTGTCCAGCCAATATAATAGCTTTGTTTTCAAGAAAATTCCATAGATTGGACCGTACGGGTTTGCTCCGCATTGGGAATCCTAAGTATATTAAATGATCAGCCTTGGTTAAACCTTCTTTCTTTATAATACAAGAAAAGCTAGTAATCTTGTTTTATAATTGTAAATCGTAATATCTTTGTTTTTTGAGCGTTTATTTTCAAACCATTCTCAGATGTAAAGGCTGTGAGCACTCTTTGTAGACCCATGCATGTGCAGTCTAGTAGCATGAAATGCTCTGAATAAGACATCAACCTAAGTCGCTGTTCTCCTAACTTAGGTGCTACGAGTGAGGAATGCAGAAGAAAATCATCTAAATCGGCCACATATAGATTAAAGAGGCATGGAGCAAGTACACACCCCTGCCTCAAACCCAACGTGGTCTTGATTTTGTTAGATAGCGTTCGAGCCAAATCCAATTTTACTTGAATATTAGAATTCAAGTGAAGGCTACTTATTACTTTCAATAATCCCTCTGGAATTCTCCATTCTACCAGTTTTTTCCTTAGTCGACCCCGATTCACGAGATCAAAAGCTGATGTGAGATCCACTGAAACTGCATATATTGACTCTTATTTTCGTCTCCAAGCAAGATCTTGATTGCATTTTATCACGAAACCATTCAACACTGTTCCATGTCCACGTTGGAATCCGGTTTGGTATCTTTTATTTATACCTTTTTCCAACTCCCATGTTTCTAAATGGGATAATGCTAAGGACGCAAAAATTTTACTTACTTCGTTCATTAGCATTATCGGACGATAGTTCTTGGGGTATGATCTCAGTCCTGTCTTACGTATCGGTAAAACATAGGAGGTTTGCCATGACTGTGGATAAATATTTGTCAACAAAATGTGCTTACAAAATATATCCAGTATGACGGCCCAAACCTCTGGGGCGGTTTTAAAGAGTTTGTCAGCATATTAGGACATATTGTTCTAGATGAGCTGGCCTTTTTAATTCTCATCATGACATCATTGTTGTCAAATATTCTGCCACAAGCTGACTGAGCAGGATCAATATTTGTTTGAGGTTCTTTAGTAATTTGACCTGAGTTGGACTTCCCTCTGCCCCCCCCCACACCAAAATATTGGGCCCACTCTTGTTCAGAAATAGCATTAGCCATTACTGTTCCCTAGTTACTTTCAAAGCCATCCACCAGTAGCCAGAATTTGGTGGTATTTATATTCTTAAGGATAGTTAACATATTTTCACTATCGTGCTGCACCAGATGCCGCCTGTAGTATTTACACAGTTTTGAAATTCTTAACAGCCATTGACCAAGACTCACAGTCCATTGGTAGCATCCCCAGTCTTCTGATCTCCCAAGAATTTTATTTTTCCTATCCTTTATTTGCTGATCATAGTAATGCACATCCCTCTTTATCTTATTTTGTATGGGCGGCACTAGCTCATCAATTTAATTATGGAAACGCCCTGGATCAAATGTTTGCTATTTCCATTGATAGCTATTATTGGCTAAGACATTCTGTAGCTGCCTTGCCACCTTTGACATCCTGTGGCCAGTCCATTTAATTCTATTCTTTCCCGGGTTGACAGTTATCTCACAGGGTAGCGTAGTATGTTGCTCTTCGATAACCGATGAGGATCTATTATTATGCAGAGTTTCTGCCATTTATCAGTCTCCTTCAATATTGCCATTTAGCTGATGCAAGCCTAAAGAAGACGTACTTGACAGCAAAAATCTCCCATCCAACAATGTGTGGCACTGGTTAAAATACATGCACAAACTCTCACCTTACTCATCCTCCCATTTTAGATACCCACAGATATAATCACCTGGATGTTGAATGCTTCATTCTTCAAAACATTTTTGCAAATGATCTAGAAATCTGGGCCAATCCCTTGATGTTAGTATATATTAATCACTAGCAATATTCGCTGCTTACCCTCAATACTGAGTTTTATTTCCATACCCAAAGCACCAAATTGGATCGCCTTGCTTTTTCCAATAGATATGGCAGGGTCAAATTTGACCGCTGATAATAGCAAACCTCAGGGTTGACCCCTCTAGTAGATCTAGCCGATTGAGATGCCATAGAGAAGACATCAATAACTGGTTCCTTCAACATCCATGATTCCTGTGACAAAACAATATCAAAGACATGTAAGCTTTTACTTATGTGTCAAGTGATTGCACCCTTGAGAGTTCTAGGCAACTAGGGACAGAAAGGACCTTATTCCGAGTCATGCGGTCTGGTAAAAAAGTGCCGGTATCCGAGGACACCGGCACTTTACCAGACCGCTCGACTATGGAAGTGTCAGTGGGGCACCTGGGTTACCTCCAGCTAAAAGCTGGAGACAAGCCAGAAACCCTACAGGGTAAAAAAGCCCTTGTTACCGGTAACAATGGCAAATCCCCTCATGGAGTCCTATCGGACTCCATGAATGGGGATTAACACTGCTCTGCTGGCACCCGTAAGGCCACTGGACCGGGTGCCAGTAAAGCTAAGTACCAGATGCCGGTATCCTACTGGCTCTACCGCCAGGATACCGGCATACTCAGAATGAGCCCCAATGGCCTGCTAAAAAGGCTGATTCCATTGCCCTCTCTATGTCCAGATACAAGGCTTTTGCAATGCACAACCAGTCCTGTGAGGCAGTTTTGAGCTGCTGCTCATTTGTTTTATGACACACCTCTGTTTGAATGTCATCCCCTTAGTGTAAAGCCATTAGTAGTTTCTTAGAATGGGTTAAATATTTTGTTGGCTAAACATCAGGGGCTTTGTTATGATGTTTTATAGGGGGTCATTTCATAGCTGAGTTGTCTGGCCAATGACACCTCCCTTAATATGACGTCCTACACAATTTTTAATTTTTAAGTCCAATGTAACCAGATCTATGTGAGTGTCATCGATAAATTCCACTTGGGAAATGTATTTTGTTGAAATTGCTCTTAGGTTTGGAATCTCGGGAAATAGCAAAGGAATGTTAAATCTGCATTCATGTTGTGGTCTATTCTGTTGATGACACGCGACACACCTTTCATTTCACAATTCGTAATTTTCCCACCTCAGATACCCAGGGGTTTAGAAGGTTTGTCAGGGAGTATATCTGAGTATATCTGAGGAGATAGCACATCTTAACACAATGTATACATGTTTACCTGATTTTCTTCGGCCACCCAAGGCCGACTCCGCCTCTGGAGCCATCATGGCACCATTTGTGTCATTACCGTAGCTAATTCCCATAAAAGTCTCTGGCGGACCACTACCTTTTGGTACAGTCCTGAGAATTTCCCATGGGGCCCGTTCTACATTGTCTTCAATAAAAACTGTTGCTCCTTGTGCTGATGCTGTACCATTAGGGCTAAATCCTTCTGGAGTTTTCGCCCTAGCTCTTCGACTAAGTTTTTTGTATTACTCCATGCTTTACTTGTGGATTCTACATTGGAGTCGTTATCAATTCCATCAACCGGTATGACACCATCGACCAGGGAGGACACATCTGGCTCCAGATATACTAATGGGGAAACCAGTGTCCTGACCTCCAGTAATGTATTGGCCTTATTTTTAGCATTTACCGGCTGCGATTGATCTTCTTTACTTAGGGACCTTACATTTGTACAATGTGTAGAAATTTGAGTCAAAATTCTGAGAAATGCCCCCGAGACGCGTCTATTGGCACCCTTTAGTTTCATGTTCTTAGTTTTCTTTTCCTGATGTTTGTCTGCCGTTTCATGCCCAGTAACTTGATTTAACATTTAGTGACTCTGGCTTTTGGAATATTCTCAGGACTATCACAAACAGAGGGTTCAATTATAATGGTATTAATGGGGGTTTCCCCTTCTTTTCCATGCTCTTTAAGGCCCGTTTCACTCAGATCTCCCACAGCCATACCAAAGTCATCCACACCCAATGTTATGTTCCTCTTAAATATGGGAGAGTTGGGGGTCCGAGGTAAGAACCTTTTCCCCACCCCATATGATTCTCTGATGTCTTACATGTAGGTTTAAATCGCTCAGAGTTCTTCCGCCTTGGAAATAATATCCAATTTCTTCGACACCGTTTCCGGGATCACTGTTTGTTTCTTCACCTCCATCTTGATGTTTTCATAAAGGCATACAAATGAGGATAATACGTAATACAATGTGTGCTGAACAGTTGAATTAGACCCTTAACTAGAAGTCATTTAATTTGCTCCTGCTAAAGGAGCCCGGTGTAGATCTTAAAGAGCTAAAACCGATCAGCAGACTCTTCCTCCGGCCAAGTAGGTGGCGTGTCCGGTGTTGGCTACCTCACATTGCCCTCAATCACATCATCGTGCATATGTTCCAGACTTAAAAGGTCCACATCTGAAATGGACTGCCTTCTTGCTGTACTTATGTGTAGATTCTCATTCGCTTTATTCAGAGTATTAAAGAAAGCTGTGATCTTGGTCTTCCTGTATTTTTTGTCTGGTTGTGCTGTCGTTAAAGCCTGGGGTGGGGCTAGTAAACCCACACCTGACAATGCAAGATAGTGAGACACCCCAGGAGAGTAGGAAACAGAGAGTGAGACTGAAAGTAAAACCGAGAAACTCTACATCTGCATGTGATATGCTGGGGACAACTAGTCCTGTAAAAGTGTGGTAATCAATGTTGTTCTTCTGATGACAGGAAGCTGGGTATTTTGTTTCTTAGCTTTTTGTTAAAATGAGCATACCCATTGTATAACACTTACATGTCTCAGGACTTGAGGATCTAATTGAATCCTAGCCTACTGAGCACTCGACTTCTAGCAAGTGTCCCCTGCTCTTGATAAGTTGGTACTGGATGATAGTTTAGTGTTGATGACAAGAAATACACTCTTCAGGTTTGGATTTGTTTGACTGCTTGCTGCTTCTGTCTTCATTAAGTAAAAGTAATGGAATACCTTACTCTTTAATTGTGGACTAGTACGACCGTTTCTTAGAATCTTGTTAGGGAGATGTTTGCACAACCCTCCGATGAGCGTTGTGGAACCATCAAAGAGAAGGGAGAATAGTATTCCCCACCAAAAGGAAATGCCATATTCTCTAATGGAGTAGCTATGGCAGAGTGTTCAGGCTTAACTCAAGAGAGGGAAAAGGCTTGTAGTGAGGTACATTTATTCCACACAGTTAAACCAAAGAAAACACAATGCTGGTATACTGAAAAATATACACTTTTGATAAATCCCAGATATATATGTATAGATATGGTCAAATAAGTATGTAGGTTAAAACATAACACACATAGTAAGACATTGGCCCTCATTACGAGCATGGCGGTTTGGGAAGTACGGTACCGGTAAGCATGCCGGTACCGTACTTCCCGGACCACCATACTGTGGGCTCTGCTCGCGGGAACCGTCTCACCCGCCAGGTTTTTCCTGGCGGGTGTAACGGCACCTGCGAGCAGAGCACGTCGGATGCACCAGCACATGCAGAGTTGTGCCGGTCAATCGAGGTCCCCATCCCCATTAAGCCCTATGGGGCAGAATGGGGATGAGGAGGCCCTTGATTCCGGCACCCGCAAATGGGCAAGTACGGGGTCCGCCTAACTCGGTTCTTGCCCATTCACGGGTGCCGGAAACAAATGCAACTGCCGTTTTTAAAAGCATGGCTACCGCCAGAGTTGTAATGAGGGCCATTGTGCATGTATAAAATCAGTAGTAGTCAACTATCAAAACTACATGTGCTGCCCACTGCCTGGCGGTAGTCATAACCCAGGACTAACGAGTTGGAAGAAAATGGGAACTCTAGAAAATTAATTACAGATTAGTACCTTCATCTGCAGACCTCTGTATGCCAACATAGTCCCGTTAATTACTAACTCTTTAGTACAGGGTAACATAATGATACAAATGCACACTGTACTTGAAATATAGTACCTCGATGGAAGAAACAGGTTAGTACTTTAGAATGACACCCAGCAATATGCTTAGATATCTTACAGTTAGCCGTCAGTTAAGATGGATTTCCAAAATCATTCCTGGTGGTAAGATGTTGTGAGGCCACCCTATTTATGCTAAACAGTGAATTTATTACAGGTATGCCGTTGCAGAAATAACATGCCAGTCATTCTGTTTACTGGCATGTTTCCACACGGCATACCACAAGTTTGCCAGTGGGGGCCCTAATTTACCTCCAGCCAAGAGCTGGAAGTCAGAACCCCAGCGGCAAAAAAACAGATGGTATTAATGGTGCCGGTAATACTGGCAATTCCCCCACGGAGTCCTATTCGACTCCATGAAATGGGGATTAACCACCCTTATTGACACTTGGAATCTGCTGGTAATTCCAAAAGTGCTGGTAACGGTAATTGTGTTTGGTGGTATCCTGCCGGATTTTCAGGCGGGATACCACCAAACATGTAATGAGGCCCACTGAGGGGTTAGCCTGCAATGATGCAGTGGGCTGTAGTGTTACTTTGGAAAGTTTTTAAAAGTGAAAACAATATTTACCTACATTCAGGTAAGGACCCACCTCGATCTTATTCACCAGGTAAGAACTAGTAAAGGATCTCTGGTTCGACAACGAGAGGCTAGGTCAGAGGGAGTTGGGAGTTGAGCACTTTATGCCCAATGTTACCCTAAGCAGGACTGGGGGACAGAAACGCGTATATTAACTTACCCCGCTGACTCCAATTCTTAAAATACCACTGCAAGTCTTCCAGAATCTGCCAGGTACACAATCCTCTGCGCTTTATTCTGATGAGGAAGTCCCAGGGGTTGCGTGTGCAAAGGTCACTTTACATTTCGGGAGTCGGTTCCGTTGCATGGAAAAGGGTTCCAGCCAGCATCCAGAAGAAGACCCAAAATGAAGAAAGTTAAAGACTTATGAATTGCAAACCCTCTCAGTGCACCTCATAGGACTGAAGGAGTGTTCCAATGAAGGTCACCACGGACAGGTGATCGTACATCGGCGAAAACAGAAGCAGCCCCAGCATAGCTTCCCTTGGAGTGTGACAGCTGAAAATGGAGGGGCAGGAGACTTCTAGCACAAGCTGAAGATCCGCCAAGTTCCAAGAGACATAGGGCGTTACCGCCCAACTATCCAGCGATATTACCCCTGTATCACGGGTTGGGTGGTAACTGTAATTCCCCACTCGGTCCATTGGACCCAATGGAGAATTTTCGGCACAATTAGTGCGCGCTTATAGCAACCGAAAATCGGCTTTAAGTCGGCGCATTCACCACCAGCTTGGAGCTGGGCGTAAAAGCAGCCAGACTCATGTTTTGGCGTACCCTTAAATTTAGTGGTAACAGTGTTACCGCCACATTTAAGGGATACCGTCAAACTTGTGATGGAAAATGTGCAAGGGAAGTAAATCATAAGGCTTTACTGACCTCCCAAAAAATCAGAACATAGTTAAAAACAAGCAAAAAGAAAGGGGCTCGTAAATTTCTATGCAAGGAAAAGCTGAAAGAAAATCTTTCCTAATGACTTTTATCACCAGACTCATTTTACTCCTACACAAATCGGTACGCTAATAATTTAGAGTTAATTAATGTAACAGGGTACTTTTCATAGAGAGGGATGTAATGTAAGAATGTAAGAATACAGATACAATCAGAGGCGCTTGCTAACATTCTGGTCTTTGGCCTGAAACTCCCTGGAACCAAGAGAGGCGCAGGAAATACTTCAGAATCACTTATGATAAGATATGGCATTTATAACACGCCTATACATCAGTGTTTCAAGGTGCGACACAGCAAAGGGGGATATGGACAGGGGAAGGGGTAAAGTACGGGGTGTGATAGATATAATAAATAAAGGTTTATACTCAATCCGTCGGGAAAAAAACATCAACATACCAAACAATCTAATGCAAACCATCGTGTGCCAAAGCATCGACATGCTATCTTTAACATGTAAAAGTGCATTCCCATCGAAACCAGTCCATAGAAATAATAAATGGACTTGTTTCAATGGAAATGCACTTTTACATGTAAGAAATAGCATTTAAATGTTTTTTTTGTAACCTTAAAACGTTACATGGATCTGTCCAGTGCTGACATTTCAGCACTGGCCAGCTCCTTGTAACGTGTTTATGTTTTTATGTATATTGAGGGGGTTCCCCCCAGTCTCCCTCCAACCCCCACACCCACCTCCCATCCCTAACCCTAATGTAATCCTTAATCTAGCCCTAGCCCCAACCCTAGCTCAAACCCTAACCCTAATCTAACTCTTAACCTAACCCTAGGCCCAACCCTAAACCTAACCCTAATCTAACCTTACCCTAACCCCTAACCCTAACCCTAAATCTAAACCTGGCCCCAACCCTAACCCTAATCTAACCATAGCCCCAACTCTAACCCTAATCTAACCCTTAATCTAACCCTAACCCCTAACCCTAATCCAATATAACATATTTCGATGGATCCATCGAATTATAGACAACGAAATGGTCATTCGATGGAATGGCATTTCGATGCTTATAATTTGATGGTTTGGTGTTAGATGCAATAGCATTCGACGGATTGACCAGATACCATAAATAAACAATAAGAGAAGTACGGCCAGCTGGTGGCAAGTGCAAGGGTAAGTGCAAACATCAGGTGTCAAGCGCTGGTAGGGGTCTGTAGGGATACAGAAAACAGTCCCCAGGTACGGGGTTGCCAGGAAGGCAGTGCAGGTGTGCAACTGGCGGGGGAGGGGACCAGGGCCCGAGATCAGAGGGTGGCCAGGTAACCAGTGCAGTTTCAGCCAGGTGTTCAGCAGGGGAGAGGAGAGGAGGGGAGAAAGCAGAATCAAAGAGGAAGGTTTTGAGATGCTTCCAGAACCGGAGATGGTTCTCCTCAAGTTTCAAGGAGGCAGGGAGGCTGTTCCAGAGGGAGGCTGCAGCCGAAGAAAGAGATCTGCCACCAACTTCTTGATTGGAGAAGCGACTGACCCTGAGGAAGTTGGAAGCCGATGAGCGAAGAGCTCGAGAGGGAAGATATTTACAAAGAGGGAGTAGAAGGTATTGAGGCCCCAGGCCCCAGAATGCCTTGTGGACAATGCAGAGGGTTTTTAACCTAATCCTCACAGCCAATGGGAGCCAGTGCAGAGATTTCAGTCCTGGAAATATACGATCCCTGGGCTTGAGGCCATGGACAAGTCTTGCAGTCCTGTTCTGGATAAATTGCACAGGGTGGAGAGAAGAAGCAGGAAGATTTAGAAAGAGGCTGTTGCAGTAGTCCAGCCTAGAGAGAACGAGAGCTCTGGAGACAGTGAGCTTCTGGGGGAAGGAGAGGAAGGGAATAATACCTCGGAGAAGGTGAGACTTCTTAGAGATGTCAGAGACGTGAGGAGAGAAGAAGAGTGTGGAGTTGAAGATGACCCCAAGGTTTTTAGCCTTGCGGGGGACTCAGGGAGAGGGCCAAGAGAGGCCGGCCAGAGTGACAGGAAAGGAGGCAGCAGGTGTACCGATGAGGAGAATCTCGGTCTTACTGGCATTGAGGCAGAGATCATTGGCGGCACACCACTCCTGGGTGGCAGACAGACAGTCAGAGTCGAGAGACAGGGAAGAGGTTGCTGAGGGTAGTCTGAAAATGAGCTGAGTGTCATCCGCATAGCACTGAAAGTTGGGGCAGAGAGCGGCAATGCGGTGTGCAAGAAGTGCCAGGTATTGATTGAACAGCCAGGGAGAGATGGTAGACCACTGGGGGACACCACAGGTAGAGATGGAGATAGAGGAATGGAAGGACCCAAGTTGGACCTCGGAGGGTCGATCAGAAAGAAATTAATTCAGACATGCCAGGGCCTGACCGGTGATACCCTGGCTATCACAGAGACGGTTGAGCAGGAAGGGATGGGTGACCATGTCAAAGGCAGAAGAGAGATCAAGTAAGAGGAGGACACAGGGGTTGTTGGAATCAAGGTTGGAGAGCAGGTCTTCATGGATGTTCAGGAGAGCAGTTTCCGTGCTTCTGGCAGCTCTGAATCCAGACTGATGGTCATGAAGACAACCAACAGATTCAGTGTGAAGATGGTCATGAAGACAACCAACAGATTCAGTGTGAAGATTAAGCTGGGAGATGGCCAGCTTTTCCAGGAGTTTGCCCAGGAATGGAGTGATGGAGGTTGGGCGATAGTTAGATGGGCAGGACGGTTCGGCAGAGGGTTTCTTAAGAAGAGGGTGTACAAGAGAGTGCTTCAGGGGGATGGGAAGACTCCCTTAGTGAAGGAGTGGTTGCAGAAATCAGCCAGAGCTGGAGCCAGGGAGTCAATGTGGTCCATGGTGGTTTTGGAGGAGCAGGGATAAACCTGTTTTGATGCGACTTTCATAGATCAGACTTGTCTAGAAACCTTGTCAGGGGAGAACAGCGGAAAAGCAGAGAAGGAGGGAGGAAGGGTGGCCGAAGAAGGGCCAGGGGAAGAGCAGGGGGAGTAGAGTGGGAAGGGTGAGAGGAAGAGCAAGAGGACAAGATGTCCTGAGTCTTGGAGATGAAATGAGAATCCCGAGCCGTACAGAGGGCCTGGGATGGGACAGGAGAGATAGAGACTGCAGCAGGATTGGCCAGTTCCTTGCAGATTTTAAAGAGTTCTGCCGAGTTGTTAGATGCCGAAGACATGTGGGCTTGGATGTGAGCTCTCTTCTTGTTGCGGACATTGCCGGTATTGCCTTTGGAGAAGGTAGCAGGCCAGTTTGTCAGAGGATGGGATGAACCAGACGCACGCCATTTCTGTTCAGCCACCTGCACTTGCGTTTGAGGGTGACGAGGTCAGAGTCATACCCGGAATTGCACTTGGCGTTGGGCTTCAAGCAGATCCTCATGATAGGGGCAAGAACACCAAGAGTATCAGATATTGCAGAGTGGAGCATGGAAAGGGCTGTGTCAGGGTGTGAGTCAGCCAAAGGGGAGGGCTGGGGGGTGAGAAAGTGGCGGCGAAACCCTCAACTGACACACACTTCATGGGTCTGATAACCGAGAAGCTGGGTGGTAGTTCTGGCGTTGGCTTGGCCTGGGGGGTAGAGAGGGTGAGCTGGGAGGAAAGGAGAAGGGGATCACTCCAGGAGAGAGGAGTGGTGAGAGGGATGGAAAGGGGAAGCTCAGCACAGATTAGAACATCCAGTGTGTGCCCTGCAGAGTGAGTCGAGCCAGAGGGGAGAATAGAGAGTGAGAGATAGTTGCAGAGGTCGCAAAAGATACCAGAGGAAGGACAGGAAGCATCCAGGTGGATGTTAAAGTCTCCAAGAAGGAGGAGTTGAGTGGTTGAGACCAGGAGGGAAGAGGAAAGGTCCGCCCATTCAGAGAAGGAGATCAGATCAGGTGGCCGATGGATAGTAACCACAGTAAGGGAATGGTGAGGAGAGAGCAGACGAGGCATTCGAAAGAGGAGTAGGCCTGCGTGGGAATGACAGAGGCAGGAATACACTCGGGGGGGGGGGGGGGGGGGGAGATCAGGGCTACACCCCCTCCAAGACGGTTGGACCTGGGCGCAGAGAGGATCTTGCAGCCGTCAGGGAGGAGAGTGTCAAGGCTCGTGACAGAGCTGGCCGTGAACCATGTCTCAGTGAGAGCGAGGACATCGAGGTCTAGCTCCTCCAGGAGGTGGCAGATGTCAGAGGAGTGTTTGCTGGCTGAGCGAGAGTTGAGAGTGGCAATATGGAGGAGGTTGTCGTCCTTGAAAGACTTACGGAGAGGGGTGCAAATCAGAGGTGCCCCCTGCGGAGGTGTAGATGAGGAAGGAGGAGAGGGCAAGGTAACCAAGGAGGAGACAGCAGGGGAAAGTGAGAGGGAAGCCGTGGAGGGAAGAGAAGGGACGGCAGGAGAAGAAGGAAATTGATAAGGGGCGGGAAGCGTCTATTAAAGAGAAGATTGGCCTGAGGGCCTTGGACCAAGATGGTACCATTCAAGTAGACATTAATGATTACCTTAGAGGCGTGGAAGGAGACCAGGAGGGCCTCCCACCGGGTGCCACCATTAATGGGAGAGGAAGAGAAAGGAGAAAGCACAAAGACCAAATGAAGAGTCCATAGGACTGGCGAGAGAACGACAAAGAGAAAGTCGGGGAAGGTTTGCCTAGAGGCGGCACTGGTATAGGTGTCGGCGATAGTGAGGCCTGGGTTTGAGACCAGGAAATTAATTTTAAACTTCTTCCTATCAGATTTAGTGAGGAGAGAGGGATAGTCAATAGAGAAGCAGTTAGAAAAGGTAGGAGAGACAGAGAGCACCATAGAGTAGGTGGAGAAAGGAAAGAAGAAAAGGGAGGGTTGCGGGGAGAACACTAGGGATGGACACAGGGAGGGGCGCAGGCGGATGAGACGGGGAGAGATGAGACAATAGCGGGCAGTTGGACAAGACAGCGGTGCTCAGACAATGTAGATAGCTTGAAGAATGCTTACCTAAGAAGTCGAACCGCAAGATGGCACTACTATCAGTGTTTTAAAGAGGTTAGTTCAAATATTTCTCATACGAATTAATTGGACCCCTGATGTTAAGTATCTTGAATAACCCACCACCCCATGGCTTAGAGGCAAGTACCCACTGTAGTAATTCTTCTTTTCTAAGGTGGTTTAAAAGACGCTATCTCACAGGGACTTTGATCTGGATCAACAACAACCCAGACCACAAAGAGGAAGAATTTATCATCCATGGAGTGGACTCACGAGCCAGGAGATGTAGCAGGTAGCGAAGATGGATCCAGAAAGACGAGAAAACTTGGCCCAAGAAGTTGCTGTTGTCTTGACTGGCAAAATGTGACAGCATGCCAGCAGAAAGCTATCACAAAGAAGACAACAGTGGATGTGACCCAGAATAGCCCAGAGGAACAATAGAGGTAAAGAGTAGTGGTGTCCTGCAATCACTAAGGATAATGCAGTATCCTACAGCCAGGTACATGACTAAAGAAGTACTCTGGGAAGAAGATGGTAAAATGGCCTACTGCAGGGTTCCCAGCCCACCCAGTGTGAAGTAGGATGAGGACAGCCCACATCAAACATCCAGCAGCAGAAACGAACACCGGAAGACAGGGATGGGCACATGGACAGCCAGTACGGCGGGACCCTATTCTAAAATTGCAGCAACAAATGAATGGCAAAATTATCCAGCAGGTAAGTAAACCTACAGAAAACAGGATTTAAAGCAGGTTCGGGTATACCCTTGATACATCCAAAAGCTCATTAAGCAATCCACAGTCGCTCAATAAAGGGTTTGGTGGCACGCCAATTAGGTTGGCCAACAAAACCACCAAACACCCATGTCAGTCCACCCATCCTGCATGTGCATGGGTCAGTGACTAGTCTAAACCATCCCAACTGACTAAAGAGGGCAAAATCCATGTGTGCACAACCACCATTTGAGGGATGCCACATGGGTTTCCTAAACTAAATAATGCTCAAAATCAAAATGACCAAGAGCAGGACTTAAAAAGAAAAATCTATTAGTTACCCCAGTGGATAGCAATAAGGTACATTGGACTACTAATGTGGTAAATGGTCCTGACCCCTATGGATACCACAGGTACATTTCTGACTACCAGCCTACTCCCTAAAACACAGGTAGGTGATACAATCACCTGGGTCTAAATAGGCTTCTTAAAAAGCACCCCTCTCCTTCAAGCCACAAGCTCTCATAGGACTGTATACTAAAGGTTTGCAGTGGCAGGGGGCATTCAGTGGATTTCCCTTAGATGGCACAAGAGGTGAGAGTCCTTAAACCACAGGGGAAAAAGCAAACATTTTAGCAGATCCATAAAATGGAAAGTGGACCCAAAATGGAATTCTGCATTACATCCTGATTCACAATGTTAAACCATAGACAATGTGCCTTTAAGGTCTGCTGTAGTTGAATACCTTTTTGTTTAGCATGATGAGGATGAAGGTTTTAATTGAGAGGACGATGTTGGCTTCGGATTGACACTGTTTTTGATTCCTGGAATGATAAACCATTGCATTGGATAGGAACTGCTTGTGTGGCTCCCATATTCAATTAGAAGATGACCAATGGATTGCTTCCTCTTTGTTTTTAGGAGCACCAGGCCCATATCCGCCCCCTGTTGAGGGGAGCGGTGCCACAGCGCCACCGTCTCATTTGATGGATAAAGTGTCCGGATATGAAGGGATATCAACAGGAGGTAATGGTAAGTGCACATATGTAAATATGATTTATGTATGAGATTGGAAAGCACAGATTCTGCAACCATGAAACCAGGTCTGGCAACCATGAAACCACAAGTGCATTCTCCCTTCTTTCTGTCTATACCCACCCCCTGTAATGACTAAAATTGTCCATCTTTTGTATTTATTGGTTAAGATTAAATATTAAACAAGATAATGTTCTAATAAAATGATGTTTTAAAGATGATGTTCTAATAAAATGATGGTTTAAGTTCTCACTTGAAGATGCTATTATTCAGAATGCTTACTTTGGCTCAAGTCAATAATGTATAGCATTGTGAGGTCTTTTTACAGATGTTGTCTCTTTATGCACAGGTGAATAATGAAGCTTCCCAATATATTGGATTGCTTGACTTCCATCTGCTTTTTTCATTTGCGTATTGAAACTCTTTGGTTTGTGCGTGTTTGGATCATGGCCAAATGCCTTTTCTTTAAACTACCAATTACTTCCATTTAGGGTCCAAGGTTAATTATTGAATGTGAAGCTCTATGGACACAATGCAAGCAGTATTGATGTCAATGCATGGATGCCAGCTTCAGCTAGTGCCAATTAAGGAGCGTTTTAAGGTTGTATTTTATGTTCTGAATTTCTGCCTGACACAGAAGTCTCAAACCTGAAAAGTTCTCCATATTTCTAGCCCCACGTTTTCTCCAAGCAGCTTTTTTTGAAAAGTAAATAGTGGCAAAGGGTTTCTTTAGCAGACACAGGTAAATAATAACTAAATATATCACAGGGGAATGCCACCTTACACTGGCACTAGAAGAGTTGAGTGGCTCTGGCTCAGCACCAAGAGACACTGGCAACTAAAAGAGCTCTGAAGACCCAAAGCTACTTAATGTTGAACTACAAACAGAACAACCACTGAAACGGCTTGCACTACGCAGAGGGCTCTGCTGACAGCAAGTGCCCTTATGGAGTCCTGCAATCTTCTGTCACCGGCATAGGCGCAGAGGGCCTATAGCCCCATGGCCCAAGGGCTCCCCAGGCTTCAAAAAGAAACTATTTCTTTTTTAAATCTGAAGGGGCCCCCCCAGGTCATTGATGGAGGCCTCCCGCTCCTCTGATCTGCGCATGACGGGAACCAGAGCTGGTTCCTGCTGCATGGCGCACAGAGCTGAGGCCTGCCTGCAGAGGCGACTCTCATAGCAACGAATTGCAGAAAAAGGTAAGAACATTTTATTTTTTGTAAATGAGTGTGTATACGTGCATGCAAGGGTGCATATTAGGTTGTGTCTGTGAATAAATGAGTGTATGATATAGGTGTAGCTTGGTGTAGCACAAAATGTGGGTGCCATCTGTGAGCCATGCTGAGGGGCCCCCCACATCGACAACAAAGCAGGGGCCGCGTCACACTGCGGGACAGCCGGGACCACCACACATGCGCAATACGCAAGATGATCGTGCTGCTGCATTGGCATGCAGCGCACTGCACTAGGTGAAAGATATAAGTATGTGTTTTAATCAAACCCTAAATCGTAGAAAGAAGGGGCTGTGCCTGGCTCCAGGTACCCAAATGTGCCAGCCAACTGCTTCCATGCCAGTAATGATACCATGAGAAAATATGTTCATGCTGGCTCTGCCAGTATCCCCATGTACAAACATTGGGCCTCATTCCGAGTATGGCGGTAGGGGGTTAACCGTACCGGTAAGGATGCCAGTGCCGTTAACCCCCTACTGCCACATTCCGAGGTCCCTTAGCGGGTCCCACCAGGAAGGCTATTCTGACCAGCCATACTTAGCGACCCGTTAAGGGACCATGTAGCTAATAACGGGCCCCTTCCCCATTCCCATTGAGGGCTCAAATGGGAATGGGGAATGGTTTTCTGAATGGGGACTTACCGGGTCCTCCAAGGTTGGAATGGCCTGGTAAGTCCCCATTCAGAGACACCGGACGTGGATTTGGAGGCAGCCATGGTGCTAACAACAACATGGCTTTCTCCAAACCATGGTAAGAATGAAACCAATTGAAAACTGAGTCTCGAAAGCCAAGTTCAGCAAGAGAAGATAGAAGAATAGCATGTTCGACCGGGTCAAACGAGGCTGAGAAATTAAAGTACAAGAAGAGAAGAAAGTTTAGAGTAGCGAGAAGTGAGAAGTGAATTAGTGACACATGAGAGCAGTTTCTATAGCCTGTCATGGCCTGAAGGCCCACTGGAGAGGCAGTAGGATTGAGTGCAGCTTTATAAAAGGGAATAAACTATACCCTCTAGAAGCTTTGAGAGAAAAGGGAGAGGCTTTTTCAAAATATCAATTTATGAGGAATGCTTGAAGTGAGAGGGAACAGTGGAAGAGGAGAGGGATATTGACGAGGACAGTAAGAAAGGAAATAAGTGTTGATATATATTGTCTAAGATTGTGGGGTGCATTTAAAGGCCCTAAACAGAAATCTCTTTCACCTGAAAAGCCGCATTTAAACACTGCAATCCAAAAATGGCCTTGCTTTACTTTTATTTCACATAATGGGCACGTATTCCAACACTCCAACCACTTTGTTTTCCCTTTCATTTGGACAGCAGCCCTTTGAACACTGCAGATGAAAAACAGCTTGGCTTTTTCTATTGTTCATGTCAAATACTTGCTCAAAAAGGGGAAATCAAAGAATCCTGTGACCTGCAAAGACAGGATGTTAAACATTATAAGAAAAAAGCCTGCACACGTGTGAAAAGGAAAAAAAAACAGCTTTAAAAGCCACAGTGAAAAGCTAGCACTGCTCACACAGAAAATGTCAGGGAAATATCTTGTGGGGGGGTTGACTAAAGCAATGTACATTATGTTTCCACCCACAAGACTGCAGTCCCCTTTGGAGAGACAATTCAGGAAAAATCTCTTTTTGGCTGGAGGCAGGAACTTCACAAGGACAGCTTCACTTTCAGCTGGAGATCGCAACTCCCAGCTAACCACACTGCAGTAAAATTAGATCCTGAGTGTGTGATAATTCCCTGCTCTGCCAGACTTGAAGGCAGGCACTCAGAAAGCTCAAAGAAGCCAAAGTGTGGCAGCAGCATGACTAGGGAGTGTGAGCCCTTCCTGCACCCACTTTAAAGAACACACTGACAACTTCAAAAGGAGTCATACAAATCTCTGGTCACCGGCTGTGGGGGATGAAGCGCCCCTCCCACAGAAGGGGACAGATCCTCCTAATTGACATTATATGACTGATTTCATTTTAGGCCTTTTCACAGTAATTAGAATGAGAAGTAATTTCCTTTAATGCCATTTGTTCATGTCAGTTCCAGGCAGTTTTTAAAATGTTAATTGCATTTTCCTAGGACTTTGGGGACTGAAATGGCCCGTTAAAACTAGTTTCTGGCTGATCTAAAAATGGGACAAATATGACAGTTGATGAACGGATGGGAAATGAAATTAGGAACATGCTTGATCATTTGCAAATTCATGACTGTTGTATATTTTATGAAAAGTACAAAAATGCACCAAAGGGCCATACTATCTCGTACGGAGTTGGCAATCAGCTTACCCAATTCCCTATGACTAACTGAAACCACCTATCTGTTTCTTATGGTGGTGGATAGTATAAATATGAAGTTGTGAGACATTACTAGTTTTTGTGAAAAAGTGGCCAGGAGAACAAAGAACTGTAATAAATGCAAATCAGACAGATGGTGCACTCTACCCTTAAACCAATTATGCCAGGGGGTGGAGAGAGGAATGGTAAACTGTCCTAGACGAGCGGTAGGGAGAATTAGAGTACTCCTCCTAGATTGTAAAGTTGGTGATGTCATTTGTCCTATAAAAGGGGGGAGTGTACTAGGTTGAAGGACAAAAGAATCCAGGGAGACAGGAGAAGGAGGACGGAGAGAAGGCAGCCGAACCTTACCATCTTGGAGAGTGCAGTGACCAGACACCTTGCCCTAGCTGTCTAGAGTGTCCTTAGATCCAGCTGGCCTTCCAGAAACCCAAACCAAGGCTTACCTTGTAAGTAACAAATAACCCCAGCCCTAAGTTGCATAAGCCCTTCCTTTTTGTAGCATTGCATCCAATATTTACCCCATTGAAAGTCCCAAATTGTCGGTGTCATTCAGTCATCTTCCCATAGAAGAATCTGTTGTTAGCCTGTGTATGTTAGCATATCTCCCTTTGGTAAACCTCTCAGTTGTCTGCATACATCCTTAGTATTTGTCTTAAGTAAATCAATTAATTCCCCTATTTTGAAATTCACAGTTCAAGAGTGTTACAATTCGAAATTAACCCTCTTGTCCCCGGTGTCTTTAATTATTATAGTCATTAAAGTTTTGCCTCAAAAGTATTAGTCTCCTTGTAACTGAAAACCGAATGTGTCTGTGCATTGTATGCATTACTAAACAAATTCACATTTGCATCTGTCCTATTAAAACCCCAAACCTGTTATGTGCCCCTGTCCTTGTCATTGAAAACCGATTTCCTATTTTAAAGCTAAACCCCTTCCCTGAGTTGCCTGCCATTGTAAACCCCAGTGTAAAACAAATTTCCATTTGCCACTGTATTTTTCTCTTTTGCATCTGCTTTCTCCCAAAACCGATTTTCCCATTTCATTTCTACTGTGCCCTGGTGTGTGATTAGAGTTCTTTAACTTTCCCGATCTCCTAAAATGTAAGCAATATACATTTCCTTTCATTCTGTCCCCTAGCAGTTCTGAGTAATAATCAAAATCCCATTCTACCATTTTGCTCCACAAACAGGTTTTCACTTTCTTTGCTGAATTCCCATCTTGTGGTGGTTGGCTTTACCCCAGATCTGATTTTCTCTCTCTATTCCTACTCTGTGCACTGCCTTCCATTCTAAGGAATCAAGTTTAGCTGATGTTTGGCGGTGAGTGTTGCAGGGGGGATTGCTAAACCATTTGTGCTACTAAGTAGTAAACATTTTGCTTTCTCTTGTTTTGCCATGAAAGATTGTGTGAATTGTAATAGGTTATCTTAACCCAATTGTTTTGTAGAGATTAGTGCATTTGGTATTGCCACAACACTGCTGGCTGTGAAATTGTTTGATTTTCCCTTTTCATTAAACAATACATTAATAAATATCTTGATACACACAAACCTGGTTCCTAGTCCGTTGTGACACGGGGTGTTTGTGAACGTTGGGTGTGAGACTGGCTGGAGGACATCTCATAAAGAATCCGTAGTATATTAAAGATAAACCGCGTTTTTAGTGTGCGCCACATTCATTGTCGGGAAGGAGTCCCTGGCTGGAGTGTGCCGTGTAATAAAACCGTGACAAAGTGGGGGCTTGTGTCGTGATTGAGGTTAGAGTGTACAACCGTGACAGTCCAACACAGCAAGATGTAATTGTGTTTAAGGTTTGTATTAAACAAATGCACAAAGGAATTTTAGAAAAGTGTTGAAGAAACCAGCATGATTAGAAGAGGATCGTCCGGGGAGGAGCTGGGATGAGCCCTAGCCAAGGCAGAGGAGATGTCATCATCTAAAGAAGAGGAATAGAAGAGCTAAGGGGAGAAGATGAAGCAGGATTGGGAGGAACAGGGGAAAGAATACTGTTTAAGGTCTTAAAAAGACGGATGAGAGGCTAATGAGGTGAAAAGAGAGTGGAAGTATTGTTGCTTGGTGGAGAGAAGCAGAGAGTCTTAGCTAGAGACGAGAGTAGATAGAAGTGACAAGTCAGTTGCTTTCACGGATTTGCGTGAACACATTTTCCCACCACCCTCTGCCAGTCTTCTGCCTCACAGTATGGGTAAAATGGGCACTCTCTCTTTTCCCCAAGTTTCTCAATCTCATCGTATTCCCCATAACCTCGTCAACCATCGTGGGCCTTGGTATTTTTATGCACGTTTGTTCATGTGCCTTCCTAATCTCACTTTCACTATGGTTCCTTTTGGCATGCACACATCAACCACACAATTCTTCCTATCATATCTCTCTTTTGCCACACTCTAGATATCCATCATCCTCTTTACTTCCTCCTCTCAAACCACTATATTTGTATATGTTCAGCCATCCAGCACTCAAACTGGTTTTCTTCTTTGCAAAATCTCAAAAGGAGACACACCTAGTGTTTGATGGGGAGCTAACATATATTGAAAAATTCTCTCCATTACTGCACAATCCCAATCCCCTCCTGTTGCCACTGTTATCCTGACAGCATCCATAAGTGTCCTGTTAAATCTTTCCACCGTGGCATTCCGGTTGGGATTATACAACACTGTGGTGAAATGCTGCACCCCTTTCTCTCTCAGAAATTCATCCATCAACTTTGCCACAAACGGAGGGTCATCAGCAGAGACAACCTTTCTTTCCAAAATATTGACTCCAAAAACCACACCACTCTGTGTGCGCTGTGTGAGGGGTTCAACACGAGGTAATTCAAACAGGCCCACCGGGGTGTGGTCGTAGGACTAACAAAGGACAGGAAAACCCCAACAACCTTTGATATGCACTGTGTCAACTTGAAGCCAGCTCCTGCCTCTCGGTATCAAGTGCAGTGACCATTCATGTCTGGGACAGCTGTTTACAGTAGTCCTCCCCGCATGAGGACCTCATTCAGAAGGTACAAGTATGTGGTTTGGCGGCAAATGAAAGTCTGGTCTCGCTGCAGCTTCAAGGGAGATTTGCCACTTTAATCAGGAACAAGTGAAAGCTCAATTAACTGGAGAGACTCTGTGATCCACATCCGACAGGAAGATTGGTTGAACTTAGTATTACATATTTTCACCCCTTTACCATTTCTGTTGCAAAGCACTCTGGTTATGACCTCATGCATACAGGAGATTGTTGGTTGGGATCCATGATTGGTTCATTAAGGTAGGCTTAGCCTACACCAATCACTGGGGCCCATTTATCTTTAAAAGAGGGTTAAGCCCCTCTTTTGTGCAGATCACCTGAAGACTTTGCAAGGAGTAATAAGAACTCATTTGGATCCTGACTGAAGGTACAGTCTGCTTTACAGCTTCTGCCATCGAAGCAAGGTAAGGATTTCCAAGAGGGAAGCAAGATCCCTTCCTAAACATCTCCCAGGGAACAGAGGGAGATATTGAATCCAGAGGACCCCCCAGCAGCTCCAGAACTGGTACCAATCCAGCACACAGGGCGCACAACTAGGCTCTGCACACATGCTTCCTAGGTAGGAAGTGCCAGAGAGTCTAAGCCACACCATGGACAGCCTCACACAGCTTCCTTAACACTCCCTTCAATCTTACATCATGCTTGGTCTTGTCCTTTCCCCACACCAGAATGTCATCTTGATAACGGTGCACACCTTCTAATCCACTAAAAAGTCTACTCATGATTCTTTGAAAAACTCTAGAAGCAGAAATCAAACCAAAGGGCGTTCTCTTTTACCTCTATAAACAAAGATGCGTTATAAACCATTTTGCCCACATTACGTATATGTTGGGAACCAGAGTGTGAGACATGTGCAGTACCAGTGAGAATACCGGTACCAAGGATAATCCTGGAAGCAAGGTTCCCTTTCAGAAAACCATACCTGCATACGGGAAAGTATGATGGCCTTTTGAATGAAATTCCGGAAGAAGCAGAGGGAATGAATGGCAAAGATGAGTGGTGACGTCACAGAGTTGAGCTGACGTACATAGAAGATGCAGAGACAAGAGAATGAATATATTCTTTAAGACATCAAGAAAGTATCAAAGATAAGTGACATTTTGGGATCAAGGTGAAGAAGCTTATGTTACAGAATGGATGAAGATATCAAGTAATTTTATACGTGTACAGATGCATAGAAACGCAAGCAGATGAAGTATTGTTGAAGTTAGCTTTATAGTGAATAAGATTGCAGCAAGCGCCAATGTATATATATGTGTATATGAACGAAGTAAAGGATGGATATTTCCACTACGTATCATAGCAGTGCTGGACTAAAGAAAGAAGGCTTTTTCCAGTGTGTCGCAGTTAAAAACAATTGAATTACAAAGTGAATCTTAGAAAGGGGAGGCTGGATGAGCCCAGGAAGCCAATGTCTTATCAGGATGGGGTGAGCTGACATTGGATACAAATAATGTGAAAGAACAGAAGTCATGGACAAAACAGGGAAGACCTCAGAGGTCTATTGGAAAATAGTATTTTAATGCACTAGAGGCTCGGAATCATGGTCTTCAGTCACGTGGAAGGATGAAATTGGATGAACAATACTACCACACCTATGCATGAGGGCAGAGTGTGCCTTCACTTCCCTGAATTCTCCAGAGCAAAGACCACCCCCAAGGACAAGTTCAAAACCCTAATTGACGGCAGACCACTGAGGTGATGATGGATGAGTATATTAATTGGTGGGAAGCTATGGTTAAGACGATCTCACCAGCACCTGGAATCCCAGCCTGCGTGCTGATAACGTAGTTGGAAAAGTACTGACGGAGGTTAGAGTGCCATCCAATTGTAGCGGGCCACATAATTAAGGGTCCTATAGTTTGTGTAGCCAATGAAACTTCATATATTTAGTGACGTTCGTAGTGACCATTTTGAGGGGAGGGCTTAGTTGCCCCACCGGATGATATGAAACCCATCACTTATTCTCATTGCCTTAAACTAGTATGGAACGTAAACTTAGATGTTCACATAGACCCTATCACAATCACCACTAGGTTTTTGTAGTTTGCTACGTAGGATGACATTAGTAAATACGTAGGTTGACATCAATGATGAAGAGTTTTTAGTATATAAGCTATGTTTTTTATAAAATGCGTTGAGGAACAGGATTGAGCATTTTTTTCGTTGATGTTCGCTGTACTCCCTGTTTTAGATAATTAATATTAAAACAGTTATCTATTTTGCCAACTACCTGAGTCGATTCGATTATTGATGTATGAATACATTCTGCATCCCATCCATCTGAAGGGTATTGCTACTCATCTTAAAGAGCTGGGGTCATCCAGTTCAGTAATTAAATCAACCAATGACGGGTGCAGTCGAACCTGATGTTAGGCTGCTCTCAGATCTATAATGGAAAATATTCCTGCACCAGATATCTCCATCAACATCTCACTTATCTTTTGCAAAGGAAACCTATCTGGTACCACACTCTTGTTAAGCACACTCAAATCTATGCAAAGCCTGACCCCTCCACTAGGCTTGGGCACTAACACAAGGGAACTAATTCACTCTGCTGCCTCCACTTCCTCGATAATGCTTTTGCTCATCATGCGGCTAAATTCCCCTTCTATCTCTGATCTTAATGCCACTGTTATCGTTCTTGCCTTGGCCCTAAAGGACACCACACCGCCTTCAGCGTTATGCAGTGCACAAATCGCTTGAGGCACCCATTCATCTACTTAAACAAACTGGGATATCAAGCCCTTATATCCTGTTATCACCACACAGCGTCCTTCTCCAGATGTATGTGATTTCTTCGAAAATATTTTACCTAATGTGAAGGGTGTTCTAATTCCAACCTTATGCCCAAATCTGCTTGAGTGTCCCATGACAACAGTTTTCCTCCCTTGCTGGTAACACTCACTACACCCATCACCTTTCGTCCCTTGAAACCAAATTGTGTCTTAAACTCCCCCACAATGTCAGTTGATACCACACCATACATGTGTGCTGCCACTGCCATCTCCTGAAGAGTGCAACAGTCAAATCTGTTCTTCCAGGTATTCACATTCATGAGAGTATAGTCTGCCCTGCTGTCAACCAACAAATTCACAGCCAGATCATTTATCTTAAACATGGCATGAGACTTCAGCCGCTTTGGTCTAGCATCCACAGCATTCACCATGCACACCTCATCTGGATCATACCACCCACTCAGCAACGAGGTTACATCCTGAACAGACTTCACTGTCCCATTCTTTATCTATTGTCTGGAGCACCATGCCAAAAGTCCTTTTCTTTCCCACTGTTGGCCAATAACGTGCTGAGCGTCATACGCCTTGTTGTTCGCAAAGTGTTCGTATTCCCACAACAAAAACATTGCCTTCAACTATGCCTCTCTTCAGATCTTTGCTTCAGCTCCATATGCATCCTAGACTGTTGCTTACTCTCCTCCTTCTGCTTCATGTCCTTATTCTCAGCACAACCTGATTCATGTCATGTGCTGCCCTTTCTCAGCATCTGCATACAGTTCCTTCATGCTAGGCTTGGTATGTTCAGCCATCTTTGCAGCTATAATGGCTTTCTCTAGCCCTATGTCACCCTCCCTCCACATGGCTTCCTGCACCTCGTGGTTGCTGCAATGTATTGTCAGCTGGTCATGCAGGTGCTTGTCTTTACAGTGCTCAAAACCACATTTACTGGCTAGTCATCGTACGACGGTCATGAATTATTCAATGCTCTCATTCTTCCATTGATCCCTCGTGGTGAAGTGATCCCTGTCCAGAATTGGATTCTCTTTTACAATAAAATGTTCATCCAGCTTTTCAATGCTCAGTTCAAATGCATTCAGACCCTCTGCCAAAGGAGGTGCTAGCAACCTCTGATATACTGACTGGCCCTCCTACCCCTCCTACCCCAAACAGTGGCACACGAGCAAGTCCTTCCTATCAGCTGTGAAATTTGAGCCATAGACACTGAGCAGGTACGGGAGAAAAACATAATTGTCTTCTTTCCAATCTCGCCACTTTATTGGTGGTTCACCTGGGAAGGTCAGAAAGCGAGGGCAGCCTGCGATATTTGCCATTGCACCTTACTTGTGCTTTGTGAGGCACTTCTGATGGTGAACAGTTTCTACACTGTCCTCTGTTCCTGGCCATACCACAAGGTACAGACGCTGTTCGCCTTCCTAAGCAGCGTCCCTGTTGCCATCTGGATGTGGACTTTCACGTTTCCAGGTCACTGCCGTGCCCCGGCATTATGTACTTCTGGTTGCTGGGCGCCCACCACTATTGGTGCATGCGCACCCTTGACGCGTCGCATGGTGCCATCCTCGCACACCTGCAGCGCTCCACACATAGGTCTGTGTGCTCTTGTGCCTTCAGTGCTCGTGCCTATTTTGGCCCACACCCTTGGACTATGGAGAATGGAACCGGGGTGCCGCTGGCTTTTGTCCGCCCCTCACCTTTGTTGAAGGGGCTCCTCGGGAGCCACAGCATTGCGTACCTTGACTGCACTGTCTTGCTGAGCTGATGGTTATGCTTGGGGCGGCCTTGGCGGAGTGAATTGCACACCAGCAGTAGGATCCAATGCGCAACAAAGCATGGCTGGGGCTGTTGACAGCATCCTCATCGCCAGAATTATGTTGGAAGGATCACTCTTTACTCAGGTGAGCCATATATCAACTTCTTTATTAAGTTCTTCCTTCAGTGGCCTCCTCCTCCCAGATGCATCGTCTCTCTCTCCTTCAAACAAACACTCTCCACTCTCTCCCCCACATTCCAACTGGGGTTGTTCCATTCCACTCTACATACACACCATTCTGAAACACCTCACCTTCCAATCCATACACAACACCTACCATGCCACCTTGCTCCCTCCCACCATAGCTCACTCCTGCTCCACATTCTAGCTAATCCCCGAAATCACCATATTACTTTAAATGTTCCACACATTTCTGCAAGTTGGTGTTTGCTGACACATATTAGTAATAGAAATTGTTAAATGACTTTGAAACACCACAGTGACGAGAAGTATATAACTAATTTCATGTGCCTTCAAACAATAACTTGCAGACCTGTCTGACATTACGGGTTAAGTAGAGCGCATGTATTTAGCATTCTTACTTATAAATGTAAATGCTTGTTTTGTTTGTACCTGCCCTCTTTATTATCCCTAATGTTTTGAGCCTTTTCTCTTCCCCACCTGTATACATGCAAACCTAGGGACACTACATTCTTAACTGCTTAACTACCTATATAAATAAATGCTTAAGCAGTATGTTGTGTTTCAGGTTATTTGGAATGTGTCACTGCAAAGCTAAAATGAACATAATCTAACCTGGAATTTTGCAGTTCCTTGACAATAGTGCAACTACCTAGGCATTGGATGCTAACTTTGGCAGTGCCTGGCCTTCTTTTTTTTATTTGTATTTTTTTTTTTTAGCATTTTCTGGTATGTAATTTCAGTATTCTGCACATAGCTGGCAATTGGTGTGAGTACCTGGTCCAGTCTATATGATTCCAGCGCCTAATTACTGCTAATTACTGCTTATAAGTTTGTGAACCCCAATATATGAATTCTATATTTTTGCCATGATGGCCTTATTCAAGCAAAACACGTTTTTCATAAATATCTGATTCCTTTTTATTATTATCAAATTTAATATTTTTTTTAAACAAAATTTGATAAAATAAATTAGACAAACAAATGCAAAATTATGTGAAATCTTACATTCATTCACTGAATCAAGAGGATAATCATAATCCGGTTTCAAACAATTAGGTAGATCTTAAAAGGTGCTTTTCAAATGCCCACCCTAAATAAAGATCAGAAAATGCTTGTATTTGGTCTTCACTCCACAGCTCGTGCCATTATTAGAAGAAATTTTTGGGGACCTCAGAAAGAAGGTTGGCAACATTCACCCATCTAGAAAGGGCTACAACACAGTTTCTAATGATGAGGTGTTACAACAGTCCACAGTGTCTCTAGATACTCTATTCCTTTCTGGATTGCATTTATGCGATTGTGACCACTTCAACTAGGCCACCTGGTGAGTTTAGCTAGAACTGTGCGGTGCAGCCACTCTTCTTGCATTCCTCAACTATCCTCTGCCGCCCCTATGGCTCTCCATCTCTCCTATTTTCTCTAACCGCTGCAATATCACCTACCCCCCCTCTCTCACAAAGTCCGGTAGAAAAAAGCAGATAAAGACATCTTGAGTGCATACCCTGGACTTCCCATCGCAGACCTCAACGTCGGCGCTTCCTCCAGAGAGGTTTTCAATGATATCCTATTCTCTGTCCACTGTCCAGATCTCTGGACCCCCCCATCTCATCTCCACTCTCTCTCCTTCCACATCCTCTATCCTTAAAGGTGGCACAAAGTGGGAAGTTCTCTTGGCTGGCTTCTCATCCTCATGTTGCTTCGTTAATGTGTATCACACAGGCACTATCCTGATTCAGTGCCCACAACCCAACTTCCACCTCTTTGACCGGATTCTGCCTTCTCTCATTATCTGCCTTCCTTCTCCTGCATCTCCCCCTACCACTCTCCCTCTTGTGACTGGTGTACCACGCCCCTGTACACAACTCAGAAAGCGTTCAAAGGTAGGGACCTCCTCCATCTGGTGACTCTTAACCCCCGCTCAGCCAACAAACACTCTGCTGACGTCTGCCTCTTTCTTGAAAACATTGACCTCGACATTCTCGCACTTACCGAGACATGGTTCAATGCCAGCTCAGTCACTGCTTTTGACTGCCTCCTCCCAGATTGCTTCAAAATCATCTCCAAGCCTTGATCTCACCGCACTGGTGGGGGAATTGCCTTAATCTTTGCTCAGTTGGTTCATGCTTCCATCTTACCCACCCAGTACTACCCTTCCTTTGAAAGCCTGGTTTGCAAGTTGGTCATCTCTCTCATCTCCATCTTGACCATTGCTACCATTTACCGGCCTCCAGGCACCACCACCCTGTTCCTCTCTGAATGGGCTAATTACTTCTCTTCCTTACTTTTATCCACCTCCAATCTCCTCCTCCTGGGTGATTTCAACATCCAACATGGACTCCCCTGGCTCTGCATCCACTCTCTTCACTGACCACTGCACCTCTTTCCGTTTCCATTCTCCCTTCTGGGCCTACCCACTCAGCTTGACACTCTCTGGACGCCCTCATACACTGTGACCTCTCTATCTCACCCCTCCACTAGTCACTCCTCTCTGCTGGTCGGACCATTCTCTCCTCTTCTCCCACCTGGGTCCCCTTGGCCATCTGACCCCCACCTTCTCAATAAGCCCTGCTAACCTCGTTGACTAACATGCCTGATGAAACGAGTGTCGGATGCTGCCTTCACTTCCTCCTTCATTCTCCTTCACACCCCTACCTTTGATACTACCTCTGCTCTCAGCAACCTCCACCTTTCCATTACCTACTCTTGACATTCTTGCTCCAGTCATGTGGATCGCCTGAACCTGCCTCTAAGCGTAACACCTGGTACAACTCCAAACTTGCGGCCCTGAAACGAAAGTGCAGGGCGGTGGAACGGAAGTGGGAACCTTCAGGCTAACCCTCTGATAAACTAGCCTGCTGCCTGCTCCAAAGGCAATACAGACTCTCCATCCGTGCCAAGAAAAGAGCCCACATACAGGTACAGGTTTCAGGTACATCCAACAACACGGCTGAAACATTCAAGATCTACAGGGAACTATTCAACCCTTCCGCAGTCTCCTCCTTCTCCCCTGTCACACCTGAAGAAGTTACCTGAGTTGTCCGGTCCATGAAGGTCTCTTCTAAACAGGTTTCCCCTTGCTTATCTTGAACCATCAAGGATAAAATTGGCTCCCTCTCCCTTGCACTCGCTGATTACTGCAATCACTCTTTTGGTACTGGATCTTTCCTCTTCTCCCTTAAGCACTCCCTTGTGCGCCCACTCCTGAAAGAACCTTCAGCAAGCCTTACCTACCCTGCCAGCTACCGTCCTATTTCCATCACCCTCTTCCTGGGAAGCAGATGGAGAAGTTGCCATTGCCCCAACTCAACTCACAAGCTGAACTTGTTGATTGTCTCCACGACCATCAATCTGTATTTCACGCATCTAGAGGCACGGAAACTGCTCTTCTGAATGCCCGTGAAGAACTGCTCCCATCTATGAACTCCAACTCCCCTGCTGTCCTCATCCTTCTTGATTGTCATGATTCCTGCCCCTCATGTCCCCAGCCCTCCAAAATGTCAGGCTGGAGCCAGGCCACGATCACCTAAATGGCCCTCAAGGGCCTCTCCATCCCTCCAAAGACCCACTTGGAGTCAGACTTGGCGCTTGTGGCACCAGACTTACTCACTCCCATAGGATAACATTGGGGATTGGACTTGTAATGCATTGATGGGAACAAGATGGATGCCCCCACATATTTCAGTTCCAGAACTGCATGGGCAGTCTAGTCTTTTGGGTGTGTTTCAGCCCAGAGACACCTTGGATACCCAGAGACTATTTAATCCACGCCCAGGCTGAGAAACATGCTTTGCGTTTTCTGCACCTGCAGCATGACACTCACCGTGTTCGGATCGGTCTCCAGTAGGCCTGCATCTTTCTTCTGCGCTCAGCTCCTGCAAGAACAAGAACACCGTTAGGAACAGCCTTACCTTGCGGCGTTTCTGCCCATCATTCATCGCCCCTTCTGTTCTGAGGGCATCTTCGGCGGTATCATTCCCATCCCGGCATGTCGCTTCATAAGGAAAAGGGCCAAAAAGGCATTAGTAAGCATTCAGCAAATCTTCGCTTATTTTTAAAGACTGTACGAGCTTCAAACGCTTACCTAAATCCCAGCCACTCTGGGGGAACTATGTCTCCGGAACTTCTCAAATTAACAAGGGGGTCCTGGGAGTCTCTCTGCCAGACATTAGTCCTGGTTACGAGAGACTTACCCAGAGTCTTTAGCTCACTATCTTTCACAGAGAAGAAATATCCCAAACATATCAGTTTTTGTCCTGCCCTGGGGCAGACCAGCACCGAAATGGTAGGCAATTCTCCTCTGAACAAGAGTACCAACAGAAACCCTGGACACGTGTTTCGGTCTGGTTGGACCTCATCAGTAGGGTGGATCTGTGCCTCTCTAAGAATAGTGAGCAAGGGGTCCACGTCCGGATTCCCCTAGTAACTTAGGGTGAGGCCCAAAGTTACTTACATATGCAAATTAACAAGGGGGTCCTCGGAGTCTCTCTGCCAGACATTAGTCCTGGTTACGAGAGACTTACCCAGAGTCTTTAGCTCACTATCTTTCACAGAGAAGAAATATCCCAAACATATCAGTTTTTGTCCTGCCCTGGGGCAGACCAGCACCGAAATGGTAGGCAATTCTCCTCTGAACAAGAGTACCAACAGAAACCCTGGACACGTGTTTCGGTCTGGTTGGACCTCATCAGTAGGGTGGATCTGTGCCTCTCTAAGAATAGTGAGCAAGGGGTCCACGTCCGGATTCCCCTAGTAACTTAGGGTGAGGCCCAAAGTTACTTACATATGCAAATTAACAAGGGGGTCCTCGGAGTCTCTCTGCCAGACATTAGTCCTGGTTACGAGAGACTTACCCAGAGTCTTTAGCTCACTATCTTTCACAGAGAAGAAATATCCCAAACATATCAGTTTTTGTCCTGCCCTGGGGCAGTCCAGCACCGAAATGCTAGGCAATTCTCCTCTGAACAAGAGTACCAACAGAAACCCTAGACACGTGTTTCGGTCTGGTTGGACCTCATCAGTAGGGTGGATCTGTGCCTCTCTAAGAATAGTGAGCAAGGGGTCCATGTCTGGATTCCCCTTGTAACTTAGGGTGAGACCCAAAGTTACTTACATATGCAAATTAACAAGGGGGTCCTGGGAGTCTCTCTGCCAGACATTAGTCCTGGTTACGAGAGACTTACCCAGAGTCTTTAGCTCACTATCTTTCACAGAGAAGAAATATCCCAAACATATCAGTTTTTGTCCTGCCCTGGGGCAGTCCAGCACCGAAATGCTAGGCAACTCTCCTCTGAACAAGAGTACCAACTGAAACCCTAGACATGTGTTTCGGTCTGGTTGGACCTCATCAGTAGGGTGGATATGTGCCTCTCTAAGAATAGTGAGCAAGGGGTCCACGTCTGGATTCCCCTAGTAATTTAGGGTGAGACCCAAAGTTACTTACATATGCAAAGTAACAAGGGGGTCCTGGGAGTATCTCTGCCAGACATTAGCCCTGGTTACGAGAGACTTACCCAGAGTCTTTAGCTCACTATCTTTCACAGAGAAGAAATATCCCAAACATATCAGTTTTTGTCCTGCCCTGGGGCAGTCCAGCACCGAAATGCTAGGCAATTCTCCTCTGAACAAGAGTACCAACAGAAACCCTAGACACGTGTTTCGGTCTGGTTGGACCTCATCAGTAGGGTGGATCTTTGCCTCTCTAAGAATAGTGAGCAAGGGGTCCACGTCTGGATTCCCCTAGTAACTTAGGGTGAGACCCAAAGTTACTTACATATGCAAATTAACAAGGGGGTCCTGGGAGTCTCTCTGCCAGACATTAGTCCTGGTTACGACAGACTTACCCAGAGTCTTTAGCTCACTATCTGTCACAGAGAAGAAATATCCCAAACATATCAGTTTTTGTCCTGCCCTGGGGCAGTCCAGCACCGAAATGCTGGGCAATTCTCTGGAACTTCTCATCCATCTGCAAGAGGGAAAAGACACTCCAGGTTAGCGTGGAAACATCTAGTGGCGCCGCATACCACGCTTACTCACCGCATTTCTTCTCCATAACCGGCATCCACACTGAAAACGTTGCGGCACCTAAAAGACACAGAAAAAGAACTCAGTTCAATACAAAAACTAAAGGGTTGCATCGCGCTCTCACTCGCCTTCCGCGCTACTCATCTCAGCAGCACGTCGCCATCCCCGGACGCCGGCCATCATCTAAGGAAGGAAAAGAACAAAGTTAGAGAACTGTTTTAAAGACTCATTATACTTACCTGTCGGACTCTTGCCAGTGAAGTAACTAGGCAGCAACAAGCCTGCTTCAATCACCACGCCCCTGCGCTGAAAGCAGTATGGAGAGCACACTTTCCAAGAAAACAAGGTGAGCTGTGGATCAAAGGGAACAGTTGGACCCCGGGGAAGAAGGGGTTCAAGCACACAGAGACAATAGGGAGTTAAACTCTACCAATCCTGTGTTTCACTCTGACCTTCCTCCTTGGGCTCTTCCCCATGTTCCTTCTACTGAAACCAGAAACCTTGGAGTCATCTTCAACTCCTCTCTCTCCCCTTCCTCCCTCACACTCAGTACATGGCATACAAGTCTCACTTTCAGATCTTCCTTCTCAAAGGAATTCACCCTTTTCTCACTTTCTCCCAGAGGCTCAATGTTACCCAAAACCTGGTTCTCTCTTGGCTTGACTATTGCAATAGCCTCCTCCTGAATCTACCTTCTTCCATTCTGTGACCCCTCCAGCTAATCCAGAATTGGGCAGCAAGTCTTATCCTTGGCCTTAAGCCCAGAGACCGCATCTCTCCTGCCCTAAAAAATCTTCATTGGCTCCCGGTTGCTGCATGGATTAAATTCAAATGCCTCTGCATCATCCACAAGGCTGTCTGGGCTCGGGGACCACACTATCTTTAACTTTATCTTACTAAATGCTCCCCCTCTAGACCACTACGTTCTTATGACACCAACTCTATGTGTGTAAAGCGTTTTGCTAAACAGAGGTCCTGTTACCTGAGTGCCAGAACAAAGTTTTTAATTTTAGCCTTCTTTTATTTTGCCTGTTGAATTTTAAACCTATTTCATTGTACTATTAATCGCACTTTAGAGTTCTTTACCTTATCCTTCTATTTCTCCTCTCTGCGATTTAAGGAAGTCCTTGTCGGCACGCACATAGCCTTTTTTACAAAAAGCTACAATTCCCATCGGTCTTGTAGTCCTTCATGCTCTTCAGTTCAAACTGACGTGCCGGCGCGAAGGAGCAAGCTGGTCTGTGCCAGTCCGTGGCCGGGCGTACGACTGACTGCTTGTCTTTTGCTAGCCATGGGGTTGCCAGAAGTTCTAGCTGCCATAGAAACAGCCAGAAACATTTTTAATTGCCCGTCTCCTTCACCAACTAAAATCACAATGGTAAGTCCCTCATCTACTGCTTCTACTGCAGTAATTCCTTTGCCTTCCCTCCTTGACATACGATCGCCTGCAGATGGCATTAATAACACAGAGGTTGGCTTACCTGCTCTAAATTCAGCGACTCATCCAGATCACTCAATGGGCCCTTATTGTTCCTTCTAATATTCCCTCCTGTGAAGAGGCTCTTCAGCCTGCTTTACAATCAGTTAGCAATTTCCTAATAAGTGCTCTTCCACTGGCCCTCGTAGATACCCTGCGCTGTGTGCTTCTTAATACCAGATCACTGGTAAAACACTTTGCATGAGGTTGCAGATTACATAGAACATCATAATTTAGACATCTGTTTGTTGATGGAAACTTGGGGTTCAAGTTCCACCAGTTCATCTCTTAATCTCTCCATCCCTGTGGAATATACCATGCTATAACAAGATAGACTCACAGGTCGGGTAGGAGGTGTCACAATGATATTTAAAGATACTTTATCAGCTTGGGAAATACAAGGACACATAATGGAGGGCATTGAATTTATGCATGTCAAAGTAGGCATGAACACGGAAGCTACGGTTAACCTCTTGCTGATCTATCACCTCCCATCCTTATCAGATATTTCTATCTACTCCCACGCCTAAAGCCAACCTCTCGCTTTATATTGCTTGGCATCTCAACTATTGGCTAGGCCACCCTGATGACGCAGCAGCCGCTGAGTTAGAAAGTCGCTCACAGATCTGGGGCTGATCCAAATTATCCATGCTCCAACCCATATATTGGGTCACACTTTGGATTGGATCTCAACCACTAACGTGCACTGTCATGATATTCAGACTTCTCTCAGCTCATGCCTTTGTGCATTTTTCTTTTACAGTACCGTTCCCAATTAACAACAAGCTTAAGAGCTCCCAAGTCTTCCTGGCACAGAACTTGAAACAGTTGACTTTAGAGAAAATTAAACCTCTCCTTGATCACATTGCTGCTTTTGCAGAACTAGGCTAGCCAGATTTCATGTCCTCTGATCTTACAGCCACTCTTGAACATGTAGAAAACTCGCTGGCTCCCCTTAAGTAAAAAAAGAAACCACTCGAGGGAAGAATAAGCAAATCCTGGTTTTACCCCAAACTTCAAAACATGAAATCCTTCCTGATTAAATTATTTTATGCCTGGGAAGCAAACCCAAATCCCATAGCCCTGGTGGATTATAAAATGGCCTCTAAAGTGTATAAATCGGCCATAGTAGTAGCAAAAAAGAACTTCCGCAATCTAAGGATCTCCCACGTAATCTCAGATTCAAAAGAGTTGTTTAAAATCCTGAAAGAGCAAGAGATCACCCCCCAGCCCCTGGCCTCTGCATTCATAAATGACTAAAATTGGTGTGAGCAAATCCAAAATGCCATGCTAAAAAAACTTACGGACATTCGAGATGGCATCACCTCTAAAAAAGCCCACCTTGCCGAAAACATCAGCACTGGTGAGCATAAATCTTTTGTCAGAGACCCTTCCATCCCTGTCTTGAATTTTAGACCTCTCTCAGTGGAGGAATTTAAGAAGGTAATCACACATCTCAAAGCCACTAAATGCAGGAGTGATCCATGCTCTTCTCTTATCATTAAGACCTGTCCACCTACTCTTTTGGATACAATAGGTACATTCATTAATTCATCCCTCGACACAGGTATCGTACCAGATGACTTGAAGCAGGCATGGATTACCCCCAATCTGAAAAAACCAGGACATGCTCATGATAACCCATTAAACTACAGGCCCATAACGAATACCCCTTTCCTCCTCAATATTTTAAACCGGATTGCCTATATTCAGATAGCCCATTATCTGAATCAATTCCCCATCCTGAACCCCCTTCAATCTGGATATAGACAGGGTTTCGGCACGGAAACCTCTTTGCTGGAGTTGAAGTCCAGGTTATTGGGTCGATTGGATAAAGGCCTCTCATCTCTTCTCATCTCTTTGGGCCAATCTGCTGCATTTGATTTGGTGGATCACGCCATACTTGCAGATCGACTCGAGGAAGTGGCAAACTTTTTTCCCTCCGCAGTTTGCTGGGTCAGTTCCTTCCTGGCAAACAGGGTAAGCAGGGTTTGTGTTGATGATGCAATGGCCCCTCCTTTTCCAGTACAGTACGGGGTACCGTATGGAGCCAGCACCTCACCATGCATTTATAATATTTTTATGGCCCCTTTTTTCACACATCTGATACAGGAAGGAATCCGATTTTCCAATTATGCTGACGATACTCTGTTATCCCCCTCACAGGCTCCCATTCTCAAGACGAACTTGAACTCAACAGAATTGTTACCATCATAGAGATCTGGATGATGCGCAACAACCTTCCATTAAATAGAGAGAAAACAGAGCTCATGATTGTTGGCTCGCCAGTGACCCTAGCTAAGTTGGATCCTACCTACCATCACTTTCATATAGGGGAGGTGAACATTGCACCTCAACCTAAAGTAAAAGTTCTCAGCGTAATCCTTGACCAGCTGCTAAATAGGGAATCCCCCGTGGGGAATACGGTATCAGCAGCTATTTACTACGACAAACTACTGGCCCACCTCAGACCATATCACAAGCTAACGCAGAATCAATTGCACAAGTAATTATAGGAGCGAAAATTGACTACTGCAGAAGCCTTCTTGTAGGAGTCGGTAAAGCAGTTATCAACAATCTCTAAGTGGTACAAAATGGTGCAGTAAGACTAGTTATCGGGCTTACTCATCGTGCCCACGTCTCAGAGGCTAGACGCTCACTGCACTGGCTCCCAGTGGAGGCACGCAATACCTTTAGACTTGCAGTTATAACTTTTAAATGCAGATTGAGGATTAGGCCCTCCTACATGCAAGAACATATTAGGGAAAAACCTAATTGTAGAATTTTGATGGTCGAGTAATCGGAATTCTCTTCTTGCTGAGATGTAGAACCAGTAAGGCACAGACGGGAGCTTTTTTTAGTGCTGCTCCCTTAACATGGAACTCGCTGCCGCCTGTATTGCGAGAACACTCCTCACTTCCCCTCTTCAGGAACGATATTAAGACTATTATTTCACTGACCAGTCCATGGAGTCCTAACCTGCTTCCCTTAGCTCTCAGCCATTCTCTCAGAGGCGTCCTCTTATTCTAAGTTTCTTGTTTTTGTTGCTCTCTGTCTACACCCTCACACGTCAGGGTACATGGATGCGCATTACAAATAAACTAAAGTAAAGGGTAGATGGTTGATCACTTTCCTCAGCTGGCTCCCTCATATGGAATAGCCTCCCCCTGCCTCTGTGCCTTGAGCAGGGCTTTCCGGAAGATCCTCAAGACCTTCCTCTTCACCTCCTCCTTCCCTTCTTCTTGTCTCTGCTAATCCCACAGTTGCTGTGATTGGTGTCCGGGGCCCTGATGAATCCTCGGGACGCCTTACCTCCCGCACCTAATCGGTATTCCCTTAGCACTTTCCTGGCACACCCTCCGCACTGGAGGATCGTATTTACTCCTAACATGGCCGTTGGCCATGTAGCACTCAACAGCCAAGCACTTCATCTGTGACTCACCCATGAGCCCTGTGGGGTACATTGACCTACTCCGCAGAAAAAATCTCATAGTTTTGCTTTTAAAGAATTCACAATTATATTTTTTTAACAGTGTGCTTGCTGATCACGTGCCAGTACTTGTTTTAACCTTGCGCAGTTTGACTGCAACCTGATTGTTTCCCTACTCGTGCTACCTGGGTAGTGGAACTACACTTCCCAGCAGCCTTGTAGTTTTCGGCTGCCTTATCTGTTTAAACCCGGCGCGAACGCGCCGGCGCGAAGGGGGCAAGCCGGTCTGTGCCGGTCTGGCCGGACTATAAAGTCCACTCTGAACTACCTCCTCTTTTTAAAGGAACTCTATTTTAAACGCTGCCGTAATTCGCCGCATCTGGTAATTTTAGCTTTGCTTTTAAGAAGTCTCACATAGAAAAATCTCATAGTTTTGCTTTTAAAGAATTCACAATTATATTTTTTTAACAGTGTGCTTGCTGATCACGTGCCAGTACTTGTTTTAACCTTGCGCAGTTTGACTGCAACCTGATTGTTTCCCTACTCGTGCTACCTGGGTAGTGGAACTACACTTCCCAGCAGCCTTGTAGTTTTCGGCTGCCTTATCTGTTTAAACCCGGCGCGAACGCGCCGGCGCGAAGGGGCAAAGCCGGTCTATGCCGGTCCGTGGCCGGACGTGTCGGCGCTCGGTGCAATTCCGAGTTGGGACCATAATCTTCCTCTACCCGACCCACGGGCTTCTCGAGCTCACCTGGTGCCCTAGTGCTTTGGTAAGCGGGGGCGAGAGACATGCATGCACCAGTTGTAGACACACAAGTGAGCCGGAGGGACGGGGAGGAGGCCATTAGCCATGAGAGGGAGGGGAACTCGTCTGTTGACACCCCTAGGGATGGTATGGAGAAGTGGATGTGCCTGAACATTGGTCTTCTCAATACACGCTCCCTAACCAAACACGCCATCAACATCAAAGACATGATATCCTCCAACAATTTCGACATTCTCTGCATAACAGAAACCTGGCTCAAAGACCCAGTAGGGCCTACATGTGAGCAGGCCATTCCAGAAGATTACACTATTTACTACGACAACAGAGTACAGGGTAGGGGGGGTGGGGTAGCAATTATTGCCAAGAACAGCCTCAAACTTTTTAAGGTATCTGTAGGTTTTAGCGGGTGCGAAGCACTACACCTCAAACTGATTTTCTCCCCCAACAATTGTCTCAACTTGATAGCTATCTATAGACCACCATCATTGGTCTCAGATTTCTCACTGGAACGTTGCTCTCACTTAAACACTTTGAGATCCGTCAACGCGTCTTTGGTTGCTATGGGAGACTGGAACCTCTGGCGAGGCAATAAGAGGGACAAAGGGGCTATAGCATTGGAAAAAGCTCTGAATAATCTCGATTTCAAAGTCCTTAATAAAGATCCCACTACCCCCCAGGGAAACCAGTTGGACTGGCTGTGTTGTCACAACATCTTCTTACAAAACTGTAGCACCACTCCATGCATTTGGAGTGATCATCATTTGATATCGGCCAACCTAAAGCTGCCCTGCTATGCACATAAGCAAAATCCTCACATTAACACAGAAATCAGAAATTTTAAAAATCTAAATGAACTCCAGCTAAAGCCTTGCTTGGAGAAAATTCTGTGCTCTTTTCAGGATCAGGACTCATGTGCCGAATTGCTAGACAAATATAACAAACACTTACACGAGTTAGTAGAAACCGTGTCGCCGCTCACCACCAAACTAACTAGGAGGAACAGTAACAACCAAAAATGGTACACACCAGAGCTTCTTCTATTGAAGAAGGAAAAACAGACTTTGGAAAGAAAATGGATCACAGATAAATCGGCGGATAGTAAAGCGAGCTGGAAAAGGAAGGATAGGGAATATAAAGAGAAAATTAAGTCAGCCAAGGCTAATTTCTTTAACACAGAAATCGAGCATGTTGATAACAATACAAGCAAACTCTTCAATATTTTGAAGAGTGTAGAAAAACCTGCATCTCTTACTCCCCCATTTACGCCATCTAAGGAGAACTGTAATATGGTGCTCAATGCATTCCAAGCCAAAACGGAAAAAAGGCGAGACAAAACATTATTAAGGCCAGAACTTCCTCAAATCAGGAGATCTGCCCCACCGAAGGGAATGTATCTGTCAGAGAACAACTCTTTAAATTTGACCCTATCTCAGAAGCAGATATGCTAGAGGTGATGAATAATATGAAACCTACTACCTGCGCAGAAAATATCCTGCCCCCTGGTATTATTCTTCAACACAAGGATATATTTGCTCCCATCCTCCGGAGAATAGTGAAAGCTTCATTTCATGAGGGCACGGTGCCTAAAGATCTGAAGAGAGTCACTATCACCCCACTTGTTAAAAAAGTGGGACTAGATCCCAAGGATCCCGCAAATCTTCGTCCCATAACCAACTCGAATTTTGTTCTCAAACTGTTGGATAAGGTAGCCACACAGCAACTCCAACACTTTGTTGAGAACCAGGAGATTCTGCACCAGCAACAATCCGGCTTTAGAGCATCCCACAGCACTGAAACAGCTATGCTAGACTTGCAGAATCAGATGTTGACTATGCTGGACGATAACAAATTGGGGATGCTGATGCTTTTAGACCTTAGTGCAGCGTTTGATTTGGTGGATCACCACCTTCTCATCAAGGCGCGTAGGGAGAACGTTGGTTGCTCGGAGGGAGCTATCGATTGGCTCCTATCCTTTCTTTCCAACCGCCAAGCGAGAGTACATTGGGGTAGCAGTTTCTCCGACCCATGTGACATCATATTTGGAGTGCCTCAAGGGGCTAGCTTATCCCCAATGCTTTTCAACATATATATGCGCACTTTGTGCAGCCTTCTGGTGAAAGCCGGAGTGTCATTTACAAATTACGCAGATGACACCCAACTCATATTGGAGTTGGGGGGTAGGAATCATGCCACGGACAGTGAAGTGCTCACCAAGGTTTAAAAATTAATTGACGACTGGATGCAGGCAAACTGGATGTGCCTGAACGACTCTAAAACCGATTGATGTTGTTTGGCTCCAGTCGTCAGTTGGAAAAACTAGGGGCAGAGTACAACTTTTTTCAAATTAAAAACGCCATTATCCAGGTGGTTCCCAAGGTGAAGACTCTGGGTATGATGGTCGATTCAGTCGTCGACTCTCACGCCCAGACTAACTTCCTCCAAAAAAACTCAGCATACTATCTCGAAAGCAATCAAACCACTGCTTAATGAAGTAAACAGGGCAACGATAGCCAGAGCCATTATTCTCTCACGGCTCGACTATGGGAACGCCCTGTTGTTGGGGGCCGCATCCAAGGATCTATCTAGTTGTCAGGTGATCCAGAACAACGCGGTCAGATTAGTGAAAAATCTGAAAAGGAAAGACCATGTTACTGAAGAGAGGCTTGCTCTGCACTGGCTCAGAGTAGAAGAGCGCATCAAGTTCAAAGCTCTCTGCCTGGTACACAAGTGCCTTTATGGCACAGCGCCTGCCTACTTGAAAACACACATAGTGCCCTACAACCCCAGCAGAAACCTACGCTCGGGTGGAAAATGCCTCCAGCACGTGCCCAAGTTTAAGCTAAAAACAGGGCTGGGCAGATCCTTTCTTGTGCTGGCTCCTAAACTGTGGAACAGCGTCCCCGAATCCCTTAGGTCTGAAGTTAATCACTCTGCTTTTAGGAAGATGCTGAAGACACACCTCTTTAGATGAGATCTTGGGCGTAGGACTTCTCTTAGAGACCTCGTTACGCAATAGCTATTTGTACCCATCGTCCGTCTCATACGTGTTGTCCGTCTTGTAGTACCAGTGTTTTATGTACAAGCGCCCTGATGCCCTCGGGCTACCGGCGCTATATAAAAATTAAATACATACATACATACATACAGAATTCCCATCCATGATCAAGCTGCATTTCAGCAGTCAACAGCAAAATGGCTGCGCTGGCTCCTTGCAGTTTTGCAGCTACAAAAGGATGGCTGCACCATCTTGCCAAACACCTATTGGGTGAGTTGGAACAGGGAGCACACTGAGAAAGGGGCCAGTGTGTATTCTTGTGTGCACCAAAAGAAGTGAATTGAAAAGCAGTGCTGCTCTGCTGCTTGCTTCCCATTGAAAAGGGAATATTTTACCTGAAAAAGGATGCTGCCCTGACGCTATTTTCATCTCTTCATCATCACACTACTTTTACTCAGTGAGACTCTGCCATGCACACCCATATGCAGATTGTGCTTCAGCAGAAGAGAGCATTATCTGTGAATGACAGTCCTTGTCAGGCCAAATCTGAGAAATCAAAAGAAGCTTACTTTCCGCTGCACAGGAAAATGCTTGACTTTTGAGTTACAAAATGTCAAAAATCAATGCTGCAAAAGAGACCCTGGCTCTCTGAGCCTATGTCAATTTCAGTGGATCTGCATCTTAAACAGATTGCTGCAAAAGACAAACTGACTGGGGCTGCAGAACAATGTGGGAAATTCCTATGGAACCTTTTGAAAGGAACATGCCAGCGGGCTTCATTACGTGTTTAAATGTACTTTTGCAAATAAGAAATATACCTGTTTTAAAAGTGTTTGTTGGATAAGGCCCTGTCCTGGCCTAGCAATGTAAAGAGATTTGTGCTGGGAAAGACATATGGGATGTTTTATTCAACAGGCTTGCTTCTGATGCAAAACAAAATAAAATAAAATCAAGAAATAATGGCATTGGCTACAGTCAGGAAATCTGCCAAACAGGTTTTTCTGCATTGGCTCAAGGGACATTTGGCTGACAACAGGAGTGGCCTAACCCCCGAAAGAAGGAGCCACAATAGATTCTAGGACATATGCATGTTAATTGCTACCTTTGGAACACTTTGAATGGACCAGAAGGCCGCATATCACAGGCTCGTCAGACTTTTGTCTGTGTTCCACGCTGAGACAATAGATTCTGGGACACCTACCTGTGAATTGGGGAAGTGGCAAAAACATTCAATCAAATTGGGAAACCCCCCATGGTCACCCTGGACTAAATTTACAGTTGGTGGTAGCTGAGAAAAAAAAATGGGCAAGGTTGAAGAACAAAAGTCAGCCCCATTTGGCTCAAGATACCATTTGATGAATAAACTTTTCAGACTGTTAATACTATAACCGGGCAGCTCAGAAATGTAAAAGTTGGGCAGTTTAAATGTGATTTCCGTTGTTTTCCAACAAGATATCGTGACTGTCCATAGCATGTATGGGACACAAACGCCAAAAAAATGTGAATCATTGGGAAAGGACATATGATGGAATGTTAATAATTAATGGAAAGATGCCTTATGATAATCTATACACATGTCTAAAGTTGTAGAATTTTAGGTTGAATATTTCTCACTAAAAATCTCAGAAAATTATTAAACGGGCGAAACAAAGTCCTACAAACATGAGAATTGGACTGCCATGCTCTGCATAAAATATGCAATCTGCCTATGCAATTTGTTAAAATGCCACAACTGTAAAAACGTGCCATTTATGTGAATACTGGGTTGGGGCAAAATTAACTGTAGGAGGTTCTGGACATAGTAAACCCACATCATAAAGCTGATGTCATGTCCCTAAAAGTCCAACCAGCTGACAGGAAGGTAACAATCACCCCTGTCCGATCCAGTTGTTGGAGGCGTGCCTAGCATAAGCCTGCCCCACCATATAATCCTATAATGTCACCATGCCTTATAAATAAGGAAGCCTGACAGAACTCTGGACACTCTCTTCTGAATTTTCCAGCACCTGCATATCCAGATATTCCAACTTCACTCTGCAGGATTGCAGACCCCACTGCCAGAAAAGGGATAATTGACCCAGGCCTTCCTATTTAGGCAGAACCACCCTTCAGCACTAAAACCCCATAACAAAATCCCACTAACTTCAGGGAGAAAGGGGAAAGGTGGCTGAGCCAGCTTTGGGATTCTCCAGTGCCGCCTGCTTGCACTGCTTACCTGCTCCATCCAACTGAGGCGTCGCTGTGCCGTGACCAGACCTTTGCCCAGCTGCCATTCACCAGGAGAGCCCGCTATCCAGTGACCAGAACCTTTTGAGTACAAAATTCGGGTGGCTGTCCCAAATTTCAAACTCCAGCACTGATTGTGAGTATTTCCCCATCCCATAACAACATATAGCATACCCCATCTTGACCCCTTTGTCTTTGCCCTATTTTCTAAGTAATCCTATCCATTCCCTGATAACTTGTCTAAACTGTTCTAATTCTCTGTGCACCCTGCCCTTGTTTTTCTAGTGTTGGCTCCATTCTTTCATTCACCCCATCTTGTAACTCCTTAGCAATATTTTGATTAAATACATTTATTTCCCCTAGAAAAGGGGTGCACTGCATGAAGGGTTACAACTGCAGTATAACTTTTATGTTCATGGGTGGCATTCCTCTTTTCTAGCCATTAATTCTCGTGTAAGTAAAATTTTTCCTTTTCTTCCAAACCGATTTTCATTTTTAACTGCTTTATTTTTTAAAATCGAACCTCATTCCACCTTGAAAGTCTCAATCAATTCTTCAGCTGTAGCCATCCTTTCACTTCTATATTGTCCGTGTGGTGTGCCTCTATCCCCAGCCCAAAAACCGCATTCCAATTCAGAGTATTTCACCCATTTTACTGTAAAAACGTTTTTGACATTTAAAACTGCAAACTAGAAAAATGCAACTTTTGCATGTGTGATTTGACTGCACTGTGTTTTCATTATCAGCCAGCTTTGTGAACTGTATGCCTTTGGTGATACCTTAACTTGTAGTTGCTAGTGATATGACATCCCTGAGACTGTGATAAAACATATGTACATCATTATTTAATTACACATATAATTCATTATTTGTTAAAATCCGAGTGTCATTTTAGGCCATTGCAAAGGGTTTAAAATCTGTTTAGCCTCTTATTTTGTCTAATCTTGATTCTGTTTGCTGCCACATATCCCTGACTGCCTGCTGCTTATTTCTATCAACTGAGAATTAGATCAATTGTGGGTTGAGGGAACATTGCAGGGGGAAATCGTAACTCTGGTGCTAACTATTTTAATTGAAAAAGTGCTCCTATTCATTTGTCCTTTGGATATGTTCTTGTAGAAGGTTATCCAGGTGTATTTCAGTGGTTTTCATTGTAATTTTCACCCTATTGGTGATTGCTGCCCAATATAAAAATTGTGTGATTTTCTTTGAAACTAAAATAAATATTGTGTTAACGCCCAACGGCCTGGTTCATGGTCCTTTGTGACCAGGGTATTTGTAAAAGGTGGTGTGAGACGGTCGGGTATCGGCTCAATTCGAATTCGTTGAAATTAAAGAAAAAGCATTCTAATTGCACGCTACATCTAAGGCTGAGGGCGAAGGTCCTGGTCCGGGGTGTGACGCCTGGTTAGAATCCTTCACAGCCCGCACCCTGCTGCATTTACTCCCTCTGCTCTTTTCCTTGCTGCACTTGCACGTTCTCAATGCTCTACTCACAAGGTATAGTAGGTTCGTCCTTAACTCCTTTACCTTGTGCGAAACATGAAGGCGTCTCACCCGCTAGTCCCCGGGGATCTGTCATCCAGGTGGCCAGGACACGGCCATCGCTTTTGGATCAAGTTCCTGGGGGTGGACCAGTAGGGGGGTGATCACCTGGATGAGGGGCCCTCTCGGAGTGGTAGGCGGACACCGGAAGGGTGAGACGCGGTATCCCCTTCCCAATAACACCTTTTCCCCCATAGGAATTCAACCTCCCCATCCCTATTCAACACAAACTCTTTCTCAGGGACAGTTCACTGTGAGCTAACACCAGACCCGTATACCTGACATGTCCCAACACCATGGACAGGCAAGGTCAGCCAATTATGGGTTATTACATACACCTGACTTCCATCACGCTTCACCAGACGGATAAAAGGAGGAGCACGAAAGCACACTATGAGCGAGGCAAACCACACGAGGAAACAGCAGTTCCAAGATGGCAGTTTAGTACATGGAGAAAGAGAGAGCGACCAGAGAGAGTCGCAAGGAGGGAAGTACCTGTGAACTCTAAAGACCGTGGGCCTCATTACAAATCGCCCGGTATGTAAACAACGGTGGCGGTAAACCCACCGCCACCGTTGTTTCCATGCCGGGCGATCACAACTCCTGCAGGCGGAGGCGTCAAACCCACCAGGTCTGGCCTGGCGGGTTTAACACCACCCGCCTGCAGGCGCACGTGGGAACACCAGCACCATAACGAGATGGTGCCGGTGTTTCCATGATCCCGTTCCCATTGAGCCCTATGGGATTAACACCATTCCGCCTCCGGAATTCCCGGGACACCAGGGTTGTAATGCCCTGGTATTTCCGGGAGTCACGGAGGCGGAATGATAATACGAGTCTGGCGTTAACCAGCATGTTTTACCGCCGGACTCGTAATGAGGCCCTGTTACTTTCATGTGCCTTGGAAAGTAAGAAACCGAAGACCAGGAACTAAGGCTGATCAAACCTGCAAACTGTGTTGTAGGTACGTGGGGCTCTCCCGCGTCGCTAACCCAGGTGGGGAGGAGCGATTGCCGTTATTGTATTGTCCTTGGTTCCTACAACAAAGCGGCATCAGAGAAGACAGCACCACCGATGAGCCGGAGACACTGAAATCAAATCATCTTGTGTTTTGAACCAGGGTTGCAAGCACCAACATTGTACAAAGGGAACAGTGTGAAAGGCATTTGCAAAGAGGGACGCAGAGATAATTTGAACTTCGCAATTGAATTTTGGGAGGCGAGCAAAAGATACCATACACATAGTGGTCCAGCGCCATGTGGGTGCTCATTCGAAAGTCTCTGTTAGGTATCCAACTGATGCAGAGTGTGAGTAAAAAGGAATAAGATCAAAGTGGTCACGCAACGGGTCAAGCTAAATCCTGTGCACATTCGAAAGTCTGCGATAGTTTAAAGTGCTCAATTGGTCCGAGCCCGGCTGAGAGAGACTAATCGAGTGAAAGAGAGGGATCCGAGCCCAGCTGAGGTGGATCCGAGGTGAACCGTGAGTCACCCAAGAAAGAATTATCTGACGTACTTGGAAAGGGATCTGAGCCAGACTGAGGGGGATCCAATCTTAAGCTTTTGTTGTGTAAAGGAATCTGAGCCCGGCTGAAGGGGATCCTGGGTGAACACCCAGAATTGAATACTGAGTAGAGGAAAAGAACATTTTCGTTTTGTTTTGTGTAACAGGCCATTTGAGTCGGGACTTGCGAGAAGAGAAGAGACTTGAACCCAGAAGGTTTTGAACTGTGTAAATGCAACTGTATCCTCGCGCCCCAGAAGCCAGAGTGTGTGATTTGCTCAAGTGAACCTTGCCTGGTGCTGAAAACGTTGGAGGCCAACGACCAGAACATCCCGACTTATCATTTTGTGAACACTTCTTTCTTTTTCATGAGCATTCCCCCACATTGTTTGCATATTAGTAGTAAGGTTTGGCTACAGGTTTTTGAGTATAGGCCCTTTTAACTGGACAAGATTGCAGTATGACTGCATTATTATTATGTGACTGTCGGCGCTTGCTCGCATCTGTAGATTTAGGTTTAAATAGGCATTTATCTCACCCTTGTGAAAGTTCAATAAACACCCTTGAACTGTGGCCACTTGTGTCTGTCTTACTGTTGATTCCATGCCTTCCTTACACCCTCCACTGCTCTTATTAATTATTGTGTTATGTAATGTATTTCACTCCCCTGTCATGTCAACCCCCCCTTGCCCTGTGGGCGTTTTGAAACTGTATTTTAGTTAAAGGCATACTCTAGTAAAAAATGTTATTGTCCCTATGGGTCGGCCATGTTTTTTTAAGGCTAAGTGGCTCGATTTTAGAAAACTTTCCTATGGACCTTACCCGGGTTTTCGTCCATTAAACGCACGCGAAAACAAGCACCTGGGAGCCGCCATTTTCTGATAATCCTATCTTTTCCCCGATCGCCCTGGCTCACCTGCTTTTGCGGCACTAAATCAATTCCACCGCCCCTGAGCCTGACATTATCAAAACATTCATATTCCCCGCCTCTCCCCGTGACGTTACTGTGCTGCGTAGGCAAACGCGCCCAGTCGTCTTCTGCGCGACTCCACACAGAACCCGGAAACCAACACAGATCAACTCACAACACAGCGCGCCACAATTCGGAATATGAAACTGTACTTTACAATGAAACAGCAACACGGTACATTTGGTAAAGTACATTTATTTGGCATCAAATGTTTAGAGAATATTCATATGAACTCCGGAAGACATTTATTTTCTTTTATCTGTATCCGCAATAACTGTTCCGTTTCATCTTGGGTCACGCGCTGTTCCATTATGGCACACAGGGTGTTCATTTTCGTAAAAAGAATCACTTTGGAAGCACGGTGAACCGCAAGGCTGTTCCATCAACTAGGCACTAGTCCAGCCTAAAGTTTGTTATGTTACTTCTAGCCACTAGTACAGCATAAGGGCATGTGGGCCCTTGGCGATCGTCCCATAATATGGTGATCGTGCTCCAGTTGTTGACACGAAGCTGCAGGTGTCTGCTGAAGAATCCGTCCGCCGGTGTCTCAAACAGGTGGCAGTTGCAGAACGGGATCAAATACCTGTTAAGAAAACAAATAAATGATAATTAGTCTCACTAGCCGAACTTCATTAATATTACTCATTTCATTCATTACGGCCGATCAGAAACTATTTGCTTGCAAGGGTAGTTCAATGGAGTATGTTCTTCTCTAACATAAATGCGAAAAGTAACGAGATAAATCTAGGGCAACACACAATGATAAACGACACTCTACATGCATGAGGAATGATATGATATATGATATGGCATTTGTAACGCGCGTATACTCAAGTGTTTCTAGGCGTGACGAGGCAGGTGGGGAACAAGGGCAGACAGACAACGATCCTACTAGGCCAGGTGTTTTTTTCTGATCGCGCATGGGGATGGGCTGTACAAGGATAGTTGAATACAAATTAAATAATAGGGCCAGCTGGTGGCAAGTGCAAGGTAAATGCCGGGACAAGGGGCTGAAGGATACAGAGACAGTCCCGTAGTGCAGGGAAAAGTGGCTGGGCCAGGGAGCCAGATCGGTGACACCAGTGAACCTGCATGCCCATGTGCCCACTACAAACAGTTTCAACATCTTTTACAGTCATCATTCATTCATTTATTCATGCATCCATTCACTAAATCTTTATACCGGTATAATAGCGTGTAAAGATTTACTTACATTATATTTGAAATTTCCATTGTGTCTCTTCGTAATGCAGTCTGTAAAGCGGACCATGCTCTTAACAATGATTTTTCGTATACTGACCTAAAACTGAAACTCGGTCTAGTTTCTGAATTTTCTGCCTTATCGTCTCTTACGTTATTGCGCACTCCCTTCAAATGTAGTTCTTTCTGCATGGTCCCTGTCTCAAGGTCAAAAAACAATAGACCCTTATACTTCCAGTGCGACTTGTGGGCCTCATCTGTGCACTGTCCTTCGCATTCTTTATTTGCAACATCACATAGTATAGGCATCTGTGAGAACTTGAAGTTTAGAATCCGTCTATGTAGTGCGCCTCAATGTGCAAATGCGAACTGGCTTCTCTCCCAAATGCCACGGCCTGCTTGGCTGGCGTGTTCTAAGTGCCCCAATTTTGTCCCCGTTGTCTGCGAGCTTTGCAGCCTAAATTGAAACATTTAATTTTTTGCGGAAGGTCAGGGAAAGTATAAAGTACCACAGGAGTTGAGTTAAAAGTGAGATTTATTGTTTGTTTGTTTGTTTTATTTTTTGCAATACGCAAGCCTCCCCTCTGTTAACAGTGCGCAGCATTTACATTTACATGAGATGAGACATGAGAAAAATATATACATACACATATGTGAGGTGAATAGAGAGAATTCAAAGATGACACCCAGCTTCTTCGCCACCCATGATGGTGAAGTTGGGGGTTTGGTTTACTGGTACACTGTACAATAACATTTATTTACAAAAATACAATCCTATTGCAATTATTTAAACCGCGATTTGTACTTTACAATCAGCTGTGCATCGGGTGGGCATGGCACAGTCGCAATGTTTGGTGGCAATGGATCACTGCTCTGTACAGAAACGTCCAAAATTCCATATCTGTGCTTCTCTAACACAGCAACAATAAGGCCTTTCACAAAGTCGAACTGCATTTCATCATAGACTGGTTTGATCACCCATTGCTTACTTCGTTTTGAAAACACCTTGGTGTAGCGAGGCATCCTTACTTTGCCCCTAGTCCTAGATTGTTCACGTCCAACATTGCTGTTATGGGCCAAGACGGCTAGTAGAGTGCGATGTTTCATGCCCCGAAAGCTAAAATGCAAGCGTTTTGGCCTGTACTTTAGGCACATATTGTGGAACACCTCCAAATCTCCTGTGTGACAGAATTCTGTCAGTCCTCTCAAATCTCTTGATAGAGTTTTGTCGAAAACAATCTTCTCAATGGCTTTGTGTGTCGGTGATGATGGAATCAACCACTTCTTCTTCCGTGCCTCCTCTGGGGACAAAGGGCCATGTTCACATTGGTGGAAATGTTCATTTGCTGTCCAGCGGTAAACGTTGGTACAGTGGTGCATCAGTGACCGCCATTTTTCAAGTAGTATTTCCACTGACCCCTCGCAAGTTTTTGAGCTCCACCAAAGATGGTTGGTGATAGAATGTGACCACTGCAAAATACTTTCAAAACCTTTTTTTTTTTCCTGCAGCCGAGATTTTCTTATTGATTGATTTAGCAAGATGCCATACGTCAAATTGATGTTTAATATGTGGGAACTGCTCTCTCATTGTCTTGGCAATTGAAACGTGTCTATCCGTGGCTATGAGCTCGATGTCCATCCCCCTCGATTGTAGATGTTCCACTGATTTTATAAATCCTAGTTTCTCCATGGCCACTGAGGATGTACATTGTGTTACCTGCACGACCTCCGAACTCACAATTTTCTTACTATCCATGTCCTGAAAGTGGTAGTTGCAGTACTTGGCAGAAAACCCAGGGCTATCGCACTGTCCATCGCCGGCTAGCCTGAATCGTTTGCCTTCGAATGTACTTGCTAGAATCAATTGTTCAATTCTCCAAGCATCACTAATGGCCGGAAACAGATAATCACGTTGGTATGTGTAGTACAGCGCACTAGAAATGAAATGGAGTCCCACAAACTGAAAAAAAGCCTCTAACTTTCTAAAACTGGAGCCACTAAAAAGTGATGCAGCTGCACACAGTAGATTGCCTTCTGGCAGTTTCCCCAGCATTGGTTGTGCAGACCATGAGAACCTATGATTTAATCTACAGGCGGCTTTTATTTTGACGTTAGTGCCTTTCATTTTACGAGTCACATTAATCAATGGCTTCCCACATACTTTCCCTCTAACGGAATGCACACATTTCAGCATACTTATAATTTCCATCAAGCAACTGTCGAATACAATGTATTTGCTCTCTTTCATTAGACTGTCATCCTGCGTCAACGTTGTTTCAGCTTTTGACGCTGTGGAGATGTCAACACATTGGAAAGTAATATCGCTGCTATCAAGTATTGTTGCGTCTATGGATGCTGCGGCTGGTTCATTCTCTCTCATTTCAACATCTGCTAATTCAACATTGATGGGAGAACACAACAATGTCGACGTATTTTTTGGTGGCAATTTTTTGGCTGGTGTAAATTGATCTGCAACTACTTCAGAGCTATCTCCAATACATTCAATAACATCTTCTTGTAGTGGTCCGGTCGCACAGTAGCTATGGTCCAATGCAACTTTGCTGTAGTCTCCAAACAGAGCTAATTCATGTTCTGGCCATTGGACATGAGCATCTCGAGCCTGAACACGCCTCGCCTCAATTAATAGTTCCTCCATAGTGTACATGGTCTGGCAAGCCACATCTCTCATTCGCTTCAATGTCTGTGTGTGTATAGTTCTGATGCCCACGGGTAACTGGAGGAGAGATTGGAAAAGGGATGTTCAGTTTAAACACAAGATGGAGTGTAGTAGAATTGACTAGAAAAAAAACATAAAATAGTCCCCACCACAAAAAATTTTTTAAAGTTATTAACTGTTTGTAACTAACCTTTTTTTGTTTTTTTTTCTTTGCAACTTTTTTGACTCGACCTTCAACATCTGCACGCTGTAGCTCCGATTCGTTTCCGCATGTCCTCCCTTCCTCTTGCGCTGCAACGGGTATATTTTCTGTATCCGCATAGACAGCAAGGAATGAGGCTCCATCGTCTCCTTGAAACATAGTACTTTCATTACTATGTATCAAAATATTGTTAGCATAAAACACGTGAGGACGAACACACAGGTACATCTCAATAGCCAAATACGATTTAAACATTGTGTGCAACAATCAAACGACAAGTATTCGACCAGTGATGATCTATTTCGATGGAACTGTCAGTATCCATACCTCCGGCTCTGCATGGACAGCCATGAATGGTTGTATTGGAGAGGAGGCATCCGCATCTCTCTGAAACACAATACTTGCATTAGTATGCTTTTCAATATTGGAAACATAACACACACTTGGGGTCGACGGCACAGGTACATATAAAGAGATAACTGCAAATGATGCATTGTCCAAAAGAATCAAGGAAAATCCAAATATGATCACATTTCATCGACTTATTTCAACGATTCCTTTACATCTGCATCATCTCAATGAGATGTTGTGATTGAGGTGGAAGCTCCGTCGTCTCCCTGAAACACAGTACTTGGATTAGTATGGTTTTCAATATTGGAAACATAACACCCACTTGGGGTCGAACGCACAGGTACATATAAAGAGATAACCGCGAAAGATGCATTGTCCAAAAGAATCAAGGAAAATCCAAATATGATCACATTTCATCGACTTATTTCAACGATTCCTTTACATCTGCATCATCTCAATGAGATGTTGTGATTGAGGTGGAAGCTCCGTCGTCTCCCTGAAACACAGCACTTGCGTTTATAGGGAAGAAAGTATAGCAAATGGAATCACGTTATATGATCACGCATGATGGAGCTGTCAGTATCCATACCTCGTGCTGCTGAAGAATATCTATGGATGTTGCAAATGTAGTGCGCACTTCCGAAAGCTGTTGCGCCGATTCGTATACTTGAATGTCAGGCTCTGCATCAAGTGTAGGGGTTGACGCTCCATCGACTGCCTGAAACATAGTACTTGCATTAGTGAGGATTACAATTGTGAAAACATAACATACACCTGGGGTCGACAGCACAGGTACATATCAACGGCTAACCACGAATGAAACATTGTGTAGAACAATCAAACGACAAGAATTCCAGCTCTGATGATGATGCTCGATGGAGCTGTCAGTATCCATACCTCCTGATGTTGAAAAACATCTAGAAATGTTGTAGATGTGGTGGACGCTTCAGCATCTCCCTGAAAGACAGTACTTGCATTAGTATGGATAACACTAATTATAACTGAAAACAAACACCAGTGGACGATAACTAAGGTGTATATCAATTGGAAAGCAGTAACCAAACATTCGGTAAAATAATTACACGATAGAATAAAACTATTACTTGACATGCATAAAACAAGTATGTAGCGGATTAGCCTAATAAGATTACCTGATACGCGCTAGAAGTGGTTGATAGCTGCGACCACGTCAAGGATGTAGAATGTTCTTGCTTCAGATTCAAGGGATAGTCAAGAAGTTGTAAAGGTCAATTAATGATTGATAATGAAATGCCAATATTGAAAATAGCCATGTAAGCCGACAGAATACTTGAAAAATGCTCAATACAGCACAGTTCCCTGTCCCCATATATATATACATTGCGTTTGTGGGTTATGAAATCGAAAAAGAATATATTGATAAATGTCATTATTCAAAAAACTATGCACTCATATCAATATCGAAATTATTACAAGGGATAGAACACTTACAATATCAATTAATCCATTCGGCTACACACTACCGCAAGGCCGAAAGCTAAATCCGGACACTTGACTCACCGGTGGCGGAATGTGGACGAATAGAGTGGGAATAGCGTTTTCGAGCAATTTCCGTGTAGTTCGCCGTTTATTCTTCTTTGTTACCCAAGAAGTTGTGTACATGTCCAAGGAAAAGTGCCGGCTGCAGATGCGGTATCGATCGCCCCTCTTGTCCTCTAAGACTTGTTGGACTCTACTTTCCAGCTCATCCAGTGGATATCCGCAATGTCTGACCCATTCTCTTATTCGATCGACAGTTTTCGGGAATACATGCATTGTAGTTCCTTCAGATTTCGCATGGGTCTTCGAAGGGCAACCGCTTATCGAACAGGCAGGCATTGTTGATAAATCTGAAAAGTAAATATCGACATTATTATACAATCTTCAAGAATAAAGATTTGATACAAAAGTAAATGAATCATACAATGATCAATGCAAGGTTTGTTTTGGTCGCAGGAACTGTACCAGTTCATTATGTGCAGCTTAGTATTTGCATAAATTGCAGAAATGTATAAATGATGTGACTAAAATCTGAACATGTGACTCATCCCTTGGATGTTCTGTATTGCACGAGAAGGAAACATGCTTACATCATAGACTGGATCCCCGAAGGATGCAATTCCATGACCATAGACACAGATGAAAATAAATAGATCTATTGATAGCATAGCAATGGAAACTCTAGTCAATAGCAATGAGACCAATGAACATAGCACTATTGTGTACTCTACTCGCAAATAGATAGAAATTTAAAAATCTGCGAAATATGACTAGGATACATGGCCTTACCTTGACCAACAGTCGGATTCAGCAAGCAGAGTAGTATGTTGCAGGAGAATAGGTGGGTGGCCACAGGTAGCACACTGATGGGTTTGCTCTAAGCGGTCACAGAAGTTCACGGATAGCACGACGACGACCAGATTAGCGTAGATCTCGGTGGTTGCCAGGTAACACGTTCAGGAGTTGACTTGCAAAGCACAAAGATTTCTCATGAGACATATCAAGTGGTTTATAAAGTATTTGGAAGATGGGTGTGTTTGTGAATGAATGACGTATGTATGTCGTGGTCTTAGGGGGGCGGCCTGCTTCAAGGGGAGGCCTGGCTGGAGACACGGGGTCTGGGGAGGCCATGTGACCGATGGCCCCTTGGCGTGGGACACCTTTTGAAGTGTACATGTAGTTTGGCACCTTGGCCTTTCGCGCCCCGGACAGCCCCCCCATGCCAGCGAGCATCCACCGGCGCGAACCGCCTTTGATACAGGGGGGTGGGATGGATGGGCCTGGGGCGTGCAGATAAGGCACGGGAAGACTGCTGAATGGAGACACACTTATGTGGATTGCAGGGGGGCGGCCTGCTTCAAGGGGAGGCCTGGCTGGAGACACAGAGTCTGAGGAGGCCATGTGACCGATGGCCCCTTGGCGTGGGACACCTTTTGAAGTGTACATGTAGTTTGGCACCTTGGCCTTTTGCGCCCCTGACAGCCCCCCATGCCAGCGCTCATCCACTGGCGCGAACCGCCTTTATATCAATATACAGTATATCGCCTTTATATCAATGATAGTATATCGTTGCTTATCAATAACAAATGCCACATACCGGAGATTCTTGTGAGCACAGACCCACACTTCAACCGGTGTATTATAGTGGTCAAGACCCTAAGGCCTGTATAATCCAATGGTAATTGTTAGGATAGATATATGTGTGACTTTCATAGAGACATAACCTACTGAAAGACTTTGAACAAGTGTTATTTAGTGCATGCATTATCGAGAATATGTTATGTTAGCTTAGATAGATAGTGACCACCCTGCTTCACAGCGACCAGACCTTCACCCATTCGGAGCACAGATGTCTGACGTCCATCCTTGAATGGAGACACACTTGATTCATTTAAAAAATCGAGACAACCGTTGTTAAAATATATGTGGTGCTTTATTTTGTATCTTATTTTCATGACACAAAAATACACGACTTTAAAGATTATACAGGTCAGGTTGCAGCACAGCGAGAGAAAATCCCCTGTACTGACCCCTGTCACTCGGGAACGTTTCTCTAATGGCACGAACGGCACAGGCGGGTATCACTCTTCGAACGCGGTGTCCAAGCCTCCCGTGAAGCCACCATGTAAAGGAACGATAGGCCACCAGCCTGTACCACCTGTGAAAAGGAATGAAACAAACTGTTTTTAAATGACCCAGATAAGTTTAATAAACGTTTGTTGTCAATGACAATTCTTGTAACTAATGGCATTTTACACGGACAAATGCTATCTAGACAATGCACACTATTCAACGCCTTACATGCGTTACAATGATATGTAGATGTAATTTTGGATATAGTAGAAGAACATGAAATAGGAGTGGCATGACGAGCAGAGTATACTTACTCGTTACTCGGATTACGAGGACGAACAGTTGCTCGAAGTTCGTGCATAAGCACCATCAAGATTCTCAACACGGCCCGTGTGAGGCAGGCTGCCCTGAAGTCTGGCAGCTCGGTGATGCATTGCGGTCGTGGCTCGCCTTCCGAAATGTAGGCCAGGCATCCCGAGTTTTCTCGGCAGCAGCAGTTCTCGTCCTCGGTTGGCATTAGCTCGCACCGATTGCATGTGCACCAGGTGGAGACGCCGTCCATGCGACTAGGCCCAGGCTCTTCATCTGTTGAATCGTCCTCCCAACTGCCGTCCGAATCCCCATCGTTTTCACGTGCTTCCCTTTCCAGTAGTTCCTCCTCGGTATACTCAGGCTCGTACATGTAGGGCATTATTATAGCCATTGTGTGGTAAACAGAGTAAAATAATTTACCGAGATGGTACAGGTGTTCACACGGGCTACAAGCGGCGAAGGTAGCTGTCCAGAGCACTGAAACGAGTCACAGAATACTCAAAGTAACACAGAGAGAGGAATGGAATCGAAAACCTGCTGCTGTGTGTTGTGAAACGGTCTGTTTATACTTATTGAGGAAAGAGGCGTCCTGCCATTTCCATGGCGACACGTCATTAGCTGAAGCGAAGCGAATGTTGACACGAGACGTGCTTTGGCGTTGGGAAATGGGCGGTACGAGTCTGCTGATGACAGGCTCAGGGGCGGTGGAATTGATTTAGTGCCGCAAAAGCAGGTGAGCCAGGGCGATCGGGGAAAAGATAGGATTATCAGAAAATGGCGGCTCCCAGGTGCTTGTTTTCGCGTGCGTTTAATGGACGAAAACTCGGGTAAGGTCCATAGGAAAGTTTTCTAAAATCGAGCCACTTAGCCTTAAAAAAACATGGCCGACCCATAGGGACAATAACATTTTTTACTAGAGTATGCCTTTAATGTATAAGCGCCTAACAAGCCAACAATACATAAGTAAATAAATAAATAGTCCATACATGGTGAAAGTTCAGGACCACAGCCAGTCTACCCACGAGTGGTCCTCGTACTGAAATCTCCCCAATAATGAACCAGCAAATCCTCTAGAGATCCACAAAGATCCCGAGAATAACAGCCAAGGAAGGGACGGCTGGTATGGCCTTACCTAATGCGAGTGTTCATGGCAAAAATAGAAGTTAAAAACTAAAGTAAAATCGCGCATATTTCTCCCAGAGAAAATGACTGCTCTCGAAACATGTCTGCAACAATGTACTCTGGACAGAGGATGCAATGCTAGAATGTTTTGTCCTCAAGGAGAAACAGTACATGTGTCCAAAACCAAACATTGCATTGCACAGAGGTCATGTGTATTCCATGTAGGAGGACCCCGTTCCACCCATCAAGCATGGTGGTGGCAGTGTTGATGGCTTCTGGCTGTTTTAATGTCTTAGAACTGGGCAGCTTGCCACCACACAACAGTGAATTCTGCCTTATAGCAGAGGATTCGAGTGGAGAATGAGAGAATGTTAGGCTATCGGTCAGTGAGCAGAAGCTGATCTGAAAGTGATCCCAAACATACAAGCACATATTCAAAAGAATGACTGCAGAATAATTATCCCTGCTTTTAGAATAGCCTAGTGGATGTGTAGCAGTAAACTCCATCCATTGTTGTCAGAACGTGAAGCGAATAGTCCACTCAAATGTCAGCAAGTTGAAGTTCTACAAGGAGGAATACACCGCAATTCCTCAAAACCAATGTGGGAGACCTGGCAACAGCCACATTTACTTGGCATACATTTTCCCACATGGATGTTGAGTTTTAAAACCTTTTTGGACAAATAAACGTTGCAATGTTTAATGTCGCGATTGTTTTAAATGCGTAATCTATATCTATGTTATGATCTTGGTGCTTGTTTTGAATCGGATGGATGATTGGCGATTATTGCTATCTGTTTTTTCTTTTCCTATTTGTGCAGATGGAAGATATCTGCCTCCTCCACCACCGTATCCTGGGTCTGGTCCTGGGGATGCTGCCCCACGTCCTAATGTACAGTGGAAGTAAGAGAACAACTTGCTTTTGTAATCACTGTTTAATTAAATGCATGTGTTTTTTTTCAAGCCGATGATTTTCAGGGTTTTAATGTGAACGTTGTCTGCTGCCGGGAACGTTGCACTGCAGGAAAGTCAATTCCTCTTAGAACAGCAGTACTGTATATAAAGCTGGGAACAGCAGACCCTGCTTGGACACAGTCGTTGATCCCGTGATGCTAAGCATGTTTTCTGTCGATATTAACGGAATAGGCAGGCAAGCAAAGCATCAGCGACCTAAATGCCCTACCCACACACATTTTCTATCAGGAAAGCACCGGTCCATCTATTTTGGAGGCCTTTGACTTCAAAGCCTAAGCCGGTACCTTTCAACTGCCCTGGTGCGCAGCAAAACCTCTTCCCACCTATCCAGAGAGATTGTTTTACTTGATTTTTCAATCCAAACAAATGCTGAGGCTGCAATGAAATATGCAGTCATGAAACAATGCGTTTACATAATTCGAGACACCCACCTGCATGGCAGACTATAATTCGAGATACCCACCTGCATGGCAGACTGAGTGAGTGCAATCTACCAGATTTGCACCAACTACCACTATATTTAACTACAGTGTTCAATCAACTGGATAACCTTTTGCGACATGCATTTTATTTTTAATCCAAGCCACCAATACCCTCTTTGCACACCTCGACGTGTGTGCTGTAGTTTTAGATTGTGTTGTGTTTTGTGTTTTTGTACCGATATTCTATCACTCTCATTCAGTTAATTGCATTCCATTGTAGCCTCTCCGAGTCCATTTGCAGTGATGTCTTTTAGAATGTCATGGGACGTGTGCAATCCATTTTCTTTTATGGGATTGAATGCACCTCTCTTTATTCTTAGTATGCAGAGTTGATCATATGTTTATATTTATTGTCTTTGCACTTCATATTGCTATGCTTCTTGGTCTTTATTGAAGAGTACATTTTGTATTAAAACTGTTCTATTACTATTGACGAACTGCATCTGGGAATCTGTAATTAGACTCTTGTTTGCAGAATGCATCGGCTCCAACCATGTCTTCTAGCTGTAATGGCTTTAAACTCCAGCTACATTAAATATGATAAGTGCATTCTCCCTTTAAAGATTGAGATGAATAAAAATACACTTTGATGCTCTATTTGTCTATTGCTCCCTAGTCGCTTAGATTGGAGCCTTACAGTATACCTTCTTGCTTATTGCATTCCCCGATGTTGGGATAAAGGATCACATGTTGTGTACAGCCCATTGACGCTCATGTTGATCCTTTCCATAATTTGACAGCAGGGACACAGTACGTTTGCACTCAGCGGTAGCCAGGACCACTCCAGCAAATATTTCATCATTCGCACGGTGGAGTACAAATGTGCAGGGCAACACGTGTATGCCACCTTTTGCCCTACACTTTGGCACTCTGCATTGCAAAGTGAGTAAACGTTGCCTGACATGCTTGCATACCAGGCAGCATTTACTTTTAATTGTGAGCACCGCTTTCCATGCTTGCATGGCAAGTGGCCCTCACAATGCTTCTCGACATCAGAGCATGTCGGGCAGCGTTTAATTGTAATTATACATGCTGCCTGCCATGCATTCATGGCGGCCAGTGCGTACAGTGAATCCCAATGAGGTCTTCCTGCTGTTTGCTGGTACATAAAGCAGGAAGACCTCATAGGGATCTCCAGCATTTGAGCAGGCATGAAAATCCTTGTTGGTGCAAATACTGGAGCATTTGTATGGTGCAGAGGAAGGAAGTAAAATTATTGAAAATGTGGCCTGGTGTGAATGTCCAAAGTTAAAATCCTGCAATTGAACATGATCTCCATTGAGTACAGATCTATGAAGCTGGGAAAGCAGATCAGTGATATGCTTGATCTGGCGGCAGGAACGTCTATTCACAAAAATGTGGCTGGCAGTGTAACATGTACCTGCTGACATCACAAAGCCCTTGACCCTGACAACATCACAGGAAGCAATACCATATGGCCTTTGGCCCTTGTGACATCAAAGTGACTTTGCACAATTTTAAAAAAATATAATAAAATTATATTTTCAACCATGTATTAAGTATAATGCTGCCCTAACATTTAATGGGTACAGATATGATATGTCTGCGACGCACCCAGCAGAAGCATCCTAAACTAGGATCACTGCTTTTTTATGGCAGTACAGATTCATAAAGATAATCACTGCCATCTTATAACTGTTAAAGCCTCAAATGCCAGGTATAACCATAGTATCCGAAACCCTGCAAAATATGATAAGCACAACCTCACATACCGTAATAGCACCATCTTATGCCATGTTACGCCTCATACAAAACATATTGTCATCGTATGCAAACTGCAGCCTCACAAGCCCAACTACTATGAGCATTCCCAGTGCAGTCTTTGTCACCCAAATACCACCATTGTTTAGGTAAAGCCTAAAAGGCAAGATACATGATTCAGCATATTTGATTTTTATAGTGCAAACTAAACTGAATCACTTTGGGTGATCTCAGTTTGAGAAGTTAAGGGAAATGAAGCCCTGTGAAGTAAAGTGATTTGCCAAGAATTGATTATATTGGTAAAGCAGAGGAGATGGGATTTGTGCCCGTTTCACTTTCTCCAATTTACTCACATCTTTCATCTTGGCTGTAATTTAACGCCAACATACTAAGATTTCAGCTATGTGTTCTTTCAGGAGCAGCAACAATTTTTTGCGCTTAATAAAGTCGACGTGTGAAGCACCAAACCACATTCTAAATCAATCAAAAAATGTAAAACAAAAGTTTATCCATACCTGTTGGGGCCAAAACAGACATTTTATTGTGATTGGATGCAGGCGGAACACATTAACTAGTGGTATTCACTCAATTCACTGAGCTATCCCCACCTATTTCTAAGTCCAGTCTATGATATTACAACCTGTAGAGTACAGTTGCTTTCTAGTTAGGAGCGCACCTATCCCTGTATATAAGTTTAAACAAGTGATAAGGCTTGCCTTTTTTGTCGTTTTCCAAATGGAAGTTGGAGAGGCAGAGATGACCCTGATCAAGATTCTTCTAGGAATTACGTCCAATTTTAAGGCAATACCAGATTGAATCTAAGTCAACCTTCTCTAGTAACATTTTAGATCAGATCACATTGGAAGATTGTCTTAAAGGGATAATGCTATGAAAAATGTTATTGGCTAAAAAGATGGCCATAATCAAAAATATATATAAAAAATATCTTTAAACAAAGTTCTTATGTAGAGTTTTGAGCAAATGAGGCTCAAACTCAAAAATTTCAAACACTAGGAGGCATCCATTTTGTGAAAAGGATGAGCCGCCTTTGCTTGTGTTAATTTCTGCCCTTGTGGCGCTAATGAAGCAAAAGCTAGCCAGCTGTAATACACACATGCTACCAGCAGATGGATTTTGCTTCATTATTGCCAGAGAGCACAGGTTAACACAACCTGCTGCTGGTAAGTGCTTTACATTTAAATCTTTTTTGAAAGCACTGCAAAATAAATGCTGCTGTTTTCTTTCTAATTTAGAAAGAAAACCGCAGCATTTATAACGTTGTATGTATGTTTGCAATGCTTCAGCTTTGAGTCTCCTGGGCTTCCCCGACCCGGGTCGGGGGAGCCCAGGAGACTCAAAGCTGAAGCCACAGCATTTAGAAATACAACAAAGTTGTATTTCTGACTGCGCAGCGTCGGCTTTGAGTCTCCTGGGCTCCCCTGGGTCCCATTTTCTGTTAGTGAGGTCGTTCTTGGGTTTTACTCTGTGCGTTGAGACAGGTTTGAGCCCTTTGTTTTGCCCTTGGCAAGCTTCAGCCCTGAAGCTTCCCCCTGGCTCCAGTGTGTCTGGAAGGGCAGGATCTGAGGGAGGATCTCGAAACTCCCCTGTCCTTTGTTTCTATGAATGCCTGAATGCAAATAGTCCTGATTGGCTGTCTGGCTGTCCTTTTAGGACAACCACCCTGCTGTGTGATTGACAGCATAGGCTGTGCGTGAATGGGTGAAACCTGCTTAAAAGGCGAGGGTTTTGGGACTACGGGCAGGGTCGACCACTGGGAGAAACACCCAATGAAGAAACTGTGAACAATGCTTGCTGCTACCTCCTGGACCTTTGATTTGCCCGGTGACAACCTTCTGCTGTGCTGAAACTCTTTTTTCACCTTGACAGAGTAGCTCCGGACAGAACAACTTCTCCCCTTGGGTTAGTGGGACCAATTAACCCTGAGACGACCTCCATGGACCACCATCCCGACTTGCTGTGCCTCTCTGTTGCTTCGGAAGCCAAATGCCATGGGTCGAGTGTCCGAAGTCGAGTGAAACGTGAGCAGCAGTAACAAATCCAGCTAGAAGCTCTAGTAGTCTCTTAAGGACCCTCCAGAATGCAGGAGCTCCAGATCCAGAGTCACCTCGCCAGAGTGCAGGACCGAGGGAGTGAAGGAAGTCCAGCTGATGTCCAAACATCCGCATCAGTGTTGTTTGTTATGCGTTGAAACCGTGAATTTGCCGGTGAACCGAAAAGAGCCCGTAGCTGCTGACAACCTCCCAAGTACCACCGCAGGAGCCCTCTAGACGTCCTCCCTCTTGTCCCCATGACTGAGGCTCAGGAACAAAGGTTTGCAATGCTGTAGCAAGACAGAATCCAGCTGGACCACTCTTCTTCTAACCAGAGGTACTGTTTAGGCCTGAGGTTCTTACCTTATTGCCTTTAGCCACACTCTTCTCATTTGAGAATTGCATTGGCTTACATTTTACAAGTTGATTCCAACTCTCTTCTCACAGGCTTAACAGCTTGTGACCCTCCTAGTGATTTTTCTAAGACGCTCTAACTTTGATCTAAGAGGTGCATCAGATCCATAGACTGTGTCCCAAATGACTTTGGTTGTCCTGGTTCCCAGGAGACTCTTATAACTCCATTGACTTTGATATTGTTTGCCCCTCATAGGTGTTAGCTTGTTGTGTACTGGTACAGCTGGGAAAGGCTTATCTATATTTCTTTGGAAGACTTAGTTTTCCTCACATTTACAGAGAAACTGTCATGATATGATATGATATAGCATTAATAACGCGCCTATGCACAAGTGTTACAAGGCGCGACGAGGCAAGAGAGGGGGAACAGAGGGAAGACAAAGATAGCGATATTACTAGGCCAAGTGAAATTGAGATCACGCAAGTGTGGGGGAGAGGAGAGAGTTTACGTGCAGGGGCAAGAGGGAGGGGCACTGCAATACATAAGATCAAAAGTAAGAATAAATAAAATAAGTAAAACAATAGGTAAAGGTGCGGCCAGCTAGTGGCAAGTGCAGGGTTAAGTGCAGACCTCAAGTCTTGAGAGCTTGTGGGGACTAACCCTTTTGCTTCCCTAACCCTTTTTTTCTACAACATCAGAATCTGCAAAGTTTAATAGTTTAATATATAAATGCCATTACTGTCCTTGTGATTGAAGTCACCTGCGGGTGTAGGAATTGTGTAAGAAGCATATCCAAAGATTATCTTGATTCTGAAAAGTAATTTTAAAGTATATTTACATTGTTACAACAAATTGCCTTTTATAGTAAGCATATTTAAAAATTGATGTTAATTAAATAAATAACTATTTATAACAGAAACCTTGAGTGTAAGTGGTACTTGGCTGCTTGTATTTACGGATTTCATTTGTACAGCTCTACAGCTCACATTTAGCCCACTTGAGATAGGCCTGGCTGTTCAGTCACACTACCAATGTGTGTAGTACAGACCTTTACCAAAAGGTGGGTTACCTAATACCAAGCAGACAAGTGGTGTGTAGTCTCACACAGTGTGACTGCACCAAATCTTACCCAACAGAGTGCATGTTTGCTTTGTGGCTAATGCATACACTTGTTACTGCTACAATGTTAGTTTTGCTGCTTTTGCTATCTTCAGCTTAGATTTTCTCCATGTCTTGCTGTATTTTCTGTGGTACCGCTGTCTCGGTGAGTAACGTTTGTCACCTGCGCAGTATTTGGCTGGGGAGGGGCAGAAACTATGGATGATTTATTCATCCGCCTCCCAACACTGATGTGACATTGAGCTTGTAGGTACTGGCTTTCGGTCAGTGAGAATGTTTCTAAATGACTCTTCACAATGCATAGTCTTGGCTATGTTAGGTAAGATTTTCATAGCAATGATACATCTTCCTGACCTTTGCCAACCTCAGTACCTGTTGCTTTTACTGGTGGATTATTTTTCCTTATACCTCTGTGAGTAGGAACCTTTTTCTACTCTCACAGAATCCTTTGACAACTTTTGGGCAATAAGTACCTATTGTTGCTGAGATGTGCCCTAGGGGCTCCCCTTTTAACTTTCTTTGGCTAACCTTGTGATTCTTTGGCTAACCTTGTGAGGACAACAGTTTGGATCCCTTTTTCATTTCATTAGGTGAGACCAGCACCTCCCACCCTATATTGAGTGCTGGGGAGATACTGAGTATCCCCTTTTTCATTTAAAATGTAACATTTATGTTACAAGGACAAACTTACATTCTAATGGCTGGTGGCAGTGAACCTTTTTATTAATTCAGTGCACCTTAACCGTGGGCTGTTTGCACAGTCCCCAGTAAAGGCACCCATGGCTGCTCATTTGAGAAAAATGGCCCCTGTCTAGTTTCTTTTCGCCATTTTAGTGTTCCTTGTCCTTTCCTGTTCCTTTCCCTGACATCCAGGGTGGGAAATTCCTTTGTGGGATTTTTATCTTCTGTGGGAGACCTGTGGACACCCCGGCCAGGCTCCAGAGTGTCTGTGAAGGCAGGAAGCTAGGGAGGAGTTAAAAGTAATTTGTCTTCCAGCCTAAGTGTGCAAATCTAGTTCAAACTGGGAGGCTGGCTGTCCTCGAAGGATTGCCAACCCCCCCAAGTTTGAATGTTGCAAGGCTGTTTGATTAGCTGGGTTACTGCATAAAAGTCAGATCCTGAAAGCTGAAGAGGTAATCGACCACTGGAACCAAAACCAAAGAGGAAGATGAAGATGTTGCCGCTGTAACGATTTCCATTGACCAGAGAGCCTGCTGTGTAACCGGAGCCTGCTGTAGCCCTTCCTTCCAATCGACCTGGGGACTCCGAAAACGACAAACCTGACCCAGAGCCTTGTGAAACCACCAGACACACGAAGACCAGCATTCTTAACCAACCCATGCCATGCTGCGACCTTGAGGGGCTGCAATACACCAATACTCTGGTACCTCGAGCCATTGTGCGGTGCACAGTCTTACGAATTCTGAATCTCACTGAAACTTCGTGGGCATCCTGCTGGATTTCTAGAGGCACAAATTTAGTCCGAAAAGTCCCTTCACCGGAGTGCCGGACCTTGCAAACAACGAGAATCTGACCAGCAATGTTCTGTTTTCTTCTGTGCTCCTGAAAAAGGCGTCAAATCCACATAACCGCATCCAGCCACGAGGAAAACCTTCCCTAGAGCCTTCCCTGAGATCCTTGCTGCAAAAGTCTTTCCAGTGTTCAGTGTTCTTAATGAAGGAATTCAACAACCAGGTTTTTGACTGCAGATCCTGACGTCCTTCTGCTGCAAAATCATCTGTGCTGAGGCACTGTGCTGGCTTGGGTATTTACTTACCTTAAGTCTTGTAATTCCTGTGTAGTTTTGGGATGTTTTCTGTGATTGGGAGTGCCCTCGTCCAGTGCCCCCAGGCCCCTGCTCGAATCCTCGTAGGGTGTCTTCTGTGAAGCCCCTGGAGCCCTGTCAAGCCCCTGGACCCTCAACTAACTCTAAAGTAAACTACGTACTTGTTCTAACATTCTTCCTTAGGAACTCTGACCTTTGCTACTTAAGAACCTATCCTGACTTGCCTGTTGGACACTGGACCCTAGTGACCCCCCATCTGCCACTGAGAACACTCATGCTCCAAGCATAAGGGTAAGACTTCCAAGGATTGGGCCTTATGCCTAGAAAAGAAGTTGGTTGGTAACTGTAATCTGAGAGTGAACAGTTAGAAAAGTTATTACTTAGCTTAGAAATGTTCTGCCAACATCTTTTTTTCCTTAGAAACTGTTTTACCATTCTAATAGAAAGTGGATGCAAGGTTATTTTACTCACTGGTAAATTGGCTGGGCGTCTTTCCCAAAAGTAATGTTGTTCGCTTCACTGACTATTTCTTTCAGAGAATAGGTGTATAGGTTTCCCAACTGGGTCTTGCTTCCCCTGACTTGTTGTTCACCTGTCCAGAATAAATCTGCATTACTTTTTACTTACCTAGAATAACCTTCAGTCATTTCATGAAGTGTAACACTGGGTTTTTCTTTCCCTGGTCTGTTGTAGACGGACACAAAAACAGTCTGGGGTGTATCCCTGCGTTTAAGTTGCTGATGGCTCCTTTAAAAAGTGCATAGGTTTTACTTTGAGTACAATTGTGTTATCCTAAATTAAGTTAGTTATTGCTTCCCTTAGTCTGTGAACTGAAAAGCAACTGTAATTGAATAGTACACACCAAGGTCCAACTCCCCTAGATTAACTGTGTTATCCTGAATCAGAGTTATAGGATTATACTGTTCCTAGAATCTGCGTTTCAATATATCATAAACGTATATTGTCCAAGTGACTTACCATGTGATTTCTTGCTGAGCATCACGGTTTAACTGACAGGGTCTACTACCCTTGAATTACTTTAAAGTAATATGAAATTAATTTATGGTCTTACTCCCCAAGAATAGGTGTGACCTATACTGAATGTGTTGGATAAGGTCTGACTTCCCTAGCAATACTGCTATTTTCTAAATAAGTGTACTTTAAAGCATATTGCTGTTTTTTATAATTGTGGTTATATAAAATGTGATAGTACTTCTTTCCCCCAAGATTTACCTGGGCCTACTTGTATTTTAATAAACCATTTATTTTTACAATACAGAGGCCCTCATTAGGACCCTGGCGTTAAGGGGTTAACGGCGCCGTAAAAGGTGTTGGCGCCGTTAAACCCTTAACGCCTGATTACGAGGTCCCTTTGCGGGACCCGACCTTAACGGCTGGTCTAGACCTGCCGTTAAAGTAGGGGCCCGCAAAGGGACTCTCGAGGTAAGTAGGGTACCGCAATTTGCCCAATGGGGCATGAATGTGAATGGGGAAGGGCCATGATGGCATGGGGAATTACCGCCCTTCCCCATTCCGCCATGGCGGACCCCGGCATCGATCATGGTGCTAATAGCACCATGGTTTTCCGCCGGAGTTCTAATGAGGGCCATAGTGTTTCAGTGTTTCTTTGGACCATTTGTCGTAGAATCGTTGTGCTGATTCTACAGCCCTCTCTCCCTCCTAAGATAAGCTGCTCTGTCTATGCTACCATTAACTCAGGTGGTACAGCTTTATACTAAGAGTGGAGTCTTGTACTGCCTCAGTTGAATGGTTTTACTAAGTGTGGGATATATTTACCCACTCAGCAGTACTTCCCCCAAATCACTAAGCTGCATTTCAGCAGAAACAGCAAAATGGCTGCGCTAGCTCCTGGGAGCACCATTGACTCCCACCAAAATTGCGTTTTGCAATGACGAAAAGATGGCTGCACCACCTTCCAAGCACTTATTGGCCAGGATGGAACAAGGAGGCACACTGAAAAAGCCTGTCAGTGTGTTGCTTACATGTACAAAATAAGGGGAGTGAAAAAGCAGCACTGCTTGCTGCAAGGCCAAAGTTCGCAGCGAAAAAGGGAATATTTCATCTTCAAAATGATGCCGCTCTGATGCTATTTTCCCCTGTTCTTCATCACACTACCTTTATCAAAAAGACCCTGTCATGCCTAGCCATATCCACATTGTGCTTCAGCAGAAGAAAACATGATTCCTGAATGACAGGCTCTGTGCCAGCCAAATCTGAGAAAATCGACTAAAACGTTACTTCAGCTGCATGGAAAAACGCTTAAAGGTTTGCTACAAAATGTCAAAAATCACTGCTTCAAAAGAAATGTTAGCTTTCTGTGCACATGTCAATTTCATGCAGACCTTTGCCTTGTACAGACTGTTGCGTTAAAGAAGCTGGCTACAGCTACAGAACAGTATTGGGAAGTCAGATGGAAAAACCGAATTTGAAAGGAGATGCTAGCAGCTGTCACCACATGTGTCAAAAATGCCTGTTTTAAAAGTACTATGTTGAACAAAAACTTATCCTTGCCTAGCAATGTGAAAGAGGATTGTGCTGTAAAATACATGTATGAGATGTCAACCTGGGAGAAATCGGCTCAAAACATGTTTCTGCTTGGGGGGGATGCTAGCAACAGGCGGCCATTCACAGTAGATCCTAGGACACAAGTGATAATTTCTACCTTCGCAGACTTTGGTCTGTTACCCAAGCCCTTACAATGGCACTCCTGCAACACCAACCTGTGAAGTCATAAACCTTCAATCAAACTGCGAAACCCCCATCCTCCCTCTAGGGGCAATGACAGTTGGGCAATGACAGTTGGTGGTAGCTGAAGAGAAAAAAAAGGGCCCAGGGAAGGAACAAGGATGCCCATTTGTGTCAAAGACTATTTTTTAAATAAAACTTGTAAGACTTTTATCTTTGCAACAGGACTTTACAAAAATTTAAAAAGTTTTACAGTTTAAATATGATTTTCGTGGCTTTCAAAGAAGATATCTTGGCTGTCAATAGCATGTATGGGACACAAACGCCAGAAGAATGTGAGTCATGGGGAAAGGACATATGATGGAACGTTAAAAATGATTAGAAATAGGCCTATGATAGTATGTACACACACCTAAAGTTATAGAATTTTAGGCCAAATGTTTCACATTAAAAATGACCAAAGATTATTAGAAGGGCGAAACATTGGTTACAGACTGCAAAGTTGGACTGGCATGTTCTGCATAAAATATGTAACCTGCTTATGTAATTTGTTAAGATGCCCCAACTATATAGTCTTGGAGGTAGGCTTAGCTCAGTTCTGCCCACCAATAATTCTGTAATGTCACCAGGCTCTATATAAGAGGTGGTTGACAGAAGTCTGGACACACTTTTTCCTGAATTTCCTGCGCTTGCATTCCTGATCTTCCACATTCATCTTGCCAGACTCCAGATCCCACAGAAAAGCCAGAGCATAGTTGTATCCTATCGCAGCAAGGCCAAAGCATTGCTTACCATTCCAGCAAGGCCTCAATCCTGAAACCCCACCAAAAATCCCAATACTATACAATAATAGGGAGAAGCTGTGGTATTTTTTTTGGGAAGCATCCTGAAACCAGCCTGGCTTTTGCCCACTAACTGCATGCCCGCTGCTACCCTGCCATTCAGTGACCCGAATTGCCCAGCTGTACTTGCCACCCGGTTGCCAGAATTGCCCAGCTGTTTGCTGTAAGGCTCGACTGCTGTGTGGTGACCAGACCCAGTTGGCTGTTCCAAAATTCCAAACCCAAGCGTGGAATGTATCTCCTCATCCCAGAGAAACACATCGGGCCTCATTACGAGGTTGGAGGTAGCCATGGAGCGATTAGCTCCATGGCTGCCTCCAAAACCCTACCGACTCCGCCCTGGTGAATGGAGCAATTACCGGTCCATTCGAAGGTTGGCGGGACCGGTAATTCCCCATTCACCAGGGCCCTTCCCCATTCCCATTGAGCCCCGAAAGGGCTCAATGGGAATTGGGAAGGCGCTAATAACGGTACTGCAAATTGCGGTACCGTTATTAGCTCCAGAGTCCCTTTGCGGGTCCCGTCCTTAACACCTGGAAAAACCAGGCGTTAAGGGAGGACCCGCAAAGGGAACTCGTAGTAGGGCGGTAAGGGATTACCGGCACCAGTGCCCTTACCGGTGCCAGTGATCCCTTACCGCCCACCGTGTAATGAGGCCCATAGTCTCCCCATCTTGACCCTTTTGTTTTTGTTTCCCTCGCTAAGCAATCATATCCATATAACTTGTTAAAACTGTTAGAATTGTCTGTGCACCCTGCCCTTGATTTTTCTAAGTGCAAACGGCATCTCTCTTTTAATTTCTGTCTGGTGTAAATCATAAGCCGTTAGTCATATTTTGAGTAATCAAACTAATTTCCAGTTAAAGTTGAGCGCTGGGGTGACAAGCGATTAGCTCCATGGCTGCCTCCAAAACCCTACCGACTCCGCCCTGGTGAATGGAGCAATTACCGGTCCATTCCAAGGTTGGTGGGACCGGTAATTCCCCATTCACCAGGGCCCTTCCCCATTCCCATTGAGCCCCGAAAGGGCTCAATGGGAATTGGGAAGGCGCTAATAACAGTACTGCAAATTGCGGTACCGTTATTAGCTCCAGAGTCCCTTTGCGGGTCCCGTCCTTAACACCTGGAAAAACCAGGCGTTAAGGGAGGACCCGCAAAGGGAACTCGTAGTAGGGCGGTAAGGGATTACCGGCACCAGTGCCCTTACCAGTGCCAGTGATCCCTTACCGCCCACCGTGTAATGAGGCCCATAGTCTCCCCATCTTGACCCTTTTGTTTTTGTTTCCCTCGCTAAGCAATCATATCCATATAACTTGTTAAAACTGTTAGAATTGTCTGTGCACCCTGCCCTTGATTTTTCTAAGTGCAAACGGCATCTCTCTTTTAATTTCTGTCTGGTGTAAATCATAAGCCGTTAGTCATATTTTGAGTAATCAAACTAATTTCCAGTTAAAGTTGAGCGCTGGGGTGACAAGGTTGGTTTCTCGAATCAACCTTACAGCTTACTGTGTCCCTCTTTAACAATATAGTCTAGATAATTTAGTTTAAGTCAAATTTGCCTTTCTCTCAAAACCGATTTTTCTTATTTTTAACTGCTCTATTTTCCTAAATAATCCATCCATAGATCTACAAATCCAACAAATGAAACGTAGTGATCACTGTATTTTGAAATTTGCTTGTATGATGGATGTGACCACATCTGACACCACCTACAAATTGCCTATAGAAGTGAATGCTGGGGGGAACCGTCTTCGAGTAAACGGAAACCAAATACACAACCTTGGCACTAAGCTTATGAATATCCTAGCTGGACAGGGAATTGACTACATTCCGCTGTTGACTGATTACATCATTGATGGCAATTCTTCCATGTGTTATGGACGATTACATAAACATCTATACAGCAAAGCCTTTCATGAAGAAAAAAAGTGCAGAGAGATCTGAGAGCAATAAAAAAAGGTATGCTGAGGAAAGATGTGCAAGAAGCGGTTAAGGCTAGACATGTGCAATATCGAAATTGGGCAAAATCTCACTCCATTATCATTGATCAAGACCGGGCGGAATTAATGCTAAACCTACTTGTTACTAAGAACACACGAGAAATTTGGCAGATCCTGAACAAGGACTGTTCGAAACATACACCTACGCCAACAAACAGAATCTCAGGAGATGCTTGGGTATTGCATTTTTCAACGATTTTTAAGAAACCATCATTCCAGACAACGAATATAAGAAATGTGGAGGAAACCCAATGGGCCGTCAAAATGTCACTGGATGAGATTGTGAGAGCAATAACGGCACTAAAAAACTCACGTGCCGCTGGACCTGATTTGATCTCAAACGTGGCGCTTAAAAAACATCCTCATGATTGGGCTCGCTTAATTGAAAAGTTGTACTAAAATATTGCAGTGTCAATGAAACTACCTGAATCATGGACCACTGCAATAGTGGTTCCAATTCACAAGAAGGGCAACCAAAACGATCCTAACAACTATCGTCCAATTACCCTCCTTGATACGATTGGAAAATTTTTCGGATCGAACCTACGCAAACAACTTGCAAAATGGGCTGAGGACTCCCAGATTATAGACATCCGCCAAACTGGATTCACGAAAGGTGTTGGGGTAGATGTTAATCCCCTAATCCTTACCATCTTGAAATTGGAAACGCTGAAGGCAAATGGCAAAAGTCATCTTGCCTTTGTAGATATGAAACAGGCTTTTGACAGTGTAAATCGCGGTTTACTTTGGGTAAAATTGGCAAAATGGTAATGTCCGGCAAAACTCCTTGAACCAATTATAGCACTTCATACTCAAAACTCTATGAAAGTAAGATTAAATATTGGCGGGGATCTATCAGATACGATTGCAACGCAAAAGGGAGACAAACAAGGGTGCCCTCTTGCTGCTGAGCTCTTCAAGCGCTTCCTAGCCGACCTGCCGAACCACCTTGCACAAGTTCATTGTTTTCCACCAATGGTTAATCGGATCCCAATCAGATGCATTATATATGCAGATGATCTTGTATTGGTGGACAGAACTCAAATAGGCCTACAGCAATTACTTGCATCCCTACACGAGTACATGGTTAGCAATGAGCTAACAATTAATACAGCAAAAACAAAAATTGTGTCAATTGGGAATGTAAAAAATAAGAAAGACAAATCATTTAGGTGGACGGTTGCTGGCGAATTTATTGCCTCTGTAGACTCCATCAGATATTAGGCAATCCAATTTAACAACTCGGTTTGCGAATACCATTGGGTGATAGAATTGAAAAATAAAATGCAGATGCTTGCGTTGCAAGGAGCAAAAATCAATAGAAGATACAGAAAGTTTTCATTGGAACCCGTCCTCAAATTTTACCTACAAAAAGTTATGCCAATCATAAGCTTTGGTGCTGAGGCGGGGTGGAATGTCAATGAGCAAATCTGGCATTCGTTGGAAGGGCGGTTCTGGCGATATGTGTTGAGACTGCCACAATCGACATCTATGACGGTACTGAGACATGAACTGTCAATAAACTTGTTACATACAAGAGTAATATGGAACTCTATTGCGGCAATGCGAAAGATGTCTCTAGAGTTTCCGTCGCCAGCATATCAAATATTTGGAAACGAGTATGATCCAAACAGCAAAAACCTACTCAGTCTTTGGTTCCACCGATTAAGGTCATTCTTGAAGGCAGCATATATTAATAATCAAGAGCTACTAAATCGCCCGCAACATGCCAAGAAGAGATTTGAAAATTGGGCATGGATCATAAATCAAAAATCTCGAAACAAGATGGACTCAATTAAATTCTTGGGATATGACTACAAAAAACTAAATATATACCCATGATATTTGATCCAATGTCCTTCTCGTCACCATCGAGATCAATTTCTGAGGCTCAGGACAAACAACTTGAAAACAAACGAAATGCTCTGGAAAAGAAAGGACAAGTCAATAAAAGATAATGTCTGTCGGTTTTGTGGAATGGCTATTGAAACTTCAAAACACTTGCTAATCGAGTGTGAACAGACTGTAATCCAACGATCACTACATCTTGGAAAGTTTGCTCCATTAGATGACGACATGAATGGGTGGTGGGCCAGATGCATCTCAGGGAAAAATATAAAACTTGTATATGCAACTGTAAACTATATGGACATGATCTTAAAAGTAGCTGTCTAATCAACTTCTAATTTGTGCTCGATTGAAAGATTGCAACATGTTAGAACAGAGTGGGATGCGTATCATTATGTTGGGATACTTGAAAGCAAATGCAGAGAACTTAGCTTTTTCTTTTTTCTTTCTTCTTGTCTCTTTTCTGTATTGTCCTTGCACTTGTCTCTTGTATATTTTGGATGTTATCATTATTATTAGATGATGTACAGATTTTTTTTTCTGTCTTTCTTTTTGAAACAAACGTTTTTGCCTGGTGTTTAAACTGTAGTTTCTTTCAAATAAAAAAAAAATACATATTTCTTTTCCTAAAACTGAACCCCATTCCACCCCGAAAATCTCATCCAAATCTTCCGCTACCCCCATCCTTTCACTATGATATTGTCCCTGTGATATACATCTGTTCCCCAGCCCAAAACCCGCATTCGAATTCAGTGTTTTTCACCTGTTTTATTTAAAAACGTTTTTGCATTTAAAAATGCTTCTGTGAAAAAATGCAAATTTCCAACGTGTGATTTGGCTGCACTGGGTTTTCAATTTCAATTGAACTGTATGCTTTTGTGATACCTTACCTTATGGTTGCTAGTGATATAACATCCCTGATACTGTGATAAAAAATATGCACAGCATTATTTCAAAACATATATAATTAATTATTTATCAAAATCTGAGTATCATTTTAGGCCTTTGCAAAGGGTTTAAAATCCGTTTTTCCCTCTTATTTTGTGAGGGAAGGTCGGATTTTGATTCTGTTCGCTGCCTCTTATCCCTAACTGCCTGCTGATTATTTGTGGGTTGCGGGAAAATTGCGGGAGAAAACCTTAACTTGGGTGCTATCTATCCTAATTCAAAAAGTGCTCCTATTCAATTGTGCTTTGGATATGTTCATGTAGAAGGTTAACCAAGTGTAGTTCAGTCGTTTTTATTGTAATTATCACCCCATTGGTGATTTCTGCCCAATATAAAAATGTGTGTTATTTTTGTGAATTCTAAAAATAAATAAATATAGTATTTTCACCAACCGGCTTGGTTCAGGTTCCATTGTGAACCAGGGTATTTGTAAAAGGGGGTATGAGACAGGTCGGGTATCGGCGCAATTTGAATTCATTGAAAGTAAAGAAAAAGCATTCCTATTGACCTCCACATCACAGGATAAGACCAAGTGTCCTGGTCCGGTGTGAGACGCCCGATTGATATCCTTAACATAAGCCCTTAGTTGGACTTCAGAAAAACTGTCCTAGCAGGCTACTGGTTGAATATATGCTTGTTCCTAAGTATAAATGACCAGACCTTTTTCACTTTTTCCATATTATAACATTTTGTGAATAACACTCTTTTTCTTCCCTTTTCATCCACAAAAGGAGTGGAATACAGAGCTGAACACATTATGCGTCAAAAATGTCACACTTTTAACAATTCTGCTTGGTCTGCTACATGCTGGTAGTGTGATTTCTGATCTCAACTTTTTGAAACCAGATAAAGCTAAAATCCAGTACAGGAGAGAAGCGCCTAATTGTGCTGTAATTAGAGTCAGCTGCACAATTATTGATCTGTGCGTGCAACACGCGCAGAATTTGATGGCCACTTCTAAATTGTTTTCTGCAGCATAACACTAGCTGCTGCGTCTGGCACATCCTGTTCCCAAGGCAGATTTCAAACTTTTTGGGGGGGATGATGTGCTTTTTTCCCCTGTTTTATGCCACTCTCCAAGATGGCCGCACCAGCATTCGGGCTGGGATCATTGTCTTGTCTGGCCCCAGGCCCACTGTGATGAGCTACTCTTTTCCTACATCTGCCAATCCGGGCCACCGGGAGGTGGGAGCCGGCACCAGCAAACGAAGGCCCATAACTTTAAACCCTGTCTGTTCCTGGCGGGATCGCCCCCCCCCCCCCAAGAACATCTCATGAACCATCATGCATCAGGAGGACAGCACGACATCCATGTGCCCCTGGCCTACGTGACCCCATTGCCAATCCTGCTGCTTGCCGGCATGCAAGACTTCCATGACTCACATGTTTCACTAACGGCACCGCTCCCAGTGTCTAGGCCCAATCTCAAACTAACTCTTCCTTCCTACCATGCAACTCCACTGCCTACACCTCTGACTATCCCTACTCTAATACATGTTACACACAAAAAGTGCTCTCTGGTGTGCATTTGGTGTGTGCACATCCTGCACTGTTGCTACCATTTTAAAATCGTTTATTTGTGTGCCCATCCTGCATTGTTCTACCATTTTAAAACGGTTTTGGTGTGTGCACATCTTGCGTTGTTCTACCATTTTAAAATCGTTTTGGTGTGTGCACATCCTGCATTGTTGAACAACATTGTCTGTTTTTATCTGCTCCCTCACCCTACCAAGTTCCCAGTGTTTTTTTCCAGCCCCGTACTGTCTCCACCCGTTCCCATTCCTAGTCGCCTCAACCTGGTTAAGTGTACCTCACTCTCTGACACTCTCTATATTGCCTATCTTATCAAACTGCTTCTTTATCTCCTATCCTTCACCTCTTACTAAGTCTGGCAAGAGGAAACGCAAGAAGGACATACTGGGCTCCAATCCAGGCCTTCCTATTGATAACACCTATGTCACTGTTTCTGCCAGAGAGACGCTCACCGACATCCTTTTTGTCTGTCTTCCCCTCTCCTTATCTATGGACCCTCCATATGATTGCACTTCTCTCTCCTTTCTCTTCCTCACTCATTAATGGCGGCACCCCCTGGGAGGTTCTTCTTGCTTTTCTCTCTACCTCCAAGGTCATCATCAATGTTTATCGGAATGGGACCATCATGGTACAGGGTCCTCAACCCAACCTCCTACTCTTTGATAAGCTCTTCCCGTTGCCTTATCAAACTTTCGTCTTCCTCTGCCTCCTGCTCCTTTAGCATCCCTGGCTCCCTTGCCAACCGTTCCAATCTTGGCTTCCTTGCCACCAACCAACAACCTTCCTGCCCTCTCTTCAGCTTTCTTGCTGACACACCCATCATTGACAACCTTGTCTTCCTCCTCTTCTGTGGTGCACCTGCCACCTATTAACTCTGCACCATCTACCTCTATCCCCCAGGCACTTTCGCCGCTTATGCGGAAGACCTCGGTTCCATGATCTCCCTGCCTCCCCTCCGTAAGTAATTCAAAGAGGGCAATCTGTTTCACATTGCCACACTCAACTCTCGCTCTGCTGTCAAACCGTCCTGTGACATCTGCAACCTCCTTGAACTCCTGGATCTCAATGTCCTTGCCCTCACTGGTTCAAGGACAGCACTGGCGCGAGTTTTGACACATTACTCCCTGAAGGCTACAAGATACTCTCTGCACCTAGAACAAAGAAGCCATGGGGGCAGGGAGTAGCTGTGATCTTCCCTGAGTGGATTACGGTGACTGTCATTCCAACTCAAACCTACACCTCCTTTGAGTGTCTGGTCTGCAGGCTCTCCCTCTCCCCTAGCTCCTCTCTCCTCCTGGCCACCTTCTATCGCCAAACAGGTCAGTTGACCCAGTTACTCTCGGAGTGGGCTGACATGGCCTCTTCTCTACCCTCCTCCTGCTCTCAACTCCTCCTACTGGGTGATCTCAACATCCACCTATACTCACCTGAATCCTCTGGACCTTTCCGCAATCTTTGTGACTCTCTCTCCGTCTCCATCCTACCCTCTGGCTCAACGCACATCGCTGGCCACACCTTGGACGCTCTCATCTCAACAGACATTCCTCTATCCCTCTGACTACTACTCTGTCCTGGACTGACCTCTCTCTCCTCTTCTCTCACCTGATGCTCTCTTCTCCTCTCACATCGTTTACCTCCCGCCTACAAAGTCATCCGGCCCATGAAAAGAGTGTCAGTTTCTGCCTTTGCCTCTACTTACTCCCCACCTCCCACTCCTGTTGCTGACTCTCACCCTGACACAACCCTCTCCAATCTCAACCTCTCCATCTCTTAACACTCAACACTCTTGCCCCTGTCATGAGGGATCGACTGAAGCCTACAAAAAAGTGCAACTCTTGGTACAACTTCGAGCTGGCCTCTCTTAAAAGCAAGTGCAGGGCAGCTGAACGGAAATGGGATCCTTCAGGCACACCCTCAGACAAACTGGCCTGTCGCCTCTATCAAAGGCAATATAGCTCCATCTGCATATGCTCCAAGAAAATAATCTTTTTCAAGCCTGCTTCTCTGCAGCATCTAATAACACTGACAAACTTTTGAAAGTCTGCAAGGAACTAGCCAATCCGACCACAGCATCCTCCACCATTGCACTGGCTGCACACTTCACCGCAAAAGCACAGGGCATCCTAGCCTCGCTCTCCTCCCAACTACCTCAGCCACCAACATCTCTCGTGCCTCCCTTGGGTTCCACCACCCCTCACACTCTTCTCTCTCCCCTGTCACACCTGAGGAGGTCGCCAAACTAGTCTATGAAAGCCTCCACCAAACAGGTGGACCCCTGCCCTTCCAAAACCATCAAGGACAAAACATTGACTCTCTTGCTCCAGCCTTCACAGATTTCTGCAACCTATCCTTTGCCACTGGAGTCTTCCCCACTGCTCTCAAGCACTCCCTTGTGTTTCCTCTGCACAAAAAACCTTCTGCTGACCCCTCCATTCGGGCAAACTATCGCCCCATCTCCATCCCTCCTTCCTGGGCAAACTCCTAGAGAAGTTGGCGATATCTGAGCTCACCCTCCACACCGAATCGGTCGGCTGCTTCCATGACCACCAGTCTGGCTTTAGAGCATCCAGAGGCACGGAAAATGCTCTTCTGAACACATGTGAAAACCTGCTCTCAAACCTTGATTCTAATTTGCCCTCTATTCTCATTCTACTTGACCTCTCCTCCGCCTTCAACACAGTAAACCACAACACCCTGTTCCCATGTCTCCATGATACCCTGGGCACCACTGATCAGGCCCTGGCGTGGCTAAACTCCTTTCTTCTGACCGCCCATCCCAGGTGGAACTGGGGCCCTTCCTCTCGTCTATCACTTTCTCTACTTTGGTGTTCCCCAGGGATCTAACCTATCCCCCTGGTTTTAATGTCTATATGGCTTATGCGGATGACAGCCAGCTCTCTTTCGGGCTACCCCCAGCCTCTTCCTTGCTCATTCCTGACTGTTTGCCCGCTATCCAGTCGTGGTGTGCTGCAAACGCAAAAACAAAGAGGTGATGGCTGGAAGGTTTAGAATTAATCTTAACCACTGGCATTGCTCTGGGCAACCCTCCAGTCCATCGTTCTTCGCCTGCCAAGCCATTACAGAAGGGGAACGACCATATGCAAATCAGGCTTAGCCCCACCCCAAAAGGGGCAGTCCAGCCCGAACTGCTAGGTCACATCCCTTCTGCACGAGACCACAAGCATCCCCAAACATGTTTTGGCCTTGTTGGGCCTCATCAGTGAGGAGTAGCTTTGGTTTTTAGGCCCAGCAGGCATGGGACCCACGTCTGGGCATACCCGTCCCACTCAGGGTTATAAAGCAAAAACAAAGAGGTGATGGCTGGAAGGTTTAACGACTGCCTCAATGCCAGTAAGACAGAGAACGTCCTTATTGGGACCCCGGCTTCCGCTTTCTCTCTTTCTCTATAGCCGGCCTCTCCGGGCAAAAAACCTGGGGGTTATCTTTAACTCAACTCTCTCCTTATCTTCTCACATCTCAGACATCTCTAAAAAGTCCCACTACCTGACTGCACCTTCTCAGAGGTATTCTACCTTCGAATGGATTGTGTCATCCAACATATTCCTCATCTATGACATGTAATGTCCACAGCTGTTCTCCTTCGGAAACTTTTTCAGCAGAGGGCGTCCTTGCATCGATGGCGCTGGGTCGATATCCCTCAAAGGCCTCCATCGAGGGTGATGTCATTGGATGTTATAAGTAGCACGCACGGCGCTCATAGCCTCAGTTCCGTTTTTTCCGCAAACGTGTTTGCTTTGAGAACTTGGCGCACCTCGTATCTTCTACTTCGTATTGTGCGATTGTCTTCTTCTTCCACCCCGACGACCCTGCGGTCTGGCATTAAGAAGTGTCGGGACTGTTGGTCCAAGATGTCCATCACAGACATGCACTGGATCTGCTTGTGGTGCTTTGGTGAGGACCATGCCACGGACAAATGCTCGAAATGGCAGTCGTTGACTGCCAAGGTCTTGCAGGAGCGTAAGGGGAAATTGAAGGTAGGCCATTTTTCCAAGCCCTGTAAATCCAAATCTGCTGGTATGTCGACCGACAAGTCGAGGGAGTCGCCTCGTCGGGAAGACGTCGAGGAGGTCTAGGTCCCAGAGTGGTTCATGCCGCTCTTCCTGTTTGTTGAGCCGGTCCTGGAAGCGCCATCACCGTTCGCCTTCCCCGTCCTCGTCGAAAGACGACTATCCGAAGAAAATGTCATGCCCCACCAAATCCTCTACCCCCGAGGAATGGGAGTCTTTTTGGGAGCAAATGTTGAAAATATTTCAATCTCACGGCACTGTTCCGTCCACGCCTTCAGTTGAAGCTGGCAAGGAATGGTCTCGGTCCGATGTTCGTGCGCCCTCGGGCCCGGGTAGTCGGCGCGATAAACATCGGGAGCCATTGAGGTCCCTTTCGGACAAGGCTTCAGGGGATCGCCAGAGACGTGCCAGGTCCAGGTCGCAGTCTTCGTCTCCAAATAAAACCATCCAGCCTGTGATGTTTGTCGAAGAAGGTGTCAACGCCATCGGCGCCGAGTCCATCGAGTGAGTCTATCGGATCCTTACCCCCGGTGAGGCCTTCAACGCCTACGATGTCTTTATTGACGCTGATGCCGTCGGAGCGGTTGACACCATCCACGCCTATTGGGCAGAATTTACCGGGGGAAACCCCCTGTGGCTGTTGCACCTCTGAGGAAGGCTACGCCTAAATCTGTGAAGCCTGTCCCTGATAAGAGGTGTACTCCTCTCCCTAGGAAGGAGTTCATTCAGTCCCGCCAGAATATTTTTGAAGAGGGGTCTGAGGAGGAGCATGTGCCTTTTGGTCTTCCTTATGGGACACCTGGGATTTCCGAGGAAAGTCTCATTGAGGATCTGCGCCAATCTTTGCATGATGCCAGTGGCCTAGACACGTCTCCTGAGATGGAGTTTGGGAAGCCCGAGCCTCGTGATCATGCCGAATCTTCTTATCAGAGGCTGATATTGAAGGTTGTAGAGTACCTGGGTTGGTCCAGGCCTCCGGTTGCTTATGATCAGGGTGACCTTACCGACATCTTGGAGCAGGGTCTGTCTACTGTTGCCATTTCATGTGGCTCTGCAAAAGAGGGTGGCTGCTATTTGGAATGCCCCGCGTCTATTTCGGCTGTTAACAAGTCATTGTCAAAGAAATACCACCCATCCAGTAGCGACCCCGGCTACCTATCCACACACTCTACTCCCGAGAGTTTGGTGGTCCAGGCAGCTACGGCCACCTCGAAGCAGGCAGCGTACTCTGATAGGGACGATAAATGCATGGATGGGTGTCCAAGGTTTTTTCTGCTGGGAGTATGGCACTGAAATTGGCCAACTCCACCTGTGACTTGGCAAATGTTTCGCACACTCTGTGGAATTGTTTCGCTTGCGGCTGAGCATATTCCCAAAGGGGAAGAAAGGGATGACTTTCTAGCTATTGTGCAGGATGGCAAGGATGCCATGTGTGAATCCCTTCAGTCTGGGTTGGACTCTGCGGATAGTGTTGCAAGGTACATGGCTACGAGCACCATGATGCAAAGGTTTGCGTAGTTGCGGAAGTCAGGTTTTGCACCCGATATACAAGCCCTTCTTCTCAACATGTGCTTTGATGTGTCGTATCTTTTTGGCAGCAAGGCTTACAAGAGCCTTGAGAAGTTGCAGACCTCCAAATCTTTGGGGCAGCTGTCAGACAACCTCTGCCTTTTCGTCCTAGGGGACAGCAATGGAGGGGTGGTTCCTTTCGCTATTGCTCCTCATTTGGAAAGGCAAAACGGAGGCCAGTCAAAGGGGCCAATGTAGATTCACTCATGGTGGACGAGGTAGAAGTGCCAAAGCCACTCAGGCTGCTGCCTCTTTGCCATCAGGCCAGATCTCATTGTACTCCGTTGGGGAGCAGGCTGTCACAGCATATCGAAGAATGGCGAGCCATTACTTCAGATGCGTGGGCTTTGGATACAATAGGCTCTGGTTACTGCTTCTCTTTTCTCCAACGGCCTCACGACAATAGACCGGGGAAACACTCTGACGGTTCCGGATCCACTCCTTGTGCAGGAGATTTTAGCCCTGCTGGAGAAAGGCGTTATAGAACCAGTGCCTGTGGCGGACTGGAACAAGGGTTGGTGTTCCTCTTATTTTTTGATACCCAAAAAGGACAGAGGACTGAGACCCATCTTGGACTTCCGTTACTTGAACAAGTTCCTCATGCAGGACAAGTTCAAGATGGTCACTCTTTCTCAGATCCTTCAGGCCCTCCAACTTCAGGATTGGTTGGTGTCATTGGACCTGCAGGATGCTTATTTTCATGTGCCGATGCATCTCAAACACAGGAAATAGCTCAGGTTTGCAGTGGACGGATCCCACTATCAGTTTCGGGTCCTGCCGTTCGGGCTCACCTACGCCCTGAGGGTTTTCACCAAGCTCATATTGGTGGTGGAAGCCCATCTCAGGAGAGTGGGGATTCACATCTACCCCTACCTGGACGATTGGCTGATCAGGGTGCATTCTCCCGAACAAGCCTTGGATCATCTCAGCATCACCTGCCACTCCCTTCACAAGCTGGGCTTCTCTCTAAACTTTAAGAAGTCGCATATGACACCATGCCAACAGCTCCATTAAATAGGGGCAGTTTTGGCCACGTCCTTGGGGTTGTGCTCGCCACCCAAGGTGAGGGCTCATCACATTCTTCGGATGGTCACAAAATTTCAGCAAGCCCAGAGTCTTCTGGCTTTAGAATTCTTAAGGTTGCTCGACCTCATGGCCTCCTGCATTATTTCGGTGCCAGAGGCCCGCTTGAGGATGAGATCCCTTCAGTGGGCTCTACGGACTCAATGGTCCCATTTCTCGGGTAGGATGTCGGATCTCCGTCATGTTCCGCTCGCGGTCTGCAGGAGCTTCTGTGGTGGGCCGACGTGAAGAATCTCATGAAGGGAGAGCCTTTTTGGCAACCATGGCGGTGACGGTCTCTACCCTGATAGGGTGGGGAGCTCATGCCGACGATCTGTCCATCAGCGGTTGTTGGTCTCCATCGGAGTCCAGACTTTAAATCAATCTTTTGGAGCTATGAGCTGTCAGACTGGTGCTGAAGGCTTTCCTGCCATGTGTATGGGGGATTAATGTCCTGATAATGAAAGACAACACACTAGCAATGCATTACCTCAAAATGAAAGGGGGTGTGGGGTCACTGCCTTTGTGCAGGGAGGCAATGCGGATCTGGTTCTGGGCAATACCAGAGGGAATGTTCCTGTCAGCGGTTCATCTAGCTGTCGAGGAGAACATGGCGGCGGACGCTCTGAGCAGGCAGAGCGCGGTCTCCCACGAGTGGGAACTAGCTCAGGAAGTCCTTCAGGATATCTTCGCCCTTTGGGGAACCCCAAAGGTGGACCTGTTCGCGGCTTGTGCCAACTGAAAGTGCGAAAGGTACTGCTCGAGGGAATTCTTCTCCGAGAGGAGCTCTAGGAGACGCGTTCGTCGTGGAGTGGCTCTTTCCTCTACTGTACGCGTTTCCTCCTATCCCCGACATCCCTCAAGTTCTCAGGAGGTTGAGAAGGTTTGGGACCCGCATGATCCTCATTGCTCTGGGTTGTGCCAGGAGAGTGTGGTATCCGGACCTTCTAGACATGTCCATCTGTCCTCCAATGCGTCTTCCCCAGCGAGAGGATCTTCTCTCACGAGAGGGAGGTCGGGTTCTCCATCCAGAGGTCAAGACTCTCAACCTTCACGCATGGTTTCTGAGAGGTTGAGACACAGGGATTGGGACCTCCCAGATGACGTGATGGAGGTGTTGCTTTTGGCTAGGCGGCTGGCAACAAAGTCCCTGTACCGTTGCCATTGGCACAAGTTTTGAGACTGGTGCAGAGGAAAGAATGTGGATCCTTTTCAGTGCTTGATTCCTGAGGTTCTCTCCTTCTTGCTTTCTTTGGCCCACAAGGGTCTTCAAGTGGGTGCCATTAAAGGTTATTTGGCAGCGCTGCCTATATTTAAGCGCTCTTCAGAGGAATGCTCTTATTTTAAAATTCCACTGATCACTCAGCTTTTTAAAGGGCACACAAATGTGTTCCTTCCGTCGGCATTTCAGGTGCTGGTCTGGGACCTTAATTTGGTTTTTAAATTTCGGATGGGTGCTCCATTTCTTCTAAGCCACCCTTTACTTTGTTCTACATGGACAGGGTTGTTTTGAGAGTACGTCCGTCCTTTCTACCGAAGGGTGTGTCTGAATTTCATTTGAGTCAGAAAGTGGTACTCCCCGCTTTCTATCATCTTCCTCATCCTAGTAAGGAAGAGGAAAGGCTCCATGTGTTTGATCCTAGAAGGGCCTTGATCTTTTATCTCTCCTGGATGGCTAAACTCAGAGTGGATGACCAGCTTTTGTGGGGTATAATGGACACCGTTTAGGACAGGCTGTTTCTAAGCAGACCTTGTCTAGGTGGATTATCCTCACTATTTCAGAATGCTACCGGTTGGCTGGTAAGGACCCTCCTGAGGGTCTGAAGGCTCATTCCACCAGGGGCATCGCTACTTCAACAGCCCTCCAGAGAGGAGTCCCTGTAAAAAAAAATCTGTGATGCTGCAACATGGTTTTCTATACACAGGTTTGTTAAGCATTACTCCCTGGATACTTCCCATGCTCCGGATGTTGCCTTTGGTAAGGCAGTGCTTTACTCTGCCATTTAATTGGATGTGTCTAAATTCTTTTCCCTCCTTCAATCATTATTACTGCTTTGGGAGTCTATCATAGATGAGAATACGTTGGAGGACACAATCAATTCAAAGAACAAGTTACTTACCAAACTGGTAACGTTCTTTCGACTGGATGTTCCTCCAACGTATTCCTCATCGCCCTCCCGCCTACCCCTCTCAAGAATTTCCCATGCCATTACAACTTATCTCCTGTCGATGCTGGGTTTTGGGCATGCGTGTCACATGTTGTGAGGGAGGGAAAAAACATGAACTGAGGCTACGGGTGTCGTGCGTGCTACTTATAACATCCGATGATGTCGTCAGAGCCCTTCGAGGGACATCGACTCGACGCAAGGACGCCCTCTGCCGAAAAAACTTCTGAAGCAGCACAGCTGTAAACATTTCATGCCATAGATGAGGAATACGTTGGAGGACCCTGGTCCTCTCTATGCTGGACTACTGCAACAGCCTCTTTCTCAACCTCCATGCCTCTACTCTCCATCCTCTTCAACTCACCTAGAACAGAACCGCAAGACTTATCCTTAGCCTCAAAGCCCAGGGATTGCATCTCTCCGGTGCTGAAATCCCTCCAATGGCTCCCCGTGGCTGCAAGGACCAAAGACCCTTTGCATTGTCCACAAGGCTTTCTGGGGTCTGAACCCACTCTACCTGCAACACTCACTTCCTAAATACTCTCCCTCCCGAGCCCTCTGCTCGTCTTCTGCCAACGCTGTATGAGTGAGCGGAAACTCCTCAAGACCTTCCTCTTCGCTGCCTCCTTCTATCTCTCTCTTTCTCCCCTGCTAACCACCTCCCCCTGCTTTCTTTCCCTCTAGCCGCTACTCTCTGCTCAGTTTGCTGACTACCTGCTTGGTGCACCTTCAGAGCCTCAAAGGTCCCAAGCTTCCTCACCAGTCTTCTGCACTCTTGGTTAGGACCCATGAGATTGGTACTTTTTAGCACTTAACCTATGTTTTGGCTGGACATGTCCTGGGTCTATACTTAATAGGGAAAATGAAACTACAAATACCAGAATCCAATGGGAAAACAATGAGGACTGACTCAACGTGTCAACTGGGAAACTTGGCAGCCATTGCTTCTAGCCTATCGTTGATCCTTTCTACCCGAATTTCCCCCTTTTGTGCTCACTGCCACAGCTGCTTCAGCTATCCATCTCAGCCCTTTTATTACCCTTGCACTATTATGTGTAAAACCCTCTGGGTGCATCTCCTATGTACAGCGCTCCATTGCTTCCCACCTAGGACCACGCTTTATAAATCTCATACATACATGCACTGCATATTCAGCTCAACACACAATCTCATCTCATACACACATGCACTGCATATTCAGCTCAACACCCAATCCCCCGCATCCATGCACTGCATATTCAGCTCAACACCCAATCCCACACATCCATGCACTGCACATTCAGCTCAAGGCCCGATCCCCCACATCCATGATCTGCATATTCAGCTCAACACTCAATCCCACACATCCATGCACATTCAGCTCAACACCCAATCCCACACATCCATGCACATTCAGCTGAACACCCAATCCCACACTTCCATGCACATTCAGCTCAACACCCAATCCCACACATCCATGCACATTCAGCTCAACACCCAATGCCCCACATCCATGCACTGCATATTCAGCTCAACACACAATCCCACACATCCATGCACTGCATATTCAGCTCAAAGCCCAATCCCCCACATCCATGCACTGCGTATTCAGCTCAACACACAAAGGCTTCTTACTATTCATCAGGGCACGTTTTTCATCGTTTGATCGTCCTAATGTTCTGTTTCTATTTCCAGTATTCCTTCCATTACTGAAGAGACTGCAAAGCACGCCTTCGTACAGTATGCAGAGAGCAAGTGCTGCTACAAAAGTGCTCCGGCCAAAGAGATGGTGTTTCGGGACTTCCAGCCTTTCAACACTTACAGAGTATGTACCACAGGGGGACCTGACTGAGGAACTCTCCCAAAATGCAAGTCTGCGAGCAGACGGTCTCTGGGGAATTCAACCTGGCACAACCAGTTTTTGAAAAGACTGTTTGTTGAGCAAACTGTGTCTTTGTGTATTGACCTTTCATTTCTTTATGTTGTTGCAGTACAGACTTTCTCCGGATCTCTATGCAAGGGTGTTCTCTTTGACAGCCGGCACCGCCCCCATCTACCTGGGGAATGGATCTCTGTTAACCTTTATAGCTTACCCCAGGATCTCTGTTAACCTTTATAGCTTACGGGTTGTTTTCTTTTTAAATTCAAAACGCAGATAGTTTACGGGTTAAGCACTCGCCTCCACCCAGCACGTTGCAGTTTTCAATCCTGGTATAGCCGGTTTAGTGCTGTGTCCTTCTAAAGTGAAAGTACTGCATACCTTTGGGGGAAAGCAGCTATCATTGCAGGGCTTGAATGCTTCAGGAGTCTGGCATTAAGCACTATGTACCTACATATTGTAATATTTGCTACCAGAAAATACTTTATTTCTCTTAAAGTGATTATAGAAGTTCAGGGATGTCAAACTCAAATAGACACTGGAGATGTTTGCACCTCTGGTGGGCTGCATCGTTTAGGGCAGAGAAACTAGGATAGTAGTTGGTGCATTTTGAAAGTGGTGTGTGTTAGGTTAGATTTTCATATCAGATCACCTTCACCTGTGAGATCCCCAGCTTTTTTTGCTGGACTTGTGGATTCTGTATTTATTTGTTTTAAGTGCCATTGCACTTTATAATACATAAACTCAAGATAAACAATACATCATGTTGCAATTGCAATAAATCTAAAGTTGAGGTCCAACAATTTAAAACTCACGTTCTAAAATCACGATACTTAATCACATCATTGAAATACAAAAAGGAGTCTAAATCGAGATAAAAATATCATTATAGCTTTAACTTCAATAACGCCTCCGTCCATAAACAAGCAACTGCTTCACTAATTACTAAAGACTGGGCGGAATATATTGTGCTCCAAAACGGATCCGTGGATAAACGATCTAAACAATAGATGCCATTGTGATAGCCTCTACGATGCTGCTCCCTTAATGTGTAGCACTCCAATAAAAGATGTCTACTAGTCTCAATCGCCTCTCTATAAAGTCGGCATCTGCTTTCCAAGGGGACGCCCTGCCATGCGCCAACATACTCCTAGGTTGGCAGGATGTTAAAACTCAAATAAATAATAAAACGCCTAATGAATGAGGCACAAGGCTTTAAAAGATATGGACAGGGAAAACCAGATTTAACATATTCGGAATATCGTTTTTCCCCACACAATTTAGATATGTTCATAACACGATCCCAACACTTTGTTTTGACCTTAAGAAGATTGAGATAAGTGGGACAATATTCTGCGAGGTGATGACAGTCCTATATTGTGAGGGGGGAGAGCTCAGGGGCAACGCGTTTGTCTTGGAAGCAAAACACAGCGCAACACAGGTTCGATTCCCGAGACATGCTTGGAAACCAATCTCTGATATTAAGCACGTTATAAATAAACAATTGTACAATGATATTATTAAGGTGTATCGTTCATTTATGTGCTCTCCAGATCATTATAAAATCGATTTTGGGCGTTAGCTTTAGTATCATGAGACAACAGACTGGGGAGGGCCGAATCCCCAGCTTGAGCCCATATGAATTTAATAAAAAACCTGCTATGGGGAATCAGCCACAACCCAAAAAGTGAAGGTACAGCTAGTTTACACCTAAGTGCTTCTACAGGGACAGCCTGGGGAACCCCCCCTTATAGATCTCAATGATTTACTTTCCATGCAATTGAACCATTTGAAAAAACGTAACAGTATAAATTCAGTGCCTTATCCAAATAGCTCGTTGAATACTAACTTTATGGATTCACCCTTTCTAATAATGAATCGACGTATAATAACCGATTTTTTATAAATTATTTGGGAGATATGTCTCATAAAAGGACAAATAGGGACTACAGCTGATGCATACCCCCAAATAAACACCTCTACAATCTCAAGGGTTCCTCATCAATTCTCCAGTTAAACCACTTCTTACTTTTTGGCCGTGTTCCAATAATCATAATCTTCATTTTCCTGTAATGAAATCTTCATATTATTATTAGCAGCATAGATTGCAAGGGCTTGTAAACTGCACTGTAGGCCAATGGACGTAAAATCCAACAATATGGTATCATCAGCATATGCCAGGAAGGGTATACATACGTGGTCCCCAATGCGTGGTGGAAAATTCTGACATACATGTAGTTCCTGATTCATATCGCAACATAGATTTGAAAAAGCGGGGGTGTGAGAACGCATCCCTAATTCAAACCTTGGTTATTTGGGACCGTACTGGTAACTTGACTGGTTTGATGGACCAGAACTACCACTGATGTATCAGTGTATAAAGATTTAATGAAGTTCAATAGAGACGGGTCAGTACACCAACTGGTCAGTTTTTTCCATAACAAAATATGTGATACAGAGTCGAACACGCTAGCATAGCGGACATACCATATTTACAAGCACCTATTCGGATGCCTAAGTTTGTCAGCCATTAAAAAGTGTAGGGTCCCTTATGTTGTTAGAGGTACTGTTGCCGCGCCTGAAGACTGTTTGCATTTTACTTAGTAATCCACATAGATCAATCTACATCTACAATTTCCACAGAAGGAGAGAAAAGGAGAGAAGATCTTGCCACTTGAATCGAGCATGGCTAGAAGGCAGTAATTTACCAGATCAGAGCGACAACCCTTCTTAAACATCATAATCAGTATTGGCTCTCTCCAGCTAGTCAATACAATTCCGTTTTCAATAACATGATGAAAAAGAGAAGCAAACATACCTGCCCACATAACAGAGTTACCCTTAAACAGTGCATTGGAAAGGCCGTACACCTATTAATTGCAAGTAGCACATTGTCTCAAAACCATTTAGATAGCCTCCTCCTGGCTGGAGGCCACCATATTTCCACGCCGGGGATTGAGATAAGTGCTCCGCTCCCCCTACTCCTCCCCTCCACTCAAACATGCCACCACACACTTACCTTCTTTTCGGGAGCGGACACGCTGGGAACACTTATGTCCCCAGCGTGTCCACTCGTGTAGTCCCTTCTCCCTTTCGTGTAGACCCTTCTCCCTTTCCATGGCTGCCATTTTCTTTCCATTTTTATTTTTACTATTTACACTAGTCGCCATGGAAAGGAAGAACTGACTATGTGCAACTGAAAAAATGCTTTTAGTGCCCCAGTTTTACGAGCCGGAGCACTAATGGCAGTAAGCCCCTCAACCGGGGGGGGCATTACCGAGTCAGTTAATGCACTGGGGCCTTTGTTAAGGCTCTCGCTTTGCTTTGGCCTGTAACTATGAGCCCAGGGGCATTGCCTGACTCAGCAATGCCCCTCCCCCCCCAGAGAGGGGCTTATTGCTTAAATATCGGTTAGTAATATGATACACCCAACAAGATTCCGAAAGGGGGTTCAGTTTGGAAGGAGAACCTTCAGCCATAAACTTCGGATTTATTTTTACATATGTAGAAGTGCGTAAAGCCCTAGTCCTCTAGGCTCTGGTTACAGACATTAGCCATTCGATGGGTACATACAGCATACGGTTAGTTGAACAAGTAGGTTTTGAGCTTTTTTCTCGACACAGGCTAAGAGCTCCAGAACCTTTTACTAAAATTGCTCCGAAGCATTGATAACAAAAAGCGGCAATTAACATTATTCAAGTTAGACTTATAATTACAAAGCCTATTCTTATATTGCGTATGAAGGGATTCACTAAAAGCCCTCCTTTCTTTCCAAGTGTGACTGATACTTCTTTAAACTTTCCGAAGTGCATTACATAGCACTTTTACTTTACTTTACTTTATTCCATTTATACCGCGCACCATAAACCCGAAGGTGTGAGGGCGCATACAAAACCAACAACCATAAAACATAAAGTGCACAGCATATGAAGGGGAGTGAAAATACACATAATGGAAAGAAGCAATATAGGACAATTTTCTGGAGAGGAGGGCTAAGAGGAACAGCAGACAAGATACTAGGGCCGTAAACTATGTACACCTCCCTATTACAATATCAGATCAAAACTCGACGATCCTCTAGGAATATATTTAGAGCATTTTAGAAAGGCAGGAAGAGAGCTACCCCAACAGCCCACTAATATACAGTCACAATTAGGTTGAGTACACCAATCCTTAATGTCCAATCTGTGAAGAGTCACCAAAACGGAGCGTCGGACTGCGCCCTGTCCTGTGTAACCAGGCAAGTACTTTGTTGTGTAGTGATTGTTTAGACTCTTTACCATCTATCTTTGGGATATTAGTTATGACACAGTTCCTATTATCCATGATAAAGTCAGAGGTGTTCTGGTTGTTTATTCTGGGCCATTGTGACTTTCAGGACTGTAAATTCCGCAAAGAGATCTTCTTCCGTTCATCAAACCCCACTGAAGGTCGTTTGGTTACTTGTTGACCAGATCCAGGAACCAGGGGCGGTAGAGAAATGTCCTGTGTCTCACCTTTGTAAATTACTCTGGAAGGCTTAGCTTCCTCATTAAAAACTAGAGTTTGCCCTTTGGTTGTTATGGTCTTTACTTTAGGGAATGTATTTTGTGAGGCAAAATCTGTTGACTCCCTTTGCAGGGCAACTTGGCAGGCAAAATCTGATTTAATTTGCTGCAACAGGGCGGATGTAGTCAGGGGCATGTCTGTATGAGAGACCGTGCACCCACTGGCCTGCTGTAAATCCACCACCCAAGCACTCAGGGCATCCACCGTAACGCTGAGATCGAATGGACTAGTGCATAGTAGCAGCTCTTTGGCAATACTAGCCGTAAGCAGGGGCCATTGTTCTCCCTGAGGCAGCGCAGATTCCGCTGAATCCAGGTTCCCAGCCATTGGAGCCATCATGCCACCCTTCTCGCACATGGCCGACCCCTCTAAGATAAACCACATGTACAGGATCGGACACTGGGGGCACTATATACAGTAGGATGACCGTAGTATCCCTGCACAGAATACTGCTGCCCTAATGGCGATGTTAACCCTAAGATATAACTGTGGCTACAGCCACCTGGATAACAGACACACTGCAGCGCATAAATTACACAGTCGCTTGCATCCAGGCTTACCAGCCGTTGGTTCAGTTAAGGGATAGTGCACTCCCGGACTTCCCAGCGGACCGCCTTAACTCTGCCTGCCAGCGTCCCTCTGCATGAAGTGAGGCATCAAGGCCGCTGGAAAAACCACAGTGAGCCCCAAGTTGAGGGCTAGCCCGTAACGCGGATTACCGCAACGGGTCCGCAGCAGGACCCCTCGTGATTTCAAGGGAACACTGGAGCCATGGGCCGGCGTTCAACTCGCACACCAACAGTAACACTAGAGGAAAGGACCCACTCAAAGCATCAAGCCGCACAGCCACAGAGGGTTGCCGCCGCTTCCGACGCTAGCCAAAATACACCAAAGTGTTACTCCTCTTAGACTAGCATGTCCTGCTAGTAATATTAATGTCATGCAATGCTTTTTTTAAAGGTAAATAAGTACGCCCAGGGCACACCCTGGTCAATGACTAATCCAACATTTACCGAATAACCCAGTCATACTTGTCCAGGAGAATTTCAGCTGTACCCATATGCTCACTGAGCCAGATATTATATTTCCTGACATTAAAATCTGTCCAAATTATGTGATTGCCCTGAGATTTGCCTGAGGTAACAAATAAATACCTATTAATTGATTTTGGGCTATCAAAATTAATAGTCGAAGATATTCTAGCATGATTGCAAAGTTCAGTAAACTCAGACTACACATTTTTGGGTCTGCAAATACGTATGTTCCTGAATGAGTGGGAACCTTTTTCCCCCCTCAACCTTTCTTTTACAATTTTTATGGGTGTCATTTTTAAGACTCTCCCTACTTTATTTTTGAATCTACACTTTCCTATAACATTTTGGGCATCTACATTTTACTATTGCATTACTTTCTGTGCAGTGTTGCCGGGGTGCCACTTGTGCTCCCCTTTTTATTTTCTCTTGGTTTACTTGTTTGAACTAATGTTCCTAAGGGTACTTTTGATGGTTTTTACAATCCCTATTCTGAGATCAGCACAGCCCACCTCATGTGGAGTGCTGAGGAGATGCATATTATCCCCTTTCTCACTGTTGCTGTAATGTTTCTGTTCCAGTTACTTATTGTATTGTAGAGATACCTTCTCTCTTCCTCTCCCCTGCTGATTTCCTTTCTGATACTGCACTGGTCACCTGGCTACCCTCCTGATTTCGGTCCCAGGTCCCTGCCCGCCCAGTTGTACGCCTGTACTTCCTCCCGGCAACCCTTGCACTTGGGTCTGTATCTGTAACCCTGCTGTCCCCCTACCTGTACTTTTGGACACCTGCTGCCTGCACTTACCCTTGCACCTGCCACCTGCTGGCCGCACTTCTAGTCATTGCTTTGACCCCATGCTGTACAGCACTGCCCCCTTCCCTTTCCCCAGGCACTTTCCCCCTCCTCCCTCCCCTGCACTTGCACAATCTCAATGTCACTTGGCCTAGTAAGATCGTTGTCTCTGTCCTCCCTCTGTTCCCCAAAAAGACAAGACTAGAACAGATAGGTTTTTAAAGTTTTTCGGAAGGGAAGATACTCAGAAAGATTTAGAAGATCAGATGGTAAGGCATTACAAAGCATAGGGACAAGCACCGTAAAGGACCCCCCGCTCTGGCACGACGGAACCTAGGAACACACAGCAGAGATTGATTTGAGAGCGAAGTGCTCTGTTAGGGATGTAGGGCACAAGTTTAGAATGTAAGAATTCTGCCCCGGTGCCATGAGTAGCACAGTGAACGAGACAGAGCACTTGAACTTGACTGGACTCCTAATGGGAAGCCAATGCAGTTGATAAAGTAGTTCTCAAGCGTGAGTTAGTCTATGGGCTCCCAGAGCGAGGCGCGCCACAGTGTTCTGGAGAGTTTGAAGGCGTTGTAATTATAATTTTTTTTATTAAAGCTTTTATTGGTTTCAAACTAAAAAAAGATTGAATCAACATATACAATTTCTAGTAACAACGAAACCTTTAACAGTTACTTCCTAAAAAAAGAAAATACAAAGTAGCAACATCCAAAGATTCCACCTTCTCTCCTCCACTTTTTTGCCAACTATCAACACAATCAACATACTCATTATCTGGGTCCAATCCCCATGGGTAGCAGGTTTCCAGACTTATCTTCCCATTTTACATTCATCATCTTTTCAGTTTAGCATTTATACATTTCATCATTGCCAGAGTCGGGCCTTATGGTGCCCAATCAAAATCCAGTCCCAATAATCTTCTGAACTTAGGGTTCCCCTCTCAAACCCTCCCATGTAGGCAGCTCTTTCAACAGTTAGATTTTCACAAACCATTGCTATATGGTATAAGGTTTCTGCCACTTCATTTTTGTTGTAGAATCAACAGTTATTATTAACTATCCCTGGTTGTTTGCGCTTGAATTGGGTTACTCTTGTTGGCATAATATCCATTCTGCAGCAGAGAAGTTGCTCTCTATAATAAGAACATGGGAACTTACATAAGTATTCTGGTGGTTCATTTAAACCTCTCTTCTTCTTCCACCATTTAAAGGTGTCAAGCAAAATGGGCCTTGCTTCAATGGTTTGAATCCAGTCTGCTGTTTCCAGGCGATATTTCACCTTTACCGGATTTTCCTTTGACATCACCACATCAACCTCCAAGCATTTCAGGATATCTGTCATTTCATCATACCAATTTACCAACAGTTTTTCCCTACAACTGCCTGCTAGGCTTAGTATGGAATAAGAGCTGGCTGGTTCTTGCATGATACATTTCCTGAAGAAGGAAATTTCCTTCCACAGGACAATAGCTGCCATCGACGATAATCCTAATTTCTGGCAAATTTTTGCTGTCGAAAGGCAAGTAGGTAACCTTAAAGTTTTCTGCCAAAAATGGCCTTCCATTTGGGGCCAAATTTCCTTTTTCATACTTGGTAGGGTTTCTGCTCCATAAGTAAGAACTTGTACAACTTTTTGGCGGTAAAACCTTAAGAGCGGTAATATGGAAAAGACCCAATGGCGTCTGTGGAAGGCGATTCCTTGGTTCGTAAGGGCTAAAAGTTTTATTTTTAGCCTCGATACGTGGGTACTTTCGTTAGTATTTCTATTGATTTTCACACCCAAGTATGTGATTGCATCTACCACTTCCATACGCTGGTTACCAACCCTCCAAGAGAAGGCTTTGATCTTCCTTTTCCTTGCTGCTGTCATAACCATAACCTGGGACTTTCCTACATTAATTTTCATGTCATTGGTATTTAGATAATCCTCAAAGGTTACTATTCTCCTTTGCAGACCGATTTCAGTTAAGTCAAAGAAGTCAGTATCATCGGCATATAGTAACCATGCCAGCTACCTTCCATTCATTTTTGGGGGAAAGCACGTATACTGTTTTGCAAAATACCCAGATCGGATACGTATAAACAGAATAAAATAGGGGCCAGGGCACACCCTTGTTTTATTCCCCTAAAAGTCCAGATTTTCTTAGACAGTCGAGCATCACTTCCCAATCTGACCCTGATAGATGTCCTGGTATATAATGCTTGAATTGCCTCTACAATATCTATTGGGCAGTCCCATGTTTTCAATTTCTCCCATAGGCGATCACGATCGACTCCATCGAAAGCTTGGTGCAGATCCAAAAAGGCAATATAGATTGTAGTATTGTTGGCTAGAGCCCTCTGGTTACGTAGATTTAGAATAAAAAGATTCAGCTGCGTCCCCACCCCCTTTAGGAAACCCGTCTGTCTGGGATCTAAAATTCCCTTGGCAAGGACCCATTTATTTAGGGTCTGGAGTATTAATGAGACAAAAAGCTTCCCAAGGGAATCCAGGAGGGTGATAGGCCGATAGTTCATTGTATCCGTCCTATCACCCTTCTTTAATATGGGGACTACCCATCCTTCACACCAGGATCTGGGGATGTTATGATTTGACATTATCTTAGTAAATAGAATAAAGGCAAAATTTGCCCATGCTTCCGGGTTTTTTTATCTCACTATTTGAAACCCCATCAGGGCCTGCCACTCTGGATGTACTGAAATTCTTAATCATATTTACTAGATATTCTTTATCAAATTAAAATCTCCAGCCTTTTAACCTCTCTCTCTCTCCACTTTTTGAGGGCTTACACCCAGAGCCCTAAACAAGTTGTTATAATGTTCTACCCATCGATCTTCAGACACTCCCCCAAATAGATGGTGTTTTACTGCCGCCAATATTATTAATTAGATCCTATAAATTACGGGAGTTATTGCTACAAATTATGCGTAGCATTTTTTCCACCTCTCTTTGCTTGAATGTCACCCTGTGGCTCTTGACCCAATTTTTATACCTTTGCTGGCCTTTCCTGAGTAGAGCCTTTAATTGCAGGCCATTATTTTGTTTTAATTTCCTGACCTCGGGTCAATGGGCCTTACAGCATTTTACTAGGTCCATATCATATATATGTACTGGACCATTGACCGGCTTTCCATTAGGACCCATTTTTTTTTTAAAGCTTGTCAGGGTCCAAGCATATTCTACCAGATTTTTATCTTTAAGAATTTCTATTCAGCCAGAAGCGGAGTAGCAGCCGTTGGTATTTCTACTCTATTCATACCTTCATTAATTTCAATGGGCGGCATCAAAGTTTTTCTGTCCCTACTCAAGGCGGTTTTAATGCTCATAGCCAGTAAATCGTGGTCGCTCTGGTGCATCGGAGTCACCTTAAATTTTGTTATCGCCTGTCCCAAGATAGAGGAAACGAAACAGTAATCCAGGCACGCAGCCTGAGTTCCTCTTCTCCAGGTGTTTCTCCCTGGCCGATCTCCCACATATGAGCCATTCACCAATTCCATACCATGAGTTCCCATCTCATTCATCCATTTCATAGCTAGCCCCTGCAGATTTTCACGACAAATGGGAATACCTTTCTTTGATAGGAGGCGGAAGTTGAGATCTCCACAAATTAAGATTTTGCAATTCCCTCCCTCTACTAAAAATAAATCTATTTTCTCCATTATTGTTTTCAACCAGCTCTCAATCGCTAGACCTTTCATTCCTCTGTATACATTAATCAATAGCAGTTTAAAAACATCCGATTTAGAATGTCTTTCCAATACCAAGATTTGAGTGTAGGGATTTGGCGTGGAATGAGAAATCACTTTTAGACCCCCTTCCACCTTCATCAAGGTCAATAACCCAGAGAAAGGCCTCCCACGGCTGCCCTTCAAAGCCGGATTCCAGTACACCTCATAGCCATCACAAGCAGGTTTCGTTCTCAACCATGTCTTCTGAAGGCATATAATGTTAAATAATACAAGAATGAGCTCCTTGTCGACAAACAAAAATTCAAAGGCTAGGTATTCCAGCAGCACACTTTTAGCTCCTCTCCCCCTACAGGATCAAGATTCTATACATTTCCTTACACTAGACTTTCAGCAATCCACGACCAATCTTGTGACTCTGTAGTCGATTTCCTCTTTTTATTGGAGTTTGACTGACCAATTTTTTGGCAGTCTTCATTCCTAATTGTAAAATTGCCCAATTTAGATATTTCCTTTTTAGAAATTGGGAGACTCACTGCTTTTGCCATGTAGTCTTCTTTATCTATTTTTTTCAACTGTGGGTGTACACTTGGGGCTACTTTAGAGGGTTTGCTCTCAGCAAATCATTTGGTTGTGTCTTTCTTTTTGCTTCAACAAGGCCTCTTTGATGTCAAACAATCTTAAGTGCAGGATTACTCTGTCTCCCCTATCTTCCGAGACAAATTCCACCACTCTTATATCCTCTGAGGATATGTGTCGCATTGCTGGCACATGTCTAATTACTTTCATCACTGTACTTCTACTCAGAATTAGTGATCTATCAATCGATCTTCTGACCAGTATTAGCTTTAAGTTGTAGTTTCGATCAATCCTGGTGCTTGAATTTTGCTTTCTGTCCAGCATAGGACAATAGGTTGGTTTAGGACCTTTTATTCTGGTTGCTGTTTCCTCTTTTATCCCCATCTCTATTCTCATTTGCATTCAATCTCTCTCTATTAGGCTTAATTTTGCCATGGACATGGTTCTTTTCCACCCAGGCAGGTCTTTCTATGTTTCCTAAAGACCAGTTCACGACTTCTTGTTTGGTCTATCGACATCCTTTTAGTTTTCATTGTTTGGAAGAGTGATTCTGGTTTCTCCATTTCTTGCAATTTACCTGTTTTTTTTTCCCTTCGGTCGACTGATTTCTTCTTGCTCATCTATCGCCTGCCAATCGGAAGCACTTAAGCTGTTCCATTGTGCATCTTCCTCTTCTTCAATCAGTTCCACCAGATCACTAAGTCCACCCTCTGTTTCAAATTATACATTATAGACATTGGGGGTCATTACAAGGTTGGCGGTAAGGGGTTAACGGCGTCGGTAAAAGGTGCCGGAACCGTCAATCCCTTACCGCCCCATTACGAGTCTGCTAGCGGGACCCGCTAAGGGTGCCTGGTAAAAACAGGCGCCCTTAGCGGGTCCCGCTAGCAGACGAGGATGCGAACAACGGGCCAATTGTTAGCATCATCCCCATTGCCATTGAACCCTATGGGGGCTCGAATGGGAATGGGGATGTAACGAGTCCGGGTTCCTTGAATGAGGAATTACCGGGCCCTCCAAGGTCTGAATGGCCCGGTAATTCCTCATTCCAGGAACCCGGACCCGGTACCCAGTAAGGGGGTAGCCATGCCACTAATAGCGACATGGTTACCTCCTACCTTGTAATGACCCTCCTTGTCTTCTATGTTTTCACTTGCATCTGTATTTGGGTCCCGTGCATCTGTTACAACGTGATTCAGATTCAATTCTTTTCTAGCTTTTTTTGCAGCCACTAGAGGTGGTCCCGATAACGGATTTGGAATATTCCGTAAGAAAACTCTCGAGCCGACCATTTTTTTTTTTTTTTTGGTACAGCTTTCATCTTTTTTTACTTTTTTTCCAACATCGCCTCACTTTTCCTTTTCTTTCCCCTATTACCCTCTTTTTTTCTGTTCCTGTTAGAGGTATCTTGAAGATTGAAAATGCATTCTTTTCCTTTTGACTTTCCACTGATTTATCCGTTAAGTCAATTGAGAGTGTAGGCGCCACAGTAACCACTTCTTCTATATTATCAACAGAAATGACCCTAAGATCCCTATGGGTTTGTTCAGACCCTTTCAGATAAGCTCTCATCCACTTTCCATCTTCTACAAGGGCCGTCATAAGGAGCGTTTTATCATTTGATTCGCTCCTGGCTAGATCGCAAAGTCTTCTTTGCCACTGGTTGTAGTGCTCTGCTTCTGTGTCCAGTCGTTCTTCCAATTCTTTTGTTAAGGCCTCCATACTATTCCATTTCATCTGGCACACTTGGATTAGTGTGACTTGCTCCTGCATTGTTGAATGAATGGCCTCATATAATTTACAGAGTGGCGCTGGCAAGATTGTTAATGCTGCCATTACTGTATCTGTATTTTGCAGGTTGGCACAGTCTTCAATTGACAGGCCCCCAACCTTTATCTGAATACGTATCAGATGAATCTTGGCTTCAGCCCATCACTGAGGAGGCGTTCCTAGAGTCCATGGTATTATTCATAGGATCCTCCTCCCTACTCAGATCGAACACTGCAGGAATCTCAACAAGATGGTCACTCACCCCTAATCTAAATACTTTCTCTGATCCTAGGGTCAATGGAGCCCTTGTTAAAATGGACTCTTTGCTGGGGCATTCCAGCTCAGGAGTCTTCATTTCCTCCCCCACCATCATTTTAATTATTTATCTGCGGGGAATTGTCCAGTGCCTCTAATTTGTCTATTATGAATGACAGGCTTTTTCTTCTTTGTTTCTTCTGATAATGCTGACAAATCTCCAGATAATTTTGCCGCTAATTCCAAGTTTGAAAGTGCAGGCAGTTAATTTACATCCATGGAGTCTGTGTTCGCTGTACTTCACCACTTGCACTGTCATTCAAGTTTGCATTGACAGGCAGCCGCTCTCCTATCAACGTTTCAGGTTGTGTAGGCACCCCTGGGTTCTCCTCACCGCCAAGGGCGTATGTTTGATCCGCCTGATCTGTACTTAGTTTGGGGCTCCCTTTTTTTGATTGGAGCAGAGTGCGGGCCCGCAATTTGTTTGCGGATTCCATGGCTAATTCCACTACCCGTGCTAAGTTTGTTCAGCCTTCAATGATTACAAGTCCTAATACGAACTTACAAGGATGGAAAAGAGCTTTGCACTGAGCTAGTTAGCAGAGCTCCAGCCCCCCTGCTAGGATCACTTCCCCGGCGTATCGTAATCAGCTGCTAGCCCCTATGCAGCAACACTGCACAAATCTAATCAGAGTGTCACAGTTCTGGAAAGAGGGCTACAAGTCTCTTACCTTTCCTTTCTTTAGATGAGAAACTCTTGTGCCTCCCTGCTTGCAGCCACCTGGGAGGACCGCTATATCCCGTCGTCCACTGACCACCCGAAACAGCCAAACAGTGCATCAGCACTTTACTCTCCGGGCTTTATGCCGCAAGCGCAGTGCTCTGGTCCTTTTCAAGTAGCACATAAGCAGACGTGCTCGATCAGCTGGTCACAGTGAAACTTCACAGATCCTTAAAGGTGCAGCGCGCTCCAGCCACAACCTTTGTCCTGTAATGCAGGGAAGACAATAGTAAAGTATACAAATCCACACTGCCACACAGCCAAACAGTGCCACTAACCCTTTACTCTGCAGGGTTGTAATAGCGCTTCTAGTTGTCCCAGATAAGTGCCATTGCAATAGTCCAGGGAACTCATGATAGAAGCAGTCATGATTTTGGGCCTAGAAGCAATCGGTAGGAATACATTTTTGTGTAGCCTAATTGAAGACCGCAGAGATCTGGGCTCCTCTAGAGCCCGTAGCCATTAGTTTGATCCCTAGGCTCTTCACTATTGGAGTCGGCTCCGGGCATGGAACCAGGGAGGAAGGCCAATAATGACAAGTCTAGGGCTGTCCCACAATATTTGATCCAACCAGGAGGACCTCTGTTTTATCTCTGTTAAGTTTAAGCCAATTATTGGCCATCCAGTCCCCAACCGCAGCAAGACAGTTTTGCATTTTTTTAAGGGGATCGTATGATGGCACATTGAGGCAAAAGAGGATCTGAGTTTCATCTGCATAGGAGTATAAATGTACTCCATATTTGGCAATTAGACAAATTAAACAAAATAGGAGACAGAGCAGAACCCTGGGGGACTACAGTAGGCGTGGATGTGAAATGAAGAAGAGAGACTGTTTGAACCCGTTCAGACAGAAATGAGGCGAAACATTTTAGCGTAGTGCCTGAGATTCATGCCACCTGGAGACATTGAATCAAATTCTGATGATCAACAGTGTCAAAGGCCGCAGGGGGGTCAAGGAGAATCAGAGCTCCCACCTCTCTGCAGTCCTGAAGCAGAGCAATGTCATCCATAAGAGCAACCATCAGAGACTCCGTCCTCATACCGGGGCAGTATCTGGACTGAAAAGGATGGAGAAGGTGATTGGATTCCAGAAATGCAGAGAGTTGAAGGGTCACAATAGAGGGGGTCACAATAGATTCCATAATACATGTTGACAAGGGTAGGGAGAGATATTTCTACATTGAATATTGTGAGTCCTGCACACCCCATTTTATGTGGAGTGCTGAAGGGTTATTCTGTATCCCCTTTATCCCTGCTCCTGTAACATTTCTGCTACAGTGACAAGCTTACATTTAGGGATGGTGGCACTGGACGTGTTCTACCGGCTTGTATGCAATTTTTATTCGCTGGCTGTCGCACCAGCCGTGCTAATGCTCAGAAGGGTCACCATTCATCTGGAATGGTTGCTGTATTCTTTTGTCCCCATATTTAGTGTACTTGTCCTTAATCGGTCCTTCTGCTGTCCTCGGAGGGGAATGTCCTGGTTTGATTTTTGTCTTCGGCGGGTACACTTTGTGTAACCCGCCGAGGCTCCATACTGTCTGTGAAGGCAGGAAATGAGGGAGGAATCTGAAACTGCACAGCCCTTTGTCTTCTGGCATGCCTGCCTGGAACCAGTACTAACTGGGAGGCTGGCTGTCCTAAAAGAACACCCACCCCCCCAAAGTTTGAATGTAGCATGTATACGAACTGGCTCGGTTCCTGGATACATGGCTTGGATCTGTAAACTGAAGAAACAGTCTACCACTGGAGCTGAAGCCGATGAGGAAGAAGAGAAGACTGCTGTAGCTGATTCCAGAGCTTATTCTATGCGACAGAGGTGTCCTGAAGATGATGAATGCAACCTCAGACTGGTGGGGTCAATCAGACTTCAGAAGAACTGCATTTTGAGCCATCCCACGATCAGCTGTGACCTTCCTGGGCTGCAAACCGCTGAAATGCTGGCACTTTGTGGCTGAGTGCTGTGCAACGTTTTCCTGTGAACGAATCTCACTGAAACTTCAATGGACTCCTGTTGGACCTCTAGAGGCAAGATTCCACTCCTTGAAGTCCTGGTAGCGAGGCAAATATCGATCAGACGATGACCGTTCCACATCTGGTATCTTGAAAAGGCACGAAATACACAGAGCCGTAATAAGCACCAGAGCATACTTTGTTGGGAGCCTTTCCTGTCGACTGCTGCAGCAAGTTCCCATCCAGTGTCCTTTCTTTCATCAACACGACCAAGAATCCAGAGACCGGGTCCTGTACTGTTGCATCATGATGGCATCCATCTGCAGGCTCTTCACTGCTGAACTACTTTGTGGCTGAGGGTAATACCTACCTAAAGCCTTGTGTTGCTCCTCTGTGGCTAGGGTGGTGATTTGTGTAGTTGAAGTTTGCCGATACTGTTCGCCCAGGCCCAACACTGGATCATATATAGTGAGCCTTCTATGAAGCACATGAACACTTCCACTATCTCTAAATTATGTACTTACTTGTTTGACAGGAAATCCTCTGGAACTCTAACTTTCCTGCATTTGTGCATTATCCTGGCCTGCCTACGGTTGGCCCCTGGACCACCAGGATCCCACTTCTGCCTCTGAGAACACTCATGCCCTAGAATAGGCCTCTGCCTAGTAAATATAACAAGTGTTCCAATGTACTTACTTGCTATATGTTAGTGTTGTAACTGTATATTTTCGAAACAGAATAAGTTACAAAGTATTATGTTCTTACTTACCTGTGAATTCCTTACTGCCATTCTGAAAAGTATGCAAAGTTATGTACTTACTTACCTTTGAATTGTGTTCCACTCTTCTAAAAAGTAATGTTGGTGTGTCTACATATTCCTGAAACAGAAGAAGTGTAAGGGTTTACTACCAATATGGTTTTACTCGCCTTGAATAGCATACTGTCTTCAAAATGTGTAATACTGAGTTGTTACTTATCTTTGACTCTCTTTGACTCTGAAAAATAATTCATAAGTTATTGCTTACTTTTGAATTGTGTACCAATCTTCCAAAATGTAATATTGTTAGTAGAACTGTACTATTCCTGAAACTGAATAAGTAACATAGTTCACTACCAATAGGGTCTGCTTATCTTGAATTACATACCGTAATTCTAAAAGTCTAATTATGTGGTTGTACTCCCCTTCAATAGCATACTGCCATTCTAAATGTGTAACACTGTTTTTTACTCACCTTCAACTGCAAACTGCTATTTTGATGTGGGTATATACTTTGGTTTTTCTTACCATAAATATTGTGTTGGTTTTTATGTTGTGTTTATGACTTATAATAGTACTTACCTTAGTAAAGAATTCTTTTTGCCTGTGTATATATAAAATGAACTATTATTTTTACAATTCCCCTGTGTATGCGCGTTTCTTTGGACCATATGTATGCTACAAGTTCTTTGTACTTTCCCACAGCCCTCTCTCCCTTTTAATATAAGCCTGTCTGCTCTGTTATTGCTACCAATATACCAGGTGGTACAGCCTTATACTAAAAGTTGGAGTTTCTGTATTGTCCAAGGTATAGTTTTATAAAGTCCCTTTGGATGGATTTTAGAAAAATAATTCCTTAAAGTGTGGCATGAATATTTTCTACCAAATTAATGCAAGTAAGTGAATCCACTGGAGAGGATTAGTGAGATTCCCCTCAACCGCTCGACGAGATGGGAGATGTTTTATTTAAAGTTCTATATTTTATGCATTTTGTGGAACAGGACAAAATGTCTGTATAAAAATTACCGACCCCACCAAAAGTCCTAAAACACACACCACGAAAAGTTCTAACTACCAACAGTTCGAACTTTTCGTGGTATGTGTTTAGGTGTTTTGGTGGGGTCAGTATGAAAAAATGTTTTTAAAAGGCTGCGGGGCATTGGGGGGGTGTCCACCGCAACACCCCGCTCACTACAGTGAGCAGGAGTTGTGGGGGACACACCCGAGGTATCCCCAAAGAACATAAAAAATAAAAATAATAATAAAAAAAATAAAATAAAAGGAGTGCTGCGGGGTTATCCCCCCGCAACATTCCGCTCACCATACTAAACAGTATAGTGAGCGGGGGCTGGGGGGGAAACCCCCGCTCACCATACTAAACAGTATAGTGAGCGGGGGCTGCGGGGGAAACCCCTACATGTTCACATGGGAAATGTACGAACATTTTGGGTTCGTGCATTTCCCATGCGAACATTTCCGTTGCGGGAAATGCAGCCTCAGTAATATCACGTAGATTTTACATCTCTAAATTCAGGAGAGGAAGTATAAAAAACAAACATAGGATTTACAAACAGTGCTGTGTGCGAATCACATTGAATATGCACAAATATGTATTTCTGCCACGCCATCATTAAAGCAGCTTCTGATATATTGTCCGCTACCACACTTGGGAAACAGGAAATTGGTCAATTGCATGCCAGTAGAAGTGCCGGTTTAAAATATTGAAAGATTTTGAAGTGCTATATCTTCGACTGCTGCTTTTGTTTAATTGCCATGTATGCTTACGATTTGAGATGTTCATGCAGTTCTGTTTTTAATTTGACATGTGTAGACATATACACCAGTTATACGACTTGCCAGTGATCCATCCCGCATCTCCCACTCTTTTCCTTCCCATCCATTACTCTCTCATTGGAGTTTTCCACAGAGTCTTCACCCTTCTTACAAAGCAAATATGGTTCCATCATTAATATTTTGCATCTTTGAAATTCCGAATGCAGTGTCGGCATGTGTGTTTCTTAGACCTGTAATGTTGAAAAAGATATCAATAACGTTTCTATTAACGCAAAAAAGAAACGTTGCCTGATTTCAGACCCAGCTTGGGGCGTTCCTCTGCACAATTTCACACATAAATGGGACACCATGCCCTAGTCCGTTGCTGGCATAGGGTGGACTGCGTGTACTCTCCAAAGATGTTGCGAGGTGGGAAGCACAGACGTGCCATGGACTTTCAGTTCCCCGAAGGGTTATGGTTGGAGACTGGTAGTTTGTCTTGACTCCATTCAGGCTGTACATTCTCTCTTGGTAGACTTGACTGACATTCAATCTTTATACATTCTCTTTGATATCTGTATTTTATTGTTCCAAATATACGTAATTGCTGTTCAAGTTCTTGTTCTCTTTTTAATGTATTACATTCATGTATGTGTGTATACATATATATATATATATATTGTCTTCCTAGTATCGTCTTGAAACATTCACAGAATCCAGATCCTCGGAGTGGAAAAGTGTCCCTTATAATGGTAAGCTGCAATGTTGGCCTCTAACTTGTGTGATGGTAATGCAAAACAATGCATGACATTTCAGTGTGCTCTATTGTAAAGCAGGATAGCAGTATGAGAAGGCTGGACTGTGACTGCTTGTTGACCCATCGATATCTTACAATAAAATTAATGGGATTTTTGGGCAATGAAGGGAATTTTTGGCCTCAGAGCTGTCACAAGGTCTGGTGAGGCACGGGGGAAAAAATGTGGTGAGGTTCCCTTATGATATTTTGCACTACGCCACAGCCAACAGGAGAAATGAGAAATCTCCCCTTGAGTTTGTGCGGATTAACCCTACTATGGTTTATTATGATGATAGCAAATCACTGAATAAAGGTTTATTCCAGACTAACTTTTGTATCATATGAATGAATAAGCATAGGACGCAATGACAGTGTGTGGTGCGTAACACCATAATTAAGGAGACCCTGCACCTGGGTGCGTATTAAAACACATATCGTACACAGTGACAGGTAGATGATGTTCAGTGGCGGCTGGTGAATTTTTTAACTGGAGGGGCTTAAACGTTTACACCAATTAAGCTGGATCGACAGAGCGCAGTGACAGAGCCCAAACCAAACATGGGGTGTTTGAGAGGGTATTCTCATCTCCAAGAAGATTTTTGAAACATTCATTTATAATTGTTCATTTTACAGGACTTTCTTTGAAAAATTGGGTAAAAAGCCATAAAGTTTGCAATTGATTTTGTACGGTAGCAATGCATTTTCATGCCGCCTGTGCCCACAACATATGCCAGTATAAATCAATGTCATGCTGGCTGTTCCCATAGATGCCCATGCCGGTCACACCAATATATGCCTATATTGCCATATAAGGGCACCCAGCCAGCTAAAAATGCCATGCCACAGAAAGTCTATATGGACTGGCTACACCAACGTAGGCCATTGTACCACGTTCTTGCTTTTACTCCAAATGCCCGATGTAAAGATGTTCTGCGTTAGGTAGAATTTTAATTTCTTTGCCAAATCCCTTTAACCTTAGAGACCACCAGCTCTTTTGCTGGACTCACGACATTTTAATCTTAACTTCTGAGTGAGTGGGACTTTTTTCCTCACTCTCATGTGTTTTTTTCTGACTAGGATTTTTGTGTTTCTTACTCTTTCATGGAGGCTGGTAAACTCCATAGGCATCTGCTTTTTACATTTTGACACACAGCACCTTTTGTGGAGTGCCACTGAGAGGTCCCTTGGACTTCTCTTAATCTTTAACTGCATTTTCTTGGGTGAACTACTGTTCCAAAGAATAGTAAGATGACCCCTGTCTCACTAACCTTTTCCTTTGTGGGTCCAGCACACACCACCCTATGTGGAGTGCTGGGGGGGGGGGCTACATAGTAACTTCTTCTTCTCATGTAACATTGTGTTACACTAACTCACTTGAATGGCTGGTGGCAGTGGTTTCCTTTTTACTACCTTGTGCCATGTATCTGCAGGTTGAACCTCAGCTGCAATACAGCACCCAAGGATGACCAAAATCGTCCCTGTCTTCTTCGTTCGCCATTGTTTGTCAGTTAGTTTCTTCGGGGCTTTTATTCTATTGTTTGAATCGGGTTTGAGTCCTTTGTGAGTTTTGCCTTTGGGAGGCTTCAACCCTGAATCCTGCCCAGGCTCTAGTGTGTCTGCAAAGGCAGGAAGCAAGGGAGGGTGCCGAAACTTCCATGTCCTTTGTCTCTAGGTGTGCCTGAGTGAAACCAGTTCTGATTGGCCGGCTGGCTGTCCTCGAGGACAGCCACCCTGATGGGTGATTAACAGCCTAGTGCTGTGAATGAGTGAATGAATGGGAATTTGCTTAAAAGGCAATGTTTTTGGGACTAGAGGCAGAGACGACCACTAGAGGACTAAGTCCAATGAAGAAGACGTGACGAGACGCCAGCAGCACCCTCCTGGACCGCAAAGTGCCCGGTGAAGCCCTGCTGCTGTGCAGACCCTTTTTTCGTTTCGACTGGGAAGACCCGTACAGGATGACTTCCTCCCTTAGGCTGGTGGGACCAACTAGCCTCAAGACAAACTCCATGTTGGCGCAATGTCAAGTGACTCCAATCAAGCAATCCCTCTAAGTCAGTGCCTCGTCTGGGAGTCGGGGATCACATGTCTCTCCTTTCAGGCAGAGCTCTGTTTACAGTCCACACCCAAAATCAGCATACTCCATTCAATTGAAAGGGTCTGTTGTGTTGGGTCCAGCAGGCTGCAGGGAAGTCCCCTCCCTCTCAATCAACAGGGCCATGTGATATCCTGCCTCCTGGTGTGGGTCTCTGGGGTGTTAAGAGTTCTCAGGAAAGGCATGTCTTTTGAACTTTTAATTACATAAGACCCCCTTCTGTTCACTGCACAGTTCTGCAAGACAGCTCTCCTGTCAGGATTTATAGAGCGCCAGCGCCGGTCAGTGCCCTGCACCTATTTTTGACAGCTGTCTTGAATTAATACATTTCAAAAGGAAAGGATTTTACTTGATAATATATGATCCTTGCTTGACATGGCATTGATGTGGATCTGTAGCAGAGTAAAGTAAAACACTCAACCATAGTTGGATTTTTGTTTGGTGGTTCCGGGCCCATGATCTTAGCAATTTTTGACATTAATAAAAACGGGTTTTGAACAGAACCATCTTTCTTTGCACTGGTGGGTGGCAGGTTAGGGGACCATTTTGGTGTGTGCAAAACTGCACGGTTCTCCTGGATTCTGGCGCAAATGTGGGCTTTTCCTCCATCTTGGATTTCCTAAACCCACAGCACCAAATGTTGCAGCATAATAGTCCAAATGTGGGTCAGGACACCCAACAGCAACCCTGAACTTGCTGCCACTTTCCAAGGCTGCTGGTGTGGGTCTCTGGGGTGTTAAGAGTTCTCAGGAAAGGCATGTCTTTTGAACTTTTAATTACATAAGACCCCCTTCTGTTCACTGCACAGTTCTGCAAGACAGCTCTCCTGTCAGGATTTATAGAGCGCCAGCGCCGGTCAGTGCACTGCACCTATTTTTGACAGCTGTCTTGAATTAATACATTTCAAAAGGAAAGGATTTTACTTGATAATATATGATCCTTGCTTGACATGGCATTGATGTGGATCTGTAGCAGAGTAAAGTAAAACACTCAACCATAGTTGGATTTTTGTTTGGTGGTTCCGGGCCCATGATCTTAGCAATTTTTGACATTAATAAAAACGGGTTTTGAACAGAACCATCTTTCTTTGCACTGGTGGGTGGCAGGTTAGGGGACCATTTTGGTGTGTGCAAAACTGCACGGTTCTCCTGGATTCTGGCGCAAATGTGGGCTTTTCCTCCATCTTGGATTTCCTAAACCCACAGCACCAAATGTTGCAGCATAATAGTCCAAATGTGGGTCAGGACACCCAACAGCAACCCTGAACTTGCTGCCACTTTCCAAGGCTGCAGAATCCCAATACCCAGGAACCCCTGACCATCTTCGAGTGCATTATCTTCCTAAGTGTGAAACCGGCCAAAACATTGTGGGCATCCCGAGGACCCAACACATGCAGGAAATCTTCATCCAGAGTCCCATCACCAGAGTCCAGGACCGAGGGATCAAGTAACTTCTAACCAGAGCTGTTCGTTCTTCTTTGGCGCTGAGAGAAAGGCGCCAAATCCACAAAGAGCCGCTGAATCAAAGAGAATCCATTGCTGCCAATTCCCCTTCACGAGTGCTGCCGCAGGAGCCCTACAGACGTCCTCCCTTTTGTCACCACAACCAAGGACCAGGAACAAGGGTCTGCTGCAATGCAACCAGAAGGCACCCAGCTAGAACAAATTCTTCAGTTCACAGGTACTTTGGGGCTTGGTGTACCTCAACGTGTTGCCATTTGGGACACTTCCTACCTTGGGGAGTGCTATTTTACCCTCTTTAGAGTTGACCTCAACTCACTTGCACTGGCCTTTCAGCTTGTGACTCCTCTTGAGTTGCTGTGATTTTCTATTCAAATACTCAAATAGAAGAGATCACAGACAAAGGTAATTTTGCTCTCCTCCTACTTCTCGATCTGTCTGCAGCATTCGACTTAGTAGACCACAATATGCTCATCTCAGGACCTCAGCTCATTTCTCTCATAAAGCCACAACGTGGATCCAATCCTTTCTAGACAATAGGATGATGAGAGTATTCTCGCAAACAGCATTAGCTAACCCTGAACCAGTCACATGCAGCGTCCCTCAAGGCTCCTGCGTGTCCCCCACCCTCTATAATGTATTCACCAAGCCACTGTTCGATGATCTTGACACTAACTATGCAGATGACACCTAGATACTCATACCCGTAACTGGCGACTATGACACCAACACCAAACAGCTCCATGAGATCTACAGCATCATCAAAGCCTGTAGGGCAAAACATGAACTCTGTCTCAATGACGAGAAGACAGAGCTCCTCGTCCTAGGCTCGAAACTCAAACCCAACAAACTCAGCAAGCAGTTTGACACCTTCACCATCAACAGCATTCCCATCAATGTCTCCAAAGAGGTGAAAACTCTTGGCATATCCAGTGACTCCTTGCTAAATCTAACGATACAGGTCAATGCAGTAGCCTCATTTACTGCCTACATGTGCAAGTTAATTACAGCCAGCAAACCATTTCTCACTACACCCAACTGCATTACCATAGCCAGAGCGCTATTACTGTCCAAGTTAGACTACTGCAACGCTCTCTCTTGAAACTAATCAACAAAACTTGAAAAAAATGTCCTTCAAAATAACACCATAAGGGCAGTCCTAAATATTCCCAGATCCCACCACATCTCGGATGTGAGCCGGAATCTCAACTGGCTTTCAATCAAGCAAAGGATAGCCCACAAAACTCTCTCTCTGACACACAAATGCCTGGCCAATTTAGCTCCTCTATACCCAACAAAAAAACATTGCACGGAATACCTCAGACCGACCCATGAGATCGGCCCAGGCACATTCCCTCAAAATCCCAAACTTCAAACGACAAAAGGTTGGAGAGAATAGTTTCCCAGTACTTGCAGCCAAGTTATGGCATTCACAACCACTCTCACTAAGATCCGAACCAGCCTTTCACCTATTCAAAAGAAACACCAAAAACTGGCTTTCAACCCTGGAACCTTAACTCATCCGGTAACCAGCCTGCAACCTGCAAACTATTGCAATACCTCACCTCACCCACACTGTGTAAAGCCTGATCATTTGGCTAAATGCAGCATCCCATAGCTTTGCTCACTGTATACCTTTTGTAAATACTGTAACTATAAAAGAGCTGTAACTTATGTTTTCACACACATTGTAACGTGTGTAACACTCTGTAAAATATTGTAGCTGCTGTATATTTATAAGAATCTCCTGTAATTTATGTAACCTGTATATTTCAGTACCTTTTGTAACTATGTTGTAAGAAATGCACCTAGATGCCTCTGGGCTGGGAGGGCAATACAAATAAACAAACTAAACTACTGACTATTTAAAGACATTTTCTAAGAAGAGAGGATCAGAACTTCAAACTTTACCATTGACTTTGACTGTCCTGACTCCCTAACACCCCCCTTCTGAACCTATTGGCTTTGGCAATCCGTGTTCCCTTACAGATTTTAATTGTTGAACACTATTATTGCTGGGATAAAAAACTGCCTGCATCCCTTTGGGAGAATCTTTTTTTGTAGAATACCAGTATGTTCTGATCTAACCCTAACCTTTCCCACCTTTATAGCTCCATAGTGCAAAGGTGATACAAAATAAGTGTTATTACTGACCTCAAATGATATCACCCTTGGTGCTGGAAAATGTATAACATATGAAAGAATTAATCACCTGCTTTATTGTTCACTTTTTGAATTGAATCCTAATTTGGGATTAATGTTACTATTAGCAAGCAATGTTATGTCGCTTTTGTTATGGAACTTCAGAAACATTAAAGCACTTGATGCTAAAATGTCCACACTTCCAAGCAAAAAGGGAGTACTTCTTTGGTATGTACGTATATGATGTTGATTCCTTGAATTCTGATGCTTTTTGGAGCTATCCTTTAAGAGGACAGCCTACGTTTGATTGCCTTTTTTAATTTGATGAAACGGATTGATGCATTTAAAATAATGGTTGTTGTTGTGGATTGTATTAACACTGTTTTATTAGTGTATTTGAAATATGATTTTTTGGTTTCAATTGATGTATTTGATATTTGTAACAAGCCTACATGCAAACCACTCCCACCCCCGAAAAATATGAACCTTAAACCAACTCTTTATTCCAAATGGTCATTAACTGATAACTGTTTTACTCTTGAATGTATGATGTTAACACTGTTCTTGGTTAGATATATTAATACTATGACTGGAATAATGAATCAGACTGAAAATTAAACATGAAATACCTAACCCTGATTTTTTTGTCCACCATTTGTTATGTTTCTTTGTTTGTACTACTGATTTATTTTTTATTGATGATTTTTCTGCTGCAGACTGCATGGCCTCTCACACAACCCAGTGTTAGCCTGCACACCCAACTCCCCCACCTCTGCAAGCTCATGATCCCATTTGCCTTCTATTTTTTTCCATATATATATATATATATATATATATATATATATATATATATATATATATATATATATTCCTTTTGTTTCACTGCAATGAATATAATGTGAGGTGCATATTCTGCAATAAAATCCCCAAATACCATGTACACGAAGAAAGGGACAATTCTTATTTTTATCTTTTCATTTTTTTTTAAAGAAGTCATTACATCAATATATATATTTGTTTAAAAAATGTGTTTTTGGTGATTGAGTTGTTAGTATGGTCAGAATCTCCCCCACAGTCCAATCCAACACCCCTTCATTTGCACGTCTCTATTCCTTTTAATGTACGCTTTCAATATTGGGTGTGAATAACTGGTAAAGCCAAGAACCCTTCCAAATTTCTTCCACTCTCTTCACCTGCTCACCTACAATGCTACTGGCCAGAAGTGTTTTTTGATTTTTCCTTTAAATATTGACCCTGTGATGTTTCTGCTTTCTCCTTTGTTAACTTGGATGTTTCCGGTGTTGTTCATTTTTGAGGAGTTTCCTTTTTTTGTATATGCCCTTCTCTCAGTTCAATTGGGTAATTTCCTTTTGTTTTGATCAAGGTGAAGTTATACATGCGTATGGCACTGCTCCAGCACCCCTCCCGTGGGATATAGCAGTCAAGGTACCCACCCTGTTCAAAGACGGAGAAGAAAAGGTCAAAGTTCCTTACACATCATCTGTCAAGGTAGTTCTGCTGAAAGGCATTCTACTATACTTCTTTCCCACAATAATCCAAGGATTGGATTGGCGAAAGACAGGTTTCCCATGGGGCAACTCTGCCTGGAGAATCCAGATGTACTTTTATGGTTTGCTGAAATTGATTTTTCTTAAAAGCCAGGAATGGAAGAGGACAGTTCGTAATAACAAGTAGTTCTGATAGCGGAAGCATGGAAATCTCGCAACTTACACCTTTATTATCTTTTTTTGTATATAATGCACTGTTGACAAGGTAATGTGTTGAAGGCTGCTAAATCTGTTCTTACATCGTTTCACTTTCATTTACAGCCCTGTCAAACATGCTTGAGCATGGGTCAGACCATCTGCCAAAAATGTCATGGATCCGGCCGGGTGAGTGACGGGAGCATTTATTTGGATTTCTCTCCCCTTTCTGACCGGTAAACAGATAATCACAGCATTAACCCTTATTGGTTGGAATTGCATGGTGACTTATGGCCATCATTTTAAATTCATATTGGAGGAGTATCTTAAAGCCAAACATTGCCATTGAGTGCTGCCGATCAGTAACTTTGCAGGTCTACTACATTCACAAAAGCATCTGGAGGCTGGTGCATACAGATCTGCACTATCAACATTGGCAGCTATAATATTCTATAAAATGTGTTGGACTTGATATTAAGATGTGTCAATGCTTACTGGCCAAACACTCCACCAAACAGCCATTTGAGCAGAGTGTTGTAGGAGAGGTTATGATCGTAAGGATTTGTGCCATATATTTTGTGTGTAGTTCTGTTGCATTGATACTAACACTTAGTATTGGGGGCAATAAGAGGGGTAGCATTGGGGAAGGCGGTAGCTGTCGTTTTTCTAAAGTCCATCTGGGGTTAGACGTCATGAGACTTATCTCTTGATATTAGGACCCCAAATCTTAATATAGGCCTGTACTACACAAGTCAGTAGAATGGCTGAGCAGCCAGGCTTATTTTAGGAGGGAGGAATGTGAGCTGTAGAGCAGTACAATGAAATCAACACATACACAGATCCAAGGAAACACGTACTCACTTAAAGTTATATCAAAATTAATTATTTATTTAAATATACACGAGGCCCATAAGCAACTCTAAAATGCAGCAACTACTAATAACATTCAATTAAAATTGGAATAAGATTGCAAAATGAACAATAATGCAGGTTAGTAACTTATCATATACTTTTCATATACTTTTCATATCCAGTACACTTCAGTTAAGGTCAGTAAAAGCACTTCTATGTAGCACCTTATATTGAGTATCAAGGGCAAGTAAAAGTTATACAAAACACAGCTTGCAACTGGTAAGTACAATGTAACTCTCCAAGAGTGGGTCAGGCAGTCTGTTTCCTAACTAGAAATGAGTTCACAGTTCAGGTTGTGGAGGAACATGTATTACCCAAGCCAATAGGATCAGGAGGATGGAACTTTGACAAACCAGTAAAGCCAAAGTCAAATGGACAGCACCAGTTCTGATGATAATCTTTAGAGAAAAGTCAAGTAACCAGTCACATGTTCTTGTAGAAAGCACAAGAGCTCAAAGGTGTGCCTTCCTGTAGGAGGACAGGTTGCAAGACATGCACAGGGGAGTTGAGGTCAATGCTAAATGTGGAAAACAGCACTCCTAAAGCAAAGGAGCACCGAGAATGGCCTAAGGTAAGTAAAACCCAAGAGCCCCACAGTACCTGAAGAGAGAAGTTCAAAAGTTAGCTGTTTGCCTTCTGGATGCAACGATGAAGACCCTGATTCCTGCTCCTTGGTTGTGGTGATGGAAGGGGGTACATTCGGTGGGCTTATGCAGCAGTCGAGAGAAGGGGTCGGCAGAAAAGGTTTCAGCTCACTCCAGCGGCTGTTTGGGGTTTTGGCGCCTTTTTTTTTAGCATCAAGAAGAAACGAACAAATATTACGATTTTTATTCTTTTCTATTACTCTGTCCTGAACTCTTATGGGGAGACTTTTGGTGAAGAATTCCTGCATCTACAGGACCAACACGGATGTCTGCAAAGTTTCAGCGAGATTCGATTTTTGCAAGACGATTCACTCGCAAATGGTCTAAGTACCCCCGGGTATTGGTGTTCTGCAGCCCAGGAAAGTTGCAGGATGTCGGGAGGGGTCGGGGGGTCGCCCAAATTGAAGAAGGTCTTGAGACTGGTTGGTCCCACTAGCCCAAGGGAGGAATTTGTCCTGGGCGGAGCTTCCCTGTCGAGTTAAAAACGGGGTCAGCACAGCAGCAGTGCTTCATCGGTACTCCCGCGCTATTGAAGGTGCTTCTGGCGTCTCTGCTCATCTTCTGCTTTGGATTTCCAGTTCCATTGGTCGAATCCTCCTCTTATGCTGTAACCCATTCATTCACTCCCATGGAGCTGGCAATCAACTAGGGGTTGACTGTCGTGTAGGACAGCCAGCCAGCTGCCTAGTTTGAATTGGTTTCAGCCAGGCACAGGGACAAACAAAGGACAGTGAAGTTTCTGAGCCCTCCTCACTTCTTAACTTGCCAGACACACTGAAGCATGGACGGGCTTCCCACTAGAATCCTGCCAAAGGCAACACTCACAAAGGACCCAATCCTACCTGGAATGATAGAAGACAAGCCCAGAAGGAACTTACAAATGAGAAATGGTGAAAAAAGAAAACTAAGTCAATTTTGAGAAACTGGTCACCCATGGGTGCTGTACTGGAGCTGAGAAATCGGCCTGCTAGTAACCTGCACAAAAAGGTAGTAAAAGTAACCACTGCCACCAGCCATTTAGTTTTGTTAGTTACTGTAACAAAAGGTTACGGGAGCAGTGGGAGAGGAGTTACAATGTAACCCCCAGCACTCCACATAAGGTGGTATGTGCTGGTCCCACAAAAGAAAAGGTAAGTAAGATGAAAGTTATCTTACTACTCTGGGGAAGTACAGTTCACACAAGAGAATACAATAAAGAGGGAAGTCCAAGGGACTCCACAGTGACGCTGCACAGAGGGTGTTGTGTGTCACAAAAGTCAATCAGATGCCTGCATTGAAATACATGAAGGAAAACATACTCAAAAGCAGTAAAAATAAGATTCCCAGTCGGAGCAAAAGAATGTGTGAGTGGCAAAAAGTTCCACTCACACAGGCGAATAAAATAAAAAAAAGTCCAGAGTCCAGCAAAAGTGCTGGGGGTCTCTCAGGTTAAAGGGAATTGGCACAGAAACTGAATATTCTCCCCAACAGTAGCATTGGCCACTAACACTTAGGGCCTCATTACGAGCATGCTGGTCTAGTAACAACATTGGATTGGCCGGATTGGCTGGCTGGCTGTCCTAAAGGGACAGCCACCCTGCTGTGTGATTGACAGCCTAGGATGTGCATGAATGGGAAATCTTGCTTAAAAGTCGAGGTACTTGACTACAGGCAGAGTCGACCACTGGAAGAAATATCCGAAGAGGAAACATGAAAAGAATCCTGCTGCAACCTCCTGGACCTTCAATTGCCTGGTGAAGTCCTGCTGCTATGCTGACCTCCTCTTTCACCTCGACAGAGAAGCTCTAACAGAACAACTTCTCCCCTTGGGTTAGTGGGACGAACTAATCCCGAGACAAACTTCACTTAGGCGCAATCCCCAACTTGCTGTGCCTCTCCGTTGCTGCAGAAGCCCAATGCCAGGGGTTGAGTGTCCATAATCGAGTGCAACGTCTTCCGCCGAATGAATCTGGTCAAAAGCTCCGGGAGCCTCCTAAGGACACCCTAGAAGCAGGAAATCCCGCTCCAGAGTCCCCTCACCAGAGTGCAGGACTGAGGGAGCAACGAAAGTCCAGCCGGTGTCCTTCGTCCTGCATCAGGGATGTTTGCGAAGTGCTGAAACCACGAAGTGCCGCTGAAATGAACAAAACCCGTAGCTGCCGACGACCTTCCCGACTACTGCTGCAGGAGCCCTCCAGATGTCCATCCCTCTTGTGCCCACGACTGAGGCTCAGGAACCAGGGTCTGCTTGGCTGCAGCCAGACGGAATCCAGCCCTTTCTTCTGACCAAAGGTACTTTTTCAGGCCTAGGGGTACTTACCTTCTTGCCTTAAGACGTTCTGTCTCACTTGAGACTTGCACCTGCTTAGTTGATTTTAACTCCCTTTGCACAGACTTAACAGCTTGTGTCCCTTCATGTAATATTTCTGAACTCTCTAACTTTGTGCAAGACTTTAATCCAAGAAGTGCATCAGAACTATAGACTGTGTCCAAATGACTTTGGCTGTCCTCTAAAGGCACTCTTCTAAATCCATTGACTTTGGTATTGCTTATCCCGCCATAGGCTGTGGCTTGTTAATCACTGCTACTGCTGGGAAAGGCTTATCTAGACTGCATTGGAAGAATTCAGTTGTCCACACATTTTCTGAGAAACTGTTCTAACCTTTTCACTTCCCTTAACCTTTCCTTTCTGCAACTCAGAATCCACAAAGTATATTAGTGTGATATATAAATGCAAATACTATCCTTGTGATTGAAGTCTCTCCAGCTGTAGGAGAAATGTATTAAGCATATCCAAAGATTATTCACTGACTATTGATTCTGAAAAGTAATTTCAAAGTTTATTCATATTGTTACAATCTTTTGCCTTTTTAAAGAATGTTTATTTAAAACTGATGTTAAATAAATAACTATTTATAACTGAAACCTTGAATGTGAGTGTTATTTGGCTACTTCTATTTTCGGATTTCAATTGTACAGCTATACAGCTCACATTTACCCCTCTTGAGATAGGCCTGGCTGCTCAGTCACACTACCAACTTGTGTAGTACAGACCTATACCAAAAGGTGAGTTACCTAATACTAAGCAGATAAGTATTGTGTAGTCTCACACAGTGTGCCTGCACCAATTCTTAACTAACAGAAGTGCACTAAGCAATTCAGGTAAAGCAAACCCCAATTACAATTTAAGAAGGGCAAGAGCTATTCAAGGTCAGTATGACCTATTGGTCCATGAACTTTCCGCTAATAACTAGTCATACCAAGGATACTTTTCAGAAGTGAAGGATACAATTCTCAGGTAAGTAAGAACGTTACCATCTCCAAAACCCAATAACACCCAGATAGATGATCACACAGCTAATCAAGGTCGGTAAATCCTCTTGGAAGGCTTTACACTCATTCACTTTAGAAATGATACAACTCTACCATCAATATTACTTTTTTTTTTAGAAAAATGAAACAATTAAAAGCTAGTAAAATAGCTTCTGTACTTTTAAAGGAGCAACAAGCAACTTAAAGGTAAATCTTAATTTTTGGGCACTTTGGTTCTGTAATAGAATAAGTTACAAAGTTATTCAACAACTCATTTACAAGTAAGTGCTTTCAACACTTGTTACAGATTTTAAGAAAGAAGCCTTATCAAAGTCCTTCCTATTCTATAGCATGAGTTTCTCAGTGGCAGAAGAGGGACCTTATTTATTTATTTTATTTGTAGTGCGCATTGACAAGGCCCGTAGGCATACGAGTGCAAGGACACAGATAGAGAAACAAACAGATTAGGACGAGAAGGCAGGGCAGCTGTGGGCAGGGGTAGCTATCAGAAAAGGAGTGTCTTAAGTACCTGGTTGAATTTCAGAAATTCTAGCTCTAGGAGCCAGCTGTAGGCAGGTCAGGATAGGTTTCAGTTGCAGGAAAGTCAGGGTTACAGAGGATACTCTTCAGACAAGTATCACTTTAGAGTTAGTTGAAAAGTTGTTGGGGACTTCACAGAAGACCTCCTATATGCGTTACAGCATTAGGCCTGGGTGAATGGTATGGGCAAACTCCAAACCACACAAATGATTCACTCATCCTCGCAGGATTCACACCAGACTTAAGGTAAGTATTACCCAAGCCAACACAGTACCTCAGCATAAAAGAAGAGCTTCTGGGTGGATGCCTTCAGGATGCAGCAGCACAGGATCCGGGCTTTTGCTTCTTGGTCTGGAGACTGAAGAAATGGACACTGAAGGGGAAACTGGTGCAGCCATCAAAAGGGGAGGCTTCCAACAAAGGATTATTCTCGGCTCTTGTTGTTCTGTGGATTTGGTGCACTTTCACCTCTACTTGATGAAGAACGAGTATTGCTGGTCGGATTCTCTTCACTAATCTGGTCCTGCACTCTGCCTTCAAGAATTGGAATCGTGTCTCTGGAGGTCCAGCAGGAGTCCATCAAAGATTTGGACAAAATCGCCTTCGGAAGACCATGCACCGCACACTGGCTCCATGTCTTGGGTATTGGCAGTTTGCAGCCCAGCAAGGTTACAGCATGTCAAGGGATGGCTCATTTTGCAGGGCTTCTCAAGCCTAGTGGATTCCACTAGCGTCTGGGTAGGAGTTGTTACATTTGGGACCACAGGTCAATTGGAAGGTAGAGTTACATCAGGCTCTGGTTACGTAGCAGGCTCTCTGGTCACTGGAAAGGGTGTTAGGTAAAGATTTGGGGTAGTACGCTCAGGGTGCACTATAACAACCACAGCCTCCTGGCAATAGGACCCAACCTTTGGTGTAAGTCTGAACTACACAGATTGGTAGTACGGTAGAGTAGCCAGGCCTATCTCAAGAGTGGTCAATGGGAGCTGTAGAGTGGTCACACAAAGATTCACAGTGACGCATATTCAAATAAACACTTAGACTCAAGGTTTCTTGATAAAACAATTATTTATTTACCAGTCATTTGTATAAGCCTTCTTTAGAAGGGAGCAATATAATAGCAACACACAAATATCTTCAAAATACACACTCTTAGTTCCTAAATAAGTAACACCCATTTGGCATGCCACACACTTCCTACACCCTCAGGTGACATCAATAGTTAGGACACTGTGGACATTGATAAATTACTGTTAGCATTTAAAATAGTACTGAGATGAGTGTCAAAGAAAAGGTTATTAGAACAAACAAGAGATCACAAATATTCTTTAACAGTAAAATACTTTTCAGCCCTCCCCAAAGTCAGAGGAGAGAAGTGTCTTTCAGAGAAACCGGCTAAGCCTAAGTCAATGTGCAAAAGTATATGGAGCCAAAGCACTTGTTGCAGGTAAGTAAGAAAAGTCTTTGCACAATGTTTAGAAGTCTTTGAAGAAAAAGAATCAATGTAGGGCCACAAGCTGTTAGACCTGTGGGCAGTAGAAGTGAATCTACAACAAGAGGTAAGTTCTCTTAGACTTTCACAGTACCTTTAGTTAGAAGAAAATGCAGCAGATGACTTCTGTTCCTGTCATGATTCCTGCCCCTCATGTCCCCAGCCATCCAAGATGTCAGGCTGGAGCCAGGCCACGATCACCTACATGGCCCTCAAGGGCCTCTCCATCCCTCCAAAGACCCACTTGGAGTCAGACTTGGCGCTTGTGGCACCAGACTCACTCACTCCCATAGGATAACATTGGGGATTGGACTTGTAGTGCATTGATGGGGACAAGATGGATGCCCCCACATATTTCGGTTCCCAGAACTGCATGTGTGGTCTAGTCTTTTGGGTGTGGTTCAGCCCAGAGGCACCTGGGATACCCAGAGACTATTTAAGCCACACCCAGGCTGAGAAACATGCTTTGCGTTTTCTGCATCTGCAGTGTGACACTCACCGTGTTCGGATCAGTCTCCAGTAGGCCTGCATCTTTCTTCTGTGCTCAGCTCCTGCAAGAACAAGAACACCGTTAGGAGCAGCCTTACCTTGCGGCGCCTCTGCCCATCAGTCATCGCTCCTTCTGTTCTGTGGGCATCTTCGGCGGTGTCATTCCCATCCCGGCACACCGCTTCCTAAGGGAAAAGAACAGAAAAAAGGCATTGGTAAGCATTCTGCAAATCTTCTCTTATTTTTAAATACTGTACGAGCTTCAAACGCTTACCTGAGTCCCAGCCGCTCTGAGGGAACTCTATCTCCGTAACTTCTCATCCATCTGCAAGAGGGAAAAGACGCTCCAGGTTAGCGTGGAAAGATCTAGAGGCGCCGTATACCGCGCTTATCCACCGCATTTGTTCTTCATAACCGGCATCCACGCTGAAAACGTCGCGGCACCTAAAAGACACAGAAAAAGAACTCAGTTTAATGCAAATACGAACGGGGTGCTTCGTGCATCGCGCTCTCACTCACCTTCAGCGCTACTCATCTCAGCAGCACGCCGCCATCCCTGGACACCGGCCATCATCTAAGGAAGGAAAGGAACGAAGTTAGAGAACTGTTCAAAAGACTCATTATACTTACCTGTCGGACTCTTGCCAGTGAAGTAATTAGGCAGCAACAAGCCCGCATCAATCAACGCGCCCCTGCGCTGAAGGCAGGACGGAGAGCACACTATCCAAGAAAACAAGGTGAGCTGTGGATCAAAGGGAAGGGTTGGACCCCGGGGAAGAAGGGGTTCAAGCACACAGAGACAATAGGGAGTTAAACTCTACCAATCCTGTGTTACAGGCCCAGTCTCCAGTCGAATAGCCTCCAGGGAAGGGTTTGAGGTCATAAGAGGTCAGAACAGGCTGAGTGACGTCCCCGTGGATACCAGGTGAGCGTTACAGAACGCAGAGCCTCACATCAAAATCCACCTAGGCGTCATGGAAACGTCAGAAACCGACCAGTTAGCCCACATGTTGGGGCAGCTACGTTCCGAAGTACATGCAGCCAGGCAGGAGACCTACACCCTGAGGAGAGAGCTGATAGTAGCCAAAGAACACACTGATGATTTAAGCCGGCAACTTCTCCAGTCACAAGCAGGGCATGCACCATTGCCGGGAAGCGTGCCCTCGATGCCAGCGCCATCAGCCAATCCTGTTCAAATAACCCTTCCTGGGGTAGTTCCCTTAGCCCCGCCCGAACGATTTACGGAGGATCCCAAGAGGTTTGCAACGTTCATGAACCAGTGCCACCTGCACTTCCTTTGTAGGCCAGGGGCCTTTCCGAATGACCGATCACAGGTCGCTTTTGTGCTATCCTACCTGAGTGGTAGCGCCGCAGACTGGTCTGTACCCTTTGTGGCCTAAGACGATCCTTTGCTGCATGACTTCAGGGGCTTTCGGCAGGAGATGGAAAAGCTGTTCGCCCATTGTACTCATGGGCAGGCATTAGACAACGAACTTCTGTCCCTACGCCAAGGGACTCAAGACCTATTAACATACATAGCCACGTTCAATAGACTCGTAGTTGAATCAGAATGGCCAGTGGAGAAGAGAACCACGTTATTTCATCAGGGGTTGCGGGGGGAGCTCAAGGATGTTCTCGCACAAGTAGTGAACCCCCCGAAAGACTGCTCAGAATTAATTGACCTTGTTGTTCAACTGGATCATAGGTTGCAGGACCGAAGAGCAGATCGAACCAGACCGGACCTTCGCCGTATGTATGTGCGTTCAAAGGACAATACTGCCCGAATAACGGAAGGTTCAGGAGAACCAATACAAATCGGGGGGGGGTCAGATTCCCCTTGACTAAAGCGGAAAGGGATAAAAGGAGACAGCAGCAGTTATGTCTGTACTGTGGAAGGTCAGGTCCTTTCCTTAAAGAGTGCCCTGTGAAGCCACTGAGGAGGACGGTAGGGGCCACGGACAAGGAAGATAACATCAAGGAATCGGAAAACTCCCCAGCCCGGCAAGTGTAGGGGTCCACTTGACGAGCAAAGACCTCCCATTTTGCACTATCTGTGGTCTTGATCAATCACCAACAACCATCTCAGATGCACGCAGTAAGAGCGTACATAGATAGTGGAACCGTTGGGAATTACATCGACCAGGATCTTGCGGCAAAGATGGGGCTCCCGTTACGCCCTAAATCAACCACCGACACTGTTACCACTGTTGATGGCACGGAAATAGCTTCTGGTCCAGTATCCCAATGCACTGCAGCTTTAACCCTTCTGTGCCAGGATGGACACCAAGAATCTATCGTTTTCGACTTCATTAAGGCACCACAGTTCCGGTTGATTTTGGGAATGCCATGGTTGGTAGCTCACAATCCTCGAATCGATTGGCGAGCAAAAGAATTGGCCTTTCCCGAGACTTGCGCCCACACATGTTATCGCCAAGAGAAACAACCAATAGACACCAGAACCTCCACGCTTGCGACTGTGGCAATCCACACCCTACCAAGTGAATACCAGGTCTTTCAAGATGTCTTTCAGAAAGAACAGGCTAATACTCTGCCATCGCATAGACCATACGATTGCCAAATCGACCTGATACCCGGCGCACAAATCCCTTGTGGGCGAATTTACGCACTCACAGAACCAGAAAACCAGCACCTGAAGGCCTATCTTGACCAATACCTGGCCAACGGGTTCATCCGTCCCTCGAAGTCTCCAGCAGCCAGTCCTCTATTCTTCGTACCGAAAAAGGAGCGGGACTTGAGAACGTGCATCGACTATCGCGCACTGAACCAGATTACTGTAAAAGATCGCTACCCCCTGCCACTGATCCCTGAATTGCTTGATCAAGTCACAGATGCCCAAATCTACAAAAAACTAGACCTGACGGGGGCATATCACCTTGTTCGCGTAAAATAGGGGGACGAATGGAAAACCGCTTTTCACATCAAATATGGCTTGTACGAATATCAAGTAATGCCCTTTGGCCTTTGCAACGCGCCTGCTGCATTTCAATACTTCATGAACGATGTCCTACGGTAATTGATTGATGTCTGTGCTCTAGTGTACATCGACGATATCCTAATATATTCCTCATCAAAGCAGGACCAGGTTAAACACGTCTGATCCGTATTGGAGAAACTCGGTCAACACCAGCTCTACGCCAAGCTCAAAAAGTGCTCATTCCACGTCTCCGAGGTGGAATTCCTGGGCTTTATTCTCAGCCCGAATGGAATCCGAATGGATGTACACAAGGTAGATGCTATCCTGAACTAGCCATCCACAAATTCATTCAAGGGGGTTCAAAGTATGCTGGGTTTTGCAAACTTCTACCGCCGGTTCATCCCAGGACTTTCGCAAATCGTGCATCCCATCACGTCATTACTAAGAAAAAGCAACAAAAAGTTCCAGTGGACAACAGAAGCCGAGGAGGCTTTCTAGGAACTCAAAGCAAGATTCACATCTGCCCCAATCTTACGCCACCCTCGCCCTGATCTCCAATACTTGGTGGAAAAGGACGCCTCAAGCATGGCTATGCGAGCCGTCCTCTCACAAAAGGATCCTGAAACGGCCAGTTACACCTTGTTGCCTTCTGGTCGCGTAAATTCACACCCCCTGAACTCAATTACGCTATCACAGACAAAGAACTCCTGGCCATTAAGTCAGCCTTTAAGGCATAGCGGCACTACCTCTTGGGCGCCAGACACACAATCACCGTAATAACTGACCACCAGAACCTCCAGTACCTAAAAACGGCAAAGACCCAATCCTCAAGACAACTGCGTTGGGCTCTTTTTTTGGCTGAATATGACTGTGATTACATTTCGACCAGGGGTGAAAAAAGGGAAGGCCAATGCCCTTTCCCGTACGGGGGTGGAAGAGCAAGGGTATCAGACCCCTGACCCAATAGCAATCATCCCGAGTGACAAGCTCCTAGGAATCACAGCAACCATAACTCAGAAATAATTACATGAAGAAGTGGAGTGCACACGGAGAACATTACATGATAAAAGATCAGTTGCCCTACTTCAGGAATCGCTTATTCATACCAAACCAAGAACTACGAGAACAAGTCATGTCCGGTTATCATGATTCCTTGATCGAGGGCCACCCCGGAATCACTAAAACCCTAGCTAAGGTAAAACGAAATTATTGGTGGCCCACGTGCCGTAAAGACATTATCCAATTCATCCTATCTTGTGGAGTGTGTGCTCAAAACAAGTCATCCAAGCAGAAGCCGGCTGGGCTATTACAAGCATTGGAAATCCCACCAGCACCCTGGCACACGTTGTCCCTCGATTTTATTACTGACTTACCACCCAGTGAAGGGTTTAACACTATTCTTGTGGTTGTGGACCTATTTTCAAAAATGGCACATTCCATTCCTCTTAGGGGACTCCCAAATGCGTCCACTCTGGCAAAGGTATTTCTTGAAGGCATTGTACGGCTCCATGGGTTTCCTTCAGTTTTGGTCTCAGACCGAGGTACTCAATTCATATCTAACTTCTGGAGAAAATGCTGCTCTATGGCTCAGATCGACATCCGGGTATCCACCAGTCACCATCCCCAAACGGATGGTCAAACTGAGAGGACAAATCAGACGCTCGAGCAGTATCTGCGTTGCATGTTACACCAAGCTGAAGGAAGCTGGTTCGACCTATTATGGATAGCTGAATATGCTTATAATAATTCCCTACACACCAGCACTGGGCAGACACCCTTTTATACCATGTATGGCAGGCACCCACGTACTTCTGCGTTGGACGTTCCTACAACCCTGGAAATGCCAGCAGTCAAAACCTTGCACACAATCATTTCTCAAACCTTTAAAAGGGCAGCTGAACACCTACTTCAAGCTAAGAATCACCAAATGAAGTTTGCTGATCAACACCAAGCAATGGCCCCCAACTACCAAGTGGGACACAAAGTCTGGCTGGTGTCTAAACACGTGTCCATTAAAGGAGCCCAAACTTTCCGTCCAAGATACCTGGGTCCATTCACCGTCACCTCCGTGATAAATCCTGTGGCAGTCAGACTAGCTTTGCCGTCAAACATGCAGATTCATCCTGTGTTCCACGTGTTTCTCCTTAAACCTGTTCAACCTGGGACCCGGGTAGCAACGCCACCAGAGCCAGTAGTAGTCGCTGGGGAGCCAGAATTTGAAGTCAAGGATATCCTAGATTCAAAGTACGTCAGATTCAAATTATACTACTTAGTAGACTGGAAGGGGTATGGTCCACAAGACAGGACATGGGAGCCTTGTGAGTACATTCATGCACCTCGCTTGCTTAGACGATTTCATCAAAACCATCCAACCAAACCAGGACCAGACAGAAGAGCCACCTTGAGAGGGGCCTTGGGGGGGTGGGAGGAGTGCTGTCATGATTCCTGCCCCTCATATCCCCAGCCCTCCAAGATGTCAGGCTGGAGCCAGGCCACGATCACCTACATGGCCCTCAAGGGCCTCTCCATCCCTCCAAAGACCCACTTGGAGTCAGACTTGGCGCTTGTGGCACCAGACTCACTCACTCCCATAGGATAACATTGGGGATTGGACTTGTAGTGCATTGATGGGGACAAGATGGATGCCCCCACATATTTCGGTTCCCAGAACTGCATGTGTGGTCTAGTCTTTTGGGTGTGGTTCAGCCCAGAGGCACCTGGGATACCGAGAGACTATTTAAGCCACACCCAGGCTGAGAAACATGCTTTGCGTTTTCTGCACCTGCAGCGTGACACTCACCGTGTTCGGATCGGTCTCCAGTAGGCCTGCATCTTTCTTCTGCACTCAGCTCCTGCAAGAACAAGAACACCGTTAGGAACAGCCTTACCTTGCGGTGCTTCTGCCCATCAGTCATCGCTCCTTCTGTTCTGCGGGCATCTTTGGCAGTGTCATTCCTATCCCGGCACGCCACTTCCTAAGGAAAAGGGAAAAGAACAGAAAAAAGGCATTACTAAGCATTCTGAAAATCTTTGCTTATTTTTAAATACTGTACGAGCTTCAAACGCTTTCCTGAATCACAGCCGCTCTGGGGGGAACTCTGTCTCTGGAGCGTCTCATCCATCTGCAAGAGGGAAAAGACACTCCAGGTTAGCGTGGAAACATCTAGAGGCGACGTATACCCCGCTTTTGTTCTTCATAACCGGCATCCACGCTGAAAATGTCGCGGCACCTAAAAGACACAGAAAAAGAACTAAGTTCAATGCAAATAGCTAAAGGGGTACATCGCGCATCGCGCTCTCACTCACCTTCAGCGCTACTCATCTCAGCAGCATGCTGCCATCCCCGGACGCCGGCCATCATCTAAGGAAGGAAAGGAACGAAGTTTGAGAACTGTTCAAAAGACTCATTATACTTACCTGTTGGACTCTTGCCAGTGAAGTAACTAGGCAGCAACGAGTCTGCATCAATCAACGCGCCCCTGCAGGACGGAGAGCACATTATCCAAAAAAACAAGGTGAGCTGTGGGTCAAAGGGAAGGGTCGGACCTCGGGGAAGAAGGGGTTCAAGCACACAGAGACAATAGGGAGTTAAACTCTACCAATCCTGTGTTTCAGGCCCAGTCTTCAGTCGAATAGCCTCCAGGGAAGGGTTTGAGGTCGTAAGAGGTCACAACACGCTGAGTGACGTCCCCATGGAAACGAGGTGAGCGTTACAGTTCCTGTGCAGCTCTGCATATCCTGTATTCCTGGAGCTAATTCGTGGGCACAAGAGGGAGGACTTTTGGGGACTCCTGCACTACAGTAGGACGGTTACCGACAGCACCCGGCACTCGTCAAACAAGTGGCACTTCAGTGTTTCAGCTCCTCGAGTCTACCGCACACAGCAACACTGCATTCTTCGCTGTTGAGGTGGACCTTCCTTGCTTCTGTGGTACCGTACTCTGTTGAGGGGGCTCAGGCTCAGTCAGTCCTACTTCCTGGGAGTCCGGAGAGCTCTTGGCCACCTTAAAAGCAACGCACACAAACTGGTGTTCCTCTCCCTGGCTATTCGGTTCCAGCAGCGACTGCAATGGAAATACAACAAGCTCTGAGAAGGATGTCCAGGTGGCTTACTTTGGAGTTGATTGGTCCCACCAACTCAAGGGGAGAAGTCGTCCTTGCAGTGGCTTCTCGGTCGATATATGAATTTGGAGTTTCAGCACAGCAGTAGGGCTTCACCGGGCAAACCAATGGCCCAGGAGTTGCAGCAGGCGTCCTCTTCAAGTTCTTCTTCGGATTCCTTCGTCCAGTGGTCGACTCTGCCTTCCAAGCCAAAAGCCTCACCTTTTATGCAGGATTCATCCATTCATTCCAGCCTAGCTGTCAGTCACCCAGCAGGGTGGCTGTCTTTGCCGGACAGCCAGCTGGCCAATCATCTAGAAGTGCATTCCCATCTCCTAGGAGACTAAGCACAGGGAGTTTTGGGCACCTCCCTCACTTCCTGCCCCCACCAGACACCCTGGAGTCAGAGGCGGGCTTCACTCGTGAATCCCGCCAAAGGCAAAACAAACAAAGGGACCAAGCCTGGTTTGGCGCGCAGAGTAAATCTCAAGAAGGACCTTTCTACAGAGAAATGGCGAAAATAGAAAACCGGTGCGTTTTTGACAAAAATGGCACCCAAGGGTGCTTTACTGCAGCTGTGAATGCAGCCCGCTGTAAAGACACACCATGGTAGTAAAAAAGTAAACCACTACCACCAGCCATTAATCGCAGAAAGGGTAACATAAAATCGTTACATTAGAAGTTAGACAAAGGGGATACTAAGTAAATTTCACTTTACTGCTCTTGGAAACAGTAGTTTGTCCAAGAGAAAGGTATTTAAACCTCCGGGGAAATCTGAAAGACTTACCTGTAGCAATACACTGAAGGTGCCGTGTGCTACAATGTAAACAGGTGCCTAGGGAGTTTGTCAGATTCCAAAACCGAAAGGAACACACAGTTAAAATCACATTAATATACATGAGAGAGTGGGAAAAAAGGGTCTTACTCTCTCCAGGTAAACATGAAAAAGTCCTAGAGTCCAGCAAAAGAGCTGGGGGTCTCTAAGGTAGAGAGTATCCAGGATCGCAGCATTTATCAGGAACTACAGCAGAACTTCTGCAAACTCTCCCTGCAGTTTACAGAAAGGAGTGGTCTGGCAATCCAATTGGTTCCTTTGAGGCAAGGTGGAAGACCAAGGTCTGCTGAGATTTGGACTCCTCTCTCGCTTCCTGCCTCCTCAGACACTCAGGAGCTTTAGTGAGGAATACAAAGGATTCCCGCCAAAGACAAAACTTCAACCAAGATCTTTCCCAGCTTGGATAGCAGAAGACAACCTCAGAAACATCAAGCAAATGAGAAATGGCAAAAAAGAAGCCCTCCATTCTGGCAAAATGGGAACCCTCCTGTGCATTGCCGCGGCCTATTTGACAGCCTTTGAGTAATAATCACTAAAAGTCATAAAAGTAGTTTGTTTCACTGCCACCAGCCATTCAGGTTAACTTGTAATTGTAACACAAATGTTACCAGGTAAGTGAGAACAGGGATACAGTGTATCTCCCCATTGCTCCACATAAGGTGAGGTGTCCTGGCTCACTATATCCCATGTAAAGTGGATGGAGATCCCACTTTACTTCTTGGGAACAGTAGTCCACCCAAGAGGTAATACGAGAAATTAAAAAGGGAAGCCCAAAGGGGCAACCCAGCCTAAGCCTAAAAGTTATAGGGAACTATAGGTCCAACCACACACTATGGAGAGACTTACAAAGGTCACTCATAGAAAGAGTAAAAGACTAGGTGAGAGGGGAAAAAGATGCCCACTCACCTAGGGACAAGGAAAAATAATTATCAAGTTTCAGCATAAAGTTCTCAGGTCAGGAAGATTTATCACAAATATGAAAATCTTACCTAACATAATTCTGAAAGTAATCACTGTTTACAAAGAACAGGTCACACAAATGAATGGTTTAATCATAAAACAGAGAAAATAACAGTCAGAATTTGACACATTTCATGATGAGACGCAGATATTGCATACACAGTTTAGAGAATTAAGGCAGCAGAACTCAGATTTAAGGCGGTTTGCATTTACAGAATTGTGAGTTGCACATTTTGGTACTTAGTGGTCCTGCGGCAAGCCATAGTCTGGGAACTGGGCCAGACGAGGCACGCTTGCGAAGAACTGGACATCTTCCAGTATTCGCAGAGACAAATAATGTGGAGAGAGAGACACGCCATGTGTGAGAAACTGAGGCCTTTTGCACTGCAATGAGAGAGGCGATAGATGGGGAGCAGGTGCAAGTGGATCAAGGTCACCTGGCCTAAGCCCCGCCCACCTGGTACCTTTCTGGTTGCCGCACTTTGTCACCACTTAGCAAGCCCCACCCACCTGGTGCCTTCCTGCTTGCCGCTCTGTTTCCCCTTTGCAGATGGGGAGCATGTGCAAGTAGATCTAGGTCACCTGGCCTATTCACCAACCACCTGCTGCCTTCCTGGTTGCCGCTCTTTTTCACTACTTAGCAACCCCCGCCCACCTGGTGCCTTCCTGCTTGCCACTCTTTTTACCTACTTAAGGAGACCTCCAGCCTCTTTTCCTTTGCAGATGGGGAGCAAGTGCAAGTGGATCTAGGTCACCTGGCCTAAGCACCACCCACCTTCTTAGCCCTGCCTCCTCCTTCCTGCTCTTAACTCTTAGATCAAGGGTGTCTCTCGCCCGGGTGTCTGAAGTGAAGGACAGACCAAGGAAATGGCAATTCCTGTTCGGACCTGTTCGAACCAGGAGGACCCAGGGCCCGGCCCCCTGCTCAGACAGCAGGTAAGCATACACCAACATGTGTTTCCTCTGTCTGTCCCCACAGGCCAACCCCACCCGCTCTGATCCCCTGTGATGTTCCCTTGTGCCCCCCTTCTCGCACATAGGTGTTTCCTGTTTTGCTTGAATCTACCCTGCCCCCCGTACCCTTCCAGCCTACTTCTGCAGGAGTCTCTCCTGATACATTCTGGTTTCACCATCACCGTCTTGTGGCCAATGCTGGATTTGAAAGTGTTGTTCCTTCATTGATTCACAGTGCGTCACCCTTTCTCAGCTCTCATGCTGGACTTCCTTTGCATCTTGTACTCATTGTGTCCCTGAATCATGCTGTTCCCATCTTCATCTTGTATCCTGGCTTGCAACATTATGTGTTACTACTGACTTGTGCAATTGTATTTGCTCTTCCCTCTTGCTTCTTCACTCTTTTTGACTGCTTACTCTCTGTACTCTCCTCCTCTCCCTTTCCTATCTCCTCCCCTTACATTATTCTATGCACTTACTCAATCAGAATGGTCCCTGGACCTAGTATGATAGCAACCTTGTCTGTCTACTCCCCCTCCCTTTACCGTTTTCCCCCCAGCACTATCTGAAATGTCGTGAGGCCTAGTATGATAGTCGCTTGTTTTAATCCTCCCCTCCCTTTCTGTACCCCTCTCCCTCACCTTTTGTTTTTCTCTGGCTCTACCAGAAATGTCGTCAGGCCTAGTATAGTAGTCGCCTGTCTGTTTTCATTTCCTTCCCCCTGCCCCCTCCCTTCCTTATCTATGTCTTAGCTCTTGCACTATCTGAAATATCGTCAGGCCGAGTATGATAGTTAATTTCACATCCTTACTGTTCATGGCCTGTAAGAATGTCAATGGGCCTCATTCCGAGTATGGCGGTAAGGGATAGCGGCCACCGCTAACGAGACCGGTGGCGGTAATCCCTTACCGCCATACTCCGAGGTTCCCTTTGCGCCCTCGCCCTTAACGCCTGCTTTGAGCAGGTGTTAAAGTCGAGGGCGCAAAGGGGCCTCCAAGCCAATAACGGTGACCGTAATGAACGGTCACCATTATTTGCATCTTCCCCATTCCCATTGAGCCCTATGGGGGCTCATTTGGGAATGGGGAAGAGCCTTGGTGAATGGGGAATTACCGCCCCGCCAACCTTGGAATGGGGCGGTAATTCCGCCATCCACCAAGGCGCTGCCGGTCCGGGTACGGCGTCAACCAAGGCGTTAATAGCGCCATTGGTTAGCGCCGTACTCGGAATGAGGCCCAATGTATTTTCCCTTGTTGTCTCACTTACCTTGAAGCGCTTTGAAACACATTGTGTGTAGGCACTATATAAATAAACTATCATATCATATCACACAAAATTATGATCGTTCATGAGGAAATTAGGTGTTTTTTGACCCCCTTAAGATCATGAAATTGCTTCAAGGACTGGCAAAGCCTTTTAAAAAGGATTCAAATGTATCAATAGAAGAACATATAGAAGAGGTTATTCAAATACACCAGACATAAAAAATTCAAAATGAACAGTATATCCGTTTCTTTCATTTAACAATTGACCAAGCGCATACTTTTTTTTCTGCGTATTCTCAGTGAGAAAAACATTTTAGTATGGTCAGTACTCTACGTGCTCGTAGGCAGTGCGCCTTGACGGACTTGCTGGCTTGGTAGGACTCAATGGTACGTTGGTACGCATCTGTGGGTCCTTTACTCTAATTGGAACGCAAGCTCGCGCGAGCGACAAGCGTTTGCTGCCTTGCTACCCTGGAATTCGTGTGCCGTGCCTGGACAACGCAGGGATACTTGAGGGAGTGAAGATTGGTACTCACCCCCCCTCCCAGCTGGGCTATTTTTCCAACCGGAGACGCGCGGTGTAGAGCGGCGCTGAGAGGTACACAGGGACTTTATTAGGTAAAGTCCCACGAGGGCCAGGGTAAGCGTGAGGTCAGTACTTGGCCTGTGAGTTGTACCTCAGTACGAATTTTGGCCTGACCCATTGGGGTGTATTGGGTCTTGGCTGACTTGGGCTGTAATTACATCCTATACCTTTAAACCTTGCCCCACGGGAAGCCTGTTTTGGGTTTGTAGACCCTATTAATGCTGTGACTGGGAAATTTCGCTTGCAGAGGAAATCGAGGCAGAGAGTGGTGTGGGGGGAGAGTGTGGGGGGCCATAAATCGCCCCTTATTTACCATACCCATACTCCTACCTTATCATTGCCCCTCCTACCCCCTTTTGTAATGCTGGAAAAGCTGCAAGCTGTGGTAAAGCAGTGGGCAATCGGGGTAAGAAACCTTATGGACTGCTTTCTGCTAAACAGCACATTGAAGTCAGTACTGAAAAACAGAACAATGATAAGGAGGGGGACAATGGGTCAATAGCTCAAGAGAAATTGAACCATAAAAAAGGTCAATTGGATGCCTTTTTTTTGCCAAAAAACAACCCCAGGAGTCATCTCCATCCTCATTGGACACAATACCTCCGTTAGTTGAGGCCGACTGTGGTTATCTACCGCTGGACTTGGACAATGATTCATTACTACAGTTATGCTATGTCTTACGGACCGGACGTCTCCCTCTGTGGGTGGGAGGAAAGAAGTGGCCACGGAAAATGTTCTGCCCCAGTTGCAACCATCGTCTACAGTAAAGGAATACAAATCCCTCCTTCATCAGGGGAAGAGACAACTCCGGGATTAGTGCCTCTTACAGGGGTGGTGGGGGCCACCCCTCCTGCCATTGAAATAGAGGACACTCCTCCTGCTGGAGGGGAGGCAGACAGATTATCTGCCAGCCCAAACATGTTTTATGGTACTGCACTACCTTCAAGTACACTTACAGAGGATATGTATAGTACACACAAGGCTTCTGTAAACCATAATAATGGTATTTTAAATTTTGCGGTCAAAATGTTATTAAAATTGTGCGGTACAATACATGAAGACTTGAAGTTACAAACGATTGCAATAGCAAACATATACGTGAACACCTAATAACTCTAAATTTACCTAAAGAAAGGGCAATTACTCCCTATTGGGAGACCGCCCTCCAAAACCCATGTATTGTAAAAGGGCTGTTCCAGGAATGTGCCGTAAAAGGGCTGTCTCAAGATGGTGCCATTCTGGAACCAAGTGTAGGGTGTTTGGATTTGGCACCAACACCTTCCCTTGCTGACTTAATAAAGGGCTCACTAGATATAGGGCCTGAAGTCAATACCCAGGGAAAGCATTCCAAGCAGAAATCATTAATGGTCTCTAATAAGAACACCAGCGCTCAGCCGACGTTGGGTGATAAACAGGAAGTGAATCATCCTACACTAAACTCAACATTGCGTCCTGGTAGCGCTAACATGTCAAAAAAACAACATAAAAGACCTGCAAGACGCAAAAGACGGTCAGCACAGACCGGGGATACACTTACTAGCTGGTTGATTGAGGAAGGATCGGCCTGTGATGTGTCCATTCGGGAGGAGGCCTTGTCTACAAAACAGGAGCACATGGTTTGTTACCATGTAACTGAGCCTAACACTCCTCCACAGGCAACCCAGCCCCCACGGGCCGATATTAACATGGCGCCTAGTAAAGTGGATGCCCTTCCTGTTGATCCACTCCATGCTCACTCCCCCTTACCCCATACTACGGTGGTGTTACCACAAAGAACTTTGACTATCACCCCGAAGGTAGCCACAAATGGTCAGCGGCTGAATCGTGCTTCACTTCTGCTATTGTTCAGCAAGGTTCCTTCCCTTAGGATACTCAACTCGGTAGACTTTGATTGTGTAGAACCGTTGCGTAAATTGAACATTAAGACCACCAGAGTTCATTGTAGTTTACCAGAGACTATAGCACTTATCAGATCACACTCGGCATCCTTGGGTCACTTGGGTTATGATTTCGATATTCCACTAAGGATGCAAACTGTTGAGGAAGGATGGGTTAAATGTAATTGCCCTAAACTTAACCCAGTGGGTCCCAAGGGTGAACTGAAGCCAGTTGCTAAATACAATGATAAACAAGGTTGGGAATGGTTAAAGAATATGATTGCCACAAATATATGTTCAGATTGAAATTGGTCAGTTGTGAGTTGGCATACTAGGGGGTTCAGCCATTGGCTTAATGGAGGCAGTGCCCAGGAAATCCTGTTCTCCCATGAGGTCATTGTGTTACAAGAGACCTGGATTACTTTTAGGGTGGAGTTCAATGGGTATGTGACTTTTCAAGCAGAGGCCACCAAGGGGGGATTTGGGATGTCCCAATGGTGGTCTCTTAATAAGCATAAAGTCCATTTATAACCCCAGACTGGTAAATAACCCTAAACCTGGTGATAATGTGTTAGCTGTGGCAGTGACCATAAAAGCGAAAGGAGGAAAGGACCAGGACTTGTTAATCATAGACATATATGATCCCCCAGGAACTTTGAAGACGGAGTCTATTTTTGAGCAACTGGACATTGTTCTAACGAACTGGGTCTCAGATGATGAAAGTAAACCTTATTATTCTGTGTGGGGATCTGAATGCGAGATGTGTAGACCTAGAAGGACGTGGCAAATATGAGAATGTAACTGATTATTGTTGTATGCCACAAGCAACTTCTAATACCAAAGGTAAGGCATGGGTAGATTACCTGAACGAATGGAGGTGCATTATCTTGAATGGTCGTGCTACTGGTGACAATCCTGGCCGGTGCACATGGGTAATGGGGTCCAAGAAGGCGTTCCTAGACTACATGGTGGTCTCTGAATGTATTTTGGATAACGTTATTGGCATCCACATTACACCGAATACCTATAGTGATCATGCACCAGTTACACTGACCCTGAGCGAGGGTGGGAACAAGGGTTTGGGGAATGTTTGTAGTAATGTGTCTATAAATAAGCAAGGGAATCGGATAAGGTGGTCTCAGTTTAATATCGAAAGAATGAGGTCCCTGATCTTTCCTGAGGGATGCTGTACGAAGAGTGAATTAAGGGGGAAATCACCAGAGGAGATAGAGGTGTGGATACAATCTCTTACTGAGTTCCTCTTTAAGCGCCCACATGCTCCCAAAATTAGATGGAAAGCTGTGGAAAGGGGCAAGTTTGACATCAGGATTCGGGACTCTAAACGATTAATGCGTCAAGAAATTCGTGCTTGCAGGCTGGTTTCTAGTAACAACAGGTCCCAGCAGGAGAGGCAGATTGAGATTAAATATATCAAGCGGCAGTACCACTCATGGCTCTATCACTATCGTAAGTCCCAACAACGCGTGAAATGGGAAAACTTCATACAGATTCTTATGAGTAGAAATACTCAAAGAATCTGGCAAACATTAGGAGAGGCAGGAGGAGACCAGGGATCGAGAATAGTGAATCCCATTGGTGAGGAGCAGTGGGTAGAACACATTAAAAACAAGTTCTATGATGTAAATATACCCGCGCCAGTTGTTACACTAAGTATAAATATATGGCCTTTACCTTTAAGTCATAACAAGATAAGGCAGGTCACAATAGCACTTAAATCCTCCAACGCCCCAGGCCCAAATGGGCTAGCAAATTCAGTACTGAAAAGTGACCCGGACACATGGGCACATATCCTTCTGACACTCTTCTCGCGCATTTGTAAGTCCGCTGTGATTCCGTCCTCATGGAGAAGGTCCGTGGTTATAGCAGTACACAAAAAGGGCAATTGCTGTAATGCTGGTAATTACCGACTCCTCTCCATGTTCGACGTTACCAGCAAAATATTTATGACACTTGTCCTCAGGGGTTGTAACAAACAAAATCTTGAACTATGCACAGACGTGTTTCAGACCTGGGACAACCCATAACATCAGGGTCTTGGACCTATTGATTAATAATACCTTGAGTAATGAAAATGCTACTCTATACATAATGTTTGTGGACTTTTGTAGTGCATTTGATCAAGTTATAAGGGAGACCCTGTGGGACAAGTTAAGAGAGCTAAAATGCCCGGGCTGGATAATACACGTATTGATGAGCCTGCATAGTAATAACAATGCCAGGGTCAGGCTCAATAATGAGGGAGAGGCTACTGATCCCATCTCTATCAACATGGGAGTTAAACAGGGCTGTGTGGGGGTACCTATGTGCTATAATTTGTATATTGCCGATTTGTTACTACGGATGGCTGCCAAGGCTAACTGCCCACCAAGGTTGGGGGATACCCCCATTGTAGGCATGCTCTATGCTGGCGATTTGATACTGTTTGATCTTACACTGTCGGGAGCAAAGAGCATGCTAGAGGAGTTATCCCTGTATTTGGCACAATTGGGGCTTACCATCAATCTAAGAAAGACAAAAATCCTGGCTATAATCAAAAGTGGCCCCCGTCGTTCAGGGGTCGAAACTAGCCTGGGCAGAATAGGCATTGAACAATCTTACCCATATCTGGGGTTAGAATTTGATACTCGACCTAACTATGACCTGATTATTCTTCAGAAGAAGAGGCGAGCTAAACTCCTTACTTTGCCGGCATGTAAATTTGTCAAAAGCACTGCAGGGTATAGTATTGCGGGTATCATGAAACTTTATCAGCAGTGCTTCGCTCCGGCAATCCTGTATGGCCTAGAGGCATTAGCCATACAGGATTTGAACTGGCTCAATGTGTTAGAGGGCCAGTATTGGCGCGCAGTACTGGGTATGGGTCCTGCCTGTTCTGTCCAGTATTTGAGGTTGGAACTAGGCTTAACCTCATTGAAAGGTATGGCCTTGCGAGCCCGAGGTGTGTTCTACTTGAAAACTGTTTTTACTTCTAAATGTAGATTACTTTTCTTGGCCAGTATTAATCTTGATAATGAAAAGTCGCCCCAGGGTAACAGTTATAAGCAGCTAAATGAGTCTTTTTTTACCGAAATAGACTGGTCTTATAACAAGAAGTGCCTAACGACATTCATACATTTAAAAAAAATCCTTTATACACAAAATCAACAGATGGGATTGGACCCAGAATTACATCCATTTGTCCACCCTGAAGGGGTATGAAGCGGTAACACATGTAATACATAGATACAGAAAGCCCCAACAATACCTGTTACTATGCCCAGACCCGGAGGTACGGCAATTCATACTAAAGTTAAGGACAAACCAACTCCAAGTACTAGTGGTTACGGGGCCTCGGCTGTATGAAGGAGGAACATCTTGAAACCACCAGGCATGTTTTAACATTGCTGTGCCCTCAATTAGGGCCATTATATATGTGCCTGTTGGGAAAGTTGGTAAGCAACTATGACACCATCAAGAGAGAGTCCCTCTGGGATTACTGTTTAAATTCAGACTCTATTGGGACCCAACTGGCATTATATAGGGTCTGGGGCAGAGTCAAAAGTCTATTTACAAACCAACTGGCCATAGTGGACACTAGAGTGGTCTCCTAGGGCCTGGTTTACATGCCCGTTGCTTGATGCTATTTCTTGTGGCCTCAGGTACCTCAATGTACGCATGGCTTGCATGGGATGTATAATAAGTGAGACCTGTATCACTGATTCAGGCAGTCATGTATTGCATTGCATTCAAAATGTTTATGTTATATGTTTAAATTTTATGTTTACCTAAAAGTGTAATGTGTAGTTTGAATTTAGGTATTAATTTAATTTATTAGGTGCATGCTGTATTTTATATTGTTTGTGTAAAGTTCAATTTGAACTAATTCACAATAAATGTACACAATAAATGTATTATTATTATTATTTAGTATGGGAATATTATCAGCAGGAGGTGGGGAGATTCTTTTTGCCCTAGAAGTTGGTGCCAGATGCTAAAATGGCAGCCTATGCATTAGCTGCAGGCACAGATGAGTCACCTAGACAATGCCTATAAATATTAAAAAGGGCATTCTTGAGGCTTGATGTGAGTTGTGATGTTACCTCAGTCGAGTTCAAAAGCACATTCTTTCATGGTCTTCATAAAGAGATAATAGCCCAGTTAGCCCATGAATTCACAAATGGAAGGAGTATACATTAGATTCTGGACCAAGCCATGAAAATATGGGAAGTTGTTTCTCACACTGAAAATGAATGCAAGGAGTCAAAGCATAAAGCAAAAAAGACAACACAGTTTCCTGCAGTTTCAGAAATTAGGTCAGGGAAAAACTTGGCACTGAAGACAGGCTGAAAAAAAATGACAAAATGCAGAATCAGAAAAGTGTGGCAAAACAAACTTGCGACCTTGATTGAGTGACAGAGCAGTCAGGCTTATCTTAAGAGGAAGATGTGAGCTGTAGGTAAGTACAATGAACCTTAGCTAGACATGCACATCAAAGAAACTCTTACACTTATAATTTATATAAAATTATGTATGTATTATATTTACACCAGAACCACTTTAAATACTTTAGACGTTTACACTAGAACACGTCAGAATACTTGAGAATACACTTTAAAGGGCACTTTCACTTTTGTGTATGTTCACGGTTACATTTATAGCAACTTTTAGAAAGGGAAAAGATAATCAGTACTGCCAGACCCCCAGTGGGAGCTGGTCCTATTCAGGCACTCCGGTAGAAAAAGGACAGGGGGGGGGTGGAAAACTTCTCCCTCACTCTCTGCCTTCCCAGACACTCTGGCGTCTAGGTGGGGCTACCCAAGGGTTCCCGCCATAGGCAATAAAAACACACAGTGAACTCCCCCTCTCGGTATTGAAGAAATAGGGCTAACAAAGAACAACCATGCTAGTAATGCCGAAAAAAGACAGGAGGCCCCATGTCATGTTGGTGCTTGTGTGCCCCTATTGTGCACTACTGAGGCTATGGTCATAGCCTGCGGTAAACTACACAATAGTTGGTAGAACACGTCCACTGACATCAGCCGTAACTAAGAGATTGTCTGTGTCTAATAAGTCACAGGAGCAGAGAGAAGGGGGATACGAGGTATCCCCGTGGCACTCCACTGAATGTGGTGTGTGCCAGACTCTCAGACTATAGAGTTTTGGGGAGAGATACTAAGTATCTTTAAGAATGGTAGTTACTTGAGGATATAGGAAAAGGAGTCTTAAAGGAGGACGCTAAGGGTCCCCAGCAATTCTGCCCATAAGGAGCTGTGGGCTACAGTAGTAAAAACACAGATGCCTTTAAGGGCTAGTATGCAGACAGACTCCATAGTACAGGTAGAATACAAAGAATAGGGTTCCAAAAGACAGAGCCCTAAGAATGAATGAGTTGAAAAAGGCTCCACTCATTCAGGATTAAAAGAAAAAGGTCTAGCAGTCCAACAAAAAGTGCTTGGTGTCTCACTGACAGAGGGGATGAAGCATAAAAATGATAAATCTCCCTAACACAGTATCCTGTCTTCAGTCTTCATGACAAGGAATTAATCGGCCAGGTTTTTGGCTGCAGACCCTTAAGTCTCCTGCTGCAAACTCTTCTTCTGTACTGAGCTACTGTGTTGGCTGGGGTATGTACTTACCATAAGCCTGTGTGATTTCTGTATAGCTTTGAGGTGTTTCTTATGATTGGGAGTCCTTTCATCCAGTTTACCCAGGCCCACTTCTGAAATCTTCTTAGGGTATCTTCAAATAAGTCTGTTTGGTTTAAATGAAGTGAATGAAACTTTAGAGAACATCAAGTGGATTTAATAAAGAAAAACACATTCATAAGTGTTGTTTGTAAGTTCAACAAGACTTAATAACAGAACAGTGCATTGCATAATAACAGCAAGTTAAATTATCACAATAATGTATGCATGGTTCTATAATGGTCATTAAAGGTTAGAGAACATGATTTCAGTATTTAGATGTTACAGAAGTAAATACAGAGTTATAAAAACTGCTGTCTCCTATAAGGGGCAGGAGGCACTGACAGAAATCTATAAGGTACAGTGCTGCTCCTCGTGTATACTATACGTTTCGGGCAAGGTGGCCCTTCATCAGGTATGGGCAAAAAATGGATACCATATTGTATGGGATATGGATTAAATTAGAGTATTTCATCAACCTAAAGATGAGTGATCAAGCTAAGAAATGACTGACCTGTGTGTCACAATTTGTTCCAAATCAACAAGGTTAGTATTCAATGGGTATTTGACATCCGTCAGAGAGACGTATTTAGTCAGCAATGTGGATAGTGGAAAGAAAAGATGTATGGTTTGTATCACTGAGTATTGTATGACTGGGAGTGGGAACAGTCGCTCTGGAAAAGCGCTGGGTCCAACACAGCGGTCATATAGTTAATGTTTGCTGAAGGACAGATAATAGAGGTGCAAATGAACTCACCAGCGTATCTGCATCGATTGACTTCACTATAACTTGCGCCGGGGGCCCGGTGCAGCAACTTGACAGACGGGAAGATTTCATACAGTTTTGCAATACTGCATGTCCTGCGAATAAGGAGAGCGGATTTGAGTGAATGGAGTGAACATTTGAATAGCAACGGCTCGTGGATAGCCTCAATTACCAGAGTACGTGTGGGTGTAATGGTTGCATAAAGCAGAATTGGCATAAATGGACTCACCATATAATGTTTGTGCGATTAGTGTCCTATATTAAATGTGTTTGATAAGGTCTGACTTCCCCAGAAATACTGTTCGTTTTCTAAATAAGGTATATTCTTTGGTCTGTGTCCCTCAAAGCATTGTGATAGTTTTTCTAATTGTGTATATAACTAATGTAATAGTACTTATTTTCCCAAAATTCATCTTTGCCTACTTGTATTTAAGTAAACAATTTATTTTTTACAATCCATAGTGTTTCAATGTTTCTTTGTACCATACATATATGCATCCTACAATTTCTTTGTACCAAGCTACAGCCCTCTCCCGCTACTAAAATAAGCCTGACTGCTCTGCCTATGCTACCAAATACTCAGGTGGTACAGCCTTATACTAAGAGTGGAGTTTTGTACTGTCTAAGTTGTATGGCTTTACTAAGTCCTTAGTTGGACTTCAGAAATATTCTCTTAACAGTTTACCTTTGAAGGGATACAGTATGCATGGAAAAGAACCCCATTTGACTTTATCAATAGTGGGAGTGAGTTTGGAGTTTTTCTGAGTGATGCACTTCTGGATGCAGCAGATAGAGGAACTGTGGTTTATGTTGATGCTATTCTGGGGATATAAAAAGCCATTTCAGTGAAATAAGACGTACTCAGCCAGTTGTAAAAGCCTGGGGCAAAGGTATCCTTGCAGAAGGTGCAGTGGTGCAGAAAAACAGTAAATATCTTGGGGCATGAAGTTACGGTCCAGGGATTGAACCCACAGAAGAAAAGGGTAGAAGCTAATCAAAAGTTGCAGGATCCCACAAATCTGAAGTATTTGAAGAGCTTGTTAGAGATGACAAGTTACAATAGAAAGTTCTTTGAAGACTATGCAGAAATCACACGACCATTGACTAAATTACTGAAACAGGGTGTGTCCTGGAAATGGGGACCGGAACAACGTGAGGAAGTAGCCAAATTGAATGATTGTTTAGTAAGGGTCCCATGTTTGGCCTTTCCAAAGAAGTATCAGGATTTCTTCCTAGAAATAGGGTTCACAGACCTATGCATGTCAGCGGTCTTGTATCAAAAGCATGATTCAAATCACAAAACCATTGCATATGCCAGCAAAGCATTGTCACAAGTGGAAACTAACTTTAATGAATGGGAAAATTGAAAACTGTTAGGGTGTTGCAACATTTCCGCCCTATTATTCAAGCAAAGAGGGTGATTGTTGAGACTGCTCCTCAACACTTTGTATAGCAATTTTTACAAAGAGAATCAGATCAGTAAATGTAGCCCAATCCAGAATTACATCATAGACATTGGCATTACAGGGATTGCCTGTAGAAGTGACATATGGGCAGAATAAAAGAAGTCCAAATCTGAGGACTGTCATTGGATGGGGGCAGTATGACCCAGAGGACAGTGATTGCTTTAGAGGAGAAATGCAGTTTTCAAGCTAAAGTTAAACTGTTTTTCTTTTACCGATGATTCCCAGCCTCACAATGGGGAACATCCATGAGCATGTGAATCCATGCCAAACCCATGCAGGAGAACAATAGTTACAGATAACTTAAACCTTGCTTTGTTGTGCCCCTGGCACACTCTTTTCACTTTGCTGCGCATCCTTGCACCTTCTTTTCTTACTTTCGGGTTGCTCGCACCCTCTCTTTGCCCCGCAGTTCTTTCAAAAGCACTCTTTCTGTCCTTCGGGTCGCTTGCACCCTCTCTTCTGCTTTCTAGTTGCTCGCACCCTTTATTGGCTGTGCCTCTTGCACACTCCTCTTGCTTTGGAATGCCCCTGGTACACTCCTTACACATTGCTGTGCACCCTTGCACCTTCTTTTCTTACTTTCGGGTTGCTCGCACCCTCTCTTTGCCCTCCAGTTCTTTCAAAAGCACTCTTTCTGTCCTTCGGGTCGCTTGCACCCTCTCTTCTGCTTTCGAGTTGCTCACGCCCTCACTTTGCTTTCCTTCAACTTCCAAATACACTCTTTATGTCTTTTGGGTCGCTCACACCCTCTCTTCTGCCGTCTGTATTTGTCTATCTTTGCGCTCCTCGCGCACCTTTTTTTCCTTGCTTTCCTTTTTCCGTGCCGCTTTTCACTTTCAAATCTCTGCTCCCGCTGTAGCCACACGCATGCCACTGGGATTCTCTCTCTCCTGCTACGAAATTCACCAGATAGCACAGCGCTAGCGGCAGCTCCTTGGAATCTGTGGGCTGAAGTCAGCGTCTCACCAACTGCCTCTCAACCACCCCTGGGACCAGCACACATCCCAGGGGAAAGAGCACTGTCCTGGACACAGCCAATAATTAGCAACTCGCCTCACTCTGGCTCCATGGAGGCGGGGCTCCCTCAACATGCTGCAACTCTCAAGCTACACACGGACAGCGTCTCGGCATCCCGCTCTCCTCTGGACTTTCCAGGCTTCTTGTACTACAGCCTCCATATTCCAACCAGCAACTCCAGCTCGCTCAACTTCTTGGGCAGAACCACACCTTTTATACCCTAACTGGGAGTCAAAGTGGAGTCAGGTGTGAATGATAAAAGTAAAGTGATTGACCTTGCCTGACTCTATTAGTGGGATAGCCTAGTGGTGTAATGTTGTAGGCCTCTCTCTGATTCTTACTATTATGTCTATAGGTAATCTTCACTGCTCCCAGTCACCTCTTCTTCCTCCCAGTACTTGTTGGAAAAAGGAGGCGAGAACGAATGGGATTGTAAATATCCCATAAAAGCTGAGGGAGAGCGTTTTAAGGTGTAAAGGGAAAATGCCATGTCTCACCTTGGGGCATTCTCCTCCCAATCCCCTGTGACCCTCCACTCAGGTGATCCTCCCTTGCTTGTCCACCCCTAGGGTCAGGATCCAAAAGTGATGACCCCTATCCTAGCCACCTGAATAGAGAATCCTGGGGGAATACGTGTGAGACGACTGTTGGGTTTCTCACACCATCTAGATCCTCACTAGGGCATCCACTAACCAGAGACGTCAGTGAAGAGCACCCCAATGGGGAAAAATAGGGAAGGATAATTCACACGTCCACAACCCAAGTGCAATAGAGGAATGTACTCTTATTTATACCTATAGTTGAACAATGAGGTAGTGAATACAGCTACCTCAGCACTCCTATCTAGACAATCTCTGTTATGATTGGACAGCCAGCTTCCCCTTTCTGTAAACTGCAGGGAGAGTTTGTAGAAGGTATGCTATGGTTGAAGTAACAATGGCTGTAACTGATTCCAGTGACCGCAGGGCCTGCTGTATAACCTCAGCCTGATGTAACCCTTCCTTCCAATCGACCTTGGGGTTCCGAATGCAGGATCCCCAGATCCTACCCAGAGGTTGGTGAGATCCACTAGCCATTCCTTGACGTGCCGTGACCTTGCTGCCGCCAATGCCAGGAGATTTCAAGCCTGAGTGCAGTACAACGTCTTATGAAGTCCAATTCCATCCCAAACTTTAAGGACTCCTGCTGGACCTCCAGAGACACTATTCGAATCCCTGAAGTCCCCTCTCCAGAATGCAGGATCAAGATAGTGAAGAGAATCCGACCCGCGATATTCATCCTTCATCTCGTTCCTGTAAAAGGCTGTCGAATCCACAGAGCCACGAGAAGCTGTGAAGAATCTTTTGTTGGATGCCTCCTCTGGTGACTATTGCTGCAAATTCCCATTCAGTGTTCGTTTCTTTCATCTTCAGACCAAGAATCCCGGGACCGGGTCCTGTGCTGCTGCACCCTGTACGCATGTGTTGGTCTCGGTAATACTTACCTTAATTCTTGTGTGAATCCTGTGTGACTGAGTGGGTGATTTGAGTGTTTGGGTGTTTGCCCATACAATTCGCTTAGGCCTAATGCTGGATGTATATAGGAAGCCTTCTTTAAAGTCCCTCAACACAAACTTACTCTGAAGCTAATACTTACTTGTTGAAGAAGATATCCTCTGGAACTCGGAGTTTCCTCAATTTAACCCTATCCTGCCTGCCTACAGCTGGCTCCTAGACCACTAGGGTCACTCTTCTGCCTCTGAGAAAGCTCATACTATATTCTGCGGAAGTACTGTAAAAGGTAAGGCTACTGTCTTGGGAATGTAACAAGTGTAAAAGTACTTACTTGTAAATGAGTTATTGTAACTGTATCTCTGAAATAGAATATGTTTTTGTAACATGGTTGTTTCTTTGCATGTCTTTCTTTAACATTCATTGTTAATGGGTAAACCTCTTATCTTTACTGTATACAAACAAAATGTTTATTTACTTCACTGTTGATTCTGTGATTCTTCACTATTCAGGAACTGTCAACAATTCAGCCCTACCTGTACGAGCCCGGATATCCAGAAGAGGAAATCTTTGAAAGAGAAAAAACTTGAGACCAGGTGGAATCGGATGAAAGTCATGAGGATCAATCACCAGAAGCTGAACCCAGTCGCATGGAACACATTTCCACCTGGTGTAGCTGCCATTGTTGTGAGCTTATCCCTTCTGTGGTGGAGAACTGCTGTTGCTGAGAAAACTCTGGCTGCTTTGCCTACATTGCCGAAGAAGACACACCACTGCAATGTGTTAGCGAGCTGCATGGCTTCAGGGCTGCCTGCCTTACAAGGTCTGTGTTGCAAATGATGATGAGCCTTATGCACGAATTTTGAACTACAGTTCGCCCACTTAATCCAAGTAACGAGTACGTTCACTCTATATATGTTGTGTGTTTGATGACCGGGACCACAAACATAATATGTTGTTCCCGTACATCAATATAACTTCGATGGATCACTGACAAAATAATTTTTTTGCAAACTGAATAAATTACTCATTCTAATTTGAAACCAAAGTGTTCATCTTTTACGTTTATCATCCAAACAATTACATTTATTTCACTTGGAAGTATCTCCCAAACTGTTTTGCTGGAATGTGAGTTCACATTTCTAATTGATCCCTACTTGAAATCACAAGTACTACCAGTACTTGGGAAAGGTATTTTTTAAAGTATACCAATGCCTTACATTTTACAAGGTAGTGCAATGATTGGGTTTATTCAATTCTATTTCTGTATCTCTTACACAGGTAGTACAGACTTGTGGCATATCGTGCCTTTACATGGAAGATTGGGATTTTGCGTTCGACGAGTAATACCTGCCTGTGTGGTTCGAGCCATTCGTTACAAATTCCGCAGTGACCATGGACAAGACCATGGATTTAAATAGAGAGTACAGTGACCGCAGCAGTATAATTTGTAGTGTCATTGCCATCCACTTTTCCAAACTAAATACAAAATGAGTTATTCTGAACAGTTGTTAGTTGTTAGACACATTTTGTAAATCCACAACATGTCCAAACATCTAAGAGTAACGTGAACTATTGGTGTGCTTTAACAAGTTTACTGAACTATCGCGCTCCCCTCATCCACATCCATCCCCCTCCGCTATCAATGGCTGTTCGCACCTGTGGGCGTGCGCTCGCAAGGGGCTGGGAGGATGTGAACGCTCTAGGTGCCGAAAACCATGTGCACCACAAAGGGTGGTCTTTCGCATGGGCACCCTTATCCACATGGCCACCCCAGACCCGGTGTCTCCAGACTCCCCTTTGAAGACCCTGTCCCTGCAATCAACATATGTCTGTGTCCTTTGACTGTGCTCCGGGCCTATTGCACTCAACTCATCCACATCCATCCCCCATCGCTAGCTATGGCTGTTCGCACCTGTGTGCGTTTGATCGCAAGGAGGCTGCACTGGTGGGATTGCTTGCGTAGGTCAAACATTGTCAAAGAGGCCTGGTGGATATGAACGAACATGTCAGACATTCACATAAACACCCACTTCTGTAATCCTTTATAAGCACCTTGAAACATTTGTTGTGCTAGATGGAAAATACTTTGGACCCAAAAACCGGACAGACTCAAAGGAGATGATAAAATACTGCTTTAATCTCAAGAAGTAAAGCAGGGTGAATAAACACTCATCAATCCGACTCATGCAAGATTGCACTGTTTTATCAGTCTTGTGTAGTTTACATAATGCTAGATGCGTCCACTATTTTTTTTTTTATTTGCATTTAAAGGGATCGAACCTGTGTTGCTTCGTGTTGTCTTGTTTTCAAAGCGAGCACGTTGGCGCTGAGCTATCTTCCCGGGACCTATGATGTCATCCTAGGTGGCAAACTTCAAAAACCTATCAAGGGGTGTGATTAGGGGATCATCTCTACATATGGAAATGGTGCTTGTTAGTCCCACATCACATGGTATAAGGTAATTGTCATAGCAGAAAATGTGGCAGCGGACTCATATTTTGCAACATTTGTATTAAAACGTGCATGGCAGTCTATTCTAATTGGTTGGTAACCCAAATCCAACCTTGGACATTTGGCAGCACGTACATAGAAACGAAACCCAGGTGGTCGGAGCTACGTCAGCTCTTCCTCTGTTTCCCAATTAGACAACCCTCTCTCATCGGTAGGCCTCATGCCAGTGTCTTCTGTTTGAAGGTTGACCTTGCCAGTCTAGGAACATTTGAGGGAGTGTAGGTACACAGGTATCTTAGCTCCAGGCCTAATGAATAGCCCTTGTTTGTGAGCTCTTCATCACATGTTGCACGATCATGAATTTGGCCATATCGACGGTGCTTTTAACCTTATTTGATTCAGCTTTTGCTGAGTGCAGTTCTCTTTTTGGCCTTCAGAGACTTGCTCACTCTATCCCATATTTACTTTATGCCTTTTAATTTTGCAATATTTAGAATCAGTAAATGTTCCTGTTCTTCCTAATCTTTGGAAAATATGTCCTTGCGCATGGGCTGCTCATAGACTCCCTTCTTGCTTCTTCTTCATCTCTCGAAATAGCATCCCTGGTCCAAGCCAATACAAACCCCTATTCTGCAAGAAAAACAGCTTCTTCGTCTTTCCATATTAAACTCTGGGCTCCCATTTTGAGGTAACTGGGTTGATTGACATGAGCCGTCGTCCATCTTGTTCTGATGGTAGCCCTACCTAAACGTTGAATATATACGGTAAGCAAGCCTCTGTGTTTTCTTTCTACCTTGCATTTCAGCATATTTACAATTATTGATCAGGGGGTCACTTCATTCTTTGTTGTATTCGTAAATACTGCATCATGGAGTACATGTTTCTTTTACTGCTTCAGTTACATCGTCATTTATTCATATTGTTTCAGCATAGGGTCATACATCTTCTTTCAGATATTCTTTTGCTGTTATAAGACTTTGGCCTCATTCCGGGTTTGGAGCTAACCATGGAGTAATTAGCTCCATGGTTGCCTCCGAAACCGTCCCAAATCCGGCATGGTGAATGGAGTAATTACCGGTCCATTCCAGGGTTGGAGGGACCGGTAATTCCCCATTCACCTTTTGCCCTTCCCCATTCCCATTTCTGCTCCATAGGGCTCAATGGGAATGGGGAAGGAGGTAATTACGGCACCGTAAATTACGGTACCGTAATTACCTCTGAAGTATCTTTGCGGGTCCCGTACTTTACTCCTGCTAAAAGCAGGAGGTAAGGAAGGACCCGCAAAGGGACCTCGGAATACGGAGGTAAGGGATTACTGGCATCGGCACCCTTACCGGTGCCGGTAATTCCTTACCTCCAACCTCGGAATGAACCCCTTTGTTTTATGTACGTCCATGTCACACACCATTTTATTCATTGCTGCTTTTCGACAACTCAGCAAAGGACATTCTTCTTGGTAGGTTTCCTCCACTGCTTCAACGTTAGGGTATCTTCTGAATGGCTGCCTGGGTGCATATTGTTTTTCATACAATCGAAGTGGTATGGACATGTCGTATAAACTTGTACATTGGTTCCCAATTGTAGCTCCTCATCTGTTAATGAAATAGGGTGGGGGTGAGGGCAGTTGACTAGGGAGAATGAGTCAACTTGCTCCTCTACGAAAACATCTGTGAGATCGACATCGCATAGCGCCAGCTCTACACCTTTAACTGTGCTTGCTGAGTCGGCGTATCTGTTCTTCTAACGGCTAGTCCATTTTTACTATTGTTTTCTGTGTCAATGTTGTCCGATAGGCCACTTTCTATTGCTTTATACTCAATGTACACCCTATTCACATTTCGTTTTATTCAAAAAGTCTACACCATTATCAACCGTCCTATGCAATTTTAGCTCTGTAATTAGCACATAACATTATAGAGTATTTTTTCCAAATGTAATCTTTAGTAGTGTATGTTTTCGATGGATGTTTGCTTTAGGTGCCATTTATTATAAAGTACATTTCTTTTTATCATCAAAGGAGTATGATGTTTGATTTACTCACTGTGATACTTTTTTAATAGTAATATTTATGTATATTGATTTAACAGATCATACGGACAATCCAACAATGTATTTTATTTTTTTACAATTTTTAATTTTTTTTATAAACCTTCTCAATTTACAGACATTGCATAAACATTTATAGTACATGACATTTAGATTCCTAGGCGTCTCTTCCCCTCCTCCCACGCCGTCCCCCTTACATTTATTGTGGTACACCATTGCTCTAGTTCACATTGCGTCTGACATGGGTTCCTGTAAGTCTGCCTCCCAGTTAAGCTTTGTGAACCCTAACTCTTTACCCGCTTTGGACATCGATAGCTGATATATTCGAAAGACTTTGTGCCTGTCATGATCTCTGCTTCCAAAAGGTCAGGGTTTTCCCAACTCCCTTGGAAGCAGATCCATAACCCAGGTTCCGAGTGCCAACCAGTCCCAATTGGGACCTTTTGGACCCAGTCCTGGCGCCAGTGGCACCAGGCTCTCAAATATGCCCAGTCCCAGCGCTGGAAGCGCCGGGCTCATAATGCTTGGGTGGACTTACCTGCAGCAGACCATGCTGCTTACTTGCCTGCCAGTTGAGCCTCTGATCCTCTTCTGTTTGGAACTACTTTTCCTGTTGGGTGGGGCAGGAGCCACTCTCTAGGTTCAGAACACTGGAACTCTTCTGGAAAGCAGGAACTCTTTTCTTACCTAGGCGTGGCTGTGGAAGGAGACACCTAAGCACTACAGGAGGCTATTTAAACCACACCCGATGGATGAATCTTGCTTTGCGTTATTCTGCATCCTCTGCAGCAGAACGCTCATCGTGTCTTCTGCATCTGATCCTGGGCCTAAGGAAAAAGGCTTACCATCCTGAATCCAGTCTTCAGCAACACCTAGAAAGACAAGAAAGAACAGGTTAGCATTACGGTCTTCAGTGACAGCGCTTCACTTACCTGGTCCATCGGCTGTCACCAACTCCTCGCGCTGCATTCCGGCATCTGAAAGACAAAGGCTTACCTACTCTTCGTGCGCTCCGGAGGTCTTCGCACTGCATTCCGGCATCTGAAAGACAAAAGCTTACCAACTCTTCGCACGCTCCGGAGGCCTTCGGCGCTGCATCCCGCATCTGAAAGACAAAACAAGGTGCGTTTAAAGACATTGGGGAACTTTAATACTCACGTGCCATTACTCCTTTCCACATCTAACCCAGTGGGTATTCCGGCACCCTGCAGCCACTCCGAACTTGTACCTGCAAAATAAAAAGACAGTTAGAGCGCATCGTGAAGCAGGCAACAAGCGCTTACTTACGTGCTTCCAGGCGCTTCTATTCATCACACGGGCTCCATCTTCAACTCACTTCAGCCCGTCATCCGCCATCGCCGGAACCCTGCAAAACAAGAGACATCATTACTAAAGACTTTTAAAGACATTAGAATTACTCGAAACTTACCGTTCGTGCAGTAAACGACGGACATCAGTCCTCTGAAGTCAAGAGGCCTGCTCCCCTTATCCAGTGAAGAAACTGGTTACAGCACCCTGCCCCGAGGCAGATGGAGAGCACGGCGTTCACTTACCTAAGACATCTTACCCTTCGAGTCAGACATACAGTGCACAGAGGTCCAGCCCAAAGAGCCAGCCGTGTGTTACACATCACCTTTGAAGATACGGTATACGCCCAGTCAAGACTGGCGCCTCTACGGGAATCAGGTGAGCGTTACAGAACGCAAAGCCTACCGCAAAACTCCCGTCCAGGCGCTATGGAAACCTCGGATACCGACCAGCTAGCCCAGTTACTTGGGGAACTAAGGGCAGAAGTACATGCAGCCCGTCAGGAAACGAACGCTCTAAGAAGGGAACTGATTATTTCCAAGGAGCGAACAGATGATCTCGCTAGACAATTGCTACAGTCACAAGCCGGACAGACCCCGTTATCCGCATCTGGGGGAAATCTTCCTTCTACATCCTCTATGAATCCAGTGCAGATCAACCTACCTGGGAATGTACCTCTGGCTCCGCCCGAACGATTTTCTGGTGACCCAAAGAGGTTTGCAGTATTTATCAATCAGTGCCGGTTGCATTTCTTATGCCGGCCAGTGGCCTTTCCAACTGATCAAGCTAAAGTAGCTTTTGTGCTTTCGTACCTTAGTGGCAATGCAGCAGACTGGTCGATCCCTCTAGTAAATCAAGATGATCCGGTCCTCCATGATTTTCAAGCTTTTCAGCTCAGTGTGGAAAAACTGTTCGCAAGACATTCACAGGGGCAGGCCTTGGACAATGAGCTTCTTTCGTTGCGACAAGGTAATCAAGACCTTTTGGCTCATATTGCGTCTTTCAACAGACTGATAGTGGAAACTCAATGGCCTGAGGACAAACGGATTACGCTGTTTTATAGAGGTCTACGTGGAGAGCTCAAAGATGTGTTAGCCCAAGTAGTGAATCCCCCACAAGATTGTTCGGACTATATAGACTTAGTCGTTCAAATAGATCACAGACTGCAGAACAGGAAGGCCGATCGTTCCAAGTTTGATGCTCGAGTATTTTCCAAACCGCCAACTCCTTCCAAAGGAGTAGACTCCGGGGAACCCATGCAAATAGGGGGCCTGAAAGGTCCTCTAACACAAAAGGAGCGGGAAAGGAGAAAACAGTTGCAATTATGCCTCTATTGCGGAAACTCAGGGCACTTTCTTCGAGACTGTCCGGTGAAACCTGCCAAGAAGGCAGTAGGAGCTGCAGTTACCAAAGTTACAAACTCTGAGCAGGGAAACGACCTCGCCCGACAAGAATAGAGGTCCTCTTGCCGAGCGTGTAAACCAGTTCCGTGACCTCGCATTTCGTGATACCTATGGTCCTCATTAGCCCTGATAATCCGGATCGATTACATGCAATTGAAGCTTACGTCGACAGCGGTGCCATCGGCAATTATGTGCATCATGAAATGGTTTTGAGGATGAATCTAACTCTTTGTCCCAAGGCTGTAAAGGACGTCATTACTACGGTGGATGGAACGGAGATAGCCTCCGGACCAGTAACGCATACCACTCAAGAAGTGACGCTAGTAAGTCAAGATGGACACCATGAGAAGATCGTGTTCGATGTGATCAAGGCTCCTCAGTTTCAGATTATTCTAGGAATACCTTGGTTAGAGAAACACAATCCTCTGATCGATTGGCGAGCAAGAACGGTCCAGTTTCCAGAATGTGTCTCTACTTGTCACCCTCCACCTGGTGTTGCACTGGCAGCAATTTCTTCAGAGACTCCCCAGTTACCTCCCGAATACCTAGAATACCAAGATGTTTTCCGGAAGGATCAGGCTAACTCTCTACCTCCTCATAGGTCTTATGACTGCCAGATAGACCTGATACCTGGATCTACTCCTCCTTGTAGTAGAATTTATGCCCTCACCGAGCCTGAGAACCTTCACCTTCGACAATACCTGGATCAATACCTGGCAAATGGGTTTATTCGTCCTTCCATGTCCCCTGCTTCTTCAGCTTTGTTCTTCGTTCCAAAAAAGGAAGGAGACCTTAGAACTTGTATAGATTATCGCTCCCTGAACCAGATCACCGTCAAGAATAGATATCCGTTACCTTTGATCCCTGAACTCCTGGACCAAGTCAGAAAAGCATGCATATATACAAAGCTGGATCTTAGAGGAGCCTACCACTTGGTACGAGTAATAGAGGGCGATGAATGGAAGACGGCCTTCCGCACCAAATATGGGCTATTTGAATATCAGGTCATGCCTTTCGGACTTTGCAATGCCCCGGCCGCCTTTCAATATTTTATGAACGATGTCCTCAGAGAGCTCATAGATGTGTGTGTTGTTGTTTACATTGACGACATCCTCGTTTATTCTTCATCGGAATCTGAACATCGGAAACACGTGAAAATGGTCCTCGAAAGATTGCGTCAACACAAACTTTTCGATAAGTTGGAAAAATGTGTTTTCAACGTGACTGAAGTTGAATTCTTGGGATTCATATTATCACCTAGCGGAGTGCGTATGGATTCAAAGAAGGTCGATGCAGTTCTCAAATGGCCATCACCATCCTCCGTAAAAGGTGTGCAAAGCATGTTAGGCTTCGCTAACTTTTACCGCAGGTTTATCCCTGAATTTTCTCGAATAGTCCAGCCCATCACTGCCTTGTTAAAGAAAAACAAACGTTTTGAATGGTCTACCGAGGCGGAACAAGCTTTCCAGGATTTGAAGACTAAATTTATCTCTGCACCAATCTTAAAACACCCTCGCCCCGAACTCCCCTACATCGTGGAAACTGATGCTTCAAGCCTTGCCATGGGGGCAGTTCTATCACAAAAGGACCCGGTAACCAATCAGTTGCATCCCGTGGCATTTTGGTCCCGCACATTCTCGCCTCCTGAAATCAATTACACGATTACTGACAAGGAACTTCTGGCTATCAAGTCTGCCTTTAAGGCTTGGCAGCATTATCTGCTGGGGGCCCGACACACCGTTACTGTGATTACAGATCACCGAAACCTGCAATATTTGAAAACCGCAAAAGCCCAATCCTCTAGACAACTCCGTTGGGCATTATTCTTTGCCGAGTTTGACTTCATAATTACCTATCGACCTGGTACAAAAAACGGTAAAGCTGATGCCCTTTCTCGGATGGGAGTGGAAGAACACTTGATCAACCCTAAACCTGTACCAATCATTCCCGAACAAAGAATTCTGGGTGTAATCGCCACACAATCCATAGAGGAAGTTAAGGATAAAGCCAGGCAACTTGTAACTCCAGCAGACATACAGAATTGGCATCTGCAGGGAAAGGACTTTGCAGTAAAGGACAACTTATTGTATTTCCAAGAACGATTATACCTGCCCAGCACAGATTTACAGAAAAAAGTAATCTCTTGTTATCACGATTCTTTAATGGAAGGACATCCCGGTATGGCCAAGACCTCAGAAAAGATCAAGCGCTACTTCTGGTGGCCGTCTTGGAAAAAAGATATCAGAGACTTTATAATGTCCTGTGGAGTATGCGCCCAAAACAAGAGTCAAAAGGAAAGACCAGCAGGCCTCTTACGCCCTATTGACATCCCACCTCGCCCTTGGCATACGCTTTCTATGGACTTCATCACCGATCTACCTCCATGCTCCGGATACAATACGATTCTAGTAATCGTGGACTTATTCTCCAAGATGGCGCATTTCATTCCGCTCAAAGGCTTGCCAACAGCAGCAACTCTGGCCCGAGAATTTCTCGAAAACATCGTCCGACTGCACGGTTTTCCTTCGGTTCTAATTTCGGATCGAGGTAGTCAATTTATTTCTCATTTTTGGCGAAGTTGCTGTCGGTCGGCTCAAATTGATGTGAGACTATCGACCAGTCACCACCCTCAGACCGACGGACAAACCGAGAGGACCAACCTGGAACAGTATTTACGCTGCATGCTGCAACAAACTGAAAAAACTTGGAAAGACATCCTTTGGATAGCCGAATATGCCTACAATAACTCTGTCCATTCGGGAACTGGGAAAACCCCGTTTTTTCTTTTATACGGCAGTCACCCTCGAACCTCGGAGTTGGATCCCCTCCAAGATCTTGAAACACCAGCAGTAGACTACCTGCATTCTACAATCACCCAAGCCTTTAAGGAAGCTGTTTCTCACCTTCAAAGGGCTAAAGAACAATACAAGAAAGGAGCAGATCAACATCGGAAGGAAGCCCCTCAATATCAAGTAGGGGATCAAGTCTGGTTATCCACCAAATATCTACCTCTAAAAGGGCCACGCACATTCAACCCAAGATACCTTGGTCCCTGTTCCATCACTACCATAGTAAACCCAGTAGCGGTCAAGTTGGACTTGCCCCCGCACATGAAGATACATCAGGTCTTCCACGTCTCTCTATTAAAACCCGTGCAACCTCAAACCCGACTAACTAAATCTCCAAAACCCGTCCTAGTTGATGGAGAACTCGAGTTTGAAGTCAAAAGCATTCTGGACTCCAAGATCTCCAAATCTAAACTATTTTACCTAATTGACTGGAAAGGCTACGGCCCCCAAGAGAGATCCTGGGAACCTGCTGAATATGTCCACGCTCCTCGCCTAATCAAAAGATTTCACCGAACATTTCCTGACCAGCCAAAACCCCCGGAGAAGCCCGGTTTGGGAGGGGCCTTGAGGGGGGGTACTGTCATGATCTCTGCTTCCAAAAGGTCAGGGTTTTCCCAACTCCCTTGGAAGCAGATCCATAACCCAGGTTCCGAGTGCCAACCAGTCCCAATTGGGACCTTTTGGACCCAGTCCTGGCGCCAGTGGCACCAGGCTCATAAATATGCCCAGTCCCAGCGCTGGAAGCGCCGGGCTCATAATGCTTGGGTGGACTTACCTGCAGCAGACCATGCTGCTTACTTGCCTGCCAGTTGAGCCTCTGATCCTCTTCTGTTTGGAACTACTTTTCCTGTTGGGTGGGGCATGAGCCACTCCCTAGGTTCAGAACACTGGAACTCTTCTGGAAAGCAGGAACCCTTTTCTTACCTAGGCGTGGCTGTCGAAGGAGACACCTAAGCACTACAGGAGGCTATTTAAACCACACCCGATGGATGAATCTTGCTTTGCGTTATTCTGCATCCTCTGCAGCAGAACGCTCATCGTGTCTTCTGCATCTGATCCTGGGCCTAAGGAAAAAGGCTTACCATCCTGAATCCAGTCTTCAGCAACACCTAGAAAGACAAGAAAGAACAGGTTAGCATTACGGTCTTCAGTGACAGCGCTTCACTTACCTGGTCCATCGGCTGTCACCAACTCCTCGCGCTGCATTCCGGCATCTGAAAGACAAAAGCTTACCAACTCTTCACACGCTCCGGGGGCCTTCGGCGCTGCATCCCGCATCTGAAAGACAAAACAAGGTGCGTTTAAAGACATTGGGGAACTTTAATACTCACGTGCCATTACTCCTTTCCACATCTAACCCAGTGGGTATTCCGGCACCCTGCAGCCACTCGGAACTCCTACCTGCAAAATAAAAAGACAGTTAGAGCGCATCGTGAAGCAGGCAACAAGCGCTTACTTACGTGCTTCCAGGCGCTTCTATTCATCACACGGGCTCCATCTTCAACTCACTTCAGCCCGTCATCCGCCATCGCCGGAACCCTGCAAAACAAGAGACATCATTACTAAAGACTTTTAAAGACATTAGAATTACTCGAAACTTACCGTTCGTGCAGTAAACGACGGACAGCAGTCCTCTGAAGTCAAGAGGCCTGCTCCCCTTATCCAGTGAAGAAACTGGTTACAGCACCCTGCCCCGAGGCAGATGGAGAGCACGGCGTTCACTTACCTAAGACATCTTACCCTTCGAGTCAGACATACAGTGCACAGAGGTCCAGCCCAAAGAGCCAGCCGTGTGTTACACATCACCTTTGAAGATACGGTATACGCCCAGTCAAGACCGGCGCCTCTACGGGAATCAGGTGAGCGTTACAGTGCCCCCCTTCTGACACATCATAGAATGTTTCTATCGTCTCATCTGGTTGCAGGGGTGTTTCGGTCTCCGGCCAAGATCCCTCTGAAGGCGGGAATATGCCTGGAACTGCGCTTGGTGTACCCCTGTGATTTCCACCAGTTCCCCGAACTCCCTGGGTACCCCTTCTTGCATTACATCTCCCACCGTCGCTACCCCCCTTGGTTCCCAGTACTTCCTTACAATCAACCTCATTTGTTCTCCTACTCCTTCCAGAGCAACCAACGGGATCTGCAGGGAATACGGTGTTGTGTATCCCATCATATGGAAAGCCCTGCGCCACATCTCCCACCCCAGTCGCAACATCCACACTTCGTTCAGGAAGAATCGAGTGCACGTTGTACGCAATAGCAGTGAGTCAGGCGTTTGTTCATCCGACAGCCATCTAGTTACAAATTGCAACTGGCGACAAAATATACCTCCAAAATTGGGCAATCTTAACCTCTTTGTTCGTATGGGTTCTGGAGCTTCCACAATGCCACCCTACGCCTTGAGTTGTGCCACAGGAAGCTCCTGCATATACTGTGCAATTTCTTGAAAAACAGTTTCGGTATCGAAAACGGGACAATTGCAAAATAATGCTGTTGCCTCGGCAGCACCACCATCTTTAGCAATGCTATGCACCCCACCATGGATAACAGCAATCTGGCCCAAAAAGACATGGAGTTTTCAATTTTGTCTACAGCTCTTACCGTGTTCTTTACGTGCTCTATCTTGGGATCGTGGTAAATGTCCACCCTCAGGTACTGCAATGTACCTATCACCCATTTGATTGACAGCACCGGCAGCGTGCTCACTGGCTTCCCAACATATCCTCCCAAAGGGAACAAACTCAACTTCTGTGGGTTAATTGTTATGCCCGATAAGGCAGCATACCGATCCATTACGTCTAGAATGTATTGCAAATTTGTGTCTGGGTGTTGCTAGTACAAGAGCATGTCATCTGCATACAATGTGGTCAAATGCCTCCCCCCACGGAGTGACTATGCCCGCCTCCCCGTATTCCCCATGTAGATAGGCTTGCTCACCTCTTAGATGCTGCGGACCGTCTGTGGGTGGTGGAGGCACACTGGCCATTCACTGTGTCCCTTCTGCAGCGATGTGTCCAGGGCACTTTGTATGTGTATCGTGGTGCACTCGCCAAGGCTGCAACACTTCTTGCTGCCCCTTTTCGATGTACTAGGTTCCCGCATCCGCCCTGTGCTAGCCTGCTCCGTCCGGGGTTGTCTGCTCCCCCAACTACAATGTTCCCATTCCGTCCTTCCACTGCCCTGCTTTCTCTATTGTGGGCTGCATGGGGCCAGTGTGAAGGAACAGTCTGGTTGCGTTGCAATAGTTTCTGGGCTTTTCGTCGTCTCTTCCCCGGCCGCGAGGGAAGCAAAAGCTTGTTATCCCAGCTACAGTCGGTCACAGCTCCCCATTACCTCAGCATGGGACTGGCGCTGCCCTACTGCCTAGGTGTCCTTGCTGTGTGTCCAAGCATTTGTTAACATTTACTAATGCCCATTGCCTCTTTCATCCGTGTGTCCGTGACTCCTCATCTGCAATTTCCCTAGGCATTCTGCTCAATGTATGCTTCTGAAGAGTGTTGCATCTATTCTTTTCCGCGGGATAGATCTGCCTCTTCCTTTGGGGAATCCGGCCCGTTCTTAGCTGTTGGTGGCCTTATTCCCTTCTGCACCGTACCTTGTGGTCGCTGTTCCTTCCTTTATGGTCGTATCCTGTCTAGTCCTCGGTAGCCTGGTGTATTGGGTGTATTAAAGTTCCAACGGCCATAACTTGCTACAAATGTAGCTTCCGAACTCCGCGGCCCAACGTTCCACAAGACTTTCTCTTCGCCTCTTGATGTTATTTCTAATCCCCCGCCTCAGCCCGTGATCCCTGGGGCTCCGGCGCAGGATCACACCACTCCGGCTTGTTCGGGACCTTCTCTCAGCCTGCGGTCCACACTCAGGTCTCTGCGGGGGCGCACATTGTAGCTGTGCCGTCTTGTCAGCCTGCTTTACGCCTCCTCCTCCAGAAGGGTTTTGATCCTCCCTCCCTCTGAGAGACGCTTCAGCTGCTTACTGTCGATGGTCTGTCCGAAAATTCCTTTGTTGCTGTCAGGATGCCAGCTTGCTTTTCTTTCTGCAGCGACACTTCACACCTTCTTTGTTCTGCATCTCTCGGGCTGTGCAGTGAATCCATTCATCCATTTGCATGCCTGCATCTCCATTTATATATGTTGGCTCTTCTTGTGGACACAGCTTTTGTACAAGATCATTAAGGGTCCATGGGAGCACCCAGAGTCACGTCCTATTGCATGGCTCTTAAGCCACGCCCCCTCAACAATGCCTTTTTGTATCATTTTGGGTTGCACTAATAACAGTCTTGCTAAAAGTCAGAGTACAGTCCTGCATGTATTTCCGAAGGATTTAAATTTAATAAGAAAATGGTTCTTTAGCTGCCGATTTCCTTTGTCTGAAATTGAAAGCAGAGTCAAGGATGTCTTGGATGATGTGAGGTGCAATAGATTCCGTGTCTGCAGCATGCACTTCTCAGAAGATATGTACAAACAATTACAGTGCACAAAAAAAAGCGATGCCAAGACTCCTTTCCAAATTACCTCCCAATGCAGTTACAACTGAATTTCAGCACATGCTGATCCAGGTGAGAATTTTTAAATGTATTTTACCATTTTCAAAATGTGCCTGTATAGTATGTCCTATAAATGACCACTGAATATATTGAAATAGTCTGTGGACTGGCAAAATAAGGAACGGTTTTCAGTTTTTGGGAGATAATTCCATTGATAATGTATCACACAAATTTCCTTTTTTGGACACGATGTACTGTGGTTTGTACATTTTGAACTTTAGATTACTTTGTATATCCTTACTTGAGAGTGCTCAAATAGTTCAGAGCCTTTCCAAACACACACTCATATCTCGTCCTTTAAAAATAGGAATTTCTTTAAAATTACCATGTCTGTCTTTACGTCGACCGCACTGATGGAATTAGACTGTTACCATGGAGGAAACCACATACACGTCAAACATTCTAATGGTGAGGTCAAGAACTTGCACACAAACCTATTTTATTGTTTTTCGATATGGTCTAAATTATAATACTAATGTCCATTTTCTATTGAACAATGGTATGAATATATACATCGATTAAAGAACGGTGGTGCTACAGTGACCAGTGTAAACGAGGACTGAGTGACCTCTGACGGGCCCATGGAATCAGAGCTCGCCCTCAAATACCTTAAGACAAGATAGCTGCACCTCAAGGAGGTTAGGGTGCATAATTCACATACTCCAACACAATTCAATAAGGACAAATCAAGGATTTGGCAAAGAGACTGTTAAGTTCATAGAGATTTATTTCATGTCACTGCTGACACAGAGCAGCCTTCGTGCCGTGGTTGAGCTCCCAGCCTCAACCCCCTTCAGCATCACACAGAGCTCATTTTTATAGCCAAATGTGAGGGAGCAATCCACCCCCACCGTTCCTGCACAGTCTTAAGCATCTTCATCGTCAAACATTAGCTCATTGGGCAATTATTTTTAATTAAACTAAACCTTCAGAATGAAATACGCTCTAGCATGCATTCCTGACTCTTCTTTGGTGCTCTGCTCAATTGTAATTGGTGCAGGTGGATTCTTCAGATAAGGTTCCAGACAGGGCCTAATTAAGAGTCTGGGTTCTGCCCATTTGTCAAGTTTCTGACTGCATGCTCCCCTTGAATGTCTCAACTTTAAAATTACCTCATCTGAGCACTACTCAGTTTCTTCTCATTTTAGCCACATTTTCAATTACATGCATTTTCATTAAAGGCATTAGGCAGCGCTATTTTCTGTCTGTATAAAGAAAATCTTATTATCCATTCTGTGCCTTGCCACCATACCACATCATGATAAGGACATTTTCGACATTATAACCATGATGCTTTTTGACTACTTGTATATACTAACATTATGAATACCATTTTCACATAATTACAACACCACATTAGTCCATATGAATTTCTCCGCTTAGGTTTAACTGGGGGGGGGTGCCCTCCACTTCATTCAGCTGTTGATTCAATATATTTCTAATTTGGTTCCTCCAGTACACCGGTATTCCGGAGTCAACAGCAATCTCGCTCCTCTTTCAAGGCAATTTTTTTAGAATAGTCCTTCAGATGCACCTATACAAAATATGTATTTGTTCAAGTTCAACTGAAAACATATTGATTATTGTAATGTGTAATATTAGCTTTTGATACAAACTGGCTTGTAGACTTATTTGTCAAAATCAACCATCTTTTACGTGTACTTTTGTTGTTGTTGATGTTATATCAATATTATTACAGTTACTGTTTTATAGGTGAAGCATGGCAATTCAACAAAGTACTATTGTACTGCAACCGGTCTGGAGGATGAGGTATGAGAAGTGATGATTTATTGATTTATACTAATAGTGATTAACATTATCTTATTCACATTTATGATAACTTAATTTTTGATAATTTCCAATACTATCAGCAAATTGCAAAGCATTAGATCAACAACCTTGATGTATTTATCACAGAAACACATGCAACAATGAAAGTAAACCTTCAGAAAAATGTACTTTGTCCCTGAATAACCTGAAACCTTTCACTATATGAATGGTGTATGCTTTTGTTTATAAACTTTAGCTGCTTAGCAAAAAATGGAATCGTTGAAACAAAAAAAACATTACAAGGTATTAATTAATTTTTATAATTTTATTGTGATATAATCCAAAATTTTGACTTTACACAAACACGAACATAGAACATACAGCATATTGTGCCATGATGATACATACTGAAACACAAATGAAGATAAATAAAATAGATAAAAACACATAGTTAAGAAACATAGAGATATGGTGACAATAAAAGTAGAAAATTCAATTCCAGATACAATAAGTGCAGTGCCTAAATTCTATCCACGCACAGGCTCATCAAACTATGCATCTCGTTTTTCATTTGAGCAGATACAAATGAATATACAGGAAGAATATGTTAGGACCCCAGTATTTGGTGGAACCTGAGACTTTCTAGGATATCACAGGTCATTGAACCGACGGATGCTTCCAATGGGTAAGAATCCTGTGGTCAATTAGTCAAGGAAATGGGCCTTGGCTTTTATATATACCCTGAATAGGGCAAGTTGTACGAAATGGAGTTGGAATTAAGGCAGTAGTCCCAAAAGGAGTCCCAGTGATAGCCTAATGCCTATGAACCCATTTGTCATACGTACACATGTACACCGGCCGCAGTTTGTCGCATTGGGTAAGGACATGCCGGGCTGACTCTGTGGATGCTACCCTGCCACATATACGACAAGACCTGTATTCAGGTATCACCCCCAAACAGGGGCCCACGTAACTGCAAGAACCGGAAGTTGATTTATGCGCAACCTTAAAATGAATTGCCTTACTTCAGGAGCCGGGCATAATAACAGATAAGGTTGGGTCTTCCTTCCGATATCTATGCACAACGTGAAACACCGCTTCATAGCCCTTTAAGTTAGACAAATGGGCATAATTCCCACACCAATCCCATCTATCTATTACAAGGTATTAAAGGAGCCACAATTTAATCAATATGTTTTGCAGGATGATCTCACCACCAAATCCCTGCAATATCTCTAAAGGTTATCAGGTACAGTTTTCAAATATCTTTTTTTAAATGTCAAATCTACAGTGTTCAACTTTGTCAATACTAATTTAAAAATTTTAATCAGACGATTAACCATATCTTTTTACATAGTTTATATTAAAATCATTAAATCAACTTTCTCAAGATGTTCTTTGCAAAATCAAAGATTTTAAATTGTTTAACAATTTAATAAATGTTCTTTGAATTTTTTATGTACAAGGAATGTACTACTGAAGCAGTCGAAATTGAAGAGACTCATGGACAAGGGTTATACATGAGATATTGTAAAATATCAGTTATCCATTGTAACTGTGATGTAATATTTAATGTTTTAATGGTTTCCATAGTAACATTTTGTTATAGATGTATATATGATTCTGGAAGAGCACATTTCAAGGATTATACAATTTCAAAAAAATGCTGTTTTTCATCTTGGTCTGGTGGTCGGCAAATCCAGTTTGACTGTTTCAAGGAACATTCGGAAAACAAGGGTACATAACACAATGGTTTTTAAAAAGAATAAGTTGTTTATCAGTTATTTTATTGATATTGCATTTTCATGTTGTAATTCATATATTCTGTATGTATGCTATATAATAAGCCTTTTTTTTCTCTTCGTTTAGAGGCCTAGGAATAAAAGGAGCATAAAGACTCAGACAACTACACAAACTAATGATGTTGCTTGCCAAACCGTGGTCAGTTGGGAGCAGCTACATTTTGAGGCTCAGCATGGTTCTCGCATGATTCAATGTCTTGATGCAGATGTCCAGTGGCCGGAATTCTAATTGAATGTCAGCAGTGACCCATGCAAGGTAACCCTGGATCATTGTTACAGCACACAACGTCACCTAGAAGAAACCGACAATGCAGAAGATGTTGCAGAATTTCTACCAGAACCTCTTGCACAATCCACACCATCTAAATCTAAGAAAGAGAGAATGTTCTCTGTTTCCCCAATACTTGGACAAATCGGAAATGTCACACAGAGAAAGAAATGAAACATCTTCACTACTGATTGAGGATTGTGCTTGTGATGTGGACTTCACTCTTCCTAGTGTTGAGGACACCACCATGGAATCTCAAACCAGTATACTTCTGGACAATTGAGTATTAAAGGAACCAAAATGCATTGTACTCGACTGCTGCATGATCAAGATTATGAAAATAATTAAATGTGATCATAAATTACGTAGGAGGATTTGTGGGGAGCCATTGGTGAAGTTTACTCGTGTAGCCAAAGGCACCAACCTGAAGATCAAGGGTAGCTGTGTACACCAACATAACTCATTTTCATGGTCTGCTCAACCTATATTTGGAAAAGTGCCTGCTGGAAATGTACTTTGTTTGTTAGGCAGAATTATATGCAGTACACTTTGGGAACACCACACGCAATTAAGACTACAAGTGACAGTACAAATTCACCTTTGGTACAAGCCTGTACTACACAGGTGGTAGCGATGGCTGAGCAGCCAGACTTATCTTAAAAGCAAGTGAGCAGTATCAATAGTTACACAAAGGACAGCAATTACTATGATTCAAACAAACACTGACTCAAGGCTTCTGAGTAAAAGAATATACATTTATTTACACATCAGTTGTATAACATTTCACTAAAGTAAAGCAGTTTAAAAATCACACTCGTAATACACCACACCACTCCCAATAGGTGCCAGACAAGTTAAGCTCACAAATGAAGTGGGAGCAAAATGGCACTCCAGAAATTAAAAAGGGAGGGAAAGACAAGACAAAGTTAGGCAGAAATTTAGCAGCACCAACAGGTAAGTAAGCAGGGCAATCTAGAAAGAGGAACTACAGTGATAGAATCAAATCAAAAAGGCTTAGGGCCAAATTCAATAGGACAAAAGTCTTTTGCTCAAGATCACACAGTTCAGGGTAGTTTGCGGTTAAGTCTTTGCCAAGAGTTCCGGACGAAGTTGGTCAGCAGGAAAGTTAGTTCAAAGAGTAGAGAAGGAAAAGCCCTCGGATTGGAGAAAGATTTCACACACTTTCACCGCAGCTGAACTAAACGAACAACCAGATTTGCACAGTACCTTTAAATGGAGAAGAAGCTGTAGTTGAGGCGGACGTTCCTGGTAGTTCCTGCAGGCTCACGGTTCCTGATGCGACTGTCGGACTGACTCAAAGTCGGAAGTCTTGAGGGTCCGGCACTACCCAGGGAAGAATCCAGCAGCAGAGCAAAACAACTAATAAAAGGTGCGCTTCTTAAAACCCAAGCAGGGTCTGACCTTCCTGGCTATGCGGCCCACTGTAGCTCTGTACAGCGAATTTGACCAGAGGAGGGAGTCCTGGCTTGTAGTTTGGGCGAACTGTTTGGTCCCTCCAGCTCAGGGGTAGAAGATTCCTGGAGGATCTTCTCTGTCGTTGGAGTTAGAGGATTCAGACCTGCAGCAGGGCTTCACAGGGCTGTTCAGTCATGATAGGGGTCCGATTGCATCAGCTCCTCGTCGGTTTTTTCGTTCCAGTGGCGACTCTGCCTTTCCAGACCCAGAGACCTGTTTTTTATGCAGTTTTCCCCCATTCACACAGCCTGGCTGTCAATCACACAGCAGGGTGGCTGTCCCGCCGGGACATTCACCACAGCCAATCATTTCAGTGTCCTAAACCCCTCCCTCACATCCTGTCCCCCAGACATACAGGTGCCTAGGGAGGGCTTCCGTGTAGAAGCTGGTGAAAGACGGTGAACAGAGGAATGAACCCCGGTTTGGCGTGCAGAGTAAAACACGAGAAAGACTTTTACAACAAGAAATGGCGAATAAACCCTGGCAGAACCGTAATAAAACATATATGGTCTAGCGGGTTTAAGTTCGAGGCTACCAAGATAGCCTAAAACAATACCAAGGTTATTTAAGATAACCGCGGTAGGAAAAATAGAGTAGTTACCACTGCCATCAGCCAAGTCTTGATGAAAAGGGAGCAAAACAATGCTCCAAGAGAAACAGACAAAATGGGATAAGTATTATCCCTTTCCAGTACTCCATGTAAAATGTGGTGTACTGGGTCTGTGGTTTTACAGAGGCTAATAAAGTTAATGGTAACTTTATATGTTCTGGGAGACAGTAGTCGGTCCCAGAAAATGGCGTCAGAGTTGGGAAGTCTAAAAGACAACTCTGTGTCACTGCACTGAAGGTGCTGTGTAACACACAGTAAAAAGATGATGCCTGTGGAATAGGTGAGGCTCCACAGTCTATGAACACAAAAATGTTAAACACACACAGCAAAAACACATGTAAGAGTGGGAAAAAAGGCTCACACTCTTACCAGGTGAAAAAATACATCTTAGAAATCCAGCAAAGTGGCTGAGGGACTCATTAGGTAAGGGAAATTAGCCATTCTAGAGAATTCTCCCTAACATTGTTCATCTGCTTTGTTGTTTAGCGGATCAACGTACAGTACAAGTTCACGTTTTTCTACCTTTGTGAGACTCAAGTTCCTTTTAAAAACCCAGTACTACAAATATCAGAAGGATTTCTTGTTCCCTGCTATTAGCCAGACATGGACACTCAAACAGATGTCAATGGCAAAAGGCTCTGGCTTGCTGGTGATGGACAGTATGACAGTCCAAGGTTTTCTGTTAAATACTGCACTTACCACTTCCAAGACATGGAAGCCAAAAAAATAATGACTTACGTTGTCGTGAAAGTATCTCAATGTACATCTTCTGCTGCCATGGAAAAATATGGTTCCATTAAATCTATTCAACTTTTCCATTCCAGAGGAATGCAAATCGACCTGATAGCCACTGACAGCACGTTTCAATAGCAAAGGACATGCGAGAGCCATTCCCAGACATACAGCATCAATATGATGTATGCTTGTCGCATAATCAATTTTGCAATAATTTACAGTTGCTGGAAAATAAAAGGCTACAGAAAACATTTTAAATTGGTCATAATCTATCTTTGGTCGAGCTCAGAATCTTGTGATGGATCTGTAGATATTTTTCTTGAAAATGGAGTTCGTTGGTGCATCATTGCTCTAACATACACTCTTGGAAAGAAAACTAACATTTCCACGAATGTGCACATGGACAAAGCGCTTTCAACAGACATGAGGGGACTCTCCGAGTTTTGCCACACTGGAGGTGTCCATAAGATGTGCCTAAAGTACAAGCCTAAAAGGTTGCATTTTGGCATAGGCTGTATTGAGGCCAGAACAAGACTGGCTGTACTTGCACATAACAAGAATATTGGAAGGGAACAAGCAAAAACTGCAGGAATTTTCGGGGTGCCTTGTTAGAACAAGGAGTTCAGAAAAATAAACAAATTGTTGGAGGCAAAGGCAATCTTCCAACTGATGGATTTTGAATTTGTGAAAGATCTGACATTGAATGTGCTGGCCATGCAAACGCATGGAATTGATCCAGATTATGCTAGGGCCCAGTATATGCCACGGAACGTTGCAAAAGAGGTTTTCACTCCCAAAGTTGAACTTTTTGAAAGGTTGACTTCAGGATTTAATGACATGTAGCTCTCTTCACAATGTTTGACAAATTCAGTTTCAAGCTGTGGCACAGTGTTTGGAAACTGTTTCCATTGTGCAATAAATGGAATAGTATGTCACTTGAGATGTAATTGTTACATTTTTTTATTTAAATGAATTACTGTTTGTGAAGTGAGATACTAGATAGGCCTTAACATTTCAATTTTTCTTAGATATTTGTATTTATTACCATCCATATAATTGATTTATATTACAGCAATAAATGTTGCTATGACTATTTCAAGTATGTGACTCAAATCAAATGTCGAAGAGACTAAGCTTAAATCCAACAGTTACCAGGTGCTACTTTTGGCTCCCTAGGCCTCCAACAGTTACCAGGTGCTACTTTTGGCTCCCTAGGCCAACTAATGTAACGCTATAAACTAGCTACTTGTTCTATAATGGTTGCTCCTGGTGACTGGTTACTGCTGTATACCCAGGCACTGCTTGTAATTCCTGCTTATCCAATCCTAATTTGAGTTTGTAATGAACTCGCAATAGTTGACAAATCTAAGCAGAAAATTTGAGCAGCAGACGAGCTCTGGTCCTCTCCAGGCTGGACTACTGCAACAGCCTCTTCCTCAATCTGGCTAAATCCTCCTTTTGCCCCCTTCAACTAATCCAGAATAGAACCGCAAGTCTTATCCTTGGCCTCAAGCCCAGAGACCGCATCTCTCAAGCCCAAAAATATCTCCACTGGCTCCCAGTGGCTGTTAGGATCAAGTTCAAGAACCTCTGCATCATCCACAAGGCCTTCTGGGGCCAGGGACCCCACTACATCCGACTCTTTCCTAAATACCTTCCTCTTCGAGTCTTACGGTCATCTACCTGCAATTATTTGCAGATCAGAGACTATTCCAATCATAGAGTGTGGGATAGATCTCTTTCCTCAGAAGGAGCTCTCCCTCTGTAACGGCCTCCCTGCCCCTCTCAGACTTCTGCCTGATCTGCTTAAGTTCCGGAAGATTCACAAGACCCAACTTTACTCTTCATTCCCCCCCCAGCTAATGTCCCGCTCTGTCGCATTGGCTACCTGGTCCCTACTGAGCTCCACAGGGTACCAGGCCCTCCTTGCCCAGTATACCCCAGCACCCTGTCTTCCTGCCCCCCCCCCAAACAACCTGCACTTGCCCTTCCGGGCCACTTTCCGCTGACAATACTAGCGGGTGTGCATTCCTAACCAGCATGGTCCACCCCTATCCTTGTGCTTCACATGTGGTCCTTACTCTCTGCTTTCCCTGGCACTTGTCCACCTGGCCTCCCCTTAGAACTTGCCTAGCCCCATTGGCCCTCTCCTCCCCCCCAACTTGTATACCTCCTCTTGCCCTGCACCTCCCTCCCACGCTAGCTTTTTCCCTTCCGCCCAGACTTACACCTCCCTTCTGCACTTCTTGTTATTGCTCTCGCACAACCCGAATCACACAAGTCCTAGTAGGACCGTATTGGTTTCTTCTTCCATCATGATAAGTGGCTGAAGATTGCAATAGGCCAAAGGTTTATGTGCCACAGGATAAGCCAACATTGAAATAACGATAGAAGGAATATGGCTTGCCAAAGTGCACTATGAATATGCGCCTGTGGCCTTTGCACATTCACATCTTGCTGTGGAGGCACACATGTGGAGGACAACCAGGTGTGCCTGCATCAATGCAGAAATCAATATGATTGATGGAATGGACAGAAGCCAGTAAGACTTTCAAAACTGTACTCATTCAAGGAATGCTGGAATTTCTAGTGAAGTAAACTTTTTTGTAATTTCTTTTTATTGTTGCTTATTTCACATGTTGCCCTGGGTGCAGCAGTCCACCCAGCCGGGTGCCATATTGGGCCCTCCCTCCCCGGTCCGTCCATGTTGTCTCTATATGTTAAACCACCGCTTTTTATTCTATATCCATGAATCTGTATTTCATGCTGTAACCATCTCAGGTCTGATTATTGAAACGAGTTTGTACGTTTTTAATCTGCAGTGATAGTGGGTAGCGATTAGCTACTTAGCTAACAGCAATATACACTTATCAGGTGTTGGGTACTAGATTCATAGAGTACTGTTGAAATAGGTTGCACAGCCCCAACAGTGAGCCTAACCAATTGACGGAATTGCTGAGGTCGTCGTATTGGGCTCAAGATAGAAAAGCATGTTTTCCTGATCACTATTCAAATTCTGTTTATTTCAGAAAAGAAGTGGCCCACTTTGGCACAAAAAACTGCCCCACACTATTCATTTGGCTTTTTTTTCAGGCATTGCCCTACTGACGCATAGGGAAATCCGAGCGTGTCTGCACCTAGGGTCATTTTTGAAAGAATACGTACGTACGTAAATCTTGTGGGAACGTGCGCATTGATACTGTTAAAATGGAAGTAAACATTGTCATATGTGGGAAATATTTTGTTGTTTTTCAGTGCACAGCTTGCCATTAATATTGTTCATTTTTGTGGCATATGTTCTCAAAAACAAAACTCACTCTGGCACGCTGTGAACACTGGATGAAGGGTCCCATTGTTATGTGTCCTTGAATTCACTGCACTAACGATTTGAAGGACCAAATGTATCGAAAATCCACCAAGAATTGATCAGGTTCACTATATAGAAAGCTTACGTTGGAAAGTTAAGATCTTTCAAAACGCTTGGTCATCCATCATGTGGGGAGAATGGAAACTCAAGACATAATGTAAGGAAAGTTTTAAATCATATTTATGCATATGAGGATGGAAATTGTACTGTATGCAACATGATTAACCTTGTGACGGATGAATGTTCAATTTGACACAAAGAATAGGCCATTTCTAAGAAATTCTAAAATCAATTGGGGAGGCCATTCCACCTCTCCCAAACCAGTAGATTGCGGCGTTCCTCAGGGAGCTAGTTTCTCCCCTTTACTTTTCAACTTATATATCCGCTGCCTCTGCAACATTCTATCACAACTCGGAATCTTTTACACCAATTTCGCTGATGATACACAGCTCATCCTGGAATTGAGTGGAAATCATTCCTTAGACAACGACAAGCTATCGGTTATCTATAACACCATTGAAAACTGGATGCTAACACACTGGATGTGTCTTAATAGTTCCAAAATGGAACTTATGACCTTTGGAAATGCCAAAGCCTTAAACAATCTTGGCCCGGATTACTCCAAATTCACCATAAAAGACTCTACCATCAATGTATCAAGTAAGGTTAAAACCCTAGGTATTTACCTTCAATCCTCCCTAGGTGCAGAAGCCCAAACCGCTTATCTTAAGCGAAATTGCCATTACTATCAAAGGCTCCTCTGCCGAATCAGACCATTCCTAAACATCAAGAATATTGCTACGATAGGGAGAGCTACTATTCTGTCTCGCTTGGATTATGGCAATGCATTAATGCTTGGCACTAGTAACAACTGCCTGAAACAATGCCAAATCGTTCAAAATAATGCCGGCAGGTCCATCGTAAATAAATCTAAGCGCGAACACATCACCAAGGACAGAAACGATCTTCATTGGCTGGCAGTGAAGGAACGGATCCTGTTTAAATCACTGACCTTGACCCATCGTTGCCTCTACGGCACGGCTCCAGCATATTTAAGAAGAACATTCAGCTGGTATGAGCCGAGTCTCTGCTTAAGATCCACCAAACAAGGACTAATCAACCCCAGTCTCCCAGGCAAAGCCACCGGCCTTGGTCGAGCATTCCCTAACCTGGCGATCTCCCATTGGAATAAACTGCCTTGCAGCCTTAGACTGGAAAGCAATATCCAACTCTTCAGGAAGCAATTGAAGACCTTTCTCTTCAAATAACTAGGCTTCTACTACATCACATTGGGTCGCTACTTTTGCTTCCCCTCTCCTTTCTTTTGTGTTGTCTCGTGAATCTCTGGTCCCGGAGTCTTTTTGTCGCGCCCTGATGCTTGCGAGCTTCGGCGCGCAATAAATAAATAAATAAATTTACATGTTAATTATAACTTAAATTGATAGTTAACATAAATATGTACTGTGAATATTCAATTATAAAGTGGGTACTGGAATATACTTTCGACGGATTGGGTCCTCCGACGTATTCCATATCTATGACAGTAATCACCACAGCTGTGCCGCTTCGGAAAATCTTTCGGCGTCTGCGTCGATGACATCAATACGCCGTCCTCGAGGGCCTCCGTCGAGCCGACGTCACCGGATGTTATAAGTAGGACGCACGACGCCCGTAGCCTCAGTTCCGTTTTTTCCGCGAACGTGTTCACTTCGGAGATCTCGGCACGCCTCGGTTCTACTGAATCCTGTTCTTTCGGTTCTTCGAACCTGTTTCTTCATTATATATTGTATGATGTCTTCGGCTTCTTCCACCCCGTGGTCCGGGTTTAAGAAGTGTCGGGTGTGCGGGTCCAAGATGTCACTGACAGACACACACGACGCTTGCCTCTGGTGCCTCGGGGAGGACCATGATACGGATGACTGCGTTGACTGCCAATCGCTCACATCGAAGGCCTTGCGGGAGCGTAAGAAGAAGCTGTCAGTCTGTAAGGTGGCTAAGCCCCGGAAGTCGCGTTCCACTGGTCTTTTGACGGATGATTCGAGGGGGGACTCTGCATCGTCGTCGTGAGTCCGGGGGTTCTCGGTCTGGGAGTCGGTCCTGCCATTCCTCTGCCGCTTCGAGTAACTCCAGGAAGCGCTGTCACAGGTCGCCTTCCCCGTCCTCGTCAGAGGACTTCGCCCGTCGGTGGGTTGCTTATCCCAACAAGCACTCCACTCCTGAGGAATGTGATTCCTTCTGAAAGGAGATGTTGGCGATTTTTCAATCGCAGGGCTCCGGTCCGTCCGTGCCGTCTGAGGACGCCGGCCGTGGCCATACTAGAGACACCGCTCGTCCGCCTTCGGGCTCGAGCAGTCGTCGCGACCACCGGGCGCCTTCGAGTTCCCGAGGATGGTCGCTCTAGGCATGCCCGTTCCAGGTCCCGGTCCTCAAGACCACGAGAACCTGTGAAGTCTTTGAAGAAGACATCGACGCCGGCGGCGCCGAGGTCGTTGACGGACTCTCTCGAGGCTCCGCCTCTGAGGAAGTCATCGGCGCCCAGGCTGTCGAGAGACACGCTCGGGGCTCGGCCCTCGAGGCCTGTGTCGACGCCGCCAAAGCTGTCGGCGCCGCGATCGACGTCAATGCCCTCAACGCCTTTCAAAGCGGCTTTGTCGGGCGTACCCCGTGGCACGGTGGAACCCCCCAGAAAGGCTCTGGCCAAGGCTAAACATGTCTTTGTTCCTTTTTCTGTACCCTCTTTCCAGCCTTTGGATTATATTTCTGAGGTGGATGAGGGGTCTGAGGAAGGTGAGGTTCCTGTAGAGGTTCCTGATGGCCTCCTTTCTGGTCATAGCCAACTTGAGGACCAGCGCCAGTGGGCTGGACACCTCTCCAGAGGTGGAGTTTGGTAGGCTTTAGCCTGGCACGCATGCCGACTCCTCTTACCAGCGCCTGATGTCGAGGGTCACGGATTACCTGGGGTGGTCTGCCCCCTCAGGGGATTTTCAGCAGGATGATCTGACTGATATCCTCGACCAAGGTCCACCAACTGACCAGGTACTGCCATTCCATATGGCCTTGCAGAGAAGGTTGGCTGCGGCTTGGACTTCTCCGGAGAGTCTCCTGGCAGTGAGCAAGTCCTTGCCGAAGAAATATCGCCCAGCCAGTGACGACCCCTGCTACTTGACCACGCACCCCACTCCGGAGAGTTTGGTGGTGCAGGCGGCTACGACCCCCGCAAAGCAGGCGTCGTACCCTACCATCCCTCCTGATAGGGACGACAAACGTTTTGACGGCTGGGCGAAGAAGGTGTTTTCTTCTGGGGGTATGGCGCTTCAGGCTGCCAACTCCGTTTGTGCCTTGTCTCGTTTCACGCACATTCTGTGGAACTGTATCTCCTTAGCGGCTGATCATATTCCCAAAGGGGAGGAATGGGATGGTTTTCTTGCTATTGTGCAGGATGGCAAGGACGCCATGTATGGGACCGTTCAGTCAGGTCTGGACATGGTTGATTGCATCAGCCGGTCCATGGCAGCGAGCACCGTAATACGCAGGTTTGCGTGGTTGCAGAAGTCGGGGTTTGCTCCTGATGTGCAGGCTCGGCTCCTCAACATGCCCTTTGATGGTGAACATCTTTTTGGCAGCAAGGCTGACGAGAGCCTTGAGAGGTTGCAGACCTCCAAAGCTGCAGCAAAGTCGTTGGGCACTGCAGTTCGCCAACCTCCGCTTTTTCGTCCTAGGGGACAACAATGGAGGGGGAGGTTCCTTTCAATATTACTCGTCCTTTAGTACATCGAGGGGAGTTGCTAGTCAAAGGGGCCAACGTAGGAGTACTAGAGGTGGGAAACAGGGTACTCGAGGTGCCAAGGCCTCTCGGGCAGTTGCCTCTTTGCCCTCAGGCACTGCCGCAGCCGCTTCAGCTCAGTCATGAGACCATGTCCCATGGTTCACCGGTTAGGGGAAGGCTGGCGCAGCATCTTGTAGAGTGGCGTGCCATTACTTCAGATGTGTGGGTTCTGGAGATCATAGCCCACGGCTACTGTCTTCCTTTCCGGCAGAGGCCTCACGACAATCCACCAGGGAATCTCTCTTTGAAGAGTCGGATCCACTCCTTGCGCAGGAAATTCAATCCCTGCTGGAGAAAGGTGCCATAGAACTGGTGCCTGTGGCGGAGAGCGACAAGGGATGGTATTCCCCTTATTTTTTGATTTGGAAGAAAGACGGGTGATTGAGACCCATCATGGACTTGCGCGGTTTGAACAAACTCCTCAGGAAGGACAAGTTCAAGATGGTTACTCTTTCTCAAGTCCTCCAGGCCCTTCAACTTCAGGACTGGTTGGTGTCTCTCGAGCTCAAGGACGCTTATTTTCATGTGCCGATCCATCCAAAGCACAAGAAAGACCTGAGGTTCGCAGGTGGCAACTCGCACTTTGTTTCGGGTCCTGCCGTTCGGATTGACCTCCGCCCGAGGGTCTTCACCAAGCTCATGGTGGTGGTGGCAGCGTATCTCAGGAAAGGGGGGATTCACGTCTACCCCTACCTGGACGATTGGTTTATCAGGGCGCGCTCACCCGAGCAGATTCTGGATCATCTGTCCGTCACCTGCCACTCCCTTCACAAGCTGGGCTTCTCCCCCAACTTAAAGAAGTCCCACTTGACGCCAACACAGCGGCTCCAGTACATCGGAGCAGTGCTCGACACATCCCTGGGGCAGTGTTTCCCTCCCCAGGTGAGGGCTCTTCACATTCAACAGATGGTGCACAAGTTTCAACTTGCCCAGACGCTCCCGGCGTTCGAGTTCTTGAGGTTGCTTGGCCTCGTGGCATCCTGCATTCTTCTGGTGCCAGAGGCCAGGTTGCGGATGAGATCTCTGCAATGGGCCCTCAAGCTCCAGTGGTCACAGTCCTCCGGCAGGATGTCGGACCACATTCAGGTGCCGCCCTCGGTCGCCCAGGACCTTCTGTGGTGGGCCGTTGAAGGCAATCTGATGAGGGGGGCTGCATTTTGGCTGCCCTGGCCTGAGGTGACGATCGTGATGGACGCATCCCTCACGGGATGGGGAGCTCATGCCAACGAGTTGACAGTCAGCGGTCGTTGGTCTCCGTAGGAGTCCAGACTCCATATCAATCTGTTGGAGCTGCGGGCCGTCAGGCTTGCCCTGAAGGCTTTTCTGCCGACTGTGCGAGGGAAGAATGTCCTGATTCTGACGGACAACACAGTGGCCATGCACTACCTCAACAAAAGGGGGGAGAGAGTCACTTCGCCCTTTGGGGGGACCCCTCAAGTGGATCTCTTCGCCTCCAGTGTCAACCGGAAGTGTGAAAGGTTCTGCTCGCTGGAATTTCCTCCAAAAGGAGCCTTAGGAGACGTATTTGTGGTGGAGTGGTCCTTCCCACTGCTGTACGTGTTTCCTCCAGTCCCCGTCATCCCGCAAGTGCTGTGGAGGCTACGGAGATTTGGTTCCCGGATGATCCTCATTGCTCCGGCATGGGCCCGGAGGACGTGGTACCCGGACCTTCTCGACTTGTCCATCTTCCCTCCACGTCGTCTTCCCTACCGAGACAATCTGCTCTCACGGGAGTGGGCTCAGGTTCTCCATCCAGAGGTCAGATCCCTCAACCTTCATGCTTGGCTTCTGAAAGGTTGAGGTACAAGGATTGGGACCTCCCTGAAGACGTGATGGAGGTGTTGCTTTCGGCCAGACGGCCGGCGACTAAGTCCCTGTACCGTTGCCATTGGAGAAAGTTCTGCGACTGTTGTAGGGGTCAGAATGTGGATCCTTTTTCATGTGACATTCCTGTGGTTCTGTCTTTTTTGCTTTCGTTGGCCCACAGGGGCCTGCAAGGGGGTACTGTTAAAGGTTACCTGGCAGTGCTGTCTATATTTAAGCGCTCGTCTGAGGAGTGTTCCTATTTCAAAATTCCTTTAATTTCTCAGTTTCTCAAAGGACTCACTAATGTGTTTCCGCCGTCACCTTTCCAGGTGCCTGGTTGGGATTTGAACCTTGTTCTGAAATTCCTTATGGGTGCTTTGTTTGAGCCTTTACATTCTTGTCCTTTGAGGCTGTTAACCCTTAAAACTGTGTTTTTAGTTGCGGTCACTTCCGCTCGCAGAGTGAGTGAGTTGCAGGCACTTTCAGTTAAGCCACCCTTCACTCTGTTTCATAAGGACAGGGTTGTCCTTCGAGTTTGTCCTTCCTTTCTTCCGAAGGTGGTGTTGGAATTTCATTTAAGCCAGAAGGTTGTTCTTCCGGCATTTTATCCTCCTCCACATCCTGGTAAGGAAGAGGAGAGGCTCCGTAGGTTGGATCCTAGGAGAGCTTTAAGTTTCTACATTTCACGCATGTCCAGGGTCAGAGTGGACGATCAGCTCTTTATTGGTTATGCTGGAAGGCGTTTGGGACAAGCTGTGACTAAGCAGACTTTGTCTAGATGGATTATCTTGGCAATTTCTGAATGTTACCGCCTGGCGGGTAAGGACCCTCTGGTAGGCTTACGGGCCCATTCTACTAGGGGTATAGCTGCCTCTACTGCCCTGCAGAGGGGTGTTCCTATTCGTAACGTCTGTGAAGCAGCCACATGGGCTTCGGTCCATACTTTTGTACGACACTACTCCCTGTATTCTATCCATGAGCAGGATCTGGCCTTTGGCAAGGTGGTCCTTTACTATGCAATTTGATTGGGCATTCTAAATTTCTATATTCTAAATTCTTTTTCCCTCCTCCATACGTTGGTACTGCTTTAGGAGTCTGTCATAGATATGGAATACGTCGGAGGACCCAATCCCCTCGAAGAACAAGTTACTCTCTTACCTGGTAACGTTCTTTCGATGGGATGGTCCGACGACGTATTCCATATCGCTCCCTCCCACCCTGCCCCGCTACAGAATTTCTTATGCAATTGCAGCTTACGTTTCTGCAAGGCTTTCTGTGGTCATACTGGCAGTGGTTTGGTGCCACACGTTCTGGGGAAAAAACGACAGCTGAGGCTACGGGCGTTGTGCGTCCTACTTATAACATCCGGTGACGTCGGCTCGACGGAGGCCCTCGAGGACGGCGTATCGCCGTCATCGACGCAGGACACAGACGCCGAAAGATTTTCCGAAGCAGCACAGCTGTGGTGATTACTGTCATAGATATGGAATATGTCGTCGGACCATCTCATCGAAAGAACGTTACCAGCTAAGAGAGTAACTTGTTCTTTACATTCTCAATTTTACATAGTTATAATATACTGATGTGTGACTGTCATGGGTACAGTTGACTGATTTAACCGTAATTGGACAATAATCATCAACAACGCATCTGTGATAACCATTATCTGGGACGATCGCAAGACATCAATCTGTCCTTTTGCTGTTGCAGTATTACGGAGCAACATGGCAGCCTATAGGTTCTGAAAATGTGCGGATGAGAAAATGTTGCATTTGAAATTGAAAGCACTTGTTTCTTCTCTGTAATGGAACGCCATGTGCCTCGATCAGAAATCGGTGATGGAAGATAATAACTTTCTGAGAAGAAAGTAAAGAGTGGGATTAAACGATCGATGAACGGAATCAGCATTATAAGATCACTGTTCACAGTTAAACAAAAAATGAGAACCATGCGATGTTCGCTAGCTATAATCTCTTTTGATAAACGTTACCCATGTTTTGGTGAACTTAATTACTGATTTTCAGCATTATGCCTAAATTAAAAGTACTTGCTATGCTCCAGACTATTGCTGTTTCCTTCAAAATAAATAGTTTTTTTTATCATTTTTGTGAAAAAGAATCAAACGTGTTGCGTCTTTTGTGGATGTGTGTGTTTATGTTCTGCATTAGATGACGTTGGTGATGACATGGTACGTTTGGCTACGCTGCCCACTAATGTCCTTAAAATAGGTGGAGCTCATCGTGAGGGTTTAGTGATGTCAGCGTTAGGAGCGGGTGATCTGAATTAGTGCCACAAGGGCACTTGATCTTCGGGCAATGGATCAACGGATAAGATTAGCACAAGATGGTGAATACCCGACATGTCATTTTTGCATGTGTTAAAGTGAGAAAAGTGCGGGAAAGTTATATTTGAATTATGTTTAAGAATGATCGATGTATGATCTAAAATACATGCCCGATCAATTTGGCCAATAACATTTCTGACCGAACTACCCCTTTAAGTTGCTGGTTGCTCCTTTAATATTAAGTATATACGTTGTTTTACTTACTTAATTGTGTTGGTACTGTTGTATTATTCTTAACTGAATGAGTGTAAAAGCTTACCAATAGTATTTACCTAACTTGAATAACTGTCTGTTTTTTTTAAAGTGGACCTTTGGGTATTGCTTCCCCTGATCTGCTTCAGTGCATTTCTAAAACAGTCTTGGAGTTAATACTTGTCTTTGAGTTGCTTGTAGCCCCTCTGAAAAGTAGATGGGACCTTACCCTGAACTGCTTATTGCCTTTCTTAAAAGTCTGCTAAGAGATTTTACTTACCTTAGAATTCTAATCTACACTTCTGCAAAGTATCTATCGTTAAACTGTCTATTCCTATGAAATAAATAGTTAATACGTTTATATACCAATAGGTTACAGTGACCTTGAATAGCTATTGCTCGTCTTAAACTGTAATGTTGGGTTGTGCTCCCTGAATTGCTTTAGTGCATTTCTAAAATAGTTTCACTCAGTTCTTTCTTGTCCAGGAGTCTCTTAAGGCCCCTCTAGAATGTGTACAAGGTAAGTTACTCCCTCTAAACTGTGTTCTTAAAAGTAACATCTGTGTTGTAACTGTATCCATTGAAGAGAGGGTCCCAGGAAAGCATCTGCTCACCATGACGGCCCAAAGAGTCAAGAACGCCGAAAGTCACATGTTATTCAGACAACCCACAAGTGCACCACCGACGGACACGTATGCAGAGAGGTATTCTCTCAGAAAACCATTCCAACCTTAGCCAGTGAATGTCTTTATGGATATGGGTGACTCAACAGTGATCATGGATCCAAACACCATAATGGACGACATTGACTAAATGCTGAGAAACCACTGTGCTGACGTCATTAGTGACGCCACGACATAGATGCGTTAGTCATGAAGTACACTTGCAACCATGCACAGTTTACACAAACACACACTTGTATACAAGAAGAACATGCTTAGACAGTTCTGTAGATAGAGGACCGATACATAAACATACTGTCAAAGCTTTTATTTTCTTCATTAGCCTAGTGCAGCAACATCAGCGAAACGATCCAGAGCAAGCTTGTGAATGCTTATGAACAATTAACCCTATGGAACTACAGGAGTAAATAAGGAGTCTGGTAGGACTGCATACAACTAACATATAGGAAACAGCACAATGTAAGTGTGTAGAAATAATATTATAAGTCTAATGAAAATCACAGAATGCCTCAAGCTGCAGGACACCAGACGAGGGAAGCACTCAGGCTGCACAAAGCAGGAAGGACCAGCTCACAGCCAAGGTCAGAGATAAACAAGCACATTCCAAACTTTAAACGACAAGGGGGCCAGCTGCAGAGTAACTGAATAAATCCTCATAATTGTGGTCCACAGCCATGCGATGCGGCAAAGCTAGGCAATGGGTATTCTCCCACAGTGGGAAGACTAACAGTTCTCAGCAACCCATACGAGAAGTGAAACAATATTCCATGTTCAATTTTGCAACGTGGAGAACACTCTCCTAGGCAAAAGTGGTGTTGCTATCAGATAAATTGGGTTCCCATAGTCATTTAACATCACCTTGAAGAGGTGTGCATACGGCTGAGAACCGAACCGGGTCCCAGCCTTGGGGAGACCAGTTCTAACCAATCAGGTGACAGAAACCCAGGGGTGGATGGCAGAGGGCACGTGGCAATGGTAAGTCTACGACCCTGCACCAATGTAATAGATAGTTCCTTGGGGACGGGGGAGGACAGTCACCTGACATTAAAGGTCCAGTAGAATTAGACGTATACTGACCCTTTATAGTGTCTACCACTCTGAGCACCCAATAGATGTAAGCGATAGTTTTTTGGGGGAGGGGCCCAGGTGATAATGCAATCTGGTATCGATACGAGGAGACTTGTCTTGTGGAATTGAAGCTTCTGGAGAATTGTGATTGTCCTGTATGATCCCTGATAGTTTTTGCAATAAACGACAGTTCTAACTTGGCTTTGGCTAAATTCTCAGTTTATTCTGGGGAAAGGGTTGTTGGGCCCTTGGAAGCTGGACGGGTACGCTCGTAGCAGTCCCCAAACCTCTGGCATACCGGTTTTCCTTCCAAAACCCATTCATAACAGAAGGAAGTTACAGATGTTGAAAGAGATACTTGTAACACATGTTGGTATATCTAAGTGATTCGGAAAGTGAGTAACACTGTATGTTATGTCCAATAGGTCCTTCTGCCCTTGAATTACTTTTTGTATTCTGAAAGTATATGTAACCTTTGTATAGGCGTGTTATAAATGCCATATCATATCATATATCTTATTCCCCAAGAATAGCTTAGTGCCATTCTGAATGTATAACTATTGGTTTGGCTCACCTTGGCTTGCTTAATGCTCCTCTAGGTTTTACTGTGGTTTGAATCCCATAAATATTGAGTTGGTTTTTAATGATTGTGTTTATGTAATATGTATACACAGAGAAGAGACTGGGATGACAAGTTTTAGCAATCTCAGTGACTATCTCAAAATCCTTCCCTAAGTAGTCCTAAAGAAATGGACCCAATAGCAAGACGTACAATTACAACACCAATTTTATTACAATTTCATATTCAATTTCAACATAGTATCAATCTAAAACATTTATATAAAAAACAATAATTTAATATCATCCCAAAAACATTAGTAAATAAACAAAATCATTAAACATACAATACATACACATTATACGAACAATAGAATCCTAAAACCAGTACGTCAACTACAATAGGACACAACATTGAATTTTAATTGGTCCAGTTTGTATCTTCAAGAATCATAGGCCCAACATGTTTCTGTCCCTAGCACCAGATTGGTCAGACATTCATCAGGGGCTGTGCACTGAGATCTTTTAGTAGAGCTTTTGATTCTTGTATCATGGATATAGTCAATCATGATAAGCAAACCTTCTGGCGTTTACCCCCAATACATACAGGCAAAACAAAAACAGGGAAAGAAAAGGGAAACGTCACAACACATTCTAAGAGGATATTAATTCATCTATAAATCCCAGCAATGATCAATTCATGTTTCGTTTTGGTAAAAGTTTGTCCTACCACAAACTTAACAAAAGAAAGGGGTACCTGCTCTTTATACATGGTAATGCCCATACACTGGAGAATACATTTCTCAATCCTACTTCATAGGAGTTGTTATTCATATCATAGCCATCATTGGCTCTTGCACACCACTGTAAAATACACAACACACATATAAGCCGGTCAAACTATGGGGACAAAGTTCAACATATATCTCCACCCCATCATTGTATGCCATACTATTCATGTCCAGCTCTAAATCCATAGCTCACATACCTTCAACAAGAAATACTGTGTTCTGAGCTGCTCCTGTGAGTCATCGATTAACAAGAAAAGTTGTCTCAAATTGCCCATAAACAGTGTAGAAAAATCCATCATCCATCCTTCTATGAATTGAAAAAATCTAAAGGTAATAATGTATATCTTCTACCCTTATTGGCACAGCATCACAAGCAGAGAAACACACTGTCACCTCAGTGCCTTTAAAAACCTTTATCACCATGGTTCACATGCCATTCTTAACAAAGAAGTATAGCTATGCACCTCACAATAGTACATCTTGTGTCCATGATAAAGAAGTATCAACCGAAAGTATGTGCATATCAGTACGGTGTGAGGTACCCAAACATCAACAGGCATCTATAAACAGGTCACCACAACTGCACCTCATCTAAGTACTCAAAATCCATTTGACTGATTAACAAAAGCATTTATTGCATTCAAGTCACGAGCAATTTAGAGATGTGTCCAAATTGCGGCTCTCGCATTCACAACAAAATGAATGAAAACCAGACTCGTAAGGAAACTCCTCCACGAACGCTGGGACCAAAACATGCTCCACACGTGCGTCGAAACAAATTCGGGTCACTACAAATATCAACTATTTACATGGTGTACATCTTACAAAGGAGTATTGGAAGGCATGAGTGACCCGCAGCCAGAGTATCCAAGTCAAACAGGCTCACTCCATATGTTCAAACAATATACCATGTGTGGTTTATCATTCCTGTTGTTAAATAAATGTTTTGTTCAAAAACCACAACCTAAAAACTAATCATCAGGCATCATTGTGTTAACGTATGACACAAACATAGGAAAACATGTTAAGGCCACAGACAACCAACAACACCCCCATTATCATGTGGAGCGCGCACACTTAGAAAACAAACGTGTTTCCTTAAGTATTGCCCAGCACATTTCTTTGTTACTCACAATCGCTTCATGCTGTATACCCTGATAGAATCTACACGTTACTGGTTAGCCTTTTAACACAATTTGTTAACATAAACGTATTTAGTTCAACTGTAGGAGAAGTAACACTCTTAGTATAAATGTTTGACATACATGCATGTGTCAAACACCTATGATCGAACAATTGAATGAAAAACAATTGATTGAAAAACAGGACTAGACAAATCTAGCACCTTCGCTTGGAGATGGTATATTTAAGATAAATTGACATTGTGGCACTCCACCTCTTCATTTAATCCAAACACGTGGCTTTGGGTTTTGAAAATTGATTGATTGATTTCCTCCTTATTAGAAACATGGATTATTTAAAGTATGACCCACTTGAAGTCTTCATGGCTGTGGCCCTTTTCAATAAACTGTCTCACCATAGGAGCCTAAATGATTTTACTTTTGATACAGCTTTGATGCTCAATGAGTCTGATCTTACACTTTCTATTATTCTTGCCTATGTAGTGTACCCCACATGGTAATATGTAACAGTACTTACCTTTCCCAAGATTTATCTTGACCTACATGTATTTATAATAAATCTCATTTTTACAATACATGGTGTTTCATTATTTCTTTGGACCACATGTATGCTACAATTTCTTTGTACCAAGCTACAGCCTTCTTTCCCACCTTAGATAAGCCTGGCTGCTCTGCCCATGCTACCCACATTCTCAGGTGTTACAGCCTTATATTAAGAGTGGAGTGTTTGTACTGCCTCAGATATGGTTTTATGAAGCCCTTAGTTGGACTTTACGAAAAACTGTCCCAACACAAAGGCAAATAGGTTCTCAGACCAGCCTGTTTCTTTGAGTTCTGGTAAGATGGGCAACACTCCTTCCTCGGGGTTTGCTGACTATGTGATTTCTTGCCCAGGTATCCTCTGTGTTTTAGGCTGGAAACCTCTAATCTTGGAGCCATTAGGACTTTTTATCAAATTCTTCTCAACATGTTTGCTGTGTATTGCACCATTTCAAGCCACCGGTTTAAAAAATGTATTTGGGACGAACTGCCCTGAGCATTCTTATTTTACTTACGGCTCAGTCTCTATGCTTGCTTGGGTGAAATATTAATGCCCCTCCTCCTGAAAATGTTCACCAGCCACCAATGACCTTGAACCATTTACATGCCTTCTGAGGAGCCACCTGCTACTTTTACTAGTGTGTGGCTTGGTCACAACAGTGTCCACTGCGTATGTCCTAGGACAAGGCTGTTGGAAAAGTGATCAGCTGAAGACCTCTTCACAAATTTAAACTGTGGAAACTGGGATGCTAGGCTACTGCTGGTGAACTACCTTCATATATGCTGTTGTGTTTTGGGCTTTCATTAAGTTGGTCCAGTCTCAAATTTCCTGACTGTAACAGTGGAGTCCTATAACAAGAACTTGTTGTGTGAATTCCCCTTCTGCTGTAAAACTTGATTTGAGCATCCTCCATATGATTGTGCAAGGATGTTTGATTGTGTGATCATCTGTACAGACATCGTCACACAATCATATGCCCGTAAACTTCAATTCATTCATCTATTTTCAAAAACCTTCCATCTAGCAGCATATGTTTAACCGTTCATCTATCCTCATAACCACTCCTTAGCGCAACCAGTCATCAAATTCATCTTCATTCATCCTGCCCTTTGTCTATTTTCCCTTTGACATATCCCCATCCATCTAAGAGTGTCTGTGCAAGAACTCGGAACTTGTTTTGACCATACAACAGCCAAAACTATAGACTTTGTCAATGCATGTTCTGTTTTCCATGCTAACCTTTGTGGCACATTTGGATTTTTAACAGTGACAAGAAAATGCCATAACTTTCCCCAGTAGCGTTAATGCTCTTAGGGTAAGATCCTGCTTTTCCAAGACATGACTTTCTGAACCTGAGCATCAAATTATATCTTTAGGCTGCTTTCTGAAAATGGACGTCTATTGGTTGACCTGTAGCTGTGATGTTGATCTAGAGATTAAGTATAGAGATGTTTTATTAGAAGTGCAGTGAGGGCAGTTGTGGAATGCTACAGTAGGTGAAGTGCTCAAATTGAAGGTATTCCTTTTGTTTGTACAGGTGCAGTGTTGGGTGTGCAATGGAGTAGGGCGTCGCATGAATGACAGGTGCTCACACTGCAATGGCATGGGAAATGAGAGGTAAGGCACTTACTAAGAAATGATGTTGTGTTGAGGCTGCTGGGGGACACATTCCTTCAGTAAAGTGAAACATTTCAGAAGGTATGACTCGTCATTAGTACATTTGATGGACAAACCACAGTAAAGCATGGAGAAACTGTGGTTTGTCATGGATCATAAAACTGGGCTTTTGCTTTGCTGCATATACCCTAGCACTGACTCGTCTCACTGCCTCTGTTTTCAAAATAAAGAAAGGAGCCTGCTGTATCGCTGCATGATCCTTGGCCACTAGAGTAATGCAATACCAAGTATACCATAATAGAGACTTGTGCATCTATTAAGCAATAGGGCACCTGCCTGTTTGAACGATGCCTATTATAGGTACACTCTCTGATAACAGGGCACTTGCCTATTGACGATTTGGCTGCGGCCGTTGTGCTCGTAGTCCTTGGCTTGCAAACACTGGCCCTATGTGGGGGCGTATGTCTGAGAGCGGCCATCTGAGCTGGTTTCAGTCATCTAATTATGAACAGGCACACTTGTGCTCATTTGTTACACATTTGACAATAATATTTTAAACAAGCAGTTTAGAGCGTCTCCATGGTGTAGTTCACATTGAGGCAGCTAACAAAGGTGTTAAGTGATTACCTTGCACGTAACTTTTACGCAATTTGCCATCATATATACCTTATTTATAGGACTTTGACCATTCCAATATGGAGGTCACCGCATGTGACAGATTTCACTATTGTTTTCTTGTCGCGGTCACATGATCGTTTTTTCACGTGATGTGACACGAGTGGGGACGCTCTGTAACTGCTTTTCTTTTTAAATTGTATGATGTGCATGCCGCATTTAGATTTTATAGGTCTGAGGAAGCCTCAGCATACAGGTGGAACGCGTGACCATCTTCCACCCGTGGGGTGAGTGTTTTGTTCAACCTTACGGCTGTCACAGGGGCGAATGATTTCACCTCTGTTTTTTGTAAAGTGCTGTATTTAGCAACAATAAATATGATATTTTAAATAGCTAGGTCTTGTGTGCTGGAGTACTTTCTACGCATGCCCACTGGGTGGTTTTTTGCAGTGTTACAACCGCGCAGGGGCTTGTGTGTTTTTTTCATATATATATATATATATTACATGGACGCAGTAGCGTCCATGTAGTTATGGTTAAGTTGGTGTTTCCATAGGAAGAGCATTTTTTGGGTGGCTTATAACTTCGCTCCCTCTGGACGAATCCTCACCAAATTTTGCAAAAAAAGTATATGGCCCCATATGGGCAAAGTTATAGGGGGGGTCCCAAAACTTTTGTTTTTTCCCATAGACATAATGGGGAAAATCTTTGCGCACGCCTACAGCCCAAAACGCTGGACGGATTTACACCAAATTTGCGGCAGGAGCAGGGGCTTGGTCCCGAAAGCATGCTTTTGCAAATTTGGTGTAAATCCGTCCAGTATTTTTTTTTAAAATGACCAAAATGTAAGGCAACAAAAATTAGTGATATCTCCGTTCGCTCCGCGGACGGACTTCCCGGTTCGCTCCGCGGACAGTGCCCTGATTGGCCGAGCGGCTTGCGTGATGTCCGCAGACATGCGATGTGTCCGCTGATTGGATGGCGTGGTGCGTGAAGCGCCTCAGATTTTCTGTTGCGCCCGCCATCTTGCATTCGCGGACGACCGCAGACAGCGCGGTGAAACTTGGATTCAAAATTGTATTTAATGGAGTGTGTTGGTGTGTAAGAGTGTTTGGGGAGGGTGGGGGAGTCTGAGATAGGTTCAATGTTATGTTTTTTTTAAGTGCTAGATACTTTTGTTGTGTTCGATTTGTCTGCGGACAACACGGCTGTTCTGAAATGTTTTATATAAACTAAATGGTGGGGTGTTCTGAGGACGGAGTATGTGTCCGTTTTGTTCGCAAGCAAGCTAAAATTGAGCTAAGAACACTCGCGGTGTCCTTAAATGTTCGTACATAAACAAAATGGGGATGTCCTGAGGACGCTGTCCGTAATGTACTCTGGCAAGTTGAATGTGTTCTAAGAACACTAGCGGTGTCCTGAAATGCTCTGATTACTTACCGGTAATCTCCATTAATCCTAGTCCTACTGTTCCTCGTCACAGTACTGACGACCCTCCTCACCCTCCCTGCGGGGAAGGTCCCATGCTCCGGCTTGGTAATATGAAACTGAGTGATGTGGATGTGGTGGAGGAGTTATAGGAATTTAAAGAAATCGAAGAAGGTCCTGTGTCGGAGGCAGGGGCCTCATGAAGTAAGTACTGGGACGAGGAAGAGTGGATGTGGAGGTAATGTTTGCAATTAAACAAAATGGGGGTGGTCTGAGAACGCTGTTCGTATTGTTTGTTGTCAGGTTGAAAGTGTTCTAAGAACCCTCCTTTTGTCCGGTGACATTACAATTTCCTATGGTCCTTACCCGACTTTTTGTCCACTAAACAAACAATAAATCAGGCTGCTGTGCGCCGACATTATGTGATAATCCTATCACTTGCCCCATCGACCTGGCTGACCTGCTTTTGCGACACTAAATCATATCTCCCGCCCCTAAGCCTGACATTATCAAAGCATTCATATTCCCTGTCTCTCTCCGTGACGTTACAGGGTGCGTAGCCAAACGCGCCCAGTCGTCTCCAGTCCTACGCGACTTTACACAGAATCCGGAAAACAACACAGATCATCTCACAACACAGTGCGCCACAATTCGGAATATGAAACTGTGATTTAAAAGCAAACAGCAAGATTGTACATTTCGTAAAGTACTTTTATTTGACATCAAATGTTTAGAGAATATTCAGCGATTTGCATTTGTCTTTGCTGTCGATCTGCAAAAGTTCATCTTGAGTCACGCGCTGTTCTTTTGTGGTGTTGGTTTATGATAAAAGAAGCACTATGGTTGCACTGATAATCAGAAGACTGTTCCAACAACGAGGCATTAGACCACCATAATGGTTGGTATGTTGCTTCTAGCCGCTAGTACCGCGTAAGGTTGGCGATGGTCCAATAAGATGGTGAGGGTCATGAAGTTGTTTAGAAGTAGCTGCACCTGGCAGTTGAAGAATCCGTCGGCTGGGGTCTGAAAATCGTGGCATTGACAGTAGGGACGGATGTACCTGTTTTAAAAACATAAATTAGTCTCACGAGCCGATCTTCATGAAAAATATTAATTTGATTTATTAGGGCGTGAAACTATTTGCTAGCGAGGATAGTGCAACGGAGTATGTTAACTTATTCCCACTAACCTACCGTCTCTCCTCTGACTTTTTCAGAGCCGCTGAGCGCCAGGGGACCACTTCAGCGGTGATAGTGCGCGGTACAAAACAATATGCCACATTGAACGAACAAGTACAACTTAACCGGGTTTAACACCACGCTATTGTTATTATATTCCGGCATAAAATAATCTAAAGGGTTACTTACATTATATTGGCATTTTCCATTGTCTACGCGTAATGCAGTCCCTAAATACGACTCAGTCTGTGCCAACGATCTTTCTCATAGTGATATAATATATAAAAGCGGTTTAGTTTCAGAAATTTCATCCTTATCGTCTCTTATGTTTTTGCACCCCTCCTTCAAAAGAAGTCTTTTGGCACAATCCCTGTCTGTCAAGGTCAAAAAACAATAGAACCTTATAGTGCGAGTCGTGGGCCACTCCGGCCCGCGAGCAAAAAATGGAAGCAGCTGACCTTCACTGTGAACGAGCATAAATTCTTACTTTGCAACATTCTGTGTAAAGCCATCCCTGAGAAATTGCTTTTTACACTCCATCTTTGTATATTGTCTGTGTGCTAATGAAAAAAGTTTGTTAAAGGGAGTTTATGGTTAACTTGCGCTGCTAAAAACCTATGAAATTCAGTAAAAAAACGTTGTTAACGGGATGTTATGGTTAAGTTGCGCAACTAAAAACCTATGAAATTCAGTGAAAAAACTTTGTTAAAGGGACGCTATGGTTCCAAGTAAAACCGAAAACCCCCTGAAATTCGCCAGTTATGGTAAGCTAAGCAACCATAACTCGCGCCACCACCGTGCACTGCTAAGCCTAACACCCAGGACATCAAAGATTACATCACCTTTTCTCAATCCATAGGAATTCTCCTTTGTGGAACTGCAGGTGGCCATTTTGGAGTGTGTTGAATATCATTCTCACTATGGTCGATGTTATGAAAATAACAGGTTTATGGTAAACCGGCAGTTTTTGAAGTGTTATAACGCTAGTATTATATACATACAATATAATATAGCAGACATCAGTCTGCCTTGTTGACTAACTTTCAAAAGAGCAGCCTGGATTTCCCAATCTGTTTTGGCCATGAAATTAATAATCCACTGTATCAGATTCAATGAGAGATCTTCTTTAACAAATTGTCTCATAAGTATAAGGAAAGAGAGGAAACATGATACTTGACTCCTCGAACATTTTCGAGATTGTCATTAAAGTGCACAGTGCTGTAAACATTAATCATCAATAAAACCAAAACATTCTAAAGTGCATAGTGCTCATCATTGTTCCTCACATGCGGACAATTGATTAATTGTCAGTAAGCTCATTAATTGTATAGACGGAAAATGGATTCATAAAGTGCATAGTGCTGTAAACATATATTGATGCTGGCAATCAGTATACAATATGAATTATGATAAAACCAGAATTTAGGGAAATAGAGGCCGACGTTTAGACAAAGGAGAAAGGAAAGTACAAAAGGGAAAGAGATCAGAGAAAATAGAGCTAAAAAGGCTGCGCAATTTTCACTAAAAAAGACAATACACATAAAAGATTTTTGAATTTTGAAAAATATTAAAATATGCTCAGATATCAACAAATTAAGCAAAGCACTGACTTTTGTGTCATTTTTACTCGCAGGCTGTACCCACAACCGCGGTTGTTAGGTAAGATTTGCATATCAATGATAAATCTTCCTGACCTGTGTCAACCCCAGACCTTTTTGCTTTGACTAGGTCGTTATTTTGCCTTGTCCCTCAGTGAAGGGGAATCCTTTTTCCCTCTCACCTAGTCTTTTACTCTTTTACTCTTTTTATGGGTGACCCTTTAATTTATTTATTGTTCACTTGTTAGGTGCTTATACGGGAAGAAAATTCAAAGCACCAACATTGCAACAGGGAGGGGACATGGGATGATATACATGTCTCTCCATAGTGTATGGTTGAAGTTATACTTCCCTACAACTTTTTTGCTTAGGCTGGGTTGGCCCTTTGGACTCGCTGTTCATTTTTCTTTGATTTACTTGGGTGAAAAGTGGGATTTTCATCCACCTTTAAAATGTATATAGTGAGCCAGCACACCCCACCTACGAAGTATCCTCTTTCTTATTTACCTGGTAACATTTTGTTACAATTGCGAGTTTTACATGAATGGCTGGTGACCGTGATTTTACCTTTGTGACTTTTATAGTCTTTATTACTCGCAGGCTGTTAATTCAGCCTCGGTAATGCACAGAAGTGCCCCAATTTTTCCAAAATGGTGGGCTCCTTCTTTTTTCACCATTTCTTTCCCTGCCAGTCTATGTGGAAACAATCTCGGTGGAAGTTTTGTCTTCGGCGTGAATCCTTTGGATTCCCCTCCCAGGCTGCAGAGTGTCTGGGAAGGCAGGACGCGAGGCAGTCTTTTGCCTTTCACCTGGCCTCAAAGGACTACCCTTCCAGTGGGGGCCTGGCTGTGCTGATTGCACAGCCAGACTACCTCTTTCTGTAAAATGCAGGGAGATAATGCAGAAGTTGTGCTGTAGTTCCTGATAAAAACTCTGAACTTGGAAGCTGCTGACAAGTTGACCACTGGAGCTGAAACCAAAGAGGAAGATGAAGAAACAACGGGCGTAGCGATTTCCAGCGACTGGAGAGCCTGTGTGTAACCGGAGCCTGCTGTTACCCTTCATTCCAATCGACCTGGGGACTCCAAAAATGACGACCCAGAACCTGGTGAGATCCACTAGACGTTTGTATTTATTTTTTTATTTTTATATAGTGCCATACACCATATATTACACACAAATTCAACATAAACATAAATAACAAAAATGACAAAAACATACAAAAACTTGGATTAAGCTAATACAGAATTGATCTAAAAGAGATTATTTTCTTAAACTGGCAGACCATAACAGATTTCCCGGATTATTGCAGTGACTCAAAAAATATGGAAGGTTACTGCCACCACAGCCAGTGACAATACAATCTGTATCATTTGTCAAGTCTCGGTATTTACATTTTTACTGCATTCAAGCCAGGACTTTGTTCCGAAATGCTTCTCTCAGCTCAGGTCTTTCCTGCTTATTAACATTTGTAATAATGATATTTCTTCGATCTGCCACAAGTCCTTTTAAATATATCTGTGGCATTAGAGACTTTTTGATCCATAGATCTTTCTTCAAGGAGCAGAAACAGTTATTGGTGTCAGGGTACCTGGGTGTAACCAAATTTACAGGATTAGGGATAACACTGCTGGCAGGGGCAATGGGTCTAGATAGCGGAGTTGTGTCAAGGTCTGACCTCCGCAATTTACCATGGTCTTTTGGAGAGCCTTAGTGTCCATTATAGGGCTGCTCAGTCCTTTCAGCTCAGGGTCAGGGACTGCCTGGATAGGGCGGAAGGTCCATTTGACAGCATTTGTTCATCCTATCCAGCTGAGGTATTGTCCTCTCAAAGGAGTCTACCCATCTGTGGAAGTCCATAATGTTGGTACATTGGTTCAGGTCAATAATCCTTTCCTTGATGATATTCCATTTACCACTGGCACTCATTCCCTTCTCTCCCGTGTGGGAGATTACAAGAGATTCAACAATGACTTCATCCATATTCTTGGATGGGGATTGCATTGCCTTACTTGCTGCTAAAACTAGACGTTCCATTTTTCCAGTTAGTGTCGGGAATCCCCACCTCATGTCGTAGTTGCCTGATCCAGCGCAGAAGTAGCACGAACTGTTACCTCCCCTTAACAGTTTTGGCGCCTGGGACTTAATGCACACAGGACACCGCAACCACCACAGGGAAAGAGGGTTAGGGTCCACGGATTGGATGGGTACGGGGTAGTAGGACCTCCGGGTGGAGGTTTAAGAAGAAGTTATGGATAGGTAGATGGGCATTAGGGAAAACATGCTCCTGGTTTCTTGTTGTTTGTTGGTTGGTTACACTGAGGCACCTTCTATGCAACACTTTCATGCATACACACAGAATCACTCTTAGGGGATCACACTCAGTTAAGCTTCACTGAGTTAAAAATACGTGCTGGGCTTCTTGGCACAGATTCAAAAGCTTGCACTCCAAGACACTTGATTCAGCGTCTTCACCACAGTATGACACTTACTTCAGTGTTTACTACACAGTATAACCTGGGCACCTACTGCAGTGCCTTCTGCTTAAACTCACAACCTAGTGCTTACTACACAATTGGAACATGAGAGCATATGTGCACAAGTAGTCTGGTTTTGTACTGGCCCAGCCCCAGGCAATTGCACAATGCAGATCGTAACAATAAAGAAACAGTAAAGGCACTTAGCTTCGGTCATTGCCTGAAGTCTGGTTTTGTCTCAGGCCCCCAGCGGTGCCTTGGAAACCGTGAGCTGCGTCTGCCAAATGAGAAAGTATTAGTTTGCGTGTTTAAAGTGACGCGGTTTCACCAATAATTCACTCGCACACACTCTTCCATGCGATTAGTAACATGCAGTATTCCCTGCGCCTGGTGCCCAAATGCGCTTCAGGGTTTCCTCAATGATCGGGTGCCTCCCGGGCCTCAACCCCCCCATACTGTCATGCAGTTAGTAGTTCTGGAACTGCGTGTTCGAGTTTGAGTTCCATGAAAGGAAAAGAAAAGTACTTAGCTTTCATGCCGCAGTGATTAGATCTGGGCAAGGGATGACCCCGCATAGGAGTTTGCCTTCTCAGAGCTCTTCTAAATGCGTCCGCCTGTGAGGAAGTCGAGCGCGAACAGAGTTTTGTTGTCTGCGCATGCGCAATCCCGGCTTGCGCATGCGCAGTAGTTTGGGCGTTGTCCGCGTGGTTTTCAGGCCCTGTGTGCCTGTTCCTTGATATGCTGCTCCCGGGGCTGCTGGGTATTGTAGTCCTGGAGCTGTTACATGCTCCTGTTGCCGCATTCGTCCAGCAGATGCCATCCTTCCCCATCTGGTGTTTCTGCAAGAGGGACAGAGATGGCACCTGCTGGGTAAATAGGTCCCCATACAGGTGGCAGCCACACTAGGTCCCTGCTGTGCCCTGACAACTCATTCCGATTAGGACTGTCAGTCTGAGGAGACTCAAGTGGCTCTTCCAGACTACTTAGTTGTTCCAGAGGGCTCTTGTTTTGTTTTATCAAATCCTGGCTGATGGGGAGGGAGTCCATAAATGAACAATAATCATTTGCAAGTTCCTTTCTCTCCTTTTGAATCCGCTTTTTCCTTCGCGAGAATCTAGCCAGAACCTCCACATGCGACAATCACCCGGGGATAGAGGCCCACTAGCCAATTCCAAGGTGGCTTGTTCTGGGATCCTCTCTTACAATCAACAGGTTGTGACTCTTTAATTGTCCCATGGCTCGTAGTTGTAGGTGTTAGTAGTGTGTCTCACTGCTAGTCCCCGGGGGTCTCTCTCTCTCAGGTGGCCAGGGCACGGCCATCACCTTTGGAACCAGGCCCGGCGAGGGGTATGGGGGGGGGGCAGTGCGGGAGGATCACCTGGGTGAGAGGTCCTCGGGTGTGGGGTTGGGACACCTTCTGGTGAGACATGGTATCCCCCCTATAATCGCTTTGACCCTTTCTACCAGGTAGGATATCTGGAGACTGTAACTCCCCCCTTCCCTTCACAAACACTGCTACACAGACAGCCCGCTCTGGGAGAAAACAGGCTAGTATCTGAACAGTGTGCCGGACATGTTCCATTACGATGGTCAGGCAGAGTCAGACAATCACTGTTAACAACTCGCACCTGATCTCCATTGAACTTCCCCACACAGATAAAAGGCAGAGCACACTTTGAGCGAGGCAAAGCACACGAAGGAGCAGCTTCCTCCAGGCCACAGCTGAATCGATGGAGAAAGACGACAGGTCGAGAAGAGAGAGAAAAGGAAGGAGATGCCTTGAGCTGAGTGATCGTTATACTCTTGAGGATTTGAAACCCGCACGTGTAAAGCTTGGAAGCGAAACAAGAGAATCCTATTCTTTGTGTCTGAGATACCCGGGGCCCTCCTGCATGACTGGCCAAGTCAGGGAGCAACAGCAGCTGCTGTGGTATCGTCCTTGGCTCCCGGATCAAAGCCGAAAACAGAACCTTCAACACAGCCAGTGAGTCGGGAGAAACTGTACGAGGCCGGTCTGTAATTAACTGAAGTTTACGAGCAGCGACAATGTATCCTCAGAGAGCGAACGTTGAAGCATTTGATGAAAGACACGAGTAAAAAATGGAAAACTGACAAGTGTTTTGAACATTTTATGAGAGAAAAAAAAGATACAGGTTTGCAGAGTGGTCCGGCACTGCGCGGTGGCTCAATCAAAGGTCTCTTGCGAAAGGTGTCTTACTAAGAAACAAAGGAGCGAAACTTTGATAATTGAATAGCGACATTGCAAATGAAAATCCGATATGAGAAAATCGAAGTGGTCATGCAGGGGTCTGAGAAAAATCCTTTGCACAATCGAATGTCTTCGATATAAGTTAACTACTCATTAAAGTGAAGCCTACCAAGGCCCGAACCCGGCTGAGGGAGGCCTATTGGGGTTGCAAGTTACAAGTGGTCCAAGCCCGGTTTAGGGAGACCTATTGTGCCTTTGAGTTTTCAAAAGGGGTCCAAGCCCGATCGAGGGAGGCCAGGTTGAGACATTGTGTAAGAATAGGGTCTGAGCCCAGCTGAGGGAGACCCAAAGCCAATGTTTTACCTGAAAACAAAGGACAGTGAACGTTTGAGGAGAGAGCACTTTAGGCGTTGTTTCCAAGCTCAAGTGTGACGGCTTGTCCCATGCTGAAACGTGGGGAAGGCGAGCTTATCACTCATCTGTCCTGACATATTGTCTCTTTAACACTCTTTCTTTTGTATGCTTCATTTTCCGACACCATTTGTATTTAGAAGTAAGGATTGCAATAGGTTTATTAGTATATGCCCTTTTTATTCCAACAAGACTCCACTAGTACTGTTATTTTTACTTTGGTGGTTGTAGTTTGCTCCCATCCTTAGATTTAGGGTTAGATAGGCGTTCATCCAACCCATTGAAGTTCAATAAACACCCTTCAACTGTGATCACTTGTGTATGTCTTCACTGTTTGATACCATGCCTTTCTTACAGTAGGGAGCAAATATCAGGACCACCCCAAGTAGATTTTAATGTTCCTGCTCTAGTGACAGGCATTATGTCAGGAGGGACCAATCTACAGCGGGGGAGACACAGGTAAGTACCCCAGCTCACCTCCTAACAGGGGGCTGGAGGGCTGTATGGCTGATACAGGGAGAAATGTGCAGAGCAATAAAGCTCAACTTCTCAATTAATTATAGCAGGGAACTACAACTTGCAGCACATAAATTTCGCCTGCAGGCAACCTCATGTGCACGCCCGGCAGGAAAGTTCAATACAGTGTGCCATTATTGAACAAAGCGCAAACGTCTTGTTCATTCTCCAGCAGTACGGACGCACAAACACTCTGCTCCCGCTGAACTCTGTAATACTCTATTTTTTCCTCTGCTATATTCGAAATGTTCCTCTCGCTCGCCTCGCTCCTAACCAAATGCAAGCCACCCAGTCGAGGGTGGCTTGCCTAGAGCCTTCCCTGTGATACCTTCTGTAAAAGCCCTTCCAGTGTCCTGTCTTTGTGATAAAGGAATTCAACGACCGGGTTTTTGGCTGCAGATCATGGAGTCTACTAGCTGCAACTCTTCTTCATGCTAAGGTACTATGTTGGCTGGGGTATTTACTTACCTTAAGCCTTTGTGATGTCTGTTAAGCTTTGGTGAGTCCTTTTATCCAGTTTACACAGGCCCACTGCTGGAATCCTCCTAGGGTGTCTTCTCAGAAGTCACTGAATACTAACTATACATTGAACTACTTACTTGTTTGAACAGTCTTCCACAGGAACTCTGACATTTGCTGCAATTTACTCACATGTGAATTGGTTGTGCCTCTTTCCGAAAAGTAATGCTGTAGGCTTCACTGACGATTTCTTTCAGAGAATAGGTGTATAGGTTCCCCAACTGGGTCTTGCTTCCCCATACCTGCTAAATAGCCTGTTTAGAATAAGTCTGCCGTAGGTTTTCCTACCTAGAATAAGATTGAGTCATTCATAAAGAGTAACATTGGGTTTTGCTTTCCCTTGTCTGTCCTATGCATATGCTAAAACAGTCTTAGGTTTATACCTACCTTTAGGTTGCTGATAGCTCCTTTAAAATGTATATAGGTTGTCCTTACCTTGAGTTAGGTGTGTGCCATCCTCAAATAAGTTAAAGAGTTATTGTTTACCTCAATCTCTGTTCCACTCATCTGAAAAGTAACTGTAATAGTATATTACAACAGTAGGTTTGAATAGCTGCCTTGAATAGCTGTGTGCCATTCTTTAAAGGTGTTCTTTAGATGTAGCTGACCCTAGTCTGCCTAGTGAAATCCTAAATTAGTAAAAGAGTTCTTGCTCATCTTAGTCTGTGTTCCACTGATATAAAAAGCAACTGTAATTGAATATTACACCAAAAAGTCTTACTCACTAAGTAACTGTGTGTTATCATAAATGTAGTTATAGATATATACTGTTCCTTGAATCGGTGTTCCACTATTCAGAAAAGTATCCTGGTAACAGGGTTGGTTGATTATGTGATTGCTTTACCGAGTGTCACTGCATAACTGACAGGGTCTACTACCCTTGTATTACTGAAAGTAATCAGAAAGTAACATATTGTTTTACTCCCCATGAATAGGCCTATACTAAATGTGTATGATAAGGTCTGACTCCCCTAGAATTACTGCTAGGTTTTCTGAACAACGTCTATGTTTTGGTCGGTGCATAGTGTTGTGTTTTTATAATTGTGGGTATATATAATGTGATGGTACTTATTTACCCAAGATGCATCTTGGCCTACTTAAATAAACTCTTTATTTTTACAATACATAGTGTTTCGGTGTTTCTTTGGACCATATGTATGCTACAATTTCTTTGTACCAAGCTACAGCTCTCGCTCCCTCCTAAAATAAGCCTGGCTGCTCTGTCTACGCTTCCATATACTCAGGTGGTACAGCCATATACTAAGAGTGGAGTATTGTACTGTATCAGTTGAATGGTTTTACTAAGCCCTTAGTTGGACTTTAGAAAAACTGTCCTAACAGCGGTAATGAACAGAAGGGTCACCATTGACCCAAAATGGTGACTATTTTCTTTTTTCACCTTTTCGTGGTGGCTTGTCCTTTCTTGGTGGTACTTCTGCTTTGCAGGGTGGGGGAGATCCTTCTAGTACTTTTGTCTTCAGCAGGAATCCTTTGAGAAGCCTGCCAAGGCGCCAGTGTGTCTGTGAGTACCGGAAACCGGGGAGGATCCTGAAACCTTTTTTGGTCTTTGTCTCCTGGCATGTCTGCTAGGAATCAATTCCAACTGGGAGGCTGGCTGTCCTGGAAGGATAACCACCACCCAAACTTTGAATGTAGCTTGCATAGTGATTGGGTGGGTTCCTGGATAAAAGGCAAGGATCCTGAGGCTTATGTAGAGTCGACCACTGGAATTGAAGATCCAAAGAAGATGACCAGAGATGCCTGCAGCTCCTTCCAGCAACCTGCTGAAGTGACTGCTGCTGTCCTGACCCCGTTTTTCAAATTGACAGGGAAGCTCCAAATAGAACAAATTCCTCCCTTGCACTAGTAGGCATAATCAGTCCTAAGACAATCTACAATTTGTCCCATCCCTCAACGTACTACGACCTTCCTGTGCTGCAAACCGCCAATACCTGGGCACCTGCAACCACTTTGAGGTACATCGTCCTCCCATGAAGGACTCCTCCCAAAACTTTGGTGGACTCCTTCCACACCTCCAGAGTTCCCTCCTCAAAGTCCCCTCACCAGAGTGCAGGACTGAGCAAGCACGGCAAATTGACTGGGCAGTAACCATTCTTCATTGGTGTTTGTAAAAAGATGCCAAAACCTCAGAACCATGTTGGAGCATGACAAATCCTTTACTGGGGGTCCTCTCTCTGGACTGCCGCCGCTTAATCCTTTCAAGAGTGCCTCCTTATATCACCATGACCAAGGACAGGCGACTGGGTCTGCAGCTGCGGCATCTTGAAGGCTTCCTGCTTGATCATGTTCATAGCTCCTAGGTACTGTGGGGCTCTTGGTAATAACTTGAGTCGTTCTGTCCCTCCTTTTTTTCTGGAGTGCTGATTCGAGTGTTCACACGTTCGCCCCAGCCTAATGCTTGTGCATATTCAGGGACCCTTCCCCAAAGTCCCTGAACCCTTTTTATCAACAAAAGAGTGCTTCTTACTTGTAACTAAAGAATCCTCTGGAACTTTTGCCTTTAGTGCATCTGTGCGTTAGCTGCTTTTCCCTCATCTGACTTTGAAGAACTTTTACCTATATAGGGATGGACTGCTTAAGCCATAAATCCTCTGAAAAGCATGTTGTTCATTCATTGTATTCCTACAACAGAACATTGTGGGTTACTATAACAGTGGTTTTACTTACCTTGCATTGGTTTTCTCTTGTATTTACTAGCTTTGAAATAGTACTTACTTTTCTGAAGATTTATCTTTGCCTTGTGTATATATAAAATAAATAACTATCTTTCTATATCTCCAAGTGTGTAAGTGTTTCTTTGGGCCTGCGCATATTCTAGCTTCTTTGTGCTGGTCTACAGCTAACATCTCCCTCCTAAGATTGGCCTGGCTGCTCTGCCAAACTACCAACACCTTCAGTGGTACAGGCCTGGACTAGTGTTAGGGAGGTTTTCCTAAAGTCCTACTTTAGGTAAGACTTCACAAAACAATCCCAATGGTTTTTAGATCCCCAACTCATAGTAACTGTCTGTACTCATCATGAAACCTTGGTAGAGGGGCAGAGCAGTCAGGCTTATCAAAAGAGGAAGATGTGAGCTGTAGGTAAGTACACTGAACCTAGTCAGTAATGCAATTCAAAGAAACACACATAAGTGTATATTAAAATATAGATGTATTATATCTACACAATATATCTTTAAATACTTAGTACATTGAACCAAAACGCATAGAAATACTTTTAGATACCTTTCAAAGGCTACTGCTTATTTTGTAGTTGCTCGCTGTTACAATTGTTACAGCGTATGACACTAATGACAGTTGTACTGTAGTGTCGATACTACCGCACACTCGCGTAAGACACAAGAAATACAGTAATTGCATTTAGTTAGCAAAACCACATAAGATAAAGGGCCTCATTACATGGTAGGCGGTGGACCAAGGTGCTATTAGCTCCTTGGTCCATGCCGGTAAAATAAAGGCACTGCCTTGGAGGAAAGGGGAATTACCGCCCTATTCCAAGGTTGGCGGGGCGGTAATTCCCCTTTCCCCCATTGCCCTTCCCCATTCCCATTTTTGCCCCATAGCGCATAATGGGAATGGGGAAGGTGCTAATTACGGTACCGCAAATTGCGGTACCGTAATTAGCACCCTGGTCCCTTTGCGGGTCGGTTTTTAACACCTGCTAAAAAGCAGGCGTTAAAGTACCAACCCGCAAAGGGACCTCGTAATCAGGCGGTAAGGGTTAACGGTCACTGGTACCATTACCGGTGACCGTTAACCCTTACCGCCTTCCGTGTAATGAGGCCCAAAGTCTTTAAGGAAGGAAAGCAGCTGGTTAGTCAAATACTAGCAGAGCTTAAGGTTATGGAGGCAGTTTCTTCACACAGCAAGGCTTTTAAGGTCCAAATTCGAAACCCTAGCGAGAGACAGTTTGGGGAGGTCTCAAAGTCTTGTGAAGCAGCAGAATAACAAATGTTCCTGTGGATACTTTCTAGTCTCTACTCTTTAAGATACCAGAAGATTAACATAACTGAGACCCTGTTAAAGGACTAGCTAAAGGGTAACAAGCAGCAGCCTGGGTCAGAGGTAAGAGGGTGCACCCTGCACACCTCTACCTGCACTCCAATGCTCTAGAGAGGCTTCTCGGATTAAGGTAAGCAATACCTTTCTCCCCACAGTACCTTAGGTTTGAAGAAATGTTCGTGTCTGAATTCTCCTCAGTGGCAGCGCTGGACCCGAACTACGGATTCCTTGATATGGTGATGAAAGGCAGAACAATGAATGGGATCTCTCAGTAGCAGTCTCGAGGGGGCACCTCTGGCATGGATTTCATCAGCTTCACTGGTCAGTCTGCGGTTCTGGTCTCTTTTAAGCAGCACCAACAAATGACACGATTCGCCCGGTCAATATTTTTCAATTCCTGGAGTCCAGCACTCTGAGGGGACTTGGATGAGTTGGATTATGTTTCGGGGCTTTCACCTGGAGCTCAGCAAAGACTTGGATGGATTCTGCCCTTTTAAGACAATGCACTTCAATTGGCTCGGAGGTCTCCTGGTATTCGGGTTCTGCAGCTCTGGAAAGTCACAGGACCCTGGGAGAGGCTCAGATTGGAGTTTGTCTCGGGTCTGGTTGTTACGACCAGTCAAAAGGAAGGAGTCGTCCTTCTCAGAGTACCTTTGTCTCACAGAACACGGGGTTAGGACAGCAGTGGTTGCTTCACAGTGTCTGCAGGCATCTCTGGTCATCTTCTTCTTCGGTTACTACAGTTTCCAGTGGTCGAATTGCCTTTCACCTCAGGAACCTCAACTTTTATTTAGTTTCAGCACACAACCCTCTGCAATCTCTCACAGCAGTTTACAGAAAGGGGCAAGTTGCTGCCCAATCAGGACAGTCAAACCCCCAGTGGCCACTGATTACATTCAGACACTCAGGCAGACAAAGGGCAGTCAAGTGAAGGGGAGTGAATAACACCTCCCCAACTTCCTGCCTACCCAGACATGCTGGATCCTAGGCGCAGACACCTAAGGGTTCCTGCCAAAGGCAAAACACACACACAGACCTTCCCCTCCCAGAATGGTAGAGGAAGGGCTAACAAGGAAAAAAACATGCTAGAAATGAAAAAGGAAGGAACCACTGAGTTAGTACTTAGGTGACTCTATTCTGCCTGATACTGTGAACACAGTCTGCGGTAAACAATAACACAATAGTAGGTAGAACATGTCCACTGCCACCAGCCATAACTAGAGGGTTGTCTATGTGACTAAAAAGACACAGGAGCAGACAGAAGGGGGATACTAAGTATACCCTTGGCACTCCACATAAGGTGGCGTGTGCCAATCTCTCCGAATATAAAGTTTTAGGAGAGGTACAAAGTATCTTGCTATCCCAACAGTAGAAAGTAAGGATAAAGAAACAATCTCAAAGGAGAACCCAAAGGATTCTCAGCAACACTACTCATAAGGAGCAGTGTGCTGCAAAAGTAAAATACAGATGCTTTAAAAGCGATATGGAGGAAAGTAGACTGCATAGTACAGGTAAAGCACAGAGAACAGAGTTCCAAAAGACAGAGCCCATAAGAATGAATGAGTGGAAAAAGGCTCCACTCATTCAGGATATAAGGATAAAGATCTAGAAGTCCAGCAAAAAGTGCTGGGGGCCTCACTTGGAGAGGGAATAAAGCATGAAATGATAAATCTCCCTAACAACTAGAAGTTGGAGCACTGTATGCCAAAGGTACAGTTTTATAAAGTCCTACTGCAGTTGTCCACCCCAATGTATCTCTGTGGGAGCCCTGGAGGGGTGTGAGATACAGCTATCTGCAGCCTCCAGGAATACAGAATCAACAAGCAAAGCTCCAGGTAAGTTTTACAGGGAGCAGGACAGTACCTTAAAGTGAAGAACTTGTTGCTGCAGGACGGTTCCCGTGGAGAAGCGTCAGAAGAAGGGGACTTTGATATATCTGGTGACAGCTCTCATACAGATGGACCACCAGCAATGGATCTTCTCGGTTCTGGCTTGTTGGTGCCTTTTCCATGCTCGGGTGAAGGACAGATACCATGATGGTCGACTCTTCTCTTTTTCTTGATTCTCGTCTCGTGTTTGGTGACTTTGGGGAGCTGGATCGAGTCTCTGTAGGTAAAGAACGATGCTGTACAGCCTGTAAGTACATAGTAAAAAACCACTGCCACCAGCCATTCAGATGAGCTTGTCACTGTAACCAAAATGTTACAGAAGTAGTGAGTAAGGGAATACCGTGTAGTGTGAAGGCATCATGAAGGAAGACACATAGAAGTGATTCAAAGTTCAAATAAAACAGTTTTTTTTAACTTAAATGTCAGGATGGTTGAAGGTCTAACTTGCCCTATGCTAAGGTGGGAATTCCCTATCTAAAGAAAATAAGGATAGTCTGAGTCAGTAAGTTTAATTTAAAAGGCTGTCTGTGTCCAAAAAGCATCAAAAGAAGTAGTATTCCAAATAAAGTTATGAGCTTCTTCCAGCTCTGGGCTTATTTTCCAGCCCTCTTTCCCCAAGTTCAAGACAGTTCCACAAAGTCTCAAAAACGGAATCTCAGGGGTTCCCTTCCCCAAGAAGACAACACAGTTCAAAATGAGTCCCAGGATTCTCCATCCCCAAGACACCAGCTTGCTCAGCTTGCCAACTTGCTAGCTTGACTGTAACGCTGTGTACCGATTGAGTGCTTTTATTTCGTAGCTGATTTTTAATTACTATTTTATTTACTACTGTGTGTCTCCCTGCTCCCCAAACTTCCTGTGTGTGCGGCTTGCTTTATTTTACCACAGCACTGGGGGGGGGGGGTGAATTTGTAGTATATTTACTACGCTGATAGACTACACTATGTAGTCTTTCATTGCTGCCCACGTAGCTCACGGTCATGTAGCCCTCCCTGCTCCGCATTGAAATTGCCAGCGGAGAGCAGGTCAGTCTTGACTGTAACGCTGTGTACCGATTGAGTGCTTTTATTTCGTAGCTGATTTTTAATTACTATTTTATTTAGTACTGTGTGTCTCCCTGCTCCCCAAAGTTCCTGTGTGTGCGATTTACTTTATTTTACCTCGGCACTGGGGGGGGATGAATTTGTAGTATTTTTACTACGCTGATAGACTACACTTTGTAGTCTTTCTTTGCTGGCCACGTAGCTCGCGGTTACGTGGTTTCTGTTCCTCACCACTTATATGCTTTCCTGTCCGTCGGCGCAGCGGACGGCGCAGCGGGCACGCCTGATGCATGCCGATGGCCCGCTTAAGGCAAGCCTGTCTGTGCCTGTCCGGGACCCGGCTGGGTGGCTTGGCCGGATTACATCTTCTGCTGGCACTAATAAGGCTTTGTCACTTAGGAAATGAAAGGAACTTATTGATTTAGCCCCTCTGGATACCGACTGGCCGGCGGGCTTCACAGGTAAACGTTCAATTACCGTGGTGGAATCTGGGCAAATTTATTTCACCTGAACTGTTTACTATGTAATGCAAGTCTTTGGTTGCTCATGCAACAGACTGCTATGATCTTCTATCTGACTATCAACCTGACTGCCTATTTGTCAGTGACACCTGGCTCTCTGAGTCTTCGGGGCCAGCAGTATTTGCTTTGCTTCCCGCTGGCTATAACATCGTGAGATCTGACCGAACATTCAGCTGTCCTGGTGGTGGTGTTGCCCTCATTGGTAAATCCTTACTCTCTACTACTGTAAACCACCTGCCCATCTTTCTTGGGTTTAAGGCACTTTTTGTACGTCTGACTTTATCAGCTTCTAAGACTGTCCATGTTTTAATAGTCTATTGCCCCCTGGCTATGATTCAATGTTTATTGTTATTTTTACTGATTTTGTGGCATCATTACAACTACAGTATTCTAACTTCACTGTCGTTGGTGATTTCAACTACAAGTGTAATGATCCATCTGACAAAATGGCTGCTAAGTTCATTGCTGCAATGGAAGACCTCTCTCTGTGGCAGTCTGTTACTGAACCTACCCATAATCTGGGTAATCAGTTAGATTTAGTATTTGCTAAGCATGACCTGCTTATGGTATCTTACCCTTTTCATATTACGTGGTCTGATCATTTTGTTATACCCTTTCTATTTGACTGCTCTGATCCCCTTTGACCTCTGTCAAACTGAGGGTAAAGTGGCGGAACTGGCGGGTGGTTGACTTGTCTGTGCTTGCCGCTCATATTACTACTGGCTGCAGCATGGCAGCCTCTACTGGTTTTGGCACGTTGTCTGAAATGTTTTCCACCACTGCCGATTTTGTTTTCACCATTGACTTAGACTTTGGTCCGTAGACGGCATTCTGAACCTTGGTTTAATGAGGACCTGAAGTCCCTTCACCTCAAACGGAGACAAGCAGAACACAAATGGCGTTCTTCCTATACGGCGGAGGATCGGACGTCCTTCTGTGCTGCTACCTTACTCTATCATGCGGCTATTATGGTGGCTAAGCGAAACTATTATACCCTTCAAATTGAAAACTCAATTTCTCAGCCTAAAGAGCTTTTTAGGGTTGCTCACTCTCTTTCTACCAGGGATCCCCCTGACAACTCTATGCCCCCTTCCCAAGAGCATTGTGACTCTTAGGCTAAGATTTTCATTCATAAAATTGAGAATATACGTGAGCATATTCTGTTGGATCATGATTCTTTTGTGATCCAGTCTGGTTCCTCCCCTTCCTTAGTCCTCTGATGCCTGCTGGGATTCTTTCCCGGTATTTACGACGGCAGATCTGTCCTTAGCAGTTCCAAGTATGAAGTCAGCCTCTCCTTCTGATGCTTTTCCTTTGTCTGTGGTGAAAGACATTCTTCCACTGCTCTTGCTTCAGATTACGGCCGCGGTCAACCTTTTGTTTTCATCTGGGATTATTCCTGCTGCTCTGAAGTGTGCCACAGTGATTCCCCTTTTGAAGAAGCCGACTTTGGACCCTCTCCTTCCTGCTAATTTTCACCCCATTTCTCTTTTACGATTTTCATAAAGTTTCTTGAATCCCTGCTGTCTCCTTTATTGGTGAAGTTTTGCGAGTCCATGTCTGTGCTCAACGCCTTCCAGTCCGGCTTTAGACCAGCCGGGGCACTGAGACTGTTTTGGTCTCAGTGCTTGATGATCTGACACGTATTGCTGATCAGGGTGATGTGGTATCATTGATCCTTTTGGACCTGTCGGCCTCATTTGATACCATCAATCACGCCATCCTGATCGGTCGCTTGTCAGCTGGTGGTATGTCGGGCCCTATTCTTGCATGGTTTTGCTCTTTTTTTTATCCGACCGGTCTCAGCATCCGCTACTACAACCTTTCCTCTCTGCAGTTGCGACTCTGCTGTGTGGGATTCATCAGGGCTCAGCCTTGTCTCCCACGTTGTTCAATATCTACATTCAGCCTCGTATTGCTCTGATCCGCTCCCACGGCTTTAGATGCTACTCGTATGCTGACGATACACAGATTTTGGTTCAGTTTGATTTACTTTATCCTGCCAATGCCACTCAGCTACGAAATTGCTTATTTGCCGTAGGATGCTGGATGAGCAAGAATTGGCTGAAACGATAAGACCGAGGTCATGGTGGTGGGTGCTGACACTGTTCCGTCTCTCTGGACGCGGTCCGTTTGACTGTCTTCATTGGGTACTTTTCCTGTAGCGGTCCAGACATTCAAAGATCTGGGTGTCACACTGTCAGCCTCTCTTTCTATGGCCTCTCAGATTAGGTTGGTCTGTCAGACTGCCCATTTTCAATTGAAAATCCTTAGGAAGGTTTTGCCTTTCATTCCATTTCATCTGCGCGCCCCAGTGGTTTCTGCTTTGGTTCGCAGCAGAATTGATTACAGCAACTCTTTATATCTCGCACAACTAGATTACTTATTACATCGTCTGCAGGTCCTTCAAAATGCTGCTGCCCGCCTTGCCACTGGTACTCTGTATCGGGAGCATGTCTCACCTGTTCTCGGTTCTCTACATTGGCTTCCAGTGGCTAAACGTGTGTTTTTTAAATCCCTCTGCCTAGTGCATAGGACTTTCTATGCTGTTGGTCCAGGCTATCTGAAATTTCGACCTCATGCACTGTGCACTGCGGACCGCTCCCTACTGGCTGTCCCCAGAGTTTGCTGTGCAAGAATTGGAGGCTGCTCTTTTTCGGTCAGAGCTGCTATGCTGTGGAATGCCCTTCCTGCTGCCCTTTGTTCCTGTTCTATTCATATTCACTTCAGGAAAGCTTTGAAGACTCTACTCTTCTAGTTTCCTTCCTCCTTCTATATCCATGTTTTCAATCATAGCGCAAGGTTGCCTTTTGGTGTTGGTTGCACTGTTCTTCGGTATGAAAAACTTTAACATAACATAACTTGTACTTAAGGTCAGTCTCTCAATATTCAAAACTAGTTCCAGGTCCACTTTATACTTCTTCTAGTTATTGATAGATCATACAGATTGCTTTCTTCTGTTTCACTTTCAGGCACTTGTAGTTACTTTCTGTATATTTCTTTGGCTTTCACAAATAGGTTATACCTGGTCTAGGCGCAGTTGTTGGACCACACGTTCCACCCATCACAGGTCACGCAATCGGTCACCCTAGGCTTGATTGCCCACACTGGTTCTTCTGTAGCTGCAACTGTGTTCTGATTCACATTCACTCAGCTCTCTATTTGCCAGTCTCTGAACTTTGCCACCACGAGTTTAGTTATACAGTTCAATTTGTGGTACTCTTTTCCTTTAACCACGTTGCTCTCACACTCCTTAACAATGTTCCATATTTGCTTTATATTGCATTTCACCAGATTCGCTCTTAAATTGCAATATATGGTATTCATTCTTCATACCAATTTGTCATTTGCACATTGGTTTATTAAAATCATTCCTATACTCATCAAAAGCTTTAATTCAGTTCGGTATTCAATAGTTTCCAGTTCCTTTTTGTTCACACTTTTGATTAATCATCAACACCATTTACTCTGGTTCCCTGTATCTTGCACTTTACTTCTCGTTCATTTGGCAATCCCTTTTTGCCACATAACAGCCCAAGGAGCGGCCCGGTTTGAGTGATCTCTTTTCCTCACTCACCAGTCTTCGGCATCTCCTCTGGGCGGCTGTAACCCGCCCCGGTCCACGTATACGCCCACGGTGGACGGCGAGCCCTGCTCGCAGTCCGCTCCTCTCTCTCTCTTGGTTGCTGGCAGCTCCACTCAAGTCCTGCGGATGCTGATTGTGACTTACGATTGGATTTCTTCTATGGCCCGCAGTGAGGCTGCGGGCTACAGCAGGCACCGGACAGTGAGGCTGCCAATACAGTGGCCTTCGTACAGCCCTTCTTGGCCCTGGCACCAGAGTTTCTTCCAGTTCTTGCCGGGCATCCTAGTTTCCCGACAGGACAACTGTTAGGTAAGATTATGTAAAGTCCAACTGGTGTGGGACTTTACAAGACTTATCTCTTGGTATTAGGCAGACCCAACTCATACTATAGACCCGTACCACAAAAGTTGGTAGAGCGACTGAGCAGCCATGCGATGTGAGCTGTAGAGTAGCGCAATGAAATCAGTAAACACAAGGCACCAAGTAAACACTTGCACACTTCGTTATCTTACATTATTTATTTATATATACACAAGGCAAATTAACCATTCTTTAAAAAGCAGCAACTAATAGTAATGTTCAAAGGAAGGTAGAATTTATTTAAACAAGAACCAATAGTGCAGGTGAATAATTATTTTCTATGCTGAACATGTTTCAGCACACAGAGTGACAGCAATCAAGGTCAGTATTAGCCCTTATTTCTGTTTACCATTACAAAATTGGGTTGAGGAGTGAAAATAGTTACAGTTAAAGTAGAACACACTTTCAGCTGCTTCAATAGTGAGTTTCTCCCAGAGGGATGTAGTCAGTCTTTTATCCCAGCAATAATAGTGTCAACAATTAAAACCTGTAAGGGAACAAGCACTGCAACAGCCAATAGGGTTCAGAAGAGGATCCTTTAGGAAACCAAGACAGCCAAAGTCAATGGGACAGTTCCAGTTCTGATGCAGCTTTCTTAGGAAAATGTTATCAAACAGTCAGGAGTTCTTTGACAAATCACAGGAGCTCAAGGGGACCCCACTTGATGGAGCAAAAGCTGGAAGGCCTGCACAGGTGAGTTGAGGTCAACTCCAAAAGGGTTAAATAGTTCTTCCCAAGCCAGTGAGCACTACAAATGGCAAAAGGTAGTTATAGCCCAAGCCCCACAGTACCTTAGAATTTAAGAAGAGGTTCCAGCTGGGCGCCTGCCTGATGCAGTGATGCAGACCCTTGTTCCTGGTCCTTGGTCGTGGTGACGAAAGGGAGGACGTCTGGCAGGTATCTGCAGCAGCACTCTGAAGAGGGACTCGGCAGCAATGTATTCCACACAATTCAGCAGCTCATTGTGGTTTTGGTACTTTTTTCTCAGTGCCAAAGAGAAACAAATATCTACGGTTGGAGTTTCCTTGTTTCCCTCGGTCCTGGACTCTGGTGAGGGGACCCTGGATGAGGAATTCCTGCTTCTGGAGCTCCTTGAAGGTGCCCACAAGGTTTTGGCCTCATTCGATCTCTGCAAGACGATGCACTTGATAATGGTCAGGGGTCCCCGGGCATTGGAATTCTGCAGCCTAGGAAAGTCGCAGCAAGTCGAGGGATGAGCCAAAATTAAGCAGGTCTCGATGCTATTTAGTTCCACCAGTCCAAGGGAGGAAGCCATCCTGCATGGATCTTCCCTGTCGAAACGAAAATGGTTCAGCAGAGCTGCAAGGCTTAACCGGCGGTCGTGGAAGGTGCTGCTGGTGTTTCTGCTCATCCTCTTCGTCGGATATGATGTTCCAGTAGTTAACTCTACCTGTAGTCCCAAAAGCATCGCCTTTTATGGCCTTTCACATAGGGGTGGGGGGATCGTCCTCTAGAACAGGCACCCACCCAGTTGGAACTGGTTTCAGTCAGGCTTGCCTACAAACAAAGGCCAGTGAAGTTTCGGACTCCTCCCTCACTTCCTGCCTTCCCAGACACACTGGAGCCTGGGCGGGATTCAGGGCTGAAGCCTGCCAAAGGCAAACACACACAAAGGACTCAAGCCTAGTTTAAACAATAGAGCAAAAGCCCAGAAAGAAATGACAAACAAGAAATGGCAAAAAAAGAAGACCAGTGACATTTTGAAAAAAATGGTCACCCATGGGTGCTGCACTGCAGCTGAGAAATCAGCCTGCAAGTATCCTGCACAAAATGTAGTAAAAAGTAACCACTGCCACCAGCCATTCAAGTTAGTGCAACCAAAGTTACATGAGAACTGGGATAAGGAGTTATTATGTAACCCTCCAGCATTCCACTTAGGGTGGTGTGTGCTGGACCCACAAAGGAAAAGGTAAGTAAGATAAAAGCTTTCTCACTATTCTTGGGAACGGTAGTTCACCCAAGAAAATGTATTTAAACATTAAGAGAAGTCCAAGGGACTTCTCAGTGGCACTGCAAGGAGGGTGCTGTGTGTCACTTTGCTAAAAGCAGATGCCCATGGAGTTTACCAGACTCCCTTAAACAGTGAAAAATCCAAGTCAGAGAAAAACACATGAGTGGCAAAAAGTACTACTCACTCAGGAGGTTGAAAAACAAAAAAGATCCCAGATTCTAGGAAAAGAGCTGAGGGTCTCTAAGGTTAAAGGGAATTAGCACAAACTGAAAAGTCTCCCTTTCAACCACCCTTGGCTGCCTCGTACTCTGCAGGATGTATCCCTCTGATGGCCTCCCTGCTTGTCTCTCTCTGTTCTCTCCAACTCCACTTTTTATACACCTGCACTGTTTAACAGGTTGCAGGTGTGAGTATTCATGCACAAATGCCTGACCTCAATTTGTGAAGCATTCTGGACATGCCTGACCCTTACACCAGTATGTAGGCCTCTTCCTCGTCGCAGTACGAGAATGGTGAAAGGATCTGTTAGTGTGCATTACTCCTAGATGCCGCTTCTTCGTCCTAGTACTATAGTAGAATGAATGAGATGAATTTTGAGGAGAGGGTTTACAACAGCCTATAAAGGCAGTTGGAGGGTGATGTTGGTTCTCATTTGGAGAAGGGGGATGTACATATGGGCCAGCTGGAGTGTGTAGAAATGGGGAGGATTGATACTACCCTACTGAAGTAAATGGAGAGCAGAGGGTATTCTGATAACCTCCTGTTTTTACCAGGTGGTTTGAATGTGGGACAAATTCTTTGAGGGGTTCTTGATGGGGTTTTCTTCTTCTTGATATTGGGGTTTGATTTGAAAAGAAGAACAGGAGGGGTTTTGACAGTGTGCTATAAAGGTTGCATGGAAACATGGAGTACTGTGCCTCACCTGATGACATTCTCATTCCACACCCCCAGGACTCTCAACCCAGGTGAACCTCCCTTGCATGTCCACCCCCAAAAGCGGATCCAAAAGCGATGGCCCTTCCCTGGCTACCTGAGAGGAAGACCCAATGGGGGTAGATGGGAGGACACTCTCAGGTTCCTCATCAAGAAATCCCAAGGTCTTAACTTTCATTTGGACAGTGATAGTATTGTCTGCAATAAGGAAGTTGGCATAGTCAGAATCAAGTTTGTTCCGGGTGTTCTTAGAGGACAGAATCATGAGCTCAATTTTTTTGTTGTTAAGAGCTAGGGAGTTGCAGGCCATCCAGTCCTGTATGGCTTTGTAGATGCTGTTGACAGTTTCAACATCATTCTTATACAAGTCACTTAGTTGTATGACGACCTGGGTGTCATCTGCATAGGTTGTATATTGAACTCCAAGCTTACTAAGAAGATCAAGGAGGGGACGCTCCCTCTGCCTTCTCTCTCCTCAAGACTCCATCTCCTCTTCTCTCGCCTCTCTAGGTTGGCTCCCATTTCACTCCCAGCTTAAATTCAAGTTCCTCTGTTTAGTCTTCAAATCCCTCTATGGTCTTGCCCCCCCCTTACCTTTCCTCCCTCCTCACTTTCTATACTCCTTCTCGTTCTCTCCACTCTGCCGATCTCTTCCTACTCTCTCCTCCTCCACTCCCCAGTGCCCCTTCCCTCTTCCACTCTTTCCGACTGCTCGCTCTTTTCCACTGGAACCGCCTCCCCCTGACCATCCGCTCTACTACCTCCTTCCCTAACTTTCGCAGCTCTCTAAAATCCTATCTCTTCCATTCACCTCCCTAACACCATTTGCTTCTTCTCTCACTTCTGCTACTACTTCTACCCTCTCCTCCTACTCCCTTTCTTACTTCTGTTCCACCGCACCCTCTCCTTTCCTTATACTCCCTCCTACCCAACTTCCTGCACTTTTGTAATCCTCATCCCTTCTATTCTTCTCTCTTCACCCTCTGTTTCCTCTCTTACTCCTACTCTTACCACTGTTCATGCCTCCCACTTCCTCTAACACCTTGGCCCCTCTCTACTCTCCAATCCTCTTCCATAATGTAAATATTTTGTGTACTGTTTTCTGGTTTAATTCAATTGTTATTTATGCTTGTTGTATTTGCTTGTTCCTCATGTAAAGCGTTTTGGATTAAAACGCTATATAAATTCAATAAAATACAAATACAAAAGTATCCCACAAATAGGGTATAAGAATGAGTGAGTGTGGGAAAAGCTTCCCACTCACTCAGGGGAACAGAACAAAAATCCAGTAGTCCAACCAAATGTGCTTGGGGACTCGCATGTAGAGGTGATTGTGCATAAAAATGAAAATCTACCTAACAACTATGAAAGTACTAGGACAAGGAGGCCAAACTGAGCAATGAAGAGTCCTAATGTGAATTGGAAGCAACGTTCTAGTTGTTTTTGCACATTAGAAATAAAAAGGTAAGAAGTACTTTTCCTTTTGTGAAGTCTGCCGATTGGCCGCATAGAGTCCATCTAGTCCTGGAGAACCTTGAGGGGAAACCGGTGAACCCAGGGAGCTAAACCTGAGGAACTGAAGCGGGTGCTTCAAACTGAGCCAGCAGACCTGCGACGAGGAACGACTAGGAACACTGGCAGTACGGGCATGTATGCTCTCTGCTAACCTGACAGAAGCAGGTCAGGGCACGGGGACTAGATCGAGCTGTAGCAGGAGACTGCAGACGTGCTGCAATGAGAACGTAGGGGAACCTAACCCACGTTGTCGAAGTGACGAATAGAGGTGGCATTGTCCTGGCAGGTCTGATTGATGCAATACAGACCTGTGAGGGAGAGCAAGTGGTATCGGGACTCATATATCATGGAGAGGCGAGTGCAGACCGCTGACCGCAGCCGAAGAAGTAATGCACACAGGTGGAGACAAAGGGCCTCATTATAACTCGCACGGTATGGAAACAACGGAGGCGGTAAACCCGCCGCCACCATCATTTCCATGCCGGGCGATCACAACACCTGCAGGCGGAGACGGCAAAACCGCCTGGTCTGACCTGGCGGGTTTAACACCGCCCGCCTGCAGGCGGACGAGGAAACACCGGCACCATCACGAGACAGTGCCGGTGTTTCCATGATCCCCATCCCCATTGAGATGATTGGGAGCAGATTTATACAAACAGAAGTGTTTTGACCGCTTTCCTAAATGCTGTGTGCGATTCCATGCTTCTCAGGAGGGGAGGTAACGAGTTCCAATTGGTAGCTGCAATGACCGCTGGGAAACTGGACCCTCCTGCCCGAGCCCTGAGGGTTTTAGGAATAGTGATGCGGTTTGTGTAGGTGGTTCTTGTGGGTCTGACTGGGGGGGGGGTAAGTTAACTCACTGAGAGAGGTAGAGGGTGGCAGTGTTATGGAGACATTTGTGGGTGAAGGCGAGGGTCTTGAAAATGATACTTACCCTGATATGGAGCCAGTGGACCGATTTCCTGGTTGCTGAGATGTGATCCCTCTTGGAAATGCCGCTGGGGCACCCTCAGTACTTTGTTTTGTACAGTCTGCAGTTTCCTGATGTTTTTTGCAGAGGTGCCTGCCAGGAGGGCATTGCAGTAATCAAGCCGAGACCCAATTATTCACCTAGCTATGGTGAGGCAGTTCTGTTGTGTCAGGAAGGGTCTTGCTCCAGTGATCAATTTTGAGTGGTAGGCCGAGGCAGACGCAATGGCTTTCACATGTCTCACCATTGAAAGGTTTGCGTCTAAGTAGACCGCTGCGGTTTTTACCGCCTGTGATACAGCGATGGAGGTGTTATCAATCAGGAATGAAGTGTACTTTACATCAAGTTTCTTGAAGGTTCCTGGTGTGCTGATAAGTAGAAGTTCAGTTTTTTCACTGTTAAGGCACAGCCAATTTTCAGCCATCCACGTTTGGATTGTGGTGTATATGGAGTTTAGCAATTCCATATCGACCTCGTAGTCACCAGTTAGGGGGATGAGGACCTGCGTATCATAATAATTGGTATATGTGATGCCTAGTGCGTCAAAGCAGTTGAATAGGGACCTCATGAACAGGTTGTAGAGGGTGGGTGAAATCCAGAATCCTTGTGGGTCTCCACATTTGATCAGTTTGGGGCTGGCACAGGCCTGGCCCGAAAAAACTTTAATGCCTCTTTCTTTAAGGAAGGAAGGGAGGAGATGAGATCCAGGCTATAGCGCTGGGAGAAAAGTTGGCAGCGGTAGAGAGGTGGTGGCATAGGGTATCATGGACAACCACGTCAAAAGCTGCGGATAAGTCGAGGAGTAGCAGAAGTGCGGGTTTGCCAGCAACTCTGAGATCATCAATCTGTTTTTTAAGGTCCAATAAAGCAGTTTCAGTCCCATGGCCGGGACAGAAGCCAGACTGTCAGAGACCAAGCAAGTTATTTGTCTCTTGGTATTTGTGGACCTGCTCGTATGTTGCTTTATGAAGAATTTTCAACAGGAAAGGGACCGTTGTGATAGGTCTGTAATTCCCTGGAATTGTTGGGTCAAGCGTGGGTTTTTTCAAAAATGGCCGCACCCATGCTTCTTTGAGGCAGGCAGGGACATGATCTGATTTGAAGGAGGCGTTGATAAAGGCAGTGATGAAAGGAGTGAGGGTGGAAGCACTCTTTGATGAGCTGCACTGGACCGACATCTTCTTTGCAGTTGGAGGGTTTAATGGATTTAAGGAGTGCAGTGACTTCCTGTTCGTTTATTTCCTTGAACGAAAAGGCCGGGGCGTCACAGGAGGTCTTAAGGTGGACGTTAGATAGTTGTTTTAGTGCCTGTTGGTGGTTGATGATTTTGTCATGGAGGATGTTCAGTTTATCCAGCATAGCATCCTGGATACTATTACACCAGTCCTTGTCCTTGGTGAGGGATGGCGTGGTGGAAGAAGGTGTTTCTAACTCCCTGAAGATGGCAAAAATCTCTCTGGAGCCTGACTTAGCGTTTGCTATCCTAGTGTTGAAGGAATTCGACTTTGCTTTAATAATGGCAGCTTTGTATTCTTTTGAGATGGTCTTGAAGGCTAGTTTAGTGGAGTCACTTGGTTTGGCTACCCAGGTTGAGAGAGCTGTTCTTTTCCTGGCACGTATTTCGAGAAGCTCAGAGGTGAACCAGGCATTTGTGCGTTTCGTACGCTTGGCTTTCCTTAGGGTGAGTGGGGCTATGGCATCCACTGCTTGTGAGATGATGGAGTTGTAGGTGGAAGCAAGGGTGTCTGGGTCATTAGAGAAGGGGGGGCTCGAGGACAGGAACCAGGAGGTGGGGTAGGAGCTTTTCCTTGGTAAGTTGTTGGGAGTTTCTGGAGAGCGCAGGTGGGAGCGGCCTGATGGAGGTGATGGAGGGAGGGCAGTTATGGTGGGCGATCCAGTCAAGGGTGGGTCCTTTGATGTGAGTCAGCTTTGTCACAGCTTGTTTGAAGCCTAGAGTGGAGAGGGCTGAGTTGAATGAGGCTGCATGAGAGTCGGCCAGGTCGTTTAGGCCTAGGTTCATGTCTTCCAAGAGGATCGCTTTGGTGGTTTTCTTTAGATTGTCGGCAATGGCGTGTAAGAGGGCATCCTGGAAGTCGTTGACTGGCCCTGGAGGACGGTACAGAATGTGGAGGGTAATAGGAGAATTGGGGGATGGATTGACTTTGAGGAGCAGGTAGTCGCTGTGGAATCCTAGTTCTCCTTGTACCGTTCTGATGGGGATGGACTCTTTAGCTATGAGGGCTACCCCCATCCCCCTTCTGAGAGATGCGCTCTTGCCTAAAAATGGTGTAGCCCTGGGGGAGGGCCAAGGCAAGAGCAGGGCCCGATGCTTCATGGAGCCATGTTTCATAGATGACAAGTAGATCAAGTTTGGATCTGGTGATAAGGTTGTGAATGTCCAAGGCATGGGCGGGGAGCGACCGGGCGTTGATGAGTGCGCACCTGAGTGGGCTTGGGAGGGGCCTTTGGGCTGAATGTGAGGGTACAGTGGGAACAGCAGCAACATCTGTTTGTGAGGGCACAATAGGCACAATGTGAACAGCAGCAGCAACTGAATGTGTTTGCGAAACAATGGGAACAACAGCAACGTCTGAGTGTTATGGCACAGTGGGCACAACAGCAACATCTGGGTGTGACAGCACAGTGGTAGCAGCAAGGTCTGAGTATGAGGGCACATTGTGAACAACAGCAACATGTGACTCTGAATTTGGTTGCACAATGGGAACAGTAGCAGCAACTGAATTTGATTGTACGATGGGAACAACAGCAACTTCTTGGTGTGATGGCACAGTGGGCACAGTGGGAGAAGCAGCACGGTCTGAGTATGAGGGCACATTGTGAACAACAGCAATACCTGAATTTGATTGCACAATGGGAACAACAGCAACCTCTGACTGTGAGGGCACAATGGCAGCAGCATCAAGGACTGAACTAGAGGGCACAATATGAACATTCTCTTGGCATTTCGAGAAGCCTAAGAAAGGCCAGGGGAAGGGAGTAATTCCATGTATTCACAGGATCACCTCACTTAGTAGCACAACATGTGAGCCAGCCAAACGACTGGCATATGAAATTTCTTTTTTTCCATTAATATATATTTTTTTCATAAAAATGTTACAAAAAGACTCCTGTCTGGACACATTCACCCGTTCGTACTGGATTCAATGTCAACCAAAATGTAAAGACACCACATTACCAAGAATGTGTATAACACAATGCACTGAAAACATTTAGATAACCACTGCACAAAGACTCACATAAATCTTATGAAAATATATAAAACATGCATGCAACATTGAAAGAAAATGATATACCCGAAACCTCACTCTGACAATGTTGGTGACTCTAACCGAATAACAGTTTAAACCAAAGATACAAATTCGTGAATGAAGCGTAGTATTATGGAATATATGCTACTGCTTTACACAACTCCTGGAGTTTGTGGAAATTGTGATAACGGCCAGGGGAAGGGAGTCATTCTCTTGCCATGGAACATTTATTTATTTGTATATTTATTTGTTTATTTGTTTATTTATATATTTATAGTGCGCCAGAACCCGCGGGCATCAAGGCGCGAAAGGCCGGACAAAAACAGTTCTGCATCAAGAGTCAAAAATAATGTATTCAAAAAGAACTGTTTTCAAATGTTTTCTAAAGGACGTATGATTTCTATCTATGCAAAGGTCTTTTGGGAGGTTATTCCATAGACAAACCGCCTGCGCTTGGAAGGACCTTCCCAGACCCTTCACTCGTTTGCTCTTTGGGGTGACCAAATGAGTGGAGTCACTGGATCTTGTTACGCTCTTAGGACAAGAGACACTTAGGGGCTGATTCATGGAATTAGGTGCGCCGGAAAAAAATGGCTTTGTGCGCCATTCTGCTCGCAAATCCCCATTTGGCACGCAAAGCCCGTTTTACAGCGCACATAATTCCATGAATCAGCCCCTTAGAGTTTTTCAGGTAAAGTAGGTGCATTGCCGTTAAGGCAATTGTGCACCATAGTGCATACCTTAAAACAAATCGTGGCTTCTACAGAAAGCCAGTGTAGGTGTTTACGATGCCTTGAAATGTGTTCTCTCCTGGGGATGTGTGTTATGATGCGCACAGCATCGTTTTGCAAGATTTGGAGTTTCTGATTACAGCCCTTACCTGCACCAGCCAGTAGAGCACTACAATAATCTATGCATGACAAAATCAATGCACGAAATGTGGTGGTGCAGTTTGCCTCTGAGACAAAGGGTTTAACTAGACTAAGTAGTCTCAGGTGATATTGTGCCTTGCTAGTGATGTGATGAATCTGTGCATCTGCATTGTGCAAGGTCTCAAGCACGACACCCAAGGTCTTAACCTTCGTGACAGTACTAACTTGATGGATTTGTCATCAAGTTTTGAGCATGCCTGAGCTGAGCCAAAAATAAGTAGCTCTGTTTTAGCCGTATTAAGGCACATGCCATTGTTGGTCATGTTAAATGACTCCAGTCAAGCAATCCCACTAAGTCAGTGCCTTGTCTGGGATTGCTCAAAGGAAGCCCTTATTTATATATTTTTATGTCCATTTCGTGTACTCTGGATGACAACCCTTATATAACACCCCTCTCTTAGAATCCCCCTGACCCCACTGAGCTAAGAAGTAAGTTTGTTTTGCAAATTTAAAAGGTTTATTTGAGAATTAAACAATATATATATATCGCACTTTTATAATAAATTAATAATTGATATCACATTTAGACATATGACAGTGAGTGATCAACAATGGATGATGTGATACTAGCACACTGGGTAATTACTTAGGAGTAGTATAGAGGATAAGGTAGCTGAGAATGCTTTATATGGTACAAGGAAATGCAAGGTGGAAAAGAAGCAACACAGGAATAAACTTGATATGATTTCAGCAACACATAATATAATCACTTTTCCCCTTTTGGCAATTCACCCCCCCTCTATGCAATGTAAGGGGGTGGAAGTGACACACACAGTCTTCAGGAATACAATCACAGTACAATACGAATTCAGTTCCCCCCCTAGCAAGCTTAGAGAAACAGGGATGATTTTAAACACAGGCAAAGTACTTTAAAGGTGGTATGCAAAGAAGGGAAACATATGCTAAAATTATTTTTATTCCCTCTAGAGGTTCAGGGTTAGTGATAGCTACTTTAAATTAGTTAAGGATCACTTTAGCAATGCTCTATGAATGATTGTCAGGTTGCAAACGAATTTCAGCAAAGGAAAGCAAGGACAAATATTTTTAAACGTGGCTGAAATGAAGCAAAATGTCCAATCGCAGCAATTTAGTCGCGTGCGTTGAGCGCAATTACGGAGGAAGTATAAGGAGTAGCAAGTCGGTTTAGAGCTTGTTGGAAAGCTTAGAAACTCAGCTTCACAAACGGTTCAAGAGATACGGACGATTTTGTGGAGGTAGATTTTCAGAAATGAAATTTTAAAGTTTCAGAATGACAGATGACAGTTTTGCAGCTTTAAAGTCACAGAAGGACACACAATGCTATGGTGTAGTTCTAGATAGGTTAAAATAGTTTGAATTAGATTGGTTTAGCACAGTTCTGGCTGGGTACTCACACTATATGTTGGACAGGAATGCGACTTTGTCACGGGTCGGGTCAGGATTGGCTGCGGTTCTCTCGCCACGGACGGTCTTTAGTACCGGTTCTCTGGTTACAGCGGTCTGGGTCAGCTCTGCTCTGCTGGTCTGGTCTGGCACTCGGCGCTTCACAAAGGTCTGGTCTCTGGTTCCGGGTACAGCTCTACTTTCTGGGTGTTTCTGGCACAGGGTTTTAGGCCAGAATCAAACAGCTCAGCCCGGCTGTTTTACTCTGATGTGCCCCTTGGAAGTCTGGGGTGAATCAGTTTGCAAAAGATTTTGAGGCCTGCTGACAAATTCTGAAGTCTGAATTCAAAATTCTGGTCTCTGTCTGGATTTGAAGTCTAAGTGCTGGATCTGGTGTCTTCTGGCAAAACGCTCCGCAAGAAATCAGCTTGAAGTGGGAAGTGAATGTCCCTACCTGTCCTGCACAGTCTCCTTTTATGTGTTTAGAAAGTGGGAGGGTCGGCTTATCTTCTATGCCCAACCCTCTCAACTTATCATTGGCCAGTTCCTCCTCTCTCTCTTGATTGGGGGAACTGGGTTGTGAGTCAGAGTGATGAGGTAGGTTTATGGTCAGAGGATCCTCCCCTTGTCAAATTGCACACAAATCTATTTCTGCTCCAAATACATATTTATCTATGTACCATTTTTCTAATAGTATACGTCCAGTTAACATATTTTCTGTAGCACCAAACCATCCGATCCCTGTCTTTGTAAGATGTCGTGTCCACTTATGACAGAATTGTGCCCTTTTCATCCAGATAACGACCTCTAAACCTTTCCATATTTTACACAAATGTGCACCAGGGATATGGGTTTCAGATGATAAAGTGTCAGATTTTTAACATGCATACATTTGGAGTAACAACCTTTTTTCCGCTACTATCCCCAAGAACATACCACAGGGTCCTAACACCTCTTAAAATGTGCACAGAAAAATCACAAGAATCATGATATTTATATAATTTTTACAAGTCCGCACTATGAATTATCCATCTTTTTAAAATTATGCTCTGGCCCCAAAGGGGTGTGGTTTTCCAAAGCACATGGTGGAATTTCTGGTTTATCCACTTCCCCCAAGCTCAGCTGGCTCACAGATGCAGTGCCCCTCCCCGATCCCTTCCAAGAGGAAGCCATTTACGACCCCCCTAATTTAACATTTGCCTGGGCCAAGGACAGTGCTTTGTTTAGTTTCCTGTAGTCCCCAGGTGCTCCTCCCCTAATTCAATCGGAGAGGTGTCATCTCCTTTTGGCAGGGGCAGCAGAATGCAGCCAGGCCTGGGAACACAGCTGCTGATCAAGTTTCAACTCCTGTCGGGGGTGGTTGGTTGTCAGGCAGAATTCAATCTCTTTAAGCCAGGCTTCAGCTAAATGTCACTTTAGTTCCCATTTTTACACATGCAGCTAGAACGCTGATTCTAAGTTCAAAACGATGGCATTTAACTGTTGAAAACTATGTGCCACTCAACAGTAGGTCTCTCATTTATTTTAAACATTTAGATTTTAGTGTCTTTCAGTCCAATTTCACTTCAGCTGCTGTGCTGACATCCACACCTCAGCCAGTTTTGTTATGAACATTGTTTTGGGCTCTTTCTCTTTCCAGATTTTGTATGCACACAAGTCTACCTTCAGCTTGCATTTCAGAGAAACAAAGGTGATCTCAAAGCGCTTTTTTTTTTTTTTAGCCACCGGTACTGCTGTTTTTCCTTTGGCATACATTTCACTCATGGCACTCGTGGCCTATCATGCTCGCACTGGTGGGTGGCAGGTCAGGCGACCATTTTGGTGTGCGCAAAACTGCGCGGTTCTCCTGGTTCTGGGATAGAATGATGGGCGGTGACAGCTCATCCCCACATCTACCCAGTCTAATAATTCATCATGGGTCAAAACCCTTGACAGTCATCCAGCTTTGGATAATGCTATATATCCTCATGATTTGGTAAAAGTCTTTTTCATAGTCACCACTAATATTTATGATCAGCTCGGTGTCATCAGCATAGTTAGAAAAACGAACTCCCAATGTGGCTAGGAGATCGCATAACGGGCGACAGAATACATTAAAAAGGGCTGGTGACAGACAGGCGCCCTGTGGCACACCATACTCTAACCTCTCTGTTTTGGAGCGAGCGTCGCCCCCAAATAATTTTAGATACACTATTTTGTAAGAAAGATTCAATCCAGAGAGTTGCCTCATTGAAGCAAACAGCAAGATTCTTCAGCCCATCTATAAGACTTCCATGGCCAACAAGGTTGAAGGCTGCTGAGGGATCTAATAACATCAGCAGCCCGACCTTGCTTTTGTCCATAATTTTGATCATTTCTCTCTGAAGGTCCAGCAGGGCATTTTCCGTGCCATAGTGAGACCTAAACCCAGTATGTCTGGGGTGGAAGACCTGGGATTTCTCCAGGTGCTCTTGTAACTGGAGGGTAGCGACTTTATTAACTACCTTCATTAGAAACAGCACGTTAGTAATAGGTCTATAATTAGTGTGGACCTTATGGTCCAGCCCTGGTTTTTTAATAGCCGTGGCAGAGTCACTGCCATTTTTTTAGAGAGTCAGGGATGTAGCTATCCCTGAAGTTTGCTTAAATAAAACGGACCATGAACGGGAAGAAGATGCTAAGATGTTCCAGGATTTATTTTGGAGGGGAGAATCTCACCCTCACAGGTTGTAGGCTTTATTTTACTTAGTGCCTTGGCCAGAAATTCTTCCGAGATCATTTGAAAAGGTGAAGACATAATTGCATTCTTGGTTAACCACAGGAGATAAACAGGAGATAAACACGTAGGATTCGTCAAGTTTTCCTTAATTTGGACATGTGCGGCCACGATTTTATGCCTTCTGCACTGCTTCACAATCCTCAGTATTAGGGGAAAGTTGGTGAAGCTTCGATTTAGGTTTTTCTAGGTCTCTTGAGTATTTCAAATTACTTTCTGGAGTAATTTTTAGAGGCTAGTACCTGTGAGTCAAAGAAAGTTTTCTTTGCTGGCAAAATGTCCTTATGATATAATTTATCCAGGGTCTTCCAAACCTCCCTGTGTTTCTGTGACTCATCTTTTTGCCACATTATCTCTGCTTTCTGCTTTTCTTGTTTACGGGCAGACAGTGCTGGCCTAAGCCATTTCTTATTATTGAACTTTTCTTGAATGAGCTTACTTTTTACGGGCGCTACATTATCCAAATATTTTAGTAGAGCCTTTTCGTATTCAACGGTGGGGGGAAGTCATCCTTGCTGGTGGAATTCATGAGTTCTGTGAGACACTGCTCCAGACCAACACTATTCACTCTGTTGAAATTTCTACTCACTACCCTTTTAGTGAGGGTAGTTTTCTGGACTAATGTAAATGGAAGAGTCATGGTAAAATTCACCAAAAAATGGTCGGACCAAATGCAGGGATCAACACAGGTCGGGTTGTGCGTCAGATTTCTTGTTGCAACCCAATCAAGAACATTGCCTAATTTATGGGTTGGGTCCCTTCTATGTATAATGAATTCATTGTCCCTAAATAGCTGTTCCAGGTGAAGCGTTTCCGGTCCATGCAGATTATTTAGCCACCTATTGAAGTCCCCCAGCACCAGCGTGGAGTTATCGGGGTTTATGTAAAGGAGGCTAGAATACCTGCTATCTCCTCATAAAAGAGGGGCATGTCTGAAGGCGGACGGTAGAGAAGTACAATATTCACGCAGTTGTTAGGGTTAGGTTTAGTCTTCAGAAGGATCATCTCACAACCTGAACAAGTACTGGGTACTTGAACGAATTTCAGTTCCTCTTGTATCAGACATGCCACTCCTCCCCCCTCCAATGTCCCTATTTTTGCCAAAGAAAGTATAGCTGGCAGGTATTGCCAGATGGATGTTAGGGCCACAAGAGTCCTGTAGCCATGTTTCCGCAAGGAACATAATATTGATCTTTTGTTCTAATATAAAATCCCTGACATCTGTAGCATGTTTATCCAATGACCTGGTGTTCAGTAATGCTGTTTTAACATATTTATGATTGTCTTCAGCAGTCTTATAAGCATCAGGCTCTATATTATGTTCCAGGGGCATGATGTATTTATAAGTCAATATATTTAGATAGCAAGAGGACACCCACCGTTGACAACTAACCATTTCTGGCAATCAGCATTGAGAGAGGCGATCAGCGCTGCCACGTCAGGTGCAGACTTGCTAGTCCCTAACGCGCCGGCGCTGACGCACCTGAACATATATTAAGAAAAGCGCGCGGACTACAAAGCTACTCAGTAATGTAGTTCCAGCGTGTATGTTCGCAAGCAGGGACCAGCTGTGTCTCCCGAGGTAAGGAATCCTCGTTGCACACAGGGTGTCACAAGCGGAATGAGATACAATATGGAATGAGCTAAAAAACCTATTAAATCAATGCAATTTAAAATACAGAAAATTGACTAAAAATACATATTCAAATCTAGCTAAGGCGGACTTCCTATTTGAATAAAACAAATGATTTACACAACTGATCTAAGAGTAAAAGCAAACAGTAACATAATCAATTACACAAAAGTATGTGGCGTGGGAAGAACAGGGATTTTTAAGATAGCAGATTTACTAGTCCATGAAGCACTGGCAGTGACTCGTCTGGAAATCTAACAAGGAAGGTGCGCAGACTACAAGGCTGCTGGGTGATGTAGTTAAAGCGCGTATGCTCGCAAGCAGAGACCAGCTGTGTCTCCCAAGGTAAGGAAGTCTCGTTACACGCAGGGGGTCACAAGGGGAACGAGATACAATATGGAATGAGCTAAAAAACGAAAATTAATGCAATTTAAAAATGGATACAATTGACTAAAAATACAAATTCGGATCTAGCTAAGGCGGACTTTCTATCTGAATAAAATAACTTATTTATGCAACTGATCTAAGAGCAACAGAAAATAGTAACATAATCAATTACACAAAGGTACGTGGTGTGGGAAAAACAGGGATATTTATACTAGTAGACTTGCAAGTCCCCGACGCTGACGCGCCTGAAAATATATTACATTGCTTTATCTGTGCATTGTGTGAGAAGCTTGAGAAAGACCAAGAGAAAGGAGTAATTCTCTTGGCACCATGGTTTTGAGTTGGAACTTTCTTTTTATTTGAGAATTGCGACTTTTCAATCTGGAACTTTGTGTACTGCCTTTGGAAAGAATTGCAACCTGGGGAAGGGAGTCGTTCCCCCAGGAAGTAGTCCCTCCAGACTACTAGTGTGGTAGTCCACTCTACAGAAAAAGTGAGCCATTCTTCTGCAATAAGAAGACTCACCAAACCTTTTGATTTAGTTGAGTGTAAGAGATGGAAATAGGCTTTTGACAAAGGATGGTGGACTATATAGTTTCATCTGACTTTGACAGAATCCATAGTGTCTAGTTGAGGCAGGGAACCCCTCTTAGTGCTAGGGATAGTTAGGGGTTTCCTCCTTTATTTTCACTGAATAAATGTTTATAGTCACACCAATGCCACTTGTGTCAGTCTCCTCCTTCCACACCCTTACAACACCCAAATGAAGGAAAGATGAACACGCAGAGCAGGTAACATTCTGCAGAGCAGTTAACCTCAGGAGACACCTCTAGGATGCAAAGAACATGGTTTGCAATCCGAGTCACCATGATCAGGCAGCGACAAGCAATCTTCTAAGGATGAACAAAGGAGCAAGTCCTGCATGGATTAGATTCATGCAAGAAGGCTGAACATGCAGGAACAGTTACTTTGTAGTACAAGATGTAGATTCCCCCAGTTCCAATGATGCACTTGGAATGAAAGCTCAGTGAGGTAGTCCAGGAGAGAGCTGGTCATTCATGGATAGCCAGTTGCCACAACATCTGCCCAGCAACAGCCATTCAGCACCTGGATGTGTACTGGGACACATGTGGGAACACTCACAAACCGTTTCTTTTGAAGGAACGGAATTTCCATATATTACAGTTCCAGACCCGACAAGGCAGGACGAAGGCCAAAGAAAAATATGGCCAATTCCTTTCTGGTATCTGAGACAGTTTCCCACACTGTCCTATGGACGAACATGACATTTATCAGCTCTTATCAGAGTCCATGGCCCTCATTACAAGTCAGGCGGTGGACCATGGTGCTATTAGCATAGGGCATAATGGGGATGGGGAAGGTGCTAATTACGGCACCGTAAATTACGGTGCCGTAATTAGCACCAAGGTCGCTTAGCGCCTTGGACTTTAATGCCTGCAAAAGCAGGCGTTAAAGTGTGAATCAGGCGTTAAGGGTTAACGGCGCCGACGGCGCCGTTAAACCCTTAACGCCTGACTTGTAATGAGGGCTCATCACTGCTTTGCTAAATCACTGATAAATTACACAAAATATAAGGCCTTTTCCCCCATTTGAGATGACCTAATGTGCAAGTCCAATGCAACAACAAGAAGCTTACAGACTTGCTCACGCTGCATAAACATCACATTTCTGCACAGTAATACTGTTAATACTGTGATACCTTACACACAGTGTACCAGATCCACTGAAACTAGACAATCCCCTTTTCCAAGCACACCATGACCCACCACTTCGGTCAGGACAACGCCTCTAGTGGTGATTCGGTGTAGGGCTACACTAGACAAGGACCCTCGTTCTATTAATCTGAACAAGAAGACAAAAGAATTGAAATTGACCGATCCCCTGCTACTCTTCCTTCCTCCAGAACAGGGTACCAAATAATTAATTGGTGTGGGAGAAACCATTGAAATAGCCTCGTCTGACCCTCCAACCAGTGCTAGCTCTCCTTGTGGTGGCATGCTCCCTCTAGGTTGAAGTGGTGAGCCGCCTATCTATGGTGAGGGAAAATAAAAGAGACGGATCCTCTTCTGGCTATTGCTTGGTAGATTGGAATGACCAATTTGTTGAGAACTGAGTATGTATCATGTGTTAAAAATCCAGAGGAAAAAACAAGAAAAAGTGTCTGGATTGTGAGTCGAAGCAGAATACAAATCTGTGCTTTAATGAGATATTAAAAAAGAAGTTGGAAAGGGTGGCCAGTTGGTAGTTGATCATCCAATAATCTGTCTGGTCGACCTCTTTCAGTGGGATTGTGCGAGCGTATCCAATTTCATCAGGACTGATGAGGTTAAAATTGAACTAGACAGAGAATACCACCAGTACGCATGAATTCTGCTGTGTTGGTTGTTTATTCTTTCCATAACCGCAGACCATTGGATCTCTGTGGAGGAACAGAAAATACAAATAGGGGGTTACATTTCTCATGCTCAGGCTTACATTCTGTGCAGATTTCTGGCATGTCTGTGTCAATCTTCATGAGTCTGATGGATTCATATGCTCACCCTATTACCAATTGTCTGCTTTCAGGATAGACAGAAGGGTCAGCCTTACAGGTTTCAGATGTGGTTGTGATACCTGAACCTAATCATAAATTGTATGTCAGGGTGGTTGGGGATCATATTACAGAATAAATCATGCATTCACAGCCAGCGCCCTGTAGAGCAAATATTAGTTAATCCCTGTTAAGTAAACTCAATGGGACCGGTGTGTTTGCTGCCAGTTCCATGGTTGCTTGTGCCCAAAGGCACTTCTTACCTTAAATTGATATCTATATTCGTCCAAAGGGCCGCTGGCTGTGTTCTGTGCCACTGCATGGTTATCTACCGGTTTCTGTTGCAGAACATTGTTAAGATGTAAAACAGTCAGGGTTCAGGAGTTATCATGGGACCAAGAGTGCACTTCTGGACTTAGAGACGCACATGCTTTCGCAGCTGGAACATAACAAGTCAGGGATGCTGTGTTGTTAGATCTATCGGCAGCCTTTGACTTGCTAGATCATAAAATACTGCTTGATCGGATGACAACTGTCGGAGGTCTCTCTATGGATGCTATTACTTGGCTTAGATCTTTCCTAGAGGGCCGCCAGTCGCGAGTACATTGGGGCGACAGTTCTTCTGAGTCACAAATCATAACATGTGGAGTACCCCAGGGGGGCGTGCCTTTCTCCCTTGTTATTCAACATTTACATCCTCCCTTTGTGTGGTGACCTAGAACTGCTGGAGATATTTTCCTGCAATTTTGAGATGATTTCTAGCTGGTCCTGGATATTACCGGAGATCATGAGAAGGATCAACGGAGGCTGGACGTCGTATACCACATTTTAAAATGCTGGATGTCCATTAACTGGCTCTGTCTGAATGTGGCTAAGACCGAACTTATGTTATTCGGTCCTCGACATGCCCAAACCAATTTAGGTCAGAGGTATGCCAGCTTCATCATTGACGATAGCCAGATTAAGGTAGTACAGAAGATAAAGACGCTTGGCACCTACATGGAAGAAAGCTTGGACTGTGAAGTTCACGTAACAGCCATTACCACCAGTACCAACTATCATCTCAAGGTACTTAGGCAAGTAGCGCGATTGGTCTCGATAGAAAATCGCATCAAACTCATGAGAGCAGTGATCCTCTCACGTGTAGATTATTGTAACGCATTATAATAAGGCCGATATCCAACAATTGCAGAAAAATCAGAATGCTGCTATACGTATCATCTTTGAGATGAAAAGTTCGGAGCCAACAACTGCAGCAAGAAAAAAGCTAAACTGGCTCCCAGTGGCAGCCCGTATTCAGTTTAAATTGTTATCTTCATGCCTTAAGTGCATTTTTGGTAACGCCCCAGCTTATTTGAAAGATAGGTTCAACATTTACCATCTTAGAAAAACCTGAGATCAGCAGAGGGCTCCCTGTTGGAATTACATCGGGTAAAACGAGCCTGTGGCCTTGGCTGGGCGTTCCATGTTCAGGGAGCTAAGGCATGGAATGCCTTACCATTACAGCTGCGTAAAACAGAGAACCACCTTGCTTTCCGGAAGTAGTTGAAAACTACCCTCTTCAAAGAGTATGAATGATTCCTGTGCAATCTTACTCATCCATCTATCTGTCTCTCCGCTTCTGGATGCCCACGGTCTTTGGCGCGGTATAAGTATAATAACATAAAAGTGTGAATCTGCTGAGACAAGAAAGTCTGTGAGCGCATGTGCGCTCGTTGTTGCACTGTACGGTAAAAAACAGACATCATTACTAAGAGAAAGAACCTACATGGATTAAGGTGGCACGCAACCTCAAACAGCTCTTAGAAATCCTTCAAGCGGTTGCTTGCGCGTTTGACCCAATAGAATATACATGTTTATGTCATGGGTAGTTTTGTGGTGGAGTCACGTATGCTCTGTGACTTAGCCTCATGAGGGGGCACAAAAAAACTTAAACGCGCTTATAAAAATATATATATATTTTTTTTATTTTATTTTTTATTTGTAATTTACAGTTTTGTTTTACAAACTTTTATTACAAAATCCTCAAAAGAATCACGTCTCCTTGTTGAGTTCATCTTTGTCATCAGAGGTCCAACAGCATCCCATCAAAAAGAGATGACAAAGGAATTTACATGATTAAACACGCAAGAAGAGTGGAGAACAAGAAGATTAACAAGAAAAGCGTAACAGAGCAGCCTCCATTCTATTCACTAATCGGCTTCTCTGTTTTAGATATAACACTGTCCAACAGGTTTATAGTCGCACAAATTAAATGAACTGAGTTCCCACTTAGGATTCGCATCCATAGGTCTTCTGGGTTTCCGGTCAATGGTGCAAATTGGCCCATAAGTAGGGATCTACTTTCTTTTAGAGATTGACATTCTGTTAATAAGTTTTACAAAGGTAGCGGGCGCCCCTCTCTCGCAAGAACAGACATGATAACCTGTTCAGTGGTTATTAACCACTTGAGAGTTCGCAGCCACTGCTTTTACTCACTGTGCCTTTCACAGATGGGAAATATCCATTTGCATATCAGTCTTTGTCCTGCCCAGGGGCAGTCCAGCACCGAAATACAATGGCAATTCCAATCTGAACGAGAGTACCACCAGCAACCCCATACACGTGTTTCACCCTTGTTGGGGATCATCAGTGAGGTGAAGCTGATGCCTCTCTAAGCACAGTGAGAGGGAGACCACGTCTGGTTGCCCCCAGGAGACCTAGGGTTACTGGTGGTTGCTGGTGGTACTCTCGTTCAGGTTGGAATTGCCATTGCATTTCGGTGCTGGACTGCCCCTGGGCAGGACAAAGACTGATATGCAAATGGATATTTCCCATCTGTGGAAGGCACAGTGAGTAAAAGCAGTGGCTGCGAACTCTCAAGTGGTTAATAACCACTGAACAGGTTATCAGGCCTTGTTCTGTCGAGAGAGGGGCGCCCGCTACCTTTGCAAACTAAATTTCAAGGAACCTGGGATTGGTAACCCTAGGTCTCCTGGGGGCAACCAGACGTGGTCTCCCTCTCACTGTGCTTAGAGAGGCATCAGCTTCACCTCACTGATGATCCCCAACAAGGGTGAAACACGTGTATGGGGTTGCTGGTGGTAATCTCGTTCAGGTTGGAATTGCCATTGCATTTCGGTGCTGGACTGCCCCTGGGCAGGACAAAGACTGATATGCAAATGGATATTTCCCATCTGTGGAAGGCACAGTGAGTAAAAGCAGTGGCTGCGAACTCTCAAGTGGTTAATAACCACTGAACAGGTTATCAGGCCTTGTTCTGTCGAGAGAGGGGTGCCCGCTACCTTTGCAAACTAAATTTCAAGGAACCTGGGATTGGTAACCCTAGGTCTCCTGGGGGCAACCAGACGTGGTCTCCCTCTCACTGTGCTTAGAGAGGCATAAGCTTCACCTCACTGATGATCCCCAACAAGGGTGAAACACGTGTATGGGGTTGCTGGTGGTACTCTCGTTCAGGTTGGAATTGCCATTGCATTTCGGTGCTGGACTGCCCCTGGGCAGGACAAAGACTGATATGCAAATGGATATTTCCCATCTGTGGAAGGCACAGTGAGTAAAAGCAGTGGCTGCGAACTCTCAAGTGGTTAATAACCACTGAACAGGTTATCAGGCCTTGTTCTGTCGAGAGAGGGGCGCCCGCTACCTTTGCAAACTAAATTTCAAGGAACCTGGGATTGGTAACCCTAGGTCTCCTGGGGGCAACCAGACGTGGTCTCCCTCTCACTGTGCTTAGAGAGGAATCAGCTTCACCTCACTGATGATCCCCAACAAGGGTGAAACACGTGTATGGGGTTGCTGGTGGTACTCTCGTTCAGGTTGGAATTGCCATTGCATTTCGGTGCTGGACTGCCCCTGGGCAGGACAAAGACTGATATGCAAATGGATATTTCCCATCTGTGGAAGGCACAGTGAGAAAAGGCAGTGGCTGCGAACTCTCAAGTGGTTAATAACCACTGAACAGGTTATCAGGCCTTGTTCTGTCGAGAGAGGGGCGCCCGCTACCTTTGCAAACTACATTCTGTTAATAAGTGTTTTACTGTTTCAGTGTTAAGCCCACAGAGCCTACATGCATCGTCTTTGATGTTTTCCATATGTCTTACAAGCAACATGTTACGTGTCTTGTAGATATTAGTTCGTAGACGGAAAAAGCGGTCTCTATGGAGTCGAGATGGAAATTGACAAAGATATTTTGGTGGGTTGTCTAATTTGTTAATATATGTTCCTGCTGGTGTTCAGCATAGGAGTTTCATGTGGCAATATCATTGGTATGTTGCAAAGGCTGCTCGTCATGATGGTGAGCATGCTCGGACCCACTGGGCAGAGCTTGTTGCCATGGTGATACCGTTTGCTTGTAAACCCTGAGGTGGCGCAGTAGCATATGGGAAAACAAGGCTTATCCTATAAAGTTTGAGTTCCTTAAAGTGATGCTGCAGTCATTGTGCATTTAAAAACTTGGCACCGTTCCTCAAAGAGGGAGACATGCATACATTTGGGTTACATACGACCGCCAATGGTTCTTTTTAATGCTATTAGCAGTTTTGTAGTGGGGTCTCATACATGATATGACTTACCCCCTTGGTTGAGTGCAAGCAGGCTTATACATTGGAATTCAACATCGTGGTTTTGTTTGCCACTCAAAACACTCATCATTGTGCTGTGGTCACACAATCCCAATGGCGTTGTGTGTTTAAACGATGTGTTTGAAGGACCTGGAATGCAAAGGTAGAAAAGTGGTTTAGAGCAAAGCCAAGCTTGTCCTTTGAGGTGGAAGTTTCTTACAGTGGTGCATGCTGCTATTCAGAGTGTGTCTCTGCACGTGCATAGGTACCGTGGCTTGAGTACATAGGTGCTGGAAGATGTCATCCACCCACAGGCATGTTGCCTTTCAGTTTGATAGTCAGGGAAATTCACACTGTGGCTAGAGTCATTCGGACCTCTAGTATCAGTTTTGAGTCTGAAAATACATAGCTGTTCTCTTCTTAACAGTGTGGCAACCAGGTCACCTCCACGTTGTGGCATATTTATTTTTTCCAACACTCTCCACATGAAGTGCGAATGTTTTTGTAATAAAAAATGTTCCATCATGGGGGCAGTTAATTTCTTGCTGCGGATGATTGCGAGTTTGACCCAAAAGTTCTTTGTTTTTACCGGTTGGGTGGTCGTGCTCTGTATCTCAAGCCAGAGGGACATGTGATTAGGTACATAACATTGCTGCTATTGGTGAAATGTTTGTGTCCATGGGGAGTGCCAGCCTATATCGATGGATGTGCTCCTTTGTGTTTGGGGTCTGGAATTATTCCATAGAATCTGTTGGGAGTCCCCGTCTTTATCTCTATATATGCACGCTAGAGAATATCTAAGATTATCGACTGCGTTTTAGAGCACATCAGGGGCTGACAAGTGGAATAGGGGCCGACATTTAATATCAGACATAATTTCACAATTTCCAGTTTGTTTGTTGGTTAACAGAGAATAACTAAGGACAGCTTTGATGTTGTCCTGATTGTCTCCTCTTTTTGCATGTTGTTCCAATGTGGTTTCTCATGTAATGTGTCTAGCTCTTTCCCTCGCGTGTCAGACTATTTTCTTAGGATAGCCGCACATCTGTAATGTTTGCACCAGGTCTTCAGCTTGTCCATCGTAGTCCAGTAGTGATGAACATTTCATTTGGTAATTGCCAGGTGGTCAAGGGTATTGTAGTGCACCCAAAAGGCACTGCTACAATCTTGCCTATCAGCTGGTATTTAGCACGTTATAAAATAACAATTTTATAATGATTTAACATTTCTTTGTAGGTGATTCTATGTCACTGAATTCGCCCATGACTGTAATATAATTGATTTTATAAATCTTGTTTTTAATTCTGTTATTTTTAGATTTTTTGATTTTTGTTTGTCATTTTTAATTTTTCTTTTTTAGATGCACAACCTGTCATGGCAATGGGCGCGTAACCTGTACTGGCTGCAATGGAAAGAGGCAGCTGCTGTTCTACATTGAGCTGAAAGTTACATGGTATGTTCGTATCAATCGGGTCAAGTCTGCCTGGTCCTAGAGCCTGTGCTGATCTCATAGACTGTCGCCATGTGTACAATGTTTGCAAGAATTCAGGCTCCGGCCAGGCCAGTGTGACTTTACACTTAACCCCATCCAACATTCCGAGGAACTAAGTTGATATTCAGACTTCTAAGATATTTTTAAAGCATCCATTCTTTGTTGTCAGTAAAGCTTTCAATTAATTTCTGAGTTCTGCTGATTATCCAGCCATTTTGCGAAGATACAGTCCTTTCCAGATCTGTTAGGGGAGGCCCTCTGTCGAAAGTCCTGAGCTGTTGGAAGAACCTATATACCGCAGATGTCGGTGTATTGCAATCAGGGGACAGCTCCAGGCTGTGAGCTGTTAGTTCTTATGTTCTTTGCTCTGTTTGAGTTCCCAAGCATTTGTGGAAGGTGTACTCATACAGCTCTCTCTCTCTCTCTCTCTCTCTCTCTCTCTCTCTCTCTCTCTCTCTCTCTCTCTCTCTCTCTCTCTCTCTCTCCCTCTCTCTCGCTCTCTTTCTCTTTCTCTTTCTCTCTCTCTAGTTGAGGTCCATTATTAGCTTGGGTCTCTTTTATTAGTAGGCTTGCTCACATTTGTGTGTCTCTGAACTGTCCCAAAGAGCATCCAGCATGTTCCAGAATTGTCACACTGTGTCGATTTCCTAACTCTGAGCTGTTAAGTACTGAACCAGTGTCTGGTTCTGAGTGGTCACCTTAAATTTCCAAGCTGTTAGTGAGTTCTGATAATTGAATACAACTAGAAAACTATAGTTCTGAATCTAAATTCTGGCAGGGTAAGTGTTCAACATAACCTTTAAACCTGCTAAAGTGAGGGCACATATTGGTGTCTAAGGTTTTATGTCTAGTGCGAAGCCCAGGTCTTTGAGTTGTTTGTGTGTCTAGACTGAAATGCACACTTGCAGAATGACTGTTAATTCTGAAGATGAGAGATGATGTGATGTTAACCCAAACATTGTTTGAAAATGAAACGCTCTGGATCAGCATTTTCAAACATCTCAACAAAAGCCTGAAACTCTCTCCTCATAGCATTGCGCACAATAGAGGTACTCCTGACCACTGGGAAAGCCGTAAAAACATGGCTGGTGAATAATAAGTGGAGCTATGGCATTGCCCAAGAGAGACCATACATTGCTGACCACGGCACACTGGGTTTGTCACCAAACAAGCTACCTGTGTGACTGCAATGTAACACTAATGCCATGAGAATCACTTTCTTATTTCCCCACCTAACCCACACTAAAACCCTCTACACGTCTTTAAACAAAAACACACGCAAATCATCCATGTCACACGTACACAGCCCTTTTAACTCCCACCGCCCTGTCCCACAGTGACACCAAACCACAGAACTCCACAGATCCTCCAAAAACTCACACAATCCGAACACGGCCAATGCATCCTTGCGTCATGAGCACACAAGGCCTACCATATGGGCACTGATACCCTGCATCCCCACCAACCCAGACCACCTAGAAGCAAACCGACATGCAGTGACCTGTTTTTCTGAAGTTGTACCAACACCATAGCAAAAGCACTTGTGTGCTCTCCCGCTCCTCCCTCTAACAAACTGATCCAGCCCTTTTTTTGGGATCCACCAGAGTTCCTGGAGACAATGTAAATGACAGCAGTGTGTGGTATAAGGTCACTAACCCATAACATGTGAATGTAGGCTAGGGTCGCAGTACTGAGCGATCAATATCAATGCACAGCTTGAGACTGTGACATGTTAGGATGGGTACTCATAGGTTTCTGAACTGTGTGTGCAGGTGACGCTCTGGGCTTGTAGGATGATTACATACCAGCCAAGGCTCTGATCTGAGTCTTGGAACTATTACTAGTGCATGCTGAGCCAAAGCTTTGTACAAGTTGTGTGGGCTGCAGAGGTTCTTAACTATTGTAATGCATGCTGTGTCTTTGACTACACATTTTTGTTACACTTTTACCCAGACTTGCATCCTCGCTGAATTATCTTTGTACTTCTGAGTCCTTACTTATGCAAAGTCTCTTAAAGTGCTAAGATACAGAAGGTTAAAAGATGGGTGAAAAAGGCAATCATTCTTAAATAAGTCCCACGGTCTTGCCCATATGCGAGCCCACCTGATTTAGGTGTTCAAATTTGCTTCTGAGTTGATATGACTTTTGTTCACTTTTATGTGTTTTGTGTGCAACAGGAAGAACAATGCCCAGGTATTTTTGGCTGACAAGACATCTGCATTTCCTTCTGACCTCTTTAAGAAGGTCACCGGCAAGCAGCTCTTTACCGATGAACAATTTCTGGTACATCTCTAGATTATAATTCCATACGCCAATATTTCATTTCCATCAGCATGTACTCTATCTACTGCTTTAAAAAAAAGTATTTTAATGTATTTATTGTTTTAAACGTAAACAATAATCAGCAGTCCACTGCATATATCAGCATTTGCAATATACCAATTCAACGTAATTGAAAAATATCAGTGATTAGAACAATAAAATGTACTTCTAGGCAACACATCCACTCTAATTCATTTCACCTGAGGTCATTCAGCATCACGGTCTATCAGACCTCACCCTTTTATCTGTCACCCTTCTGGTTAGTTTGGATCCCTTGTACTTCATCGATTTCGATATAGATAGTGTTGGGTTGTAGATGAGTCATCTTATATCCTATATTTTCCCTATTCAAGTGGGCCTTAAATCTGATGGGGCTTGCAGCAAATCCCATACCTCGTGCCATATACTGTAATGCTTGGCATACCTTTGGGATGTGCCTGTTGCCCTGAAATATCAATTTCAGCCTCGACCCACTTCTTGGCATCCATCATCCAGCTACCATAGGTGGGTCCCTCAGATGCCCTCCATGCCAATACTATACAGCGTTTAGCTAGGACCAGCCCGTGTGAACACACTTTATTCACCATCTTGTATCAACTACCTTTTTAGGAGGCAACAGGCCTAGTATATATTGCGGTAAAGAGAATTGGGTTCTCCCTGATTTTTTGTTTTCGGGGGATCAATCTTGAAAAGGAGAGAGGGAATCTAGATAAAAGAAAAACACTTCAAGATTGTGTATCAACTGTCTCGCTCCTTGAAACACTTGTGTATAGGCGCGTTACAAATACCTTATCATATCATATCTATTGTTTTATTGTGTGTTATATTAATTGTTTTTAGATGATTTCTCATGTATTAATGAAATTACTAGTATTGTGAGAGTTTAACTTGTGTGGAGATCCTGTCTTTCGCTGAATGAGCGGATAGCAGAAAGCGTACATTGTCCTGTTGAGCGACTTGGGATAAAGAGAGGGGTAATCAATCTTGAGGTGTTTTTCTCTTACCCAGTATGTATCGTCTCACTGTCGACTGTACATGGGCACCTATCAGCTCATATAGCTTCTCTATCACATGAACCTAATACGTCTTCACTTTATTACAGTCCAACCACATATGGAGCTATGCCTCCCAATTCCTTCTTGCACTGCTAGCAGTGCGGGTCCATATCCTGTGACCATTTTGCGTTAACAACCATTGTAATATATGCCTGCATGATGCACTTATAGTGTATGTATTGGAACCAGGCATTTCTGGATTTATGTTTCCTGTGCATCAATTCTCTGTTCCATTCACCATCTGTGTGTTGCCTCCCCCGCGCCCCACAAAGTAATTATTCTATTTATCCCTTGGTTTTACCCCACCAGTGTTGGGTAAGATTTTCATATAAATGATAAATCTTCCTGACCTGTGTCAACCCCAGAACCTTTTGCTTTGACTAGATAACTATTTTACCTTGTCCCTAGGTGAAGGGGAATCTTTTTCCATCTCTCCCCTAGTCTTTTACTCTTTTTATGGGTGACCTTTTTATGTCTCTCCATAGTGAATGGTTGAAGTTATACTTTCCTACAACTTTTGGGCTTCGGCTGGGTTGCCCCTATGGGCTCCTCTGTTCATTTTGCTTTGATGTACTTGGGTGAACTACAGTTCCCAAGTAGTTAAGAGGTATTTTCATCCCCCTTTACATTTTATATAGAGAGCTAGCACTTTATGTGGAGGGCTGGGGGGGATGCATGCATGCAATGGATGGGATGCAGAATAACTCTGATACCAAATAATCGAACCTACTCTGGAAGATGGCAACGATTTCTGTTTTCTTATCAATTGTCTAAAACAGGGAGTTACAACGGACATCAACGGACGTTTGCTCGAGCTCTCATACATTTCATAAAAAATGACAGTTGTATAGTAAAAATTTGTCATATGTGACGTCACACTACGGGGCAAATAAGAGAAACCTACGAGGGGTGTGATGCGCTCAAGGGTAACATCTAAGTATACTTTGTATACTGGGTGGGTTGTGATTGGATCTCTACTTTCAGGTGGACAACTTGTGCCCACCTCTAGTGCTAGTCATCTTCAACATTATTAAGTGCACAGTACATCATTGGCTCTCAAACTTTAATGCCCTCCGTTATATGGCCCTCTACAATTGGTTGGCACGCTCGTGCCATGTCTGGAACATTCGCTTCACTTAGCAGCATGTAAGCTCATACCCAGGTGCCTGGAGGTGGACATGACTTTACCTCCCCACTCAATTAGCCCAACATCACATCACCCATGCCTTCTGCCATGAAGATTGTCTTTGAACTTGGCCTTGCAGTGTATTGTCTCTGGGAATATAAGGAAGTGCAAGCACGCACTATCGTTATTCTAGGACTCCATACTCAACTCTATTTGCATCCTTGTCTCATGTGACAGGAGACCACAATATGGACCATTTTGCAACAATTAACTTTCTTACATGAATAAGACGTGGCATGCTTGTTATTCTTTCTTAGCACCTTAACAGGGGATGATTCAGCTTGCATGTTCACAGCCTTCAAGAATAGATAACCAGTCTTGGCTGCCTTCAGCCTCGACACCAGGCCAGACAGCTTCACCATTCAAGTCCGCAATCTCAGCTAATTCTTACTCACAGCTCTCAGCCTTTCTTCTCCATGGGTCTGAGCTTACAAAATGTATGATACTGATGTCCAGCTTCTATATAATGGCGGCTCTTCCTGCAGTCGATTCACTACTCATAGCCAGCTTCTATGATCACTTAGTCTACTTGCGTTGCTGCATCTGTACAGTTATTGAACGGCTTGCATTTTTTTGTATTGCTCTTCGTACGTGCACTCTTCTTTTCACAAATGAAAGGTTACTCGATTATTTACTTCGTCATCAGTTTCTATAAGGGTCATGCATCATCTTCTTCAGCCAGTCTTCTGTGTGTCATGCTCGTCTTTTGTGACGTCAACAACTCCTTTTCTTGCCCTTTTCCATATTCCTTTGGGGATTTCCTCCATTAGATTGTCATCTCTTCGGGAGTACATCTGATAGGGTTTTCTCTGAGGGTATCTTCATTTGAATATTCTGTGGAATGGCCACGACTAACGGTTTCAAGCATGGCACAATCTCAGGCCCCCAACATACAGGTGGGAGGTGGGCGGGACTTACTGCAGAGGCATTCGGCTTCTCCTCTAAACTAACATGGCTACCGGAGTTGGGAATCTTTTAAGTTCCATCTTCCTAGCCCTAACTAGTTCAAGCAATTTAAATGGTTTACAAGCTGCTGCTATCATCTTAATGACTGCGTCTGCATGCAGATGGACAAACCAGTCCACCACATTAAGCAGCATTGCCACCCAGTAGTAAGAATTAAGATTCTGTATACTGCATTTACCCTCTGGCCGCTGTAGTCTGGTCATCGCTATCCTGGGGTTACTTTACTTCCACACTAATTTCCGAAGGATCGTGTAAAGTTCATTCTAGAATTCAGTCACAATGTTCACTAGCATTGCTTGAAAGATATACAACAGTTGAAGGAGCACAATCATTTTCGTCAAAGCTACTCTTCCCATTACATACAATGGGAGTTTCACCCGAAACACTGCAGCTCTACCAAAGGTGACCAGGGCGTGTTCCAGATTAACACCTCAGGAATTGGAAGCTCCTAGGTGGGGTGTCCATTTACAAGTGATTGAATCTACTACCCATGGATTAAGTAGCAGATTTTGAATGGTTTCTCACCAGTCCGGACAGCAGCTGGAAGACCTTTACGGTATCCAGTACATGTTCCAGTGTATGTTCCGGTCCCGCATGTAGACTAGTACAACATCTGTATGCGGTGCATCATTCCACCCATTTTAACACCTTCTTCCTCATGCCTTTTTCAAACTACTTTTGTTAGTTCCTCAATCACCAGCGCAAAGACTAATGGCAAAAGCGGGCAGCCCTGCCGGGTGCACCTGTATATCTGCAAGGGATGGGATATAGCTTTGCTTACCCTAACTCTAGATGTTGAGCCTTCATACAAAAGTTGCCCTCATCTTATAAATTGGGATCCTGGTACCATCTTTTCCAGTACCATCCTTTTGAAATCCTGAAATCCAGGTTTATTGTGTCAAATGTTTTATACGATTCTAAACTGTCCACCTCCAGATTTTGGGATGGCTTTCTGTACCCAAATAAATCATCTTAGTTCCTTAAATTGAGGATAAATCCTGTCTGGTCCAGGTGAACTCATTTTTGTATCTTGTGGCTCAACCTGCCAACTAAGATTTTACACCTGTTATGGGTGACAAAACCACTTGCGCCTACAACATAGCGCCTGACCATAACCCTTGTCCAAGCCTCCTCATATACTTCCAGGAGTTTAGGAGCTAGTAGGTCTTAGTATATTATATACACTTCGACTGTCAGAATCTCTATCCCAGGGGTTTTACCTCAGCCCAGATTCTCAATTTCCCAATCCACATTGACTAATACAATGAGTGCACCCAGAACCTCGCTCCCTTCAGCTGTCAGGGTATCTCATTCTGCTTCCTCCAGTCATGCACTAGCCTGCTCGCTCTCAAGTGTACTTGTTCTGCATATATTTCCTCATAGTAGTCCTGAAATACTTCACAGATGTCATCCTGATCTGTCATCATAGCACCATGTCCTGTTTATCACCAATGCCCACAAACATCTGTTTTGATTTTTCTCTTTACCAACCAGGTAAGGAGCCTGCCGGCCCTATTTCTTCAGCATGCCACTTAGCCACTTGACTAGCTTATTCATGCATGTTCAATCTCTCTTGCGCATCTACTAATTTATTCTTTGTTTAACATGTGTGTCCTTCCACAGCTTCCCCTTACCTTTGTTCCAAATATGCAATTTCCGGTTCTAGTCTGAATGCAGTACCAGCTAACATCTTACACACTTCAACTCAAGTAGATATGCAAAATCCCCAAATCTATACTTTCGAGACGTCCCATTCCATAAATCTATGTTTCCCAATTTAGCTCTAAGAAATGTTGATCTCATCCCTCAATGAGACTATTTTGATTAAATCTCCACATCAGTATAGGGGTGACTATGCACCTCTTTTTCATTTCTAAGTACAGTGGGGCATGGTCAGACGATCTCCTATCCAGGTATTCTACCTTTACAATTAGATCCAGATCTTCCTCCCTGTGAATGCATAATATATGTGAGTATATGAGCAATGCAATCCAGAGTAAAATTAATAACCGTGTTCTGCACCATGTTTCACTCTCCACAGATTGCACATATTTAGGTTGACATTAAGCAAAGTCTTAGATGCTGGGCCCAGTGTGTGTTTACTCTTATTGTGCACCAACGTCTTTATTCAGAATGCAAATTAAAATCTCCTAACCAGAGTACCCAGTCATGTCTGTGCTTGATTATCAAATCACCCATGGTTTCTAAAAAAACAGCCTTATTGATTATTGGTGCTTACATACCCAGCATTAGGATGGCTCTCCCCATTAATTTACCCAGAATCCCTAAATATCTTCTATCAGGATCTACAAACGTTCGCTGTAACATAAGGGTCACAGAGACTCTGATCCATGGTAATACCCCTCTCGCATAAGTGGCGAGGGTAGAGCTCACCACTTGACCCTTCCATTGAACACCAATCTTATTCAACTCAGACATATAAAGGTGCGTTTCCTGCAATACAGGCAAATCAGCATTGTGATTGACCAGATATAAATGCATCTTGCACATTATTAATTCCTCTGACTTTTCAGCTAATTATATTCAGCCTCCCCATACAACATTTTTATTTTTAAATAAATGTTAAGTAACCTCCTCATAGTACTGTTAAAGATGATTCCTCCGAACCTATTGCCTTCTGTCACAACAACAATTTAAAATTTGTCAGGGATTGTCAACAATGCAACCAAATATTTGACTGCTCTGCTATGTCCCACAATCTCTTTTTAGCTCTGTTCTTTCCCTCATTGAGCAACAGTTCCATCTACCCTCACCCAGGGACTGCATGCACCTCGACAGTCTTTAGCACCAGAAGCATACTCCTGTATGCTAACAGTTAGTCCGCTAATGTAGGCTTCTTCCTGTGTGCTATCTATGTGATATCTATTTAAGAACATGTTCCGCTTTATCGACCAACATTCATTAACATGCACATTCTTAGTCCATTTTCCACTGTTTGCCTTGGCGTCTGTCCATGGGACTCGCCAGACACCCACACCAGGCACTTCTCTGTTCACTATTCTCTATGCAGGACTTCCTTGGGCCATGCCATCCAGCCAGTCCCATGCTTCTTTTGCTGTACCAAAGAAGAAGGATTTGCCACTTGCTAATACCTTAAGCTTGGTTGCATAGAACTTCATATTTTTGTAACTTTGATCCCTTAATCTCCCCTTTACCGCCTCAAAAGATTATTTTTGCTGTTACACCTCCTGGGTAACGTCTTGGAAGATGATAATCATTGAGCTGCCAGCCATATAGTTAAAGCTTCATCTACTGTCTTTCTGGCGCGCATCTCTATCTCATAAATTAAAGAATTTTGCAATAATGGTGCGCAGCGTGGCATCCACTGGTATTATCCTCCCCGGCACTCTGCGTCCCTTTTAATTGTAAACCACTTTGATGGTCCTTTGATACGTAATGTCTCCATTAGGAATATTGTAAAAAAGTAAATTTGCGATCATCCTATGGCATCTTCTTGAGTGACCTTACATATCTTCAGCTATAAATATATGAGTACTTGTGGCTGCGGTGAGGGCATTGATCCTAGCTTGCAACAGTCACTGAGTCTGCAACATCACTAATTCTTTGTCCGGCCTCAGCTACCCGCTCATCTACTTTCTTCAGGTCCACTCTCACCAAGGTCGTCTCTGTGCCTACTGATTGCACCTTGCTTTTCAGCAGTGATCTGGAGTCATGTATGGCTTCCAGTAACTTCTCCTGTGTAATCACTCCTTACTCAGTTGTGTTCATACACACATCTTCAGCAGCCTGCCTTACTTGTTTGGTCTGCTTGACTCTAATTCATTTCAATTCATCTTTTATAATGCTCTTAATACCGGAGACCAGTCTCTAAGCACACAGGGCTGGGATTTGAATCTGTGTTGCTCTGCGTTGGCTTGCTTCTAACACACATGCCTTGCCCCTGAGCTGTCCTCGTGGTCCCTTTACTCCCAATATACTTATCCAGCTGTTGTTGTTGCGCCTTCACCATTTTATGACTTTTGGTCAGCACTTCTGCCAGTGTCCTTTTCGATGTCCACCTCTGCTACCAAGGGTGACCGCATATTTCAATTTTTTTCCCTTACTTTCCTCATCGCTTGCTGCCAACTCTTCAGCTGGTCTAGATATTAAACATGGTGGCGGACAATGGTACATTAATCAGCACAGGACCCTGCCGCGATTGCGTTGGTGCACAGCGAAATCTCCCGCTGTTGTTTTCGACTTAATTCACGGTGCAGCTCCATTCATGTGGTTGTATCTGCTGCAGCCGTTCTACTCATTCATTGCCACATGGTGCACAGGGATGGTACCGAGTTGTTCCCCCTTTTCCTTAGTATTGGTACCTCCCCCTGTGCCACTTATATTTAGATCGCATCCGTGGCCACATTTCTGTCTCCATCTGTGAGGATAGATTTCTCTTTCAGGCAACTTTTCTGCCATATTCTATGGACCCCCAAACTGTGTGCTTTTATTTTACACCTTGTCCTGACTTTTTACAGAGAAGTGAAGTCTTCAGATTCACTTCACTGGCCTTTTGCTAATTTGTAATGGGGATACTGACTAGTCCTTCAGACTGTCAGTACTGGAAACTGTTTCCCTTTTGTCTTTTTTGACATGTTACCTATTTGGGTAACTTTTTCTTATTGCACACATCATCTTTCAAGGCAGTGCAAAGGGGATACTTTTGTATCACCATAGACATTTACCAAAGGGATTCTTGGTTACTTTTAAATGCGCCTAAAGACAAGTTGGTGGCAGCAGTTATACTTTTACAATTGTTGCTATATTTTTATCATGCCAATTCGCATTTACCACATTTGGCTACTAACAGTGGCTAGTGGCCAAAGAGGACTGTGCCATGAGATTATTTGCTTGTTCTTTGGCCATTTTGTTCTTTGGCCTTCTCCCTGCCTTCTCAGGCCAGGAATTCCCTTTTATGGTCATGCATTTGCCTGGGAAAGCAGTTGTTTTCGTGGGCTAGTGCATGCCATGTGTGCATGGACCTAGGAAGTGGGCTGGGATTGTCTGTGAGTATGGTGTGCATGCATGTGTCTGCCCCATAGTGTTCCCTGATTGGACCACTTCTGGTGTGCATGAGTATTGCAGACTGTAAGGAACGCATGGTATCAAAGTAAGACGGACACAAGTGACCACAGTTGAAGGGTGTTTATTGAACGTTATCAAGGGTGTGATAAACACCTATCTAAATCTAAAGATGGGAGCAAGCTACAACAATCAAATAATAATAACGCAGTCCTAGTGGAGTCTTGTCAAAATAAAAGGGCCTATACTAAAAAACCTATTGCCAATCCTTACCGCTAATTTACAAATAATGTGGGGAAATGTTCAAGAAAAAGAAAGAAATGTTCACAAAATGATAAGTCAGGATGTTCATACCGTCGGCCTCCATTCCCCTTGTTTTCAGCATGGGACAAAGAGGTTCACTCGAGCAGAGCACACTCTTGGGCTTCTTTGGCAAGAGGACACAGTTCCATCACCAACATCAAGGCCTTCTGTGCCAAAGTCTCTTAAGTTATCAAAGTCTCTTGATTCATAGGGCCTGATGTACCAAAACAACAAAAAGTTCCTTTACAGACATTCAAGTCGGGTAATTCACTTTTCACCCTGGATCCCCCTCAGCCAGGCTCAGATCCCTTTTCTACCACAATCCTTAGTTTGGATCCCCCTCTTCCGGGCTCAGATCCTCTTCTCCAATGTTTACAGAATATGTTCTCAGATGACTCACGGTTCACCCCAGATCCCTCTCAGCCAGGCTCAGACCCCTTTTACACAATTAGTCTCCCTCAGCTGGGCTCGGACTAATTACAGTTCATATTAGCTATCAAAGACTTTCGATTGTGCACAGGGTTTAGCTTGACCCGTTGCTGGCCACTTCGATTTCCCAGTTCACAATTTTACACTCTCAGTTGGATGCCTAACAGAGACCTTTGAATGAGCACCCACGTGTCGTCGGACCACTCTGTATATGGCATCTACCTTGGTTTCAAAAGTATAGTCACTCCTTGGAAATTCAGTTATATTGGCGTTACTCATCACATACACCTTACAGTATGTGTTTTGCAGATTTCTTCATAGAGTATTAACGCTTGCAACCTTGGTTCTAACACAGACCGGTCTGCTATCAGTCTCCCCAATTCACCGGCTGTGCAGACTTTACTAGAGCGGCTTTGTTGTAGGAGCCAAGGACAGTACCACGGCGGCAATTGCTCCTACAGCCTCGGCTATCGATGCGAGGGAGTCCCGGGTACCTTAGACACACAATGCTCCTTTCTTCAACTTTAATTACCGTTTTTATGTTTCTTTTTGTCAAGGACCCGGGAAATTAGTGTTTTTCGTCCGCTGAAAAGGCCAATGGCAATTTCGTCCTTGCAACCCTTCCTGGTCTTGCCGCCTTTCTCCTCGTGTTAAACTGCCATCTCGGAACTGATGCTTCTCATGTGTTTTGCCTTGCTCAGAGTGTGCTTTCGTGCTTCACCTTTTATCCTTGCGGGGAAGTGTGATGGAAGTCAAGTGCATGTAATTATCAGTAATTCCCTGACTCTGCCTGACCTTTGTGTTGCGAAATTTCAGGTATATGGCTCTGGCGTTAGTCCGTTTTCTCTCACAGTGAGATGTCTGTGAAAAAGTGTTCATGTCGGGAAAGGGGGTGGGGTGGAGGGTTGGGTTCCTAGGTATCTTGGTAGGTTGGGGAAAAGGTGTTACAAGTAAGGGGAAACTGCATCCCATCCGCCTGTGTCCCACTTCAACTCCCAGAGAACCCCTCATCCAGTTAATCCTCCCACATTGACCCACCTCCAGGAACTGGATCGAAAAGTGGTGGCCGTATACTGGCCACCTGGATGAAAGATCCCCGGGGACTGGCGGGTGAGACACCTTCAGGTTTCTCACGAAACCCTTGCTATTGGAGGGCTGAGTTTGATCCCTCACCTGAATTTAGAATAAGAATAGGAGTCCTGCAGTCATTCCAGCAGATCAGAAGTGTAGCCACGTATCCTGTGTAGCTGTGCAGACAACGAAAGACCTGAGGACAAATCCTGAAGAGGGCTGGCCGGTCTTACTTCTGTCCTGGTGAAGCCCTTCTGGACTAACTGATCTGAGAAGACCCCTGCTGGTTCTTTGACCATTTGGACTGCTGGGACCAACCAGTCTCGATGTCGTTTCACTATCCTTCATCCTGGAGCCTTCGCGAGTGTCTTTGGACCACCCAGTGAACGGACCAGCTCTGTTTCCTGGCCACTGTGCCAGAAGCGTTGCCATTCCGCATTTCTGCCCACAACTTTGGTAGTCACTAGCTAGTCCTACAAGTCCCCTTCCTGCCAAGTTTCAGCATCCTAGTATCCAGGTAACCGGTTCTAAAGGGCTTCCTTTGTTCGTGACTGGAGAGACATCTGCTGTCGCCCGTGTGCAGTGACTGTTGCTGAAACTGGCCATCGCCCATCGGGTAGAGTGTCCTGAAGAGTCCTACATCGGTGCATGCTGCATTTCTTTGCTGGAAAGGGTTGCACTCAGCTCCTGGACTCGACTGGAAACGTCCTTGCACCCGCATCTCCTGGGCATCTTCTACTGGATCCAATAGTGGGAAACCCTACTTCCATTGACCGCCATTCGAACAGCCAAGTCCTTTGGGAAAGTATGTTGCGATACTTACCGGTGCCCTATCTCCTCCATTATAAAGTCTGTTTAGATTTTGTTTTATATTCCATTCCTTTACTTTCTAAACATTTATTAAAAAAGCTATTCTAAAAGATAGTAAAAGTAGTGTGACGAATTGAGGGAACAAGTTACTTCTCCCCAAGGGAGAGCTCCCCAACCCCTAGAGAGGGAGGTGAGCCCACACCACAACAACTTCCTTAGGGGTTGAAGCAAGTGGGACCTTTGGGGAGAAGGACTCCCGTTCCCGTGAGGACCTCCCTGAGGCCCTCCTCGTGATGGCTTGTACAGACTTTTATATTACACTAGAGTGGTATAAGTTTCATGAAGATAAAGCAAACCATTATCGTCAGCACCACGAAACTGAGCATATCCCTTGAAATCATACTCGCTAATGGACTGTTCTAAGGAAGCAGATAAGGGATGATATGCCAGAAAACCAACGAGAGAGGGCGGAGAATTGAGAGGGAGCCGAACACAGAGAGAACCAAGGGAAGCCCCATGTACATAAAGAGAACAGAATACGACATGGTTGCGGTAGAACTTGGATCCTGTGTAAGCCAGAGCAGCTCTGATGCAGAGTGAGAAATGCTGAGAGACCAGTGTGTCACAGCGAATGAAATCCAAGTCCTGTGGAACAGAGAGTTTGTTGGTAGTGTGTACACAAAACAGTTGTGGTGGGCAGTCCGTTGGTACAACACGACACCGCCAGCTGGAGGAAGTCACTCCGATCTGAGTCATGCCCCAGTGACTTTTAGAAGATGAGATTGAGACAAAGAAGAGAGACACAGTGAAAGTAAGCCACTGAGCTACATAGCAGACCCCTGTCACTGTTGACGCTGAACACAGAAGGTTGTACAGAGAACGGGAATACTGTAAGGGCAAGAGGGTCTCAATGTAAAGCAAATGAAACTCATCCGAGTATTAGTGGGAAGGTAATTGGAAATTAAGTAAAAACCAGAACTGTGTTAAAGAAATAGAAACAAACACAAATACTACAAAGTGGGACGAAAGAAAAGTTGGAAACTTCTCACGTTGGGAAAAGAGAAAAGACAACCCATAGCTCGAAGGTAAAAGGGAGAATATAAAAGGAAAGGACACTTGGCGAATACAATCTTCTGATGGCAAGACGATAACGCTCTTTCATGAAGCAGCACTCTGGGAAAGGGTGAATTATAATTGGAAATTGAGTATTCACATTATACAAGACGAGAACAGTATACAAGGGGACCTGGAACACTGCAAGAGAGAGTGAACGAACTTCCATTGAACTAAGATAATTAAAGAGAAAGAGAAAAAGGAGGCTACCAGTCCTCTAAGGGAGTTACAGAACTTAACTAAATAGATATGAAAAGACTATTTGCATTTAGTTACTGAGTGGGACAGAAGAATCAAAACGGAAATCCCAGGGAAGAACACAGTAACCAGGAGAAGGGAGTCATTCTCCTGGTCTTAGTTATATTGGTGGTATGGTCAGATAGGTTCGATTTGGACAGTGGACAGACTTGTTTTGGACATTTATACTGACCGATGAGCACCTTAGTTAATAAAATAGGTAGGGAGAACCCCATAGTCCTAGGGAAAGATGGGCCTTATTTTACTATAAATAAACCTCACAGTAAAGATTTCTTTACTGCGTTCATCTGATCTGCCACAGCACTTTACTTAACTGTAAGAGTTCTGAGAAGTCTTCTGGAACACTGTTCACCCCCACTGGCACATTTTATAACTTTGTCCCATCTACTAAAGGAACTTTGAACTTTTTGGCAAAAGTCTCCTTTCAAATTATGGTTGGACGGATAGTGAGGGCTTCTAATCCTGTGGACTGGTTATCCAATTGCTTAACTGATTACCTTTGCTTTCAAGTATTTAGGTAAATTGTGTGCATTGTAATAACCAAAGGTGACTGTATATATGTTTTATATTTAGAGTGTTGTGTGATATTACTACCCGCTTGATTAATGTTCTAGTGTGTTTTTGGGCCTAAAATAAATAGAGTATTTCTATACTTTGCTGTCTAAATGTAATCATTGTATATTTCACTGTGCGGACTCATTTGCCTCATTACGAACCTGGCGCTCCTATAATGACGGTAAGGGCCCGGCACCGTTCATTACGGGATGCCCTATTACGAGATCAGACCAGACGTCCTTAGCAGGTCCCGCAGGGGGACCAGAGAGCTAATAACGGACCTGTTATTAACAGGCTCGTTATTAGCTCCCTCCCCATTCCCATTGAGCCCTATGTGGGCTCAATGGGGATGGGGATGGGTTTTTTCAATGAGGAATTACCGGGTCCTCCGAGGTTGGAATGGCCCGGTAATTCCTCATTGAAGGAACCCGGACCTGGAATCCGGTATGGAGGCAGCCATGCCCTTATTAAGGGTATGGCTGCCTCCATACATGTAATGAGGCCCATTGTCCTTGATTGGGTTAGCTAAACTCCCCAAGCTCCCCCGTTCACTATAACTAGGGTGGCATTTTGAAATCAATCTACCAGGCAAGATTTTAGAAATCCATCTTAGTACCACACATCAGGGCAGGACAGTGCAGCAGATGGAGCCGGTGCACCCACTACAGTATGCCTTCATTTTACCAGTTCCACAGCTCTCCTGTGGATAGTGGTTGCTCTCGCTGATCTGTTCCTTTGATGTTGCACAGCGATGTATTCCATCTGCTGTTTAAGCGACGAGTACATCATCTCAGGGTGCCTGTACATTCTAGCAGCATTCCTTTTTCAGCATCAAAGATGGCTTTCAACAGGACTTCTGTGGCTCTATGGACAGAGCTCTGAGCAATCATATCTTCTAGGCTCGGCTCTAGGCATCTAGTGCTTTTTGCTTGTACATTGAGTAATCTGTAAGGAATCATTTTTCCGCAAAATATGCGGTCTGTATCAGATCATCACATCTTCATGTACCACCATGGCTCTTATTGTAGTGTAGCTATGATGCCGGTCACGAATAATGCTCTGTTATCCTGCCTACACAATCTGGGAAGGCATCATGAAGTAAGCACATACAACTGAATTTAGGTTTTGGGCTATAGATTTTTATTCAACAAAAAGCAGGTTGGAAAAATGCCTAACTTGCCCTATGTTAAGGTGGTATTTCCCTACCTAAATAAAAAAGGATGGTCTGTGTCGGGAAGTCCAAAGTAAAAGTCTCTCTGTGTCCAAAACCTAAGCGTGCCCTCACAGATATTTGTATACAATGTGCAGGGATGTCAACATCAAAACAAGAAGTGTTCAAATAAAAGTTCAGAGCTTCTTCCAGCTCGTAGTTTGGAAAGGGCTTTCCCTTCCCCAAGGTTCAAGATAGTTCACTATGCAAATGGGTTCCATTCTCCAAGCTTCAAGATAGTTCACAATGCAAAGGGGTTCCCTTCCCCACACTTTCGAGTCTTTCAGCTTTTCCAAAACATACTTCTTTGTGATACTTTCCAGCTCATCAAATTTCCTGTATATTCAATTACAAGCTTCTTAGCAGTTATTTTAAGTGGCTTTCACATAAGTAGGTGTCCTCAGTCTAGGCGCAGTTGTCAGACCACACGGTCCACTCATTTCAGGTCACAGAACCGAGACACCTGTCTTCCCTCTTCTTCCTTGTATACATGTTGCCACTGTTTCAGCTCTACAGTGGTACTTGGGTTCTTCCCATTTCACATCTTGTTGATGCTTTACCATTTGCTTGTTTTGCCACTATTCACTTGTTGCACTTCCGTATCTTTCTATGGCTCTTGCTAATGCTTGTTCTCTCAATTCACACAGTTCCTTTATGACGTAGGAATTCACAAAACTGCTTTCATTCAGATCAGTTTTCAACAGTATTTGTTTTCACTCAAATTAGTATTCAATAAAATGCTTATTTTCTTGCTTTCATTCTCTTACTCTTGGCAAGGCTTGCAATCTCCTCTGGCCACTTTCCTAAAGCTCGCTTAAACTCACATTTTCCTGTAATTTACCCTGGGGATTCGCTCAGCTCCAGGTTAGCCTTTCTTTCATCTCTGTTGCCGTTCCATATTCACGAAACCTTTCCCATCGGTTTTCTTAGCAGTTTTATATCATCATTATTATAAAAGGTATTCAGCAATTTGACTGAGGTCAAACTTTACTGGCATTCATATCGCCCAAACAGTCTCTAGCTCATTTGTGAGCGACCCGACCTGCACCAGCCACGTGTCTATACCTCAGTGTCCCAGAGTCACTCAGGCTTCTCTTACTCACTGGATAGACTGTCTCCGGGTGCTCCCCCACGGCTGCACAGAGAGGTATGCAGACCAGCTCTGCTACCAGTGACATGTTGAAAGCTCCTGCCACGATCAGCTTCCGCTGCAATGACTCTGCAGCTCGTAGGCGCTTCAGGCATGCGTCTCTGTGGCTTCACCTCCAGCTTCTCCGGCAAGCGTTCCACAAGTGATCGCCCTAGCCTCACATGTGCATGCCATTTATAGTGTCCACTTGGCTTTAAGTGTAGGCAATGTTGATTCATTACATAACGATCTTGGTACTCGGCCTGGGAAATGGTGGACTTATTGTGAAAGGGAAATATGGCATACCGTGTCTCATCCAGGTGTTCCTCCTCCCCACTCCGCAGGTCTCGTCCACCTTCCCTCGCATATCCCACCCAGGTTCAGGATCCGAAAGCGACGGCCTTTCTCTGGCCACCTGGGGGTAGAATATATTGGGGAAAGAAGTGAGGATTCCCTCAGATTCCTCACATATTATCTAAACTCCAGGAAAGAAGCATTTAGTGTGTAGGAGAGAGGGTGAAGGTCACACAGCATTCAAAATCTACTTTACAACCTACAAAATATCATCAAACCACAGCATATTATTGCATGATCATAGCCCCCCCCACTCATAATTTTTTTCAGACGTTAATCTTATTACGAAAGTACTATACAAGCCACCGAACTTCCACCAGTGGGTTACTCCTGCCATTCACACCCACATCAAATTTATGATACTGGCTCCAATTAATGCTTGAGTAATTTCAAGACCCTTGCCCATGTCCAATAAAACAAAAATCCTAGGGAGTAAAATTAACATTTCATGTCTGGTGTGTTCTCTCCTTGACCAAACAAAATGGAATCTCATCACAAGAACAACAGGAAACTCCATTGTGGACAATAATGCACAGTTCAGAAACTATTCATCATGTTCCTAGGTAAGAGCAGTTCCAAGCCGGATCGTAAAGAAAATGAAAACCCACCTCTTCCAACCCTCACACCACGCTTTCTTCAGTCAGGAAGTGCCTAGAGCCGAGCCATTTCTATGTTGTGTGTTATAAAACTATCCTGTTTCATTAAACCATTCATTCATTTTTTCATTCATATACAAAGGGACTCCTCTCAATTGTTTGCATCTTATGTTTTTATATGTTGCCTCTGACAGCTTCTGTAGAGTGCTTTTCATGACGCCATGTGTGTTATAGTCATATTTCAGAATGCTTCTGAATGGGGAGAATGGTTATTTTCAAAAGGTACAAATGAAATATTAACTAGCCTAAAATACAAACTTGGCTGCAAACATTTTTGACAAGGAATCATTCCTAGCCAAATGGATCTGTGCCCAATAATCTTGCCACAAAGCAGGTAGAAACCCTATATGTGCCTTGACTGTTTGTGTAGTTCAGGGAGCATACAACTCACCATGAATATAACTGCTGCACATTTTCTGCTTGGGTGAGAAACCTGAAGCGTGATTACCTTTTTTGATTCTCCCAAATATTACATGCTGTCATTACTTCATAACAGAACTGGGAGGATATCTAAAGCAGACCATTTACCATTGAATCTCTTTTCCTTTTCAAGGTATATCCACTGATGACTTTCCCTGATGCTTCCATTAATCAGGCTTCCCAGATTGCTATTCAGCAACACAACACCCAATTTGCATCAACATCTCGCATTCTGAGACAGGTGAGCTGCATCAGATTCATATAATTTCATGGATCAGCGAACATTGAGCAATTTGTATCCACTTGTGCATATGAGCAGGGGTTAACATCCCACAGTTACCTGGGCAGGAGATAGGTTACATGCATCTGGCAAATACCGGTTCTACATGGATTTATGTGCAGAATGGTTGCTGTTCGGACAGGTTTGCAGTACCTGTGCTGGCCATAAATGGCAAGGAGGAGAGGAAGGGGATCTTGCGTATTCTTGTTGTAAGAGGTGCCATACAGATCTCTAACCTGAGCAGATATTAGTTTAAGACACTAGGTCAGGAAGTGGCACTGGATAAAGATGCTCTGCAATATGATTTGGGGCCTGTCGTTTGGGTTAAGATACAAAATGCTGCTTAGCCCAGGGAATGCAGCCACTTTCCCTGGGAAAGGGCTTCCAATATATGGCAATTCTGGGCCTGATACACAAGAAATAAGGACAAAGAACAATGTTGGCCGCCTTTAATAGTCATTTGCAGTACATTCAAAAGTGTATGAGTAAAAATACTAAAATGTGGTAGAATGGCCCTCCTAGGCACATTATAAAAGTAACCAAAAAGTCATTTTAGGAAAAGATATAAGGCCACAAAGTACTATAACCTCGCCTCACTTTTTAGGTGATGTATGCAATTGTAACAATACAAGAAATTCACAAGGAGACACACCGGTAGTTTTATGGTCTAATCATTCTCCCCATAAGAGTGAGCAAGAGGATAATGGACGTAAAGTCGACGTCTGTACTTGCTTCCAAAAAGTCAGGACAGGATTCTAAACAAAGCCAAAAGGAAGCGTGTGCTATAGAAGCTTATGGGATGAAAGCTGCAAAAAGAAAATCTTTACTAACACTTTCTCCTCCCCTCCTGCTCCCCCAGCCTAGGGGTCCGATTCGTGTTCAAGTCTGTTATTCATCCTGTTGGGTAGGATTTTCATATTTGTGATAAATCTTCCTGACCTGTGTCAACCCTAGAAAGTTTTGCTTGGAATTGGGGATTATTTCTCTTCGTCCCTAGGTGTGTGGGAATGTTTTTCCCCTCTCACCTAGTCCTATACTCTTTTTATGGGTGACCTTTTTATGTCTCGCCATAATGTGTGGTTGGGTTTATGTTGAATCTGGGAGTTTTGCATTGCTGCTGTTTTTGAAACTAGGCCTTTTTTCTATTTTTAGAAAAGTTGAATCTGGGTGTTTTTCATTGCTGCTGTGTATGAACACTAGGCTATTTTCTCCTTGTGAGTCCCCTTTTCTCCTCTTGTGTCTCCCCTAATCTAAGTGCCACATCAACTTAATTGTCTGTTGTCTATTGTTTCTCCTGAATTGTCACTCTGTCTGCTTGATCCCCACCTCCTGTGTCCCAACCCTAGTGTCCCCCCCACTCTTCTCACCACCCTTCTACCCACCCTCTCTGTTGAATCCTCTATGGTGCTCTCTGTCTCTCCCATCTTCTCCAACTGCTTTTCTATTGACTAACCTGTCCTTCTCACTACGTCTGGGAGGAAGAAGTTCTAAAGGGATATCCTAGTCTCCAAACCAGGCCTCCCCATTGCTGATGCCTACACCAGCGCTTACTCTAGACAGACCCTCACCGACATCCTCTTTGTTGTTCCCTCTCCAAGCCTGTGGACCCTCCATATTGTCTCTGTGTTCTCTCCTTTCTCATCTTCACCCATTAATGGTGGCACCTGGTGGGGGGCCCTCTTGGCCCCCCTTCCACTCCTCCAAGACCATCACAAATGTTTATCTAAATGACACCGTCTTGCTCCAAGGCCCTCACGCCAACCTCCACCTTTTTGATAGACTCTTCTCAACTTCCTTCCTTCTCCCACAGTCCCTTCTTTCCCTTCTCAGGCTCCTCTGCCTCCTCCGTCCTCTCTTCAGCACACTCTACTGCTTTTTAGGCTGTCCTGTTGCCTCCCTCTTCCGCCACCCATCTGGAATCTTCCTCTTCCTTGGTTACCTTGCCCTCTCCTTCTTCCTCCGCTGCCCATCCTTTGGCTCTTTCTACACTTCCTCAGGGTGTACCTCAGATCTGTACCCTACCATGGAAGTCCTTCAAAGATGGCAACCTGCTCCACACTGCCACTCTCAACTCTCGATCAGCTGTCAAACACTCCTCTGACATCTGGCGTCTCCTTGAAGAACTCGACCTGGATGTTCTCGGTCTGACCGAGATGTGGTTCACGGCCAGATCTGTCACAGGTTTTCACACTCTCCTCCCTGATGGCTACAAGATCCTCTCCCGCCCAGATCCAACCATCCCATTGGGAGTGTAGCCTTGATCTTCCTGGAGTGGATCCCTGCCTCTATAATTCCTATGCAGGACTACTCTTCTTTTAAATGCCTGGTCTGCAGGCTCTCTTTCTCCTGGCCTCTCTCTCACTGTCACCACTATCTATCGCTACCTGGCCAGGTAATCTCCTTCCTCTCTGAGAGGGCGGACGTTGCCTCCTCTCTCCTTTCCTCTACCTCCCACCTTCTCCTACTTGGATGCTTCATGTCCTTCTTCTGGACTCTTTCGCAACCTCTGTGACTCTCTCTCTTTATATTCACCCCTCTGGCTAGACTCACTCTGCAGGGCACCTCTTAGATGTTCTGATCTCCTCAGACCTCTCCCTCTCTAACCCTATCACCACTCCTCTCTCCTGGAGTGATCACTTTCTCATTTCGTCTCATCTCTCTCTCTCTACCCCTCAGGCCAAGCCTGCTCCAGCTCTCCTACCCACCTTCTCGGTCATCCAACCCATGAAGTGTGTGTCAGTTGAGACTTTCGCCACCACTTTCTCTACTCCCTCTGCATCTTTGGCTGACTCACACACTGAAACAGCCCTCTCTAAACTTCACTGCTTTATCAAGTACACTCTTGTTGTACTTGCCCCTGTCATGAGGATCCGCCGGAGAACTAATTCCAAGTGCAACTCTTGGTACGACTCAGACCTCGTCACCCTTAAACACAATTGAAGGGTTGTTGAGAGGAAGTGGAGGGCAACAGGTACACTCTCTAATAAACTGGCCTGCCGCCTTATCCAAAGGTAAAACAGACTCTCTGACCGTGCCAAAAAGAGAGCGCACATCAAAGCTCGCGTCTCTGCGGCATCAAATAACTCTGAATGTTTTAAAATCTGCAAGGAACTGACCAATCCTGCTCTAGTCTCTACTTCTCCTGTCCCCTCCCAGGCACTCTGCACGGATCTGGCTTCTCATTTCATCACAAACACTCAGGACATCCTGTCTACCCTCTCCTCCTCTCCATCATCCTCCCTTCCCCCCTTTGTTCACCCCTGACGACGTTTCTAGACAAGTCCGATCTATGAAAGTCTCATCCAAACAGGTTCTTCCCTGTTCTTCCAAAACCATCAAGGACCACATTGACACCCCCGCTCCAGCCTTGGCCGATTTCTGCAATCACTCTTTCGCCACTGGCACCTTGCCCTCTGAAGCACTCCCTTGTGCACCCCCTTCTTAAGAAACCTTCTGCTGCTCCCTCCTGTCCAGCCGACTACAGCCCGATCTCTATTACTCCTTTCCTGGGAAAACTCTTGGAAAAGCTGGCTATCTCCCAGCTTAACCTTCACACGGAATCTATTGGTTGTCTTCATAACCATCAGTTGTCTTCAGAGCTGCCAGAAGCACGGAAACTGCTCTCCTGAATATCCGTGAAGACCTGCTCTCAAACCTTGATTTTAACCTTCCTTCTGTCCTCATTCTCCTCGATCTGTCCTCTGCTTTCGATACTGTCAACCATGAAATCCTGCTGTGGTAACCTGGGCATCACTGATCAGGCCCTGGCATGGCTGACCTCCTTTCTCACTGATTGACCCACCAGGTCCAACTTGGGTCCTTCCTCTCCTCTATCACTCTCTCCACCAGTGGTGTTCCCCAGGGGTCTATCTCGTGGCTGTTCAACCAATACCTGGCACCTCTTGCCCACCGCATGCCGCACTCTGGTCCAACTTCCAGTGCTATGCGGATGACACTCTGCTCTCCTTCAGGCCCCCCTCAGCCGCCTCTACTATTCCTCTCAGTCCAGACTGTCTATCTGCAATTCAGGAGTGGTGTGCCGCCAATTATCTCTTCCTTAATGCCAGTAAGACTGAGATCTGCCTCATCGGAACACCAGCTCCCTCCTTTCCTCTCACTCTATGGCTGCCCACCCTGGGACCCCTTTCCTCTCCTAACTGTGAGGCTAAGAACCTCAGGGTCATCTTCGACTCCACACTCTCTTTCTCTCCTCATATCTCTGGCATCTCCAAGAAGTCAAATTACCAGTTGCACCTCCTCAGAGGTATTCCTCCCTTCCTTACTTTCCCCCAGAAGCTCACTGTCTCCAGAGCTCTGGTTCTCTTTAGGCTGGACTACTGCAAAAGCCTCTTTTCAAATCTTCCTGCCTCTTCAAATCATCCAGAACAGAACTGCGAGACTTGTCCTTTGCCTCAAGCACAGGGATCATATCTCTCCAGCTCTGAAATCCCTTCACTGGCTCGCAAGTACAAGACTCTTTGCATTGTCCACATGGCTTTCTGGGTTCGGGGACCACACTACCTCCAACTCCCTATTCCTAAATATCTGCCTTCTCAAGCTCTCCGCTCTTCCACCACCTCTCTGAGGGTCAGGCGCTTATCCAAGCAAAGAGTTGGAGGCAGATTTCTATCTTCGGTTGGGGCCGCCCTCTGGAGCAGCCTCCCTGTTACTTGAGCAGCACAATCTCCGGTTAAGGAAGCAACTCAAGACCTTTCTCTTTGCTTCTGCCTTCTCTCTTCCCGGTCACCCTCTGAATTCTGGCCAAGGTCCCTGCCTGTCCAACTGCAATCCTGCACTGCCCTCTGTCTCCCCTGCACTGGTGGTCTGTATCTGTAGCCCTACAGTCCCCTCCGTTGCACTTATTGCCACCCGCTGGCTGCATTTAGGAGTACCTGCACTTGCCACCCGCTAGCTGCATTCTTGTTTTTTCTTCTTCCTCCTCCTACCGCCTGCACTTTTTCCTTCCCCCCTTTCTCTGCTCTTGCATGATCTGAATGACACAAGGCCTATTAAAATCGCTGTTTTGTCCTCCAATTTGTGTCCCCCTCCTTGTCTTGTCGCACCTAGAAACACTTGTGTACAGGCATGTTATAAATGCCACATCATATCATATCATATATACATAGTGGGCCTGCACACCCCACCTTATGTGGAGTTCTGGGGGGATACAATGTATCTCTTTTACTTATCTGGTAACATTTCTGTTGCAATTGCAAGTTTACTTGAATGACTGATGGCAGTGGTTTTACCTTAGTGACTTTTTAGTCTTATTACTCGCAGGCTGTTAAATCAGCCTTGGTAATGCAGAGAAGGGCCTCCATTCTGCTAGAATGGCAGGCTTCTTCTTCTTCCTCCCCATTTGTCGTGTGCTTTTTCTTTCTGAGGTCTTCCCCTGCCATTATAGGTGGGAACGATCTCAGTGTAAGTTTTGTCTTCGGCAGGAATCCTTTTTCCCAGCCTTAGCTCCACAGTGTCTGAGAAGGCAGGAAGTGAGGGAGGAGTCCAAAACTCTGCAGCCCTCTGTCTTTGTCTTTCACCTTGCCTGGAAGAAACCATTCCCAGTAGGAGGCTGGCTGTCCTGGTTGGACAATCAGACATCCCTTTCAGAAGTTGTGCTGTAGTTCCTGAGAAATACTCTGAACCTGGAATCTGTTGACAAGTTAACCACTGGTGCTGAAACCAAAGAGGATTATGAAGAAAAGGCATCTGCAGCGATTTCTGCGTAACCGGAGTCTGATGCAGCACTTCCCTCCAATCGACCTGGGGGTCCCAAAATGACTCCGACCCAGAGCCTGGTGCGATCCACTAGTCTAAAAAATACCTGCATTTTGAGCCATCCCACAACATACTGCGCCCCTGCTGGGGGTCCCAATAACGACTCCTACCCAGAGCCTGGTGCGATCCACTAGTGTCAAGAATACCTGCATTTTGAGGCATCCCACAACATACTGCGCCCTTGCTGGGCTGCAAATCGCCAATACACTCGGACCTCGTGCCTGGGTGCAGTGCATGGTCTTCCGAAGTCCGAATCCGTCCGAAACTTTGGTGTACTCCTCTTGGATCTCCATAGATACAGTTTGAATCCCTGAACTCCCCTCACCAGAGTGCAGTACCAAGAGAGTGAAGGGCATTGGGCTAGTGATATTTGTTCTTCATCTGGCTGCTGTAAAAAGATGCCAAATCCACAGACCCGTGAGAATCCATGAAGAAACCTTTGCTGGAAGCCTCCTCTGACGACTGCTGCTGTAAGTTCCCATCCAGTGTCCAGTTCTTTAGTCTCCAAACCAAGAATCCAGGGACCGGGTGCTGTGCCGCTGCATCCTGAAGGCATCGTCTCGGAAGCTCTTCTTTTCTCCTAAGGTACTCTGAGGGCTTAGGTAATACTTACCTTAAGTCTGGTGTGCATCCTGCGAGGCTGGGTGATTTGTGTGGTTGGGATTTTGCCCATACCACTTGCCCAGGCCAAATGCTGGAACACATATAGGAAGCCTTGTCAGAAGTACCTGAACACTTTAACTAACTAAAGTGAATACTTGTTTAAGAATATCTCCTATGGAACTTTGACTTTCCTGCAACTGAACCCTATCTCAACCTGCCTACAGCTGGCACCTAGATCACTAGAGTCACTCTCCTGCCTGTGAGTGAACTCATGCAATAGACTAGGGAAGAACTGGATAAGAAAACGATTCTGCTTCGAAAGTCCAACATGTGTAAAAGTACTTACTTGCTAAAGAAGGTAGTGTGGTAACTGTATCTCTGTGAAAGAAGTTATAAAATGTCATTAAGTTTATGCTTACCTTTGAGTTGCATTCTGCCCATCTAACAAGTTTATAAGTAAATTTGAATGGGGGTTTCCCCCTTCTAAACAGTAATAAGTATTGTTTGTTTTATTATTCTTAACTGAATGAGTGTAAAAGCTTACCAATATGGTTTACCTTCCTTGAATAACTGTGTGTCATTCTTAAAATGTAACATTGGGTTTTGCTTTCCCTGGTTTGCTTTATACAGATCTAAAACGGTCTTATATTGTATACCTACCTTCAAGTAGCTGGAGGCTCCTTTAAAAAGTCTATAGGCCATACTCACCTTGATTAGCTGCTGCTCTTCAAAACTTGTAACCCTGGGTTGTGCTTCCACGAATCGCTTTGGTGCTATTGTAAAATAGTCTCATAAAGTTCTTATGTACCTTAGAAACTGTATTATACACTTCATAAAAGTATACTGGGTATAACTAGCTATTAGGCAGTGGATAGTTATGTACCAATAGGTCAATAACGTACTTTGAAATACATTGGGCCTCCTTACCAGTGTGGCGGTCAGGAATTTTGGGTGCCGGTCGCACCGTATTGGCACCCATTTCCAGAACGCTGCACTACAACTCTGTGGGTGGGGTCTGTTGCGCCCAGCAGATTTGACTTGCCCGGGCGCAATGGCATTCGTCCGCAGGGTTTGCAAAGAAGTACTGGCACCGTTCGCAACAGTGCCGCTGCTTCTGTCTCCCCACTCCCATGACGTCCTATGGGGCTCCATGGGAATGGGGATTAACTTTTACCAGTGCCTGACCTCCCGATCCGCTGGGACTTGTAATGTCCTGGTGGTACTGGAATGCACCGGCAGGGTTACCGCCGGACTCGTAATGCGGCCCATTGTGTCTTTCTTAAAGTGTAAAAGAGTTTTACTTTCCCTAATTTGCTTAGTGCATTCTAAAATAGTTGAGTATTCAAACTTATCATTGAGTATCTTAAGCCCCACCCAGAAAGAATGAGTTGTTATACTAGCCCTGAAATGAGTTCTGAAAGTAATGTTGAAAGGAGTATACTTGTAACAGGGTTGGTTTATTATGTGATTTCTATACAGAGTGACACTGCATGAATGACAGGGTCTACTGCCCTTGGATTACTGATTATATTAAAAAAGTATATTTAACCTAGTTTTACTCCCCAATAATAGCTGACTGTCATTCTGAATGTGTTGTAGGTTTGACACACCTTGACTACATAGTGTATTCTTAATAAGTTTATACTTTGGGTTGTAACTATCGAGTTGGTTTTTATAATTGTGTTTATATATGATGTTATTGTACTTATATACCCAAGCATTATCTTGGTCAAACCCTTTATTTTTTCAATACATAGTGTTTCAGTGTTTCTTTGGACCTTGTGTATGCTACAATTTCTTTGTACCAAGCTACATCCCTCTCTCCCTCCTAAGATAAGCCTGGCTTATTTGTCCATGCTACCACATTCTCAGGTGATACAGCCTTATACTAAGAATGCCTCAGATGTATGGTTTTATGAAGCCCTTAGTGGGACTTTAGATTAACTGGCCTATGCTCAATGGTAAAATCAAAGCCTGTCAACTTATGGAACAACTGAACATTTTTAGATGTTCATCCTTCATGTTCATTAGTCATTTTAAGGGCTTACGGTCAGTTTATATAGTGAAGCGAGTACCACAAGGTAGGATCTCAACTTCTTTAGGGCCCACACAATGGCAAAACACTCTTTTTCCACTTGACTCCCTGTTGTTAAGCCGAGTGCTGATAAAACACAGGGAACTCCCTGCCTTTGTTATCTAACTGAGAGAGAGCTGCTCCTTAACCGGTGTCAGTGGCATCAGTCTGTACTGGCTCTGGTAGTCGGGTACCCTGAGAACAGGAGCCTGGCAAATGACATCTTTTAAGCCCTGAAAGGGCTTTTCACACTCCACTTACCAACTATCATTTTTTGGTTTCTTTGCAGTGATAAGAACAATCAAATGGTGAACTATGATTAGATAATCTGCCTTGAAACCCCTGTAATATTCAGTGAGGCCCAGAAAAGATCTCACCAGGATTTGGGTTGTGGGGGTTGCTCACTCTTGTACAGTTTGCACTTTACTGGGAAGAGCCTGAATATTTAATCCCCCCACCCCCCACTGCACAAACCACTTGCTCAAAGTAGGTGATGGATCCATGACAGATTTGGCATTTGGTAGCATTTATGGTCAAGTGGGCCTGCAGGAGAGCCTGCAACACAATCCCATGTTTGACATATTCCTCCCAAGTAGGGCGGAAAACTGCAATATCATTCAGATATAGCATGCATAAATAATCGAACCCTTTCAGGAAATGGTTCACCAACTATTGGGAAGTGGCAGGTGCATTTCCAAAGCTGAAGCACTTTACCCAGAACTGGCAGAGACCCTCAGGCATTCTCCTGGACATTTCCTTTCAGGGATATTTGCCAGTACTAAACAGTAAGGTCAAATGTACTGGGAAACCTTGCAGCGCCCAGTTTAAACACTAACCCATCAGTTTGTAGAAGGAGATGAGCATCTGTCTTGGTGACAGCATTAGGAGCACTGTAGTCCACACAGAACCTCAAATCTGTGGTGCCTGCTGTTAGTACCGATAACAATGGATTGGACCATGGACTATTTGAGGGCTTTATCACCCCTAGATCAAATAGCTTAGTGGACTTACCTTGTTCAACATTCTGTAACTCCTACCTTTGGTTGGCACACTATCTACAGTATCTATATAATGCTGACGCCAAGGTGCCAGGCATAGGGTTGGTGAAAACATGGGGGGAAATTGAAGAAGCATGTGCACCTCAACATTTTGTTGCAGAGCCAGCTGTGGGAACAATGTACCACCTTTAATGGAGCCATCTGAAGGGCTGCCTTCGACCCAATCAGGGCGATGTTCAGATTCCTCTTCTCTCTTCAGAAATAGGACTCCCATTTCAAGTCGTGCAAAGAAAGCCTTACATCTAATTAAGAGACTGATCAGGTCTTCCAAAGTCCACTAAACAGTTTACCATGCCTAGTCTTACAACTATCCGTTAAGGACCTGTCCACTTGTCCTATAAAGCTGTATGCCTTATACTATTCAGGATTAGGATTTACTGGGCCTGGGGTAAAATGAACAAGAGAAACTTTCTGTTCATGCCAATGTTTCACCAGTGTTCGTCCAGCCTTCTACTTGTCATTCGCCTGACCCATAAGAAGGGACATCCTCTTCCTTAGTCCTAGCACATAGTCCACCTCATCCAAGGTTACAGGAGGAGTGGGGGACTCACATCCTCCCTTCACTATGACTCAGGGCTCCCTGATGGGGGTTTCAAAGGGGCTAAAAGCAACCCCTTTCTAGAGGCACTTCTTTGTAGGAAAAAAGTAAGTGTGGAAGAAGAAGGCCCCACTTCCTTCTCTGGTGCTCCTTAAATGCTCCATTCATACATTTGAGAGTTCTGTTGAATCTCTCTACTAGGCCATTAGTTTGTGGTTGGTGTTAGAAAAGATTTACTTGTTGCAGCTTTCCCTGCATATTTTTCTGTGGAACCCCATTCTTTTTGCTTTGTTTTAGGCCCTGTCCTGACTTATTGAAGGGAAGTAAAAACTTCACCTTTTGCTCGTTTATTATGAGGAAAGTGACTAGTCCTTTAGACTACCAGTACTGAAAAACGTGTTTTCCCCTTTGAAATCTTGTATTTTCACATTGCACACAGCACCTTACAGGGAAGTGCAGTAGGGATATATTTGTACCACCCTATCTTGTTACACTTGGGATTTTTGGTTAAATGTATATGTGCCGTAAGACAAGCTGGTGGCAGCAGTTACATTATCACTTTTCCTTTTCTTATGCATATTCACGTTTAATGCATATGGCTACTAAACATAGCTAGTGCCCTAAAATGGCTGTGCCACAAGATGTTTCCTTGTTCTTAGGCCATATTTTAGTTTGGCCTTCTTCATGCATTTACAGGTTGGGAAATCTCTTATAAGGTCATGCACTTGTCCGGAAAACTGCTGCGTCTGCAGGCTAGTGAGTGTGCGTGTGTGTGTGTTTGTGTCTCTGTCTGTGTGTGTCTGTGTCTCCAGGAAGTGCGCTGGGACTGTCTAGTCCCAGTCCACATTCCTGGTGCCAGAAAGCCTGCTACTAGGGTGGATGTGCAGCCAGTAGTTGTCCCTGATTGGACAACTACTAGCTATTTGAATGGTTCAGATCCCTTCCATTGGTGGGCTTGGACCTGCCTTCAGCTCTAGTTTTGGATAAGAGGAGGACTCCTGCAGCCGTTATCTTCATTGGAGCCAAGAATCCTTCGAAGAATAGCAGCCTGTTGATGACCCAAGGATTACTTCTCCAGCATCTCCCCAGCAATTGTCCCAGCAATTGTCCCAGGGAAGCGTCTCACCCTCTTCTCAAGGCTGCATGCCCTTGGAGCCTTCAGAAGTGTCCCTGGACTGCCCAGTGGACTGACAAGCTCTCTCATGGACTACTTAGCCAAAGTTGTTGCAGTGTTGCGTTCAAGCCCGGAACTTCCGTGGTAGCCACCTTGGGCCATACGTTCTGAATGGCCAGCTTCCTTGCATCAAGGGAACTGCCTGATGCTAGGAGATGCTTCTTGACTGTGGCTGGAATGGTGCTTGTTGTCGCATGCAAACTGTGATCGTCCCTGGAACACGACTTCCTTCATCCAGTAGAGTGTACTGAAGAGGTCTGCATTGTAAAAGTCTACATTTCTTCATTTACTGTGCTTGTATCTTGCATTTGCACATAAATGGAAGATGCCTCAAACTCCTGGGCACCTCTGAGTTGAACAAAGGATGAAAGAGTGCACTCGCAATGACCCCCATATGATCCATCATGACCCCTAAAAAATCTGAGTCAGGGGGTAAGTAAGCTTACCTGTGCCTATTCCCATGTCCTCTAAAAGATAACATTGGCTGAAAAGCCCTTTGTATCCCGTCTCCCTTTTACTTAAGTTTTGGTTGTCGAACCAGGATCAAGTGTCCTGCCCTTGGGTTAGCCTTGGGTCTGGATGAGAGAGAACATACCTGACTTCAAGTTTTTGATGAAATTTGAAATAGTTTGAAACTATTCTGAATACCATCACAAATCCATGCATCTCTTTAGAGAAAACCTTCCTGTCAGAAACCATGCGTGGTACCTGTGACCTTTGGGTAATAGGCCCCATACATCTTAGGGTTGGACTAATAAAGTATAGGGAATTGAACAGTGACTGATTCTGATAATTTTACCTGCATCTGCAATACTTACATGTTTCACCTGGTTAGTTATTTAGTGATGTATTGTAATTGAACCTACTGGTGAATGTATATACTTCGTGGGGGCTTAATAGTCAATGGCCCTCATTACGACCCTGGCGGAAATCGAAAAACGATGGCGGAAATGCAATACCGCCATCGAATAGCGCTCGGTGCGATTATGACCCGTCACCGTAAAGTACGATGCCATTAGCGACACTGTAGTGAACGCCAACGCTAACTGCACCAAGTACGCGCACCATGCAAAACCGTAATTACCACCATGGCGCAACGGTACGCGAATTCTGACCCTAGTGGACATTTACCTAACGCCATCAAGCATGGCGGAAAGTACCATTCCGCCATGGTGAGAAGTACGGCAACGCGAACCAACCGTAAATGGCCCTACTGAGTGCCTGTACACCACTCCCTGGCCACATTGCACAACTCCTCGTAGGTGCAATGAAGTCACACAATGCAACCAGTGAAATGTACAAGTCACCCATGCATGCCAACGAACAAATGAATGTAGGGGCTCCAAGTGCCTTGTGAGTGGCCATCCATATTTGCCATGTCACCATTGCCGTACTGATGCAGCACAGGCATGTGAAGGGTCAAGTACAGCAATATGAACTGAAATATGAGACAAAACAACAACAGGCCCCCATCGCTTGACACCAGTGTAAGGCAACATTCAAAGCAGTAACCTGAGGGAGACTGCACCAGCCCTGTACTCTTGCCAGTAAACAAACCAACCATCAGCATAAGCATGTACCACACAAGTTGGCAGAGTGACTGAGCAGCCAGGCCCATCTCAAGAGGGGCCAATGGGAGCTGCAGGGCACAGATGGCACGAATACAGAAGCTATTCCAATGGACATGACCTCAGTCTCCCTCCAAGAAACGCACGCAAACACAGGCACCTGTGACCAGCCATATTCTGATAATCACATCATTCCACCAATCCACCTGGCTGACCGGCATCTGTTACACAAAAGCTAATCCCCCGCCCCTGAGCATGACATCATTAAAACAGTCATAATGGCAGCCCCTATCCCTGACCTCACTGGGCTTCGTAGGCAAACGCGCCCAGTACAGTACCAGGCAACTATAACCAGAAGCCGGATCCCAATGCAGATCTACTCACAATACATCGCTCCACAAATAGGAATATGCTACATTACTTGCAAAGAATGTACACGGTTAATATCATAATAGAAATTTAATGCACTACAAAATCACCAAGCCCATACAGCCATTAGGTCATGAACTGCAAAATACATTTCAGTATTGTGGGCTGCATCCGCAATAAATGACCAGCTTCTGCTTGTGTGACGCCCTGTTCCTTCATGGTACACAGGGGCTACATACACGTTCAAAAAGGCAACATGGAAGCGCCTAGAACCGCAGGGCCGTCCCATTAGGTAGGCACTAGTCCAGCTGAAAGGTCGATATGTTGCTCCTAGCCACTAGTACTGCGTAAGGGCATGTGGCCCATTGGCGATCGTCCCATAAGATCGTAATGGTGCTCCACTGATTAACACGAAGCAGCAGGTGTCGGGAGTAAAAGCCATCTGCAGGAGTGGCATACAGATGGCAGCGGCAAAAGGGGAGGAGATACCTGTCACCCAAATGAAATGAAAAAGAATAGTATGGGCATCAGAACTTAATTTGAATTACTCACTTCAATGATCACACTAAATCTACAGCCATATGCATGTTAGCCCACTCAAAAGGATTATTCCCACCCAAAAATCACTTGCGAATCATAACTATATAAATCGAGGTGAATACACTATTACAAACGAGTCTTTGTGTGCATGCGTCTGTTAAAACAGAATCCATTAGATGGGATTAGTAACGTGCATAGACACAAGTGTTTGAAGGCGCGTCGAGACAGGGAGGGTTCAACAAGGGCAGATAGACGATGGTCCCACTATGGCAGCTCTGCATCACATAGCGCAGGGGAAGTGGATAGATTCCAAAAAGCCATGTACATGGTAAACTCTCAATTAAATCATCTGTCCATGCATCCATACATCATACCCTCATCCCGGTATGAAAACGCCTGATTATTTACTCACATAACATGTGAAATTTCCATTGAGTCTGTGCGTAATGCAGTCTGCAAAATCCACTGTGCTCCAGCCCGGAATTCTAGTGTTGTGAAGTAACATGTATTTGGGAACGTCCTGCCTTATCGTCCACTACGCTATTGCGCATCCCATACTATTCATATCAATCATTGCATTCTCGCCATGGCCCCTGTCCCAAGGACATTAAACAATAGAACTTAATATCTGCAGTCAGACCTGTGGGCGTCTCCTCGCCGCTAGCTGAAAACCGAAAGCGCTGTCCTTCGAATTCCACATTTGCAACATCACGTCGAAAAGGCATCTGTGACCGCTTGAAATCACAAATTCATCCATGTAGTGCGGCAGTGTGTGAAAATGGCAACTGGCTTCACTCACAAATGGGACGCCCCGCCCGTCGGTGAACCTCGGTACAGTGCTGCATGAGGGTCCAGCGTTAATCGAGTACTACATTCCACTGACCCTTCACAAGTTTGTTCGCGAATGTAAAGATAGTATGTGAAACAATGGGACCATAGCAGAATGAACATATGAACCAATATTCCACTGCCATCGGGATTACATACATGATTGTAATAGCAAGATGCCATGCGTCGAATTGCAGCGTTGTGTGCGGGACGTGCTCGCCCAAAGGGGATTGCAGCTTGCACAGGTGGAATGAATCACCACAGGTGGAGGCTATACAGCCTGAAAACACATAAATTGCACACCCAACCCCCTCCCACAACCACACCCACTCCAAAATGCTACCGGCAGGACTAGCGATGTTGGCCCTGGGGGACCTGATAGCACTGCAAGTACTCCAACTTCAAGAAGAAGACGAACACCAACTACTACAACAACCGGCCGCACAGAGGAGACGGAGGAGGAGGGCAAGGCAGGGCCAGCAAGGCCCACCAGCACAGCCACTACCACCACGCAGGCAGCCCGCAATCCCACGCCTCCGAGCTCATCCGTTCAACCTCACTGATGAGCAGATCCACACCCTCTACCGTTTGGACCGGGACACCATAACCGCCATTGTGGAAATGACACACGCTGACCTTGCCAGCATGATAGATAGCCCAACCGCCATCCCACCCCTACTGAAGGTGGTGTCTGTACTACACTTCCTGGCCACAGGCACCTACCAGCACACAGTCGGACAGTTGCATGGCATTTCACAGCCACTGTTGTCACGGACACTATCGCAAGTGCTCGATGCCCTCCTGAAGCACGCAGACGACTACATCTCTCTACCACGCTCGGAGCAGGAAATTACGAACACAAAAGTGGGATTCCATGCACTTGCCGGCATACCGGGTTGCATTGGTGCCATCGACTGCACCCATGTGGAATTGGTTGTGCCACATGCCATGGAGGCCCAGTACCGCAACCGAAAACAATATCATTCTCTTAATGTACAAATGGTGTGTGACTCCAACAGGATCATTACACATTGTTGTGCCCGATTTCCTGGATCAACCCATGATTCTATGGTCTTGAGGAACTCTACAATACCACGCTACATGGAGCGACACGCAGGGAACAGATCCTGGCTACTCGGTGAGTCTCATTTCATGCATGATAATGTGGGGTATGTGATGCGGCAATGACCTGGCAGGAAGGGGGGGGCATGCGTACGTAGCTATGTCATTCCACAAACATCCTTTATTGTCCACATACAGGTGATGCCGGGTATCCACTGAAGAGATGGCTCCTTACACCACTCCGGAACCCACAGAACCAGCATGAGGAGGACTACAACCATGCCCACTCACGTACCCGTGTAGTCATAGAACAGGCATTCGGCCTACTGAAGACTCGTTTCCGCTGCCTCAGCAGGTCTGGCGGGGCACTCCTGTACCGCCATGAGAAGGTTGCAAAGATGGTCATGGCATGTGTCATGCTACACAACATGTGCGTACGTAGAAATGTGCCCATGCCCCCTGACGCAGGACTGCAAGCACCTGAAGATGGTCATGATGAGGGTGGGGATGTGGCAGCACCTCAAGGAGTCCGCGAGGCACAGGAGGGCCGTGAAATTCGTCAGATTCTCATAGATTCATGCTTCTAGCACTCACGCCTGGTGGCTGATACATGGACACGGGACTTGTGGCACTGTGTGTGTCTGGAACATGCACAATATGGACTGTACGCCTATAAAGGCCTCGTACACAAAGATCAATGTCCACACATCTCATTGGATGATTGTGAAATGTTTATAGCATATGTGAAATTATGTTACACACCCCATCGACCCGCCACCCAAGAAAGCCCAACACACCCCCTACACCCTCCTACCTCCCCCCCGAACACCAGTGTCCAAAGATGCTCATTGTCAGTGGGCAGACGCTATTGCAAGCCCCTTCTCCGGGTATCAGGGGCACCCCTGCCTGTGGAGCGCAGGTTCCTCCCAGATCTACGTTGGGGGCTGCCCTGGACGGAACTTGCAACGGATGATGTCTCTGCCTGCTCACGTCCATGCATGTCCCTAAGGGTTTGTGAGAGCTCAGTGAGCACACGGCGCACAGCGGCAAGTTCAGCACATACGTCTTTGGACGTCGCATGCAGTTCCCCCCTCAGGCTCTCGGTGCTTCTCTCCATTTGTACCCTCAGGCTCTCGGTGCTTCTCTCCATTTGTGCCCTTAGTGTCTCTGTGCTTCTCTCCATTTGTGCCCTTAGTGTCTCTGTGCTTCTCTCCATTTCTGACCTAAGTGTCTCAGTTGATGTTTCTATGGCTGCCTTAGTACCCCCAAATTCATCAGCATGCTCCTTGAGGAGCGTGGCCAGTTGCTGCTGTTGCACGATCACCTGGTCGAGGGACTGTTGCCTCTGCTGTGCCATGGCCATTTGCGGTGGTGTCACAGAGGGTCTGATCACCTCATGTTGCCTTGCCACAGGGCTTGTGGGGGATGGCCAGTCGTCTTGTGGGTGCCCCTGCGTGGTATCCTCATGGTGTACGGGATGAAACAAACAGGGGGATTGAGACAGGTCATGGATGGATCCTACATCGACAGCACCGTTTTCTGTGTCGGAGCATGCTGCCATTAATGCAGTGTCACCTATGGTGCTGCTGCCACCAGAAGCAGTGCCTTCTGTGGCATCCATTGGGGGGACCTGTGGTGCTGCTGTTGTGGGCATGCTGGCTGCTGGGGTGCCTGTTGAAGTCCCCTCCTGTGTGCTGCCACTTGATTTGTGCTGCTGCCGTGTCTTGATACGTGCAGCTGAGGTGGAGGGTCTTTGGCCGTTGGTCTTGGCCCTCTTTGCAGGTGTGCTGGTAGGGGTGTCCTGAAGCTCGTCGTTTGAATCGGACCCTGTGGTGGAGTAAAGGAGGGCGAGCGTTATTTATGGGTCTGTGGAAATTGGAATGGCAATGTATCACATGCATTGGGGTGGTACCTGAGGGTGATTTGGGTCAGGGCCTTGGAGGTGGTTTCATTTTTGTGTGGATTGAGGATGCAGTTGTTTTGCAGCCTGCAGTTAGGGTGTGCATGCTGCACGTGTAGAGGGTGTTTTTAGGATTTTTAATTATTTATGTATTTAATGTGAGTTTTAAAGTGCGCTATCAGGCCAATGTATGTGGACGTTCTCCTGGACATGTGTTTCTGTTGCACTATGTGGACACATGGTACTTCACATGATTGGACATTGTGGATTTAGCATTGTTTTATTTGGCCCACCTACCTGATTCTTCGGATGTCTGCACTCCTTTCTCCATCCCTCCGACTCCCTCTATACTCTCCATTCCAATGGTGGAGGCACAGATTTCGCAACTTTTCCCATTTTTATTGTTTTCACTAGGGTGGCTAACGGGTTGGGATGTGTCTCAGGGTAGGATTTTTGATGCTTGTGTTGGGATTCTGATTTTATAGGTGTATGGCGTGCTGTTTCCCGTTCCGGGACCATGTTTTTACTTCCGTTTCCGTATATTTACGGTCACCGTATTTTGCGATTACCGCTCATTACGGTGACCGCTATGATGGGTGGCGGAATTGCACCTAGGGCGCCGTACGACGGCGGTGAGGGGCGTTTTGGGGACATTTCCGCCATCGCGGACTTTGCACTTCCGCCATGGCGTAGTGCTCGTGCCCGATGGGTCAGAATTAGCCGCACTTTACTCCGTCGTGCAATGGCGGAAACGCTATTTACGCTATGGCGGTCAGGTCAGTTACTTTCCGCCAGGGTCGTAATGAGGGCCAATGGGAAGTGTCTTCCTGTGGGGCGTCTGAGTGGTGCAGACAATGGATGCCTCCTCTGAACTACGACTGGTGCCCCTGGAAGGCAGCGGGCCAACTCCATAGGTGGTCACGGGCCCCAATACAGGAGGGTTGCAACATTCTTTAGTGCTGGGCAAGGCTGGCAGCTCAGGCCCAGGTGGGACCGTGGGTCCAGTGGGAGTCCCACAGGAGAGCTACCAGGGCTCTGCAAGGCAGTTTGGGGGCCCCCTGAGTTGGCATCCCAGAGCATGGGGCCTTAACTGACCGGCCCCAGAGGGCCAGAGCAGAATGAGAGTACCAGAAAAACACAGCAGCTGAACACACAGGCATATGGGAAGACAGTCAGGGGTGGGTCCTGGTCAGGGTTCGCCGAGGCCAGCCTGGGTGTTCTGGGTCAGCACCCCGCAAGAACTGAACCTGAGGGTTCACCATCCACCCAGCCTGGCTGAGATCATCGTGCACCCCGGCCGGGGCCCTTCTGGAGGGAACATCTCTAACATGTCTTGCCTGTCCAGGGCTGCTGCCCCTGCCCTCAGGCAGCCCAAAGGGGCCGCTGGCTTCTACCATGGGCTAAGCTTCATGCCAGAGCACCACAGGCCCCTGTCTGCTGCAACCCTCTTCCCCTGGCCATGGGTGCCCACCAGCCAAAGTGGGCACGAAGGCCACCTGTCCCTCCTTGCTAAGTTTCCCAGTTCCATGCATGACAGTTTGAGCCAGTCCTGGTTTTTCCTTCCAATTGCATGCTGGAACTTGTAGTTTTGTTGTTCCTTTTGCAAGGGTGGGCCTATAAGTCCCAGCTTGTAGTGCGAGAAAAAAAAACAAGACTGGATCAAAGATTCTGCATAGAACTGGGAAACTTGGCAGGTATGGGGACCCCACTGGGGAGCTCTGGGACTGCGGCTGGATAGGAGGACAGTCAACCCCCGTGGGAGATAGGTTCCCAAGGGAGGAGGCAGAACTCCCGGACGTCCTGGAGCTCTGGCTGGGGAGCAAACAAGCATTTACCTCCAGGCCAGGAACAGGACCCCACTGGGCACCCCAGGAAAGCTGCTGGGCAGAGGACAATAGACCTCTGTGGGAAACAGGTGCCCAAGGGTGGGGACCGCAACCCTGGCTTTCCTGGAGCTCTGCCTGGTGCGTGTTAGAGCTTTTCACTCCAGGGAGGGCCCGGCCCATTGCCAGGAAACTCTGGGACCCCTGCAGGCCACGAGAAGGGGGGCCGACTAGCATGGTAGGCAGGTGCCCAATGGCGAGGGTAGCACCAACTGCCATCCTGATGCCCTGGCCACTGCGCAATAGAACTTTTCCCTCCGGTGAGGGACTGGGACCACATCAGGGTGAGCTGGGGCCTCTGATGGGCAGGACTATACATAGCTGCCAAGTTTTCCAGTTCCATGGAGAATCTGTGAGCCAGTCCTGTTTGTTTTTCTCGCACTGCATTCTGCGACTTGTAGGTCCACCCTTGCAATGGGAAAAACAAAACTACAACTATACACTTGGAAGCAAAAACCAGGACTGGCTCGAGGTCATACATGGAACTGGGAAAATTGGCAGGGAGGTGTGTCTCAATTCTCTCCGGCAGCATCCCCCTTCTGCAAGTAAACTCTGCAGTTCTGGGTGATCATGGGGATTTCATAAATATAAAAGACCCTTCTTCTTCGTCAGGTTTAAGGCTCGGGTCAGTTACCTTATCCTCAGTTGTAGGTAGTTCAGGGGAGGAAATCATCTTCCCCTTTTTAGAAACCTTTGACTCCTTCGCCTTGGGTTTCCGGTTGGACTTAGGCTTCCCCTTATGCTTGAGAAAGGTATTCTTCTTTGTCTGAGACCTTGTACAAGTTCTTTGTGCTTTATCACCTACACATCCTAAAACCTAGATATCATATCTCAGTAGAACTCTAACTGAACTTGACTCATACAACACTTACAGTAATTCTTACCACTCCTCCATTTACTTCTAGTGACATTACTGGGAAGCTAAGAGAGGCCCATCCGGCAACTTGATGGGCCTCATAGGAGCTCAGACCAGATCCTCTGAGTTTATCAGTGTTGAAGCCATGACTGTCATGGTGGCCTCAGTATCCCTGATCGTAGAGATGTCTACACTATCTACCAGTACACTATCCTTAAACTAGGTTTCTTGGATCCCAGGGATACTAGAACTACTTTTGATCCAATGCCACAGAGCAAGGAAACAGAAGAGAAGGATGGCCCTGTAATTATCTCTCTCTTCATAAGTGACTGGGACCCCCAAGGTTTTACACTTTCATCTGGGGTCCTCCTGCGCATGGTCACTTGCTCCGCATGTTACACAAGATCCTGAGAACATTTATATGTAGGGAGGTTTATTTTGGCCAAATTGGGTGGGTTGGTGAGTCCCTGAACCCTTTACATTCTTGCCATGTGACATAGTCCTCTTATGACATTTTTTGTGGAACTTTTTGGATGCAGGTTTTTCAGTAGACCCACCCTTTTTCTCTTTCTGCTTTTTCCCCTACTTAAAAGGAGCACTCATGTCCTTTTGGGACACTCTATGAGACACCCGTAGATTAGCAACAATGACACATTTCTTTTGGATCCAAATCCTTTGAATCTGCCAAATGCTCTTTCAGCTCAGGGGAAGAAGCAACCATATTTTCAAGTAAATAACATTTTTTTAATGCCTTCAAAAGTGGTTACGTTATGGCCTTCAACCAAGCCAAGATTTTAAAAGGATCATTTACCAGTCAATTTAATATTATTCGCGAATGTTAATCTTCTGTGTCACATACAATATCTCCACTCCTTCTGAAGAAAGTTGAGATACTGATATGCATTTGTTTTTACTGTGGATTACGTAATTTAAGATCATACATTTTTTCTCTTTTTGCTCGAAGCCAATCTGGAAGTGTGGATTTCACTATCTATTGAAGTACTTTCTGATATATCTACTACATCTATTCTACTTAATTGAGAATGAGAAATACTGAACCCATACTTTTTGAACTTTTGTACTTCTGTAAAAGATAGTCAAAGTATCTTTAATGCTCTGACAATTAGGTCTTAAACCAAAAAGCAAGTAATATGAAAATCACTTCATGTTGCTTTGCTTCTAGACACTATTGTTTACCATACCACTCAATCAGATGTTGATAATGTTAATATGCATTTATTGTCAGAACTGTTCCATTCAAAACGATTCATCTTGTATGTAGCAACCGTGCTTGAGAATGTTCATATTCATGTTCAATGTATATCTCTGTTGTAAAAGTTGAGATCATCAACTAAAACAACTTCTTAATAAAAAAATAATGTAAAAAAAGGATAATTTACATATGTTAGCCAAATAGTCTTCTCTTTTCTCCTGTGTTCTCTAAACTTCTTTAAGTATTGGGCAGGAATCTTGCCAAACTTTAAGAGCATAGCCTGCTTTAATTTATCAAAATCTTTTCTCTGAGGCTTTCGCAACTCCATAATAGCACTGCACGCATTCTTGTCAGACTCATTCAACTCTTGTACCTCACAGTCATACTCAAATGCAGTCAATCAATAAGATCATTATTCATATCGTAAACCTTCAACAAATGCTTTTGAAATCTTGGGTGAGAGGAAGGACCAGAAGCATGTCCAGCCCCAATAGAGACCCATTCAGTCTGGCAAGATCATGCTGGAATGCTCGGTTAATCTCTTTTTTGGCTCCATCTATGTTATATTTGGTCTCAATTTCTTTGAGCCACAACTCAGATCATATAAAACTTCAACTTCAGAGGTAGGGTTTGGTGGGAGGGAAGAATTACTATTTTGAACCAGTTGAGTTTTCAGTTTGGATTTGAAGGAGAGCTGCAGTGGGGATGGAACGAGAAGAATCTGTCCTCCCTGTGTTCCACTTTGAAAAAGAGACACAGTTTGGGATCTTCAGATCTCAGTGGGTTTGCTGGGTTGAAGTGGGAGACATACCATTGCACATATTTGGCGACACTGCCATGGAGACTTTTAGAGAAAAGGCTGCAGACTTTCAAGTGGGTCTGGAGCGAATTGGTAGCCAATGATGCTGTTTATTTAGGCACAGATGATAGCAGGTGGTATTATAATTCAGCATAGCTTGCACTGGCAAGTGCAAATGGAAATTGATCAAGGATCCCAACGCTATGAAGTGATTTTCCATGGGGATGAAATGGTGGGTTCTTACACAGCAGCCCAAGGGGAAAGCATGTTTAACCACCAAGCTGAGCTGAGTGTGTATGTTTTTCCTAGATAAATACATTTATTTTACTTGCTTTTTGATTTCAACATGCCGAGGTAGGGCAAATTGTTTCATTTTGTTTCTGCATGTGTTTAGGACCCCCATGACAAGAATTTGTCTTGGATGCATTAGGCTACGGGAATTTGATTGCACATCCAGCCTTTGGTTTTAAGGCCTTTGGACACTACATTGCTTGTTTTTCCCAGTGATGGATGTGTCATAGGCAGAGCAGTGAAACAGTTTGTGGGATATGAGCAAGTTCATGAAGGGTTTCATGTTCATATTAGGAGGTGGAACCTAGAGCGACAACACAGGATAAGAGTCTTGGAGAAGAGAAACGCTCACCAACTCTGACACTCTGAAGGCATTGATAAGAATACAAGGACAACCAATTTTTTCAGCACGGTCTAGAATTCCCACCAGGGATTGTAATCTTCTCGCACAATGTGGTCTAACGTGCTGACGGCGGCTGAAAGGTCAAGATGAATAAGTATAGGAGAGTGAGCAGTCATTAACATTTTCTAGTACGTCATTCCAGGCATTCACAAACATGCCTGGCCCTATGGAGATGGCGGTCATTGGCTGGGGGTGGTATAACCCAGAGTACAGTGATTGGTTTAAAGGAGAAGTACAGTTTGTAAGTGAAAGTGAAACTGTTTTTTCTTTTACTGAGTATTCCCGGCTTGACAACGGGGAATATTCATGAGCATGTGAATCCATGCCAGACCCATGCAGGAGAACAATAGTTACAGGTAAGTAACTTGTTCCATCCCTATTGTTATTTGATATTATCAGACTTTCACCTTGTTAGGGAGTTTTACAAAAGTCCACCTATGGTAGAACTAGAGAAGACTCACTTTTAGATGTACAAGTTGGTTCTGCTGGTTGCACATGAAGCACTCAAGTAAAAATATGGCTTGAAACGAAGATGTTCTTTTGTCTGATTTAGTACTATTTTTGTTTATTTATGATATGATTATTTAAATTGTTTTTACATTTAAAATGTATTTGTGGTTGTCACCAAAGGGTATGTGATTCATTACTGTGATGTCACTATGGTCAAATGTCATGTATTAACACTTCCTAATTCCCTGTGCGGGGAGACGATTGATATCACTTCCGCTAGCCTTGGCATTTTGGTGAAATGACACACCTTGCTCCTTATTTCCTAATGTTTCTTGTCCTTCTGAGTCACTTGGTAGGGATCAAAGCCTTTCCTTTGTATCTACCTGCACACACGCCCCATTCGGCTCATCTCACCCTTTATCATCACCTCAAAAGCCTTTAACTCCAGTTAGAATTTCTGAAAGTTTATTCAACCTGTCTAACAGATCATGACAACGGGGACTCTGTGACCTTTGGTTCTCCAGATTTTTTGGAATGCAACACCCATCAGACCTAGGAAGCATAGTCCATGATAAGGACTCTTGTAAATCGTAGTCCAAAACATCTGGAGAGCCACCAGTTGCAGTCTCCCGCGCCGCACTGTCATAGAACCAGTAATTAAGCATGCAGCTGGGAGTGTGATGCGCCTTTTAAAGGGTAGCCGACTTCAAAAGAGAACATTGTTACAACATGAATATAACAATCCATCAAAAAATGCAGAAAAAGATCTAAGGTCTTTTTTGCTTTCTTTTTCAGAGGCACACCATTGAGCTGATTCCGCTCACCAAGGTTGACTATATTTGGAAGGACATATCATACAACTATTTTGTGTATGGGGTAGAGAATCTGGTGTTCACAGAACAGTACCCAGCAAAGTGCTGCTGTTCCGTTATGTGACCAGCAAGTGACAGCATGGTCCTGATGAAGAATATGCCATGCATGATTGAAGACCCAAACAGTGGTGTGAGGTGTCTGGCCTCACCCTGGTTGAAAGCCTCTACATGCTATCCAACTAATCCCTGCACCTAATTTACTTCAAGTTCCATCTTAAATGATACATCATGATTGTCAATCATGCTTATGGCAGTGTGTCAATTTTCCTCTTCTTTTTTGTGGGTCGTATTCATACATGTCCACATTGGGGAAAATCCAAAAAGGATATTTTATGGCCGAAAGGAGGATAATTGGATTTCTCTAATGACTAGAACGTGTATTTGTGTAGGAGATCTCCTATGAATTTACTTGTGTTGGTCACCTGAATGTCTGGGGCAAAGCCAACTAACACAATCAGAGCATATATCCTAAATTCAGTGACACAGCTGCACGCACAATGTTAGACAAACACAGGGAATATAACACCAATCCAGAGTGAAAGTCATGCGTAGTAGTAGATTGTTACATTCCTAATTGTTCACTGCCATTACACTTTTTCAATCTGTCATCCTAACACAAAGATCTCGCAGCTTTGCGCAATCTAGAATCATGCGACACATTTCATATTGCTAATAGTCGTCTCACTGCAGCAGATCCAATCTCTGAATCTTGATACAGAGATTGCATTGTATCTCCGCCACCACCATGCGCTGCCTGGCTGTAATTCCAGCAGTATAGCTGAGATTATATCACACTTTACGTAGGGCAAGGATACATTCTTTTGTTTTCCTCTGTATCTTTTGGTTTGGTCCACTAAAGTTTGCAACATTTGGCAAGAAAATGACGAGGCCTCATGAATTTTAATGAAAGAATTGGTGTAGGAGCAACCTATTTAAAGAAAGGGTTTGTTTTTATGGTGGGTGTTCTGTTGGTCCCTAAATAAAGCACCAGAATACGTATATTTCTAAACTGTCATATCTGATGTTTGAACCTTAGAAAATAGGGTGTAGATTGTACGTATTTAGATGATATTTTTCAGTCCATATTTTTTCAATCAATATTATGACATAGAACCACATGTTTTTACACAGCCCAACATCACACGCATCGCACACAGCTGCAACGCCACAGAGCAAAGCGCAAACATTTACACTCGCTATCCCTTGCAGCTAACTCATTTTGTACAGGTTGGAAATGTGAAGTTGTTGTAGCCACATTGTCCAGCCATTCTTTTCTAAAGTTCAGATAAACGCCCCTAACTTACATGGACCTTACTCTTCACGCATGCATTTATTCCACCTGCTGCAAACACTAAGCAGGATCATGTCATCACACATTGTGACTCTTGCTCTGGTAATGTCGCAGCTGTCTCAGGCCGACATACTAACCATGTGGTGGAGTTTATGTTTGTGAATCTATCTCCTAGGACCAGGGATCTGCAACCTGTGACTCTCTAGATGTTTGATGAAGACTCCCATGAACCCGCAACAAGTGACTAATCTAGATATGGCTGATTGGAATTGTAGTACAAATCATCTGACGAGCGGACCCCTATTTTAGGAGGATCTGATGGGAAGGTGTTCCCATTGTGTCAGAGGGTTTCACAAGTAATGCCAGCAGGCAAATTCAAATAAAAAATGAGTTCAGATTTGTTTGCTGATTGTATTGAAATGTATTCACTTTATGATCATGCGATGTGTATCTCTTGTACTTATACCGATTGTAAAATAAGTTGAGTTGTTGCAGTCTTGAAAAAGCAAGCAGAGTGTTGATGTCATGGCTTCTAACTCCATCTTCTGCCCTAGTCAAAACCAAAAACATTCGCAAAGACCATGTGTTCATTTGTATACCTTTCCCTGCAATGTTACTTTCATTGTCGATCTGCATTTTGTTTGTGTATTGTTGTTCCACAAATCTAATGAAATGTTAATCAGAAGTGTCAATGTTTGCCACAGCATCCTTTAATCATAATACTCTTCAACTCTTCATTCAACGCAACCACAATTCTCCCTTCTGGACAATTTCACACAAGCTATCACCCTTCCTGTCCCCCCACCCCTGTTATCAGTCTCTACTCTTCCCATCTGCCCTTCTTTCTGATTTGTCTTCCTTCACTTCCTGCCTTTTGCTTTCTAAACGTCCTTATCTTCTGTTCTTCTGTTTCTCAGAGCATAGCTCTTTCTATCTCGGTGTGCATTTTCTTCAGCACAGGTGGTCGGTCACCTGTGAATGTAACCAAAAATATGAATTGTGTTAAGGACTTTGTAGAGGTCTGCTAATTAGGATATATAATGGCCCTGATTGCTGCAAAAGTAGCCACAGATCTACCATTGATTGATGGCTGGGCATTAGTGGGATCTTCTATGGAGTCGGGCACAAACACAAGAGCACCAATTTATCACTGATTCCTCTGCCGCGGATCAACAAATCAGCCTGGATTTCTTAGCACTCGAAGACTCTTCAAGGCACTGTAATCGGCAGTGCAAAATCCCCAGGTTGCTCTTACGACTTCCACATCCAGGGACTTCAACGTGGAGCTTTTTTCAAACAGCATATCCACAACATATCAACCCACTGAATTCTCCTAAGTTCCTTGTGGTGATGCAGCTGGCAGCATTTTTCCCACTCAGACACATCTGATACCAGTGGCCAAGTATGTAAAAATGTTATATGGGTAAAGAGTGTATAGCATTTAAATTCATATTAAGACAATTCTTCCCTCAAACATCTATCAACTCAATCTATTATTGCCAATGTATTTTAATTGATAAGCCTTTGCTCTCTTGTCTTGTAATGTTTTTTGATTATGCCATTTTCACAATCCTTTTACTATATGCACTACCAGTTTATAAATGCAATGTTTCTCTATATATTCGAAGTGAACGTTTTGCTTCCATTACATGCAATATTTTGCTCTAATGTATAGGATTTGTCTTATGACTGCCAGGAAGCAGTATTGTAAAAGATACAAAGATGGGTGCTTGGAACTGTAAATACAGTGGCTAATAAGGCCAGGAGATGATATAGAGTGCAGGCCAGGGAGAATAGGTGAGTTTCAAGGCCTCTTTAAAACTTCATGTAATCGGTTTACATGTTGATGGGAGGTGGGATGAGAGGTGACTGGTGAGAACCACTCAGTGTGCAACAATTCTCTGCAGAGCCACTTTTACTGAGTATTGTGTTGCTAGAACATATCCAAGAAAGGTTACATTAAGCATCTGGTCTAGTGGTAATGTTGAAAGAACCATTAACCGTAGCCTGGTGTCAGATGGGCAATGCTGTTGTTGGTACGGCACACTGCTTTCATCATCTCAATTTCATCATTACTTGATGGGTCGACAGAGCATGCATGTTTGGCTTTGAAAAAGTGTTTGGGATTTTTCCCCCATTGTTTCAGGGATGGCTGCGGTGGTGAAAAATGCAATTTGGCCGACTTCAGCTGCATTCTTCCTAGATTGCCATCCACCCAGACACATCCAGAGTGGATACAAATATATGCCAGGAGGAAACATGATCTTTTTTAAAAAAAAATAAATTTTATTTTTTTTGTTTCCATCCATGATGCTTTTGCAAAATAGGGACTTGGGTGAAAGTTTCAAAATATTTTTCGCTTGGTAAATGCAATTTTTGTGTTTGTTTAAATTCTGTAAAATAATGGCACTAAAAACGCGTAGCAAAATCTTCATCAGGGATTAGAAATGCCTAGAACCACCATGTTTCGTAATGTTTCAGCAATTCCTCCATTTTATCACTGTGAATAGTGGCTGCATGTAGAGAGTTGGAGTGTGCTGTCAGGAAAGGGAGGAAAGGCTTTTGTGTATGATTTAAAAGATTTCACAAAAAAATACCTAGATCATTTCTTACAATGGTACTTATAAAAATGAGTAAAAAACTCAAATTGGCTGCAATTTATAGGGTATGGAAGGAGGATCTACACTCTCTAGTCCCACCAGCATTTTCTAGCGGCAATGGTTCCATCCTATACTGCCACCAATTCAGCTGTTGAAAGCTACAACGTGTTAGATTTAAAATGTACTTCCCATGCTCAGTGTTGCAAATGCTCCTTGATAATGTGGGACTGGTGTGTGCTAACCAAAATGGCTTCAAACCATCCACCAGCTGGGTGGTGGAAGTCCTCCTCGTAGCCTAGGAAAAGTGCTGCCACAGCCAGGCCATTTACAGCACTCTATTCTTCAACTCCCTACAGCAGTGGTCTGCAACTTGCACGTCTGCGGGTGTGCTGGACTGTGACTCTTAATACCCCTCACCATTGAATATGATGGAAAATGCTGATGGGAGTTGTAGTCCGTGCATTTGTTAGAAGGAGATATTTTAAGCTGGGCTACTGTTTCTTTCCAAATGCTTTCAGTCATCACCTAACTGCACTGGTCACCTGGCTACCCTCGGATTTTGGGCCCAGGTCCCTGCCCGCCCAGTTGCACACCCCCACTGCCTCCCGGCAACCCTTGCACTTGGGTCTATATCTGTAACCCTACAGTCCCCCTACCTGCACATTTGGACACCTGCTGTCTGCACTTACCCTTGCACCTTCCACCTGCTGGCCACACTTCTTATTGTTTTGTTCCCATGTACAGCCCTGCCCCCTTTCCTTTCCCCTGGCACTTTTCCCCTCCCCCTCCCCCTCCCCTGAACGATCTCAATGTCACTTGGCCTAGTAAGATCGTTGTCTCTGTCCTCCCTCTGTTCCCCCTTCCTTGCCTCGTCGTGCCTTCAAACACTTGTGTATAAGTGCCTTACAAATGTCATATCATGTCAAATCATTCACGTACCTTCTATTTGTGCTTGGTGACAAAAACCTTCTCCATCTCTCAGCTAATTATTGTTTTGGTTCTTTTCTGAGATAAACTATATATGTGAGGTCCACTTGTGCACAGCCCCAGCGGGTTCCTGCGCACTCTAAATTGCTGTGCATTGTTACCCTTCAAAATCCCATGATTGCTACTGGTTCCTATTCCAGATTTTGCTGCCCCCTTCACCTACATCACATGATGACTAACGATGCATATTCAGATTTTCTGTGTATTTTTAATCTCCCCCATCCCATGATGTAATTCATTTCTAATTTTCTGTGTCTGGTTAACATTGTTTTAGCCCTTGAATACTTCTGTTTCATATAACAGCTAGCTGTACCCTCTGTGTTAGATGCTGATCTAGCTCTCTAGCTCTCCCTCCCTTTCTCTGTATCTCTCTCTCTCTGTCTCACTCTACTGGTGAGAGTCAATCCGTCATGTATGTTTTATAATGCCAGGCTAGCTTTTGCTGAGAGCTGCATAAGCAGAGGGGAAACGAAGCATATGACCTGATTGTGTTTTTTTTGGCAACAGACCTGTTTTTAATTGTACTTACATTGTAAACGTTCTCTTTTTAAAATGTTAAATATTAATTTCTAATTTTCACTTATAGTATATTCACAAGAGGAAGGTTACACTGGTCTGATCGATCAAATCTCATTATCAAATGTTAGATTAACCATACATATATTATTTTCCAGTATGTTAACCATCCAAATTCGACAGTCGGATATGATCCAGTTGTACCTGCACTAAAAACCCTTATGAGAAGGGGAAAGGGATAAATGACACCAGTGATGGTACCAGCCTGCTTTGCATAACATCAAATAACATTTTTAGAACATAGGAATAACCACAGATGTGTATTTGACTAAGTTTGTGAGAAAAGGATTGCATGATTGAATCACTGAGTGCATGTGCACACTGAACTGCATATTGAGGCAATTTTTCATAATACTCACCATGATAGTAGAATGTTTGCAAAATTGATCTAAACAGCCGCCTTAAGATGTGGATGTGATACATCAGGAACGCCACTGGGGTCCAAACGCTGTCTTGAATGAATATTCAATTCTCAAGTCTCTGCATTGAGAATTGAGCATGGAGACGGACATCCTCACCCCTAGACTCTGAAAAGATAACTATACAAAGAAAATCATATAGAATTGTCTAAGGTCATTATTGCAGCATATTGGAATTTCCTGTGTATTGTTAGCCTTCCATATAGCGCATGATAGTTGTTGCTGTGTAGTACAGTTGTCTATATACGGGTAGATCTGGGTCCTATTAACGTGGATTGCTATGGACAATAAACATACAGCGTTGGTAGAGAAAAGGTGCTACTATGAGGCAACAGATACAAGAACTGCTGGAACTATGAAAAATGCTGACTGCTAGGCGTATCTTGGTACCTATAAACTGAAGAGGGCTGACATTTTAAAACAAGATGCAGGACTTTCATATGTAGATGGAGAAGACCAGGATGCCATGCAACAGAGAAGGTCATATGTAGGTCTCAGGGTTAAATCTGAGACAGGACGTTCCTAGAAGGACTATGTCATGTCACCAGAAAAGTGGAAGGTGTAGAAAAGGGCTGATGGACAAGTGAGAGTTTACTTGCTAACGTGAGCACATTGTAATCCCAGGAGTTGTAGCTATGCTCAAGCCCGAGGGAAGTAGTTCTGATGACTGGCCAATCTTCAACATGGAAGTCTATACAAGACGATATTCTTTTCATTGGGAGGGAGGGGGTGTTGTCACTTTTACTTTAGTAGGGCACATGCTGCAGGTAATTGTATTGCATTGCAATGTAATAAAAGGGGTGTTGCTTGCTACATTTTACACATTTGTTGTGCAGATTTAGTTGTATACCACGCCGGCTTTCCTCTTGCTGTCTGCTGCCATAGACCTGCCTCCTCCCATTCAAACACACAAGCTTTAGTAAAATGAGCTTCAGAGTTGGGGGCATTGATTTGATGACCTGCTCCCATATGGTTCGCCTTTCAGATTCCAAGACAATTTTTGCAAAATGGTGCATAGCACAATTTTCTGTGAATGCTTAGCTATCCATATGCCAAAATCAGTATTGCAGCATACTTTAATTATTCAAGACGTTAATCTTGAATAGTCTAAAACCATTATTGCAGTATTCTGCAGTTTGTATATAGTAAGCCTTTCACAGTCAATTTGTGTTACTGCAGCATAGTCCAATTTTTATTGTATGTGTTTAGTCCTCCATCACCAAGGTTATCAGATGTTACAGTTGCATGAAACAAACAACCCGTAGCGACATCAGGCAGCGCTTACATGACAGAGTCTGGATATCTGCCAAATCTTTCAGAAATGCATGTAGGTGGTACGTAACTTATTATATGCAAATTAGTGGATATTTTGTGGTAGTCTATCTATTCTCCCCACAAACCTTGCGTATTCCATTTATTTTTTATAAGAGCTTAGGCTCTCCACAGTCTCTACCCAGTCCATGTTAAATAATTTGTTTTGTCTTTCCTGGGTTCTTGATCATCTTCTTTTGTCGAAGTAGCAAATTCCTAATTTGATCCCAAAATTAGTGAGAGACTATAATGATTTTTAATGATTTTGCTCAAGTCGATGTACAGGGAATTTGAAGGGGGGTTAAGCATTTTTGTGTAACTGGATAGCGTTCTCTACATTACTCTAGATTGGAGAGAGATCAACCCCAACTTGTGTCTAATGATAGTTAGGTATTGAGTTTGACAGTCCGAGAATCTCTTTCCATATGATACCTTGAAGAGTGTGTATGCTGTCATGGGTTTTGACCCATGTTGAATCAATAGACTGGGTAGATGTGGGGATGAGCTGTCGCCGCCCATTATTCTATCCCAGAACAAACTAAATCAATAGACTGGGTGGATGTGGGGATGAGCTATCGCCGCCCACATTCACGCCATAACAGGAGAACTGCGCAGTTGGCACGGGACCACTCCAAAGATACAACCTTCTTGTGGGGGGTTCCACATCACCACTCTACTGTGAGGATGCCATCAAAACAATGTTAAGCAAGGGTCCTATACTATCAAGCAAAAGAGCACTCTATTGAAATGCAGTAGTTCAAGACAACTCAAAAAAATGCATGCAGTACCCGCTTTGGACTCAAGGAGGCGCTAGCGGTCTAAACTCTGACAGGAGAACTGCTACTTCAGAAGCTAATCAGCCTTCTGTGACAATTGGGACTTCAAAGCTTGTAATGGAAGATCTAACCACCTGCTGTTCCCAGAGACAATCTGATTTGATTAACAGGCCAAAAGGCTGGGAAACCTTCTCACCTCAGAAAGCCCAGGATATCACATGGTCATGCTAACCAAATGCAAAGTGGCCCCCTGGTCTGTTGACCTCAGCTTGCTGGAGCCCACACAAAAGACCTTTTCCCTTGAATAGGATATGGTGATTTTGGCTGTTTCCTGTCAACAAAGATCTGCCAGCCAGGAGAGACATGTGATCACTGTCATCCCCAAACTTTGGGGGCGGACTCAAACACTGCAGTACTTTGAATTGAAAGCAAATATATATTTTACAGAAATACTAATAACTCTTGGTAACCAGATGACAGAAATGTGAAATTTGGGGATCCTTAAAATGAAAACTTTGCCCACAATTCAAGCCCAAACTCCAACTTGTGTGATATTCTGGGGCAAAACCCCGCTATTTATTGATACTATAGACTCTGTGTTTAAGCTAGAGACATGGGAATTTACTGGAGTATGTATGGACAGGCCGTGTATATGTGTATAATTTTTAATGAAAAACCAATGTTGCATAACCCACTAAAATCGAAAATAAGTTGCCATTTCTTTACCCAAGCTCCTAGAAACGCCAGAGTCGGAACAGTGCCTACCTCATGTGATATATGATGTGTGTAGGTGATGTAAAAGCAACTGTGTAGTTGGGAAAGATGTATTTGGATCAAATATAGATTTGTGTGTAAAGATGACAGGGGAGGGCCCTCTGGCCATAAAATCTACCTCATCACTCTGACTCACAACTCAGTTCCCCCAATCAAGGGAGAATGGAAAGCTTGGCCAATGATAAATTGAGAGAGGGGCTGGCTTAGTGATGCTGCGCACACAACCACTTTCTAAACACATAAAAGCAGACGGTGCAGGACAAGTGGAGATCCCTTTTTCACTTTCCGCGGGACGCTCTGCCGGGAGACTTCAGACTTCAATCCATCAATCTTCAGAGACCAAGACTTTACTTCCGAATTTGTAAAGAACAGGCCTAACCCACAAGCTGAGTTCTCTTCAGCAGGCCTCAAAATCATTTGCAGACTATTCACAGCCGGGCTGAGCGGTTGATTCTGGCCTGAAACCCTGCGCCAGAAAGATCCAGAAGCAGTGCTGTACCCAGAGAAAGCAGAGACATCCAGAAAGCAGACCAGAGATCCAGAGAACCACAGGCCGCTGTATCCGGGGAGCTGACCCAGATGCTGTGAGCAGAACGGGTGCCTGACAGACCCAGCAGAGCGGAGCTGACCCAGGCGCTGCGCGCAGAGACCGTCCGTGGCGAGGGAACCGCAGCCAATCCTGACCCGATCCGTGGCGAGGTCCAGTCCTTTCAAAGCTAGGAGTGAGTACTTAGATCAAATTGTGACAGAAATAAGCTCTTAGTTAAAATAATTTAATCCAACTATTTTAATCTGATTAGAACTGTCTCCTAGAAATCGTGTCACCTGTCATTTTCAAAGCTGTCACCTGTCAATTTGAGTTACTTTAAATCCGAAAAACGACCTTTACAAAATCGTTCATATCTCTGGAACCGTTTGTCCTAGGAACTTGCTACTCCTTATACTTTTGCCGTAATCGCGATCCACGCACTCGCGAATTTTGCCGTGATTTGCGATTTGGCCTGATTTCTTTACCTGTAAAAAGATAGCAGCTCTTTGCTTTCCTTTGCTAAAAATGTGTTTGCCTCTTAATAACCATCCCTGAATCATTGCTAAAGTGAGCCTGTGCTCATCCCAAGTATCTCTCACTCCCCCTGAACTTCCTAAAGGGAATTAAAAGCATTTTCAGCATATTTATCACTTCATTGCCACCACATTCAAAGCACTTGGGCCTGTGTTTTAAAACTCATACCTGTTTTCTCTAAGCTTGCTGGGGTGGGAATTGAATTTCATAATGTATTTGATTGCATTCCTGAGAACTGTGTGTGTTACTTCCATCTCCTTGCATTGCATATAGGGGGGGGGGGGGCGGTGAATTGCCACCAGGGGAAAAGTGAACATATGATATCTTGTGAAATTAGTTAGTTTCTGTACTGCATTTTCATTCAACATTGCATCCATTTGAAACCATAAAAGTATTTTCGCTGCCTTATCCATCCTACACCAACTCCTCATTGATTATAAAGAAGTGTACTAGTGTCAGATTACCCATTGTTGATTAACATTATATTTATAAGGGCGATATCGATTATTAATTTATTATAAAAGCGTGGTATCTATATTTTGTTTTGTTTCTCAAATAAACCTTTTAAACTTGCAAAACAGAACTACTTCTTGGCTCAGTGGGGTCAGGGGGATTCTAAGAGAGGGGTGTTATATAGGGGTAGTCATCCAGAACTCATGAACTGGACATAAAGATATATCAATAAGGGTTTCCATTCAGTATCCCAGACTAGGCATTGACTTAGCTGTAGTGTTGAATTGAATCCTCTTACAACGCATTGGCCAAAATCCAGCGGTGTAATGTCTAGACCATAAATCAGTGATGGTTCCACTTTGGTCATGTAAAACCTTATTAAAGGAAACAGTGAATACTTGCAGTTTGCTGTAGAGGCCTTTCAATTGATTGATTACAGGACAAGATTTGTCTCTCAAAGTTGTCCTCCATTCAATAGTTGAGCTGCAGTTTGTCAGGATATAACACTTTCCAATCTGCACTCTCCCACCACCCAATACATTGTTTTAGGTTTCCTTTTTTTAGAGAAGATAATGATTTTAGATTTCTCTCCATTCAACAAAAGGTTGTTTAAAATAGTGTATTAAAAAAAATGGGTGCAGCTTCCTCTGAAGGCACAAGGGGGTCTGATAGAAAAATATGTGGTTGTCGGCAAAGGCCATCCAGTTAAGTGTTAGATGGCCTAGTTTTACTGGATGGGACCTGTGAGAAGACCAACAATTTTCTAAATCGGTTATATGGAGGTTGAAGAGTGCAGCGGCCAGTACACACCCTTGCTTAAGGCTGACATGTGTCTGGATTGGTCTCAACACTGTGCCCTCTTTAGTTAGTCTTACTCTGAGGTATCACTATGGAGAGCTGCTATCAGTTGTACCAATTTTAAAGGCACTCACCAGTCCGACATTTTGGTCCAGAGCAGTTCCTTGCAAACTCTTTCAAACATGCTGCTCATATCTATTGATGTCATGTAGGCATTACCTATTGTACCTCTCTTTACAGTTGCCAACAAGTGAGACATGACAGGTGCATTCAAGGCTGTGCCCATTCAGGACCTAAATCTGACTTGAAAATTAGATAATGCCAGAAGATGATGAGCAGATGTTCAGATCTCTCAGTAGAAGGCTTGCAAAATTCTTACTTGAGCCATCTAATAGTGATATGGGTCTGTCTGTAGTTGGTTACATTTTTTACATCATCCTTTTTGTACATTGGCACTACAATAGATTCAGGCCGTGTAGGCGGAGGTTTGTGTGTTAGAAAAACAGTTTTGAATAGAGTCATCAACGGCCCTATTTAGGCCTCAGGATCGCTCTTGATGATGATGGGTGTGAGCCCGTCTGGGCCCGGTACTCTTGACGTCTTGGATTTATTAATGGCCCAGAGGATATCATTGTTGTCCCAGATTTAGTCAGCAACTTCTGAAGGCCCCTTTAGTATTGAATTCATCTGGGCAGCCTTTGACGGTTTAGAGTATTTAGTGGTGTCATACTTTGTCCAGGTTTCCTCTAGGATGGGGCACATCATATTCATAATTGGTCCTCCCTCTTTCCCATATTTAGAGAACAAACTTCAGCCGTATTGCTGAGGGTCTGTATTTCTAGTATCGATTGATTAGCTCTGTTCAAAATCAGGGCTCGTTGTGCCTTAATAAGAATTTTTATATCGCGGACGTGTGAGTTTCTTCTGTTGCTCATAAATATCAGATGCTAGTTGGTAGGTAACCAAGTCTCTTAATGCTTTCCTCTTGTTCCTCTTAGCTCCACTAATAATTTCATTGTAGGCATGCCTATGGATTTTAAAACCTAGTGGCTTCCCCCTGAGCGCAAAGGTTTGTAAGCATTGTCATATTGTGTGATTGAAGTTTGTAGTAGAAAAAAGGTTTGCTGTTTCCCCAACTTCCTAAGTCCTAAACATGTTGTTGTATTTCATTTTACTGAAAGACCACCTCCGGTGGGTGTTAACATTGCAATGATAGTTACAAGTTAGCGATTCTGTTTCAGAGACATTTCAAAGGTCATTATTGAATGGTCACTTAAGGTTGTGGTAGTAACCGTTATAGGTTTACACACTGGTTTTATGCTATGGAAGACATAAACATAATTGATCAATGATAAAGCTGCTCCTCGATTCCATGTGAATGTTGGCTTTGTCTGAAGTACTACCCCCATTACGCATAATTGCAGTCCCCAGTTGCGCATGTAGGAATCCCAAAGCTTTCCGTTTGATACATTGAGGAGCCACGTGTCAGAATAGTTTGATCCTCGTTCATCTTGTATCCAGCTCCCCAGTCTGTTAGTCACCCCCCATTATAATACAATGAGGGTGACCTGATTCTAGCGAGTTTTTAATCACAGTATCTATCTCAATTTGGAAAGTTGAGCAAGAGATCTTCCTCGGATTCTAATATGCATTGATTAGTAATATATCCATCGTCATAGATTCAGTGTTTGGAATTTCTGTTCTGAGAACTTTTAGGGAGTTGAGGCAAGTGCCTATCTACCCAGTGCTAATAAAGGGATGCTGTTATTTAATTGTGAGTCATATGTGAGGAGACCATGTTTTGAATTAGTTTGCCTGGCTTTTTCTCTGTATTTAAGTCATATATTATGGGTGCTAGTGCCCTCCCCTGCCTCTAGAGGCTTGGTCCAGCTATTCTAAATGTAATTTCAAGCTTTTATGTCTTGCGCTTGGGAACCGTTATCTTCTGTTCTACTTTTTAGCTGATCAACTTTTCTTGCAATGAACTTGGAATGGGTCTGAGTAGCTCCTCTCTGGTATGTGCAGATCGGAGTTCCAACTAATTCAGCATTCTCAATTTCTTTGCAGCTTTGAGGCAGCCTTGGATTCTCCATTCCCTCTAGCATGGTGTCACCGTCCATTTTCTACACACTGGCTGCTTGTTTCTGTTCCTTTTGTGAGAAGCAAGTGTCTTGTGTTTTGGTGTATAAATTGATTATGATATGTCTCGAATGTCTGTTGAATGCTGGTAATATTCTTCATGTCTAAATGCGAGTTTGGCCTACGAGTAACTTCATGATGAGTGTTTATCTGATTCATGTCTTGTGCGCCTGTATTAGTCTATCAGTAAGGCCACTTGCTCTCGTTCTCTTTGATTACAGTATGTTAATTTCTTCTTTAATGATTCCAGTATAAGTTTGGTAGGGTTGCCTTAGTAGCATCTGTCATACTTGCGATACTACTTCACTCGTTCCTGCGGTATGTAGGTAGGGGCAGGGCAGACGCAATTAATTTGTCTCTCAACATTCCCCCCTCTGGTCGAGTTCAGAAGCACCTCTCTTCCAGGGCTCTGTCCTGAGTATCGTACCTTAGGGCTCCATGTCTTAGACACCCCCCTCAGGTCACCTGTATACTTTATATGCTTATCCACACTCCAGGTCATATAGCAGCACTCCCCATCAGGTTTGCATAATATTCGACATCCCAGGTAATTATGAGGGTCTCAAGGATATTACAATTTTGAGCCTGGAGGGACAACATGACTTTGCTTTTGTCCATGTAAGGTAGATCAACAGGTTGTGTGTATACATGAATTTTAGTATTTAGGTCTATCACTATCTTCATCCTACCGCCTTTTAGCTGTTTTTTTGCATTGGCTTATGGCTATTCTCAGGACACAACATAACAACACCTACACTTAGCCAGGCAAGAGGGGATCCAGGAGAATGGGTATGAGAACCAATCGTCATCTGCTGCTTCTTCAACCTCCTCCACCATTTTGGTGTGGAGATAGGTCAGTAATGTTATGCCTTCTGTAATTTTCCTCATCGTGGGCAGTTGCGTATTTACGAGCCATTTTTTGCACATACGCCACCCTCCATTATTAGGTCGAGGACATACCGATTTTGAAATGTCATGAGCCTTATTATTCTCTGCTATTCCTTTATAGCATTAAAGCCTTTTACTGTTGAGTTATTCGATTATAGCAGCCCCCAAAGGTTATCTGGAGCCACCTGGCATTTGTAGTGGGTTGTATCCCAGGTAAAACAGAGGCAAAGAACATTGTGGTTCTGCTGAACAATTTATGTTCATCTGGCATGTTATCCATTTTGATGGAGATATAAATACTACCGCTTCTTGTCCATTAAAGGTTGGGCGATCATCTCTTCCTCATGTGCGTATTCATTTTTGGGAAATGCACAATACGCACATCACTTTCTGGCACTACCAACGTGGGTATGTTTATAAGTACAATGGAACTCGGCGCTCCCCAGTTCGGTGGCAGTTTCATGTATGATCTGGATCCTCAAGCCCAAATGTGGTCCATTAATACTGATGTTCCTGTTTTCATGCACGGTACATCAAAGATCTGCTTACATTCTGTATTTTTCCCAATGTTTATTGTCCCTTGACAGTGGCATTCTTCAAGGGTATTAGTATTATCTGTATGGGTCCCCCCCTATCTTCAAGTAGTTTTGTAATTTCAGACCAATGAACGATGCATTCATTGTTCGCATTTCCACAACCTCTTCCCATTGTCCCAGTAGTGCCAGTGCTTTGCACACTTCTAGTCCATTGGCCCATCCCTCAAGTGTAAGTACATGTCGCTTTATTTGTAATTGCCTGCATTCCCAGCATTTAGGAATTTCTTTTCCTGTCTAACCATTACACTGCAGCATTTTGTTGTCCTCTATTGCAATCCCTGCTCTATTTGTTCCAGGTTGCTCATACCTTATTACTTTGTTTCCTTTCAGGTTTTGCCATGGACTTCAAATCTTGTATATAATTATCTTCTCGTGGGATTTCGCTTTGTTTACCCATACTAATGAGGCAGTGTGCCTTGTCTGTGGCTATAAATACCCTGAAAGCGTCCATGTCTATGTGCTGGAAATCATCCTTTGCTCTTCTTTTTAGTCTTTTATTTTGCCTAGTAACAGCAGAGACATTGTGAGTTACTAATTCAGTTACTATAATGCTAGGAGTTTCATTACTATACATAGTTGTGGGAACATTGCAAAGAACCAATTCTCGTAGTGCAAACAGACCAAAAAAACCCCAAAAAATAAAAGAAACAAAATGTAAAAAATGTAATGACTAGCATGACTGCTACTGTGTCCACAAGTTGCACAAGGCCACGCCTTGCGGTGGTCCGCGGGCCAAAAGCTCATATCTCACAAAAACAAAAAATGTACAGGACCTTTTGCCTTATTGGTTGACTCCTAGAAGAAAAACTGCATAATAATAGCAAGGAGGACCCTTTTGAGATGAAGAAAGTCTTCGGGTTACCAAAAAGGGTAGCAAAAGTGATGTTTTGGGATCGCAGAGCAGGAATAGGAAAGGAATATGATAGGATAGGAATGTGCTATATCCGAGAAAATGGCGAATGACAATGTATTTGCGATCAACATTGGATGCCTTGTTTGAATGAGTGCCGTTGGTTTAGTTGTACTGTTAAAATCTTCACAGGAAAATATTGCCTTGTTTCTTGTCTTTCGTTGGTCTGTAGTTTGCTGCCTTGTTCTAGTGGCTGATCAGTTCTTCATCCGCGTCCTCTTCTCCAGATTCAGGGAGTTGTGGCAGGGGGGTCTCGCCTTTGTATGGTTTGATGTCACTGAGGTGGATCCAAGCTCACCTCCCATGCACTTGCAATGCAGTGGTTGAAACATCCTCAGCAAAGTCGGGTCCCTCGATCCGGGGATTGTCCCCCCAAAGCATTAAGTTATTTAGAAGTACAAAATCACTAGGATATAAGGAGGGGGCTCGATTAAGTCTTGGTGATTGAGCAGATTGCCATCTTCCTCATTTGCCTTCCACCTCCCCTGCCGGTCCAAAAGCTGCTGAGACATAAAAGAGACACTTGCAGTCATAGCTGCCAGGTAGTCCATGGGTGTCCGTTCACATTTGAGTGGGAGGAGAAAAAGATATGGCCATACAGCATCCCGTCACCAGCTCATGATGAGCCAGGTGATGCTCTGAGCCAGGCTTATAGCATAATGCAAATAGGGCTAATGGTAGGCAATGGAGCCATCATTTTTTTAGGGTCATTTTTAGCTTAGCAATTTGCTCTGCTCTTTGAGCAGGCCATTGAGGTGCTCACAAATCCCGTTTTGCCTGAGCTAAGCGGAAGCCTACTAATGCTTAATCCCCAGGAGGATTTAGTTGTGCTAAAAAAAACTCATTTACAACATGTTGTCCATTGTCAGACTGGAGGACTTCCCACGGTCCCCTTATCGGGAAGACCTCATGCACGAGGAATTTGCAGCACAGGTGGCATCAGGATGTGTGCATGGAACAGCTTCGATCCAGTGGGAAAAGAGACATACAAAATATATATATATTTCCATTGCAGTTTTGGAGCATACCTACATAATCGATGTAGGTATGCTCCAAAACTGCAAATGCTGGAAGGGTCCGGTAGGACGTGGCATTGCTCCTCTCACTGTTTGCAGTGTGTTCTCAGCTGTGAACTTCTGAATCATGCAATTAATTATAAATGTTGCAACATTTTCAGCCAGATTGGGCACAAACCACTCTTCTGGATCAGGGCTGCAAGACTTTCTTGTGTTGTGGGTGCTGGGTGGGGAAGCTGGTCTAATGCTACCTTAAGCAACGCATGGGGCATACTTGGTTTGCCAGTTCTGTCCTGTTGCCACAGTGCATCTGTGGAGGACAAGGAGAACCCTATGTCCTTTCACGAATCCTGTTCTGATGGCGCATGTCCCTGTAATTCCAAAATCTCTGCTCATTAACATATTGCACGCTCGCGTATGTTTATTAGTTGCTGTATCAAATTTAGATATTTCAGGAAAATTGCTGCTTTTTTGGCTTCTGTGTCACGGCTTCGTTTCCATGGGAAATTAAATCTGCTCCCTTAGTGTTGTCGGCGCACTTCACCACAGCGGTGGCCATTGGTAGTTGCAGTGCGTCAATGAGCCTGTCCAATAATGGCACATGCTGCACTGGTGTGTCGTCTGGGTATAGGAAGCCCTGCCTTTTGCAATATGTCAGTGCTGTGTGTACTGTTGACATCACGTAGGCAGAGTCTGAATATACTGTTACTTCCTCATCTTCATGCTTTTCAAGTGCCTCAATAAGCATTACTAGTTCTGCGCTTGCGCTGAAAAATGTAGAGGTAATCTCACATTCGCCACTGTCTCAAAAGTGCTATTCTATTTTAATTTTACCACTGCAGTCCCTGTACGCCATTCGCCCGTGCTCTGGTCAATCGTCAGAGAACCATCAATGAAAAGTATCTTTCCCCGCCTCTATAGCATTTTCTCTGACATAAGGCAAATCATTGTACTGATCAGTGTATTTGGTGCTATCATGCACATCATCATCTTTCTCTGTTGGGCCTGCTATGAATGTTGCTGGGTTCACTACTCTGGACCTGACAATTTTGATTGCTCGATTCAAAATTATCACATCATACCCAGATGCTCTCTGTGTAGTCAATGTGCTTTTGGGATTCTCAATAATGGAAAATGGGGCATGCTCTACATATAATGTGGGTGAATAGCCCATTGTGATACTGGCAGGATTCTCAATTGCAAAAGCTGCTGTGGCCAGTGATTGTTCACAAAGATAATGACCTCTCATGACTGGATCAAAGATCCCACTGTAGTATGCTAGGGATGTGTGTTCTAGTGTGGTCTTCTGTGTAAACACTGCTGTCATTACTACTCCATTCGAATATGAGAATAGATAGAATTCTGCACTGTAATCGGGGATCTCTAGGACGGGTGCTGTGCATGTTGCCACCACTCATCAAAAGCTTAGGTGATTTAACCTGTCCAGGCAACAGCACTGTCATATTTCTGAGCTTTTTTGAATCCTTTTAAAAAGGGCCTGATGTATGTACTGTAGTCGAAGACCCACGCCATGCAGTAGTTTCCAAGGCCCAGAAATAGTTGAATTTCCATCATCGTTTTCGATGTGGTGTTTTCGTGATTGCTTCTGCTCTTTCGGGGGTCTCTTTCCTGTCCTCTTGAGATATCAACTGTCCAATGTACAAGACCTCCTCCTGGCAGTATTGTAATTTCTCCTTGTCTACTTTGTATCCCTTGTCTTCCAGAACTGCTATCAACTGTAGCAAGTCTTTCCTGCACTGCCCTTCTGTTCAACTGCACACCAGAATTTCATCTACATACTGAATCACTGTGCTGTCAAGATGTACATTTCCCAGGTCGATCTGGAGGACCTTGTTGAATATCGAGAGGGACTCACAGTACCCCTGGGACAAACACTTGTGTTTACACTTTTTGTTTCTATACAAAAATAGGTCAAATATTGTGACTCCTCATGGCGGGGGATTGAAAAGAAAGCATTCTCTAAATCAAACACTGTGAAATACTTGGCTGTGGATGGAATATTGCACAGTATCATGGATGGGTTTGAGACCAATGGAAATTGTGCTTCAACAATATTGTTTGAAGGGCGTAAATACTGAATAAATTACTACAAATCTCCACATCCCCTAGATTTCATTTCAATGGGAACACTGCCTTATTACATGGGGACTCTGACAGTACTAGTATTCCCTGTTGCACAAATGTGCTAATTGTCTCACATATACCCTTGTCTGCATCTTTCGACATTGAATATTGTTTTACTCATGGCAAAGTTGCGCCTGGCTTCAGTTTGATCTTAACTGCACCTACTACTTTCAGTAGGCCAACGTCATTGAGACTGCTGGTACACAGTATAGTTGGTACTTGAGCTAAATCTTCCCTGAAGAATGATGGTGTCTTTTCTATCACTGCCATTCTTTGCAGTACTTTTCAACTTTCAACTTTCATCCAATAAGTGAGGCTTATAAAAAACACCATCTCATCATCTGAATCCTCATCTCTAAACTGTTCCTCATCTGTCAAATCAGTCAGTCTATGTACTTCATCAAGAGCTACTACTGCCCTTCATGCTTTGTGCCATGAAGAATCACCCTCTCTTCTCTCACTATAGCTTCCTCTATTTCCTATGGAATCACTCATCCCTTCTTGTCATCCATAGGTACTTTTGGCCCGAAATAAGTATTATGTGGGTATTCTCAATGTTTTCCCTGTGATCCCGGGCAGCCACGCTAACAAAAGGCTGACTCCATAATGGAACACCTCTGGGTCTACTGGTAAGCCCCAGTGTACTTTCTGACCACAAAATACTGATATGAATTCTTGTACGTACATGCAATGGATCTCAGGAGTGGAGTACACTATTCCTTGGTTGCCAAAAGTAAAGGTCATGTTGAGTTTTCTCATCATGTCCCTTCCCATTATATTGACTTGCGTCAATATAATAGTGGCATGGAGAGGTTGTGTTCACCTATAGTAATGGGTAGATCGTCAATAAATGGAACCAAACTTGTGTCCCCAGAGAAGCCTAGCGCATTCATGGTGGTGCCTGACATTGAGTATCTACCCGCCCTGAGACAGGACCTGGTTGCTCCATGTCTACAAGTAAGGAAAATGTGTTGCTACCTATGGTCACTCCGACTCGTGGTTCCTCTTGTGGGTCTGGTGTAACTGATAGTATTGAACGCATCAAGTCACTCTGGGCTTTTCTGTTGTGGATATAAATTAATTCCTGTCCAAGTGAAAGGGATTTTCTCCCACCACGGTCACATTCCCTATCCTGGGTTTAAGCGTCTGTGCTCCTGCATTTGCATTCCAGGTTGCTATGGCATTCTGTTGTACTGTTGTTTGTGGTAGCATCTGTGTTTGCTGTGTTTACATGATGGCTTACTGTGTCGGCACTGGTGCCTGTTGGGCAGGTTGGAGTTGTGGCGCATGTGTCGGATACTGTGTGTGATCTTGGGAATAATATTCAGGTGGTTATGTTCTATATGGTAGAGGATTTGTCATTCCCCCTCTTTGAGCCTGCAAGTTCTGTTTCATCCATCCTGAGCTTCTACATGCTTAGATGTGTCCCATTTTTCCACACATCCAACACTTCTAAGGCGGTCCTACAAGTCTGGGTTGCCCTCTGTTAAATCATCCTCTTTGTAGAGCCTGAAACCCACTCCTCTTCCTCTGAGGGCAAACCCTCCTCCTTGTTATTATATTCTCCTCTTCTCGCAAAGTTCCCTCCAGCCATTGGCTCTGCATACTACGCATTTGGTGTAACTACTCTTTACCCACTCGTCAACATGGCTCCCACTGAAAACTTCAATAGTTTTTTCTGTACTAATTTAGCTTCCTCTCATTTTCTTTCTTCAAGTTTGAATCTACAATGGTGGACTATAATTAGTTGAATTTCTGGCCACAGTTTCACTTGCATTCCTACCAATTATTTCAGCTGCCTTTGCACCAGGTGGGGTAATTGTAATTGGTTATTTATAACACACTTAATAACGAAGACGTTTCTATGTGCGGACCCAGGATTCTAACCTGTGTTGCTAGGAGTCATCTTGCTTCCAAGACAACCACATTGCCACTGAGCTATAACACCCGATCCATGACATAATATATGATAGTATATGGGTCTAGTCTTTTCCCATGGCTCCCTTGTCTCAAGACGCCAAGGGTCTTGATTATAAGCAATGGGATATTCATCATTGTATATCTTACGTGTCATATTTGCACTCATGTCGGAAGTATCTGGATATTTTACTCTGAGAGCTCACCACACATCTGCTCTACAGTTATTGAATGGTGCTCAATCATGAGCCGTATTCTGAGTTGTCACCCTGGAATGTCCTGCCCGTTTCCAGATGTTGTCTGCTCACTTCCCAATGGTGGCGGCGAGCAAGCTTTTTATGTCACCCACCACTAATCTCATCCTCTGTCAGTCTCTCTAGTTCGTAAATCCATTTACATGCCCCCGATGTTAAAGTTGACAATTATACTTATCCATTTGTGGCCATGGTATATATTGCGTCCGTCCTCCTCCTTTTTCTAGTAATGGGAATTTTATTACTTCTGCGATTTTGTCACATCTAGTTGTCTCTCTTTTAGCATTAGCATCTGCCATACTCATTTTATTTTGCCCTGGTAAATTCTCAACCTATTTATAAATGGGATTGTTTCTTCTAAACTTTGTAATTGCCCCTTTGAATGTTTGGGCTATGCCATGGGTTCTGGTTCTTCTAGAATAGAACACACTATCTCTTTTTCTGGTTTTGAAGTTGTGCAATGCCCTGGAGTGGCCACTTCTTCCTCTTCATTTCCACTTTCATGCCGTTTCTCATCTGAAAACATTGCCCCACAACTTTCATAGCTTCCTTCGTTTCTCCTGACTTCAACGTTTAATTTTGTCAGGGGGTTTTCTTCATACAAACCCCTCAATTACCTTTCTAGTAGCTCTCCTCTCCTACCTGTGGGGCTCCTACTACGCTCCTCTGTGTTTTTTGAGCTACACCAGTATCCCTTCAACTTCTGTACAGACTACCAATCCTCAATCATATTTATTCTCCATCATTTGGAGGAGTATAGTCTCTTAATATCTCCTCTACTTCCCTACCACATCTTTCCAAACTCTCATCTCTCTCTTGTTCTGTTTCTTTATTTTTTTCCTTTTCTCACAGCAAACGTTCCCTGAATATTCTGTCAGCTTCTTTCCACTGTCTCTCCTGGGTTAGTTCCATCACTCTCTCTACTTCCTCCTCTCTTTCTTCCTCCATTCTGTTTTCATGCTCTTTCTTCTCTATACTTCACCCTTCCATGTGCGACTTAACCCTTTCTCATTCTTTCATTCTCCTTTCTTTCTGTCTCTTTCCTCTAATTCCTTTCTCTTGTACTCTTTCCCTTTCCATCTATTCTTCAATTCCCCTCTTCCATTCTTTTTCTTCCTCTTCCTTTTTCTTTGTCATATCATTTCCTCTGGGTTCTTTCGTCATCTTTCTCCTCTTTCCTTAACTTCCCTTTCTTTGTCCTTAAAATCGCCCATATTTCTCCCATCCAATTTAAGTAGTATCCGTCCTCCCACCCACTAATTCAGAGTAATCGCAGTCTCTTCTGTGCTGCTCGGCCTGCCTCTCTGTCTCTGTATCTCTTGCTAAGCCTCTGTCACCATCGCTTGCAGTGCTTGCTATATTCATCGCGCATGGACACTGGCTTGCGTTCGCTCACCTTTGCTCCACTTACAGCATCTTCACTACTGTAAGCGGGGGGGTGCATGTACAGGATTGGTATACCTTGCTGCTTTTAATTCTTTCAATGGATAGACTCCCTGCCCTTCATCTGGCGAGTCAATGATCTAGGGAGGGGGAGGAGGAGCTGTGGGTGTTCAGCCCTCCCCGTCCTAATGATTAAGCATCCACTTCCTTGGGGGTGGCTCTTCCACCTCGTCCCTGAATATTTTCCATAATTCTAAAATGGCCAGCCTCTTCTGCAGCATGTTCCCTTTGTGCACAGCATGTAAATATGTTTTCATGTGTTACAACACTGACTTTGAAACAGTGCACTCGTGGGACCAAGGTAAAAACATTTTGCCTGCTGTGCCTAAAACCCATTCCGCGTGGTACTTCTGGATTTTACCCATCTACTTCGGGAGGGATTTGCACATGATGGCACATCACGCTCTTGACTGCTGATACTTACCGGGCCTTAAGAAAAACCTTCAGACTACCCATTCACTCCTCCTTTACTATCTCTTATCAATACTATTTTCTTTAATTTCCAGCACTTTCTACCCTCTTCAGCCTTTCAGCTACAACACCAACTGTTTTTGCAAGCACCACAATCACCGCCCATGCTCAGGATGCCGCCTTTGAACACGAACCAAAGCTCCACGATGTAAACAAATATCCACAAAGCTTTGTTTTTCTCAATTTGACCCACTTCTCACCTTCCTACTGCTGCAAGCAATCTCTACATAAATGGGTGCACCCTCAATATAACACAACAAATCAAAACCCCTACGGCTGTTTTCCTGCCCCTTCTCCGACAAACTATCCTCTTATATCTTAGAACTGCCCCACCTGAGTGTGGCACCCTCCTCCTTGACCTTGTCGCAGGTAATTTCTTTTACTTCTTAATAACATAGTGCTTCATCTTGAGGTTTAGTGTGCCACCTTCCATAACCCTGGTTACAGGTATCCTATCATAAACAAATCCTTTATCACTCTTCCCCAATATCATACAAACGACCCCCTCACACCTTCACTTGTCAATTCAATGCTCTATACTTACATCCATGGATCGGCCGAGGCCTTTGGTACCGATCCTCCCTCAATCGGCCACTTGCCTTTGCCCTGCAGGATCACCTATGGGGATGGGCCGGATTTTTTCCAAAGGGTCTGCTGTCGACCGATTTCAATACATGCATGATTCACTGATCTTCACAGATCACCTTTGCAATCCTTAGGTTTGCAGCTGGGGTATCAAAAATCTGAGGGCCTAGACTTTAACCATCTGAACCGCTACTAATTGAGGGGCTTAAGGCTACAGCCCCAAGTGTGGACAGATGGGACAGGATATTCCGCACCCAAAAATGGAAGAGCCCAGGTAATTGACAAAGGCCTGTTTTATTAACAATCTAGATAAAACGGGGACAGCAGTAAACGCAGAAATGTCTCCACGGTCTAAAAATGTTCCTGTTGAACATCACTTATAATTGAAAAATACATCATAATTAAAGTTGCATTCAGAAAAACATACTTGGGAGGTGGGTTTGGTGGTGGAATTTTGTCTACATATGTAATCTATACTGGCCAGTGTTTTAATTGGTTATTGAACTCTGATGGCCCCCCATCGAACCACCTCTAAAGTGATGAGGTAGCAAATGCATCAATGTCATAATAATTAATTGGCTTATGGAACAGTTGCGAGACAGCATTATCGGAGAGCAATGATTGATTGGTACTGACTCCACCAACCTTGCACCTTTGACCGGTCATCAGCACATAAGCAAAATATAGTGGTAGGGGGAGAGACACCAATGAGCCACTTTTTCCAGTTAGCTGAGATGCCATCCCTTATTCTGTAGTCCACAAGCCAGGGCTCCTACTTTGAACTTGGCCTTGTCTGGTATTTCTGTTCTGAGAACTTATAGGGAGTTAAAGGAATGGTTCGGTCAGAAATCTTTATTGTCCCTACGGGTCGGCCATGTGTTTTTAAGCCTAAGTCGCTCGATTTTAGAAAAATTTCCTATGGACCTTTTCGTCCATTAAATGCACACGAAAACAGGCACCAGGGCGCTGCCATTTTGTGATAATCCTATCACTTGCCCCATCGCTCTGGCTGACCTGCTTTTACGGCACTAAATCATATCCCCCGCCCCTGGGCCTGACATTATCAAAACATTCATATTCCCTGCCTCTCTCCGTGATGTTACTGTGCTGTGTAGGCAAACGCACCCAGTCGTCTTCTACGTGACTTCACACAGAACCCGGAAACCAACACAGATCAACTCACAACACAGCGCGCCACAATTCAGAATATGAAACTGTACTTTAAAATCAAACAGCAATACGGTACATTTGGTAAAGTACATTTATTTGACATTAAATGTTTAGAGAATATTCAGCAATTGGCATATTAAATCGGAAAGGAATTTATTTTCTTTGCTCTCGATCCGCAAATCCTCTAAAGTTTATCGTGAGTCACGCGCTGTTCCTTTATGGTACATAGGGTGTTGGTTTTTGTTAAAAGAAGCACTTTGGTCACACAGTGAACCGCAAGGCTGTTCCATCAACTAGGCACTAGGCCACCGTAAAGGTTGATATGTTGCTTCTAGCCGCTAGTGCTGCGTAAGGGCATATGGGCCCTTGGCGATCGTCCCATAAAATAGTCAACGTTGTGCAGTTGTTTACAAAAAGCTGCAGCTGGCAATTAAAAAATCCGTCAGCTGGGGTCTGGAATAGGTGGCAGGAGCAGTACGGTAGGATGTACCTGTTTAGAAAACATAAAAATTGAAATTAGTCTCACCAGCCGATCTTTATTACTATTATTCATTTTATTTATTACGGCCGAGCTGAAACTATTTGCTTGCGAGGATAGTGCGGAGTATGTTCGGCTCTAAAAGCAATGCGAAAACGAATGAAATAAATTGAGGTTAACACACAATGTAATGATTTTTTAGCGTTGAACCACTGAGAAATGACTGTCTACATGCGTGTCGAATGGGTACATGCATGCCCATGAGCCCGATAGAAAGACAATCCCACTAATGTTTTAATTGCTCTTCAATCATTCATTCGTTCATTCATTAATTCTTAATTCCGGTATAAAAGCTTCTAAAGAGTTACTTACATTATATTTGCCATTTCCATTGTGTCTCTGTGTAATGCAGTCCTTTAAATCCCACTGTTTTCGTGCCAACGATTTTTATATACTGAACTATCATGAAACTCGGTGTAGTTTCAGAATTTTCATCCTTATCGTATCTTACGTTATTGCACTCCTCCTTCAAATGAAGTGCATTCGGCATGGTCCCTGTCTCTCAAGGTCAAAAAACAATTGAACCTTATACTGCCAGTGCGAGCGCGGGCCTCTTCAGCCCGCGAGCAAAAAATCAAAGCCGCTGACCTTCACTCTGCATGAGCATACATTCTTACTTTGCAACATCCCATGTAACGCCATCTGTGAGAACTTGAATTTTCGACTCCATCTTTGTACTAGGCCTTAATGTGCAAATGCGAACTGGCTTCTCTCCCATCTGCAACGCCTCGCTTGGCGCGTTCCAAGGCCCCCAATTTTGTCCTCGTTGTCCGCGAGCTTTGCAGCCCTAGAGAACCATAACTATGGAGACATAGACTATTTGGGGGAAGGTCAGGGAAAGTATAAAGTACCCCAGGAGTTGAGTTGAAAGTGAGATTTATTGTTTGTTTGTTTTATTATTTGCAATGCGCAAACCTCCCCTCAGTTAACAGTGCGAAGCATTTACATGCGATTGCGAAAATTATTTACAGCAACAAAAATATATACATACACATATTCACAAGGTCAGCGATATGAGGTGAATAGAGAGAGAAGTCAAAGATGACACCCATGTTGTTCGCCACCCAGGATGGTGAAGGGAGGGGTTAGGGTTAGCATACTTTGTATGTACACTGTACAATAACATTTTTTTCAAAAAGACAATCAGATTACAATGTTTTAAACGGGGATTTGTACTTCTCAACGAGCTCTGCTTTGGGTGGACATGCACAGTGGCAATGTTTGTTGGCAATGCATCAGTGCTGTGCACAGAAACGCTCAAAATTCCTTGTCTGTGCTTCTCTAGTACAGTAAGAATAAGGCCGTTAACAAAGTCGAACTCCATTTCCTCATGTACTGGTTTCACCACCCATTTTTTACTTCTTTTTGCAAAGGCTGTAGTGTAGCGAGGCATCCCTACATTACCCGTAGTCCTAGATTGTTCACGGCACACATTCGTGTTATGGGCCAAGACCGCTAGTAGAGTCCTATGTTTCATGCCCTGTATGCCGAAATGCAATCTGGCCTGTACTTTAGGCACATATTGTGGACAACCTCCAAACCTCCTGTGTGACAGAATTCTATAAATCCCCTCAAATCTCTTGATAGAGTTTTATCGAAAACAATCTTCTCAATGGCTTTGTGTGTAAGTGAAGATGGAATGAACCACTTCTTCTTCCGTGCCTCCTCGGTGGACAAAGGGCCATGTTCACATTGGTGGAAATGTTGCTTTTCTGTCCAGCGGTGAACGTTGGTACAGTGGTGCATCAGTGACCACCATTTTCCAAGTAGGATTTCCACTGACCCTTCACAAGTTTTGGAGCTCTATCAAAGATGGTTGCTGATAAACTGGGACCACTGTGAAATACTTTCCAAAGCTTTTTTTTTTCCCTGCAGCCGAGATTTTCTTATTGATTGATTTAGCAAGATGCCATAAGTCAAATTGATGTTTAATATGTGGGAACTGCTCTCTCATTGCCTTGGCTATTGAAATGTGTCTGTCCGTGGCTATGAGGTCGATGTGCATTCCCCTCGATTGTAGATATTCCAATGATTTTATAAATCATAGTTTCTCCATGGCCATTGGGGATTTACATTGGGACACCTGCACGACCACCGAACTCACAATTTTCTTACTATCCGTGTCCTGAAAGTGGTAGGTGCAGTACTTGGCAGAAAATCCAGGGCTGTCGCACTATCCATCGCCGGCTAGCCTGAATCGTTTGCCTTCGAATGTACTTTCTAGAGACAATTGTTCAATTTTCTAAGCATCACTAATGGCCGGAAATAGATAATCATGTTGGAATTTGTAGTACTGCATTTTAGAAATGAAATGTAGTCCCACAAACTGAAAGAAAGACTCTAACTTTCTAAAACTGGATCCACTAAAAAGTGAGGCAGCTGCACACAGTAGATTGCCTGCTGGCAGTTTCCCCAGCATCGGTTGTGCAGACCATGAGAATGTATGATGTAATATACAGGCGGCATGTATTTTGATGTTACTGCCTTGTGTTTTACGAGTCACATGAATGGCTTCCCACATACTTCCCCTCTAACAGAATGCCCACATTTCAGCATACTTATAATATCCATCAAACAACTGTCGAATACTATGTATTTGCCCTCTTTCATTAGACTGTCATCCTGCATCACAGTTGTTTCGGACTGCATTGTTGCGGACATATCACCAGAATTGAAACTAATATCGCTGATATCAGGTTCTGATGCGTCAGTGAATAGTGCTGCTGGCTCATTATCTGTTACTTAAACATTGATGGGAGAATACAACAATGTCGACACCTTTTTGGGTGGCATTTTTTTTGCTGGTGTAGATTGTGTGAATTGATCTGCGACTACTTCCGAGCTATCTTCAATACATCCAGTATCATCATCTTGTGGTGGTGCAGTCGCACTGTAGCAATGGTCCAATAAAACTTTACTGGATCCTCCGGACACATTCAATTCATGTTCTGGCCATTGGACATGAGCATCTCGAGCCTGAACACACTGCGCCTCAATTAATAGTTCCTCCATAGTGTAAATGGTCTGTCAAGCAACATCTCTCATTTGCTTCACTGTCTGTGTATGTATATTTCGTACACCCACGGGTAACTGGAGGACAGATTAGAAAAGGGATGTTCAGTTTAAACACAAGATAAAGTATAGTACAATTGACAGAAAAAAACATAATATATTCCCCAGCACAAAACAATTTCTAAAAATATGAACTGTTTGTAACTAACCTTATTTTTGTCTCTTTTCTTTGCAACTTTCTTGACTCGGACTTCAACATCTGCACGCTGTTGCTCCGATTCGTTTCCGCATGTCTTCCCTTCCTCTTGCGCTGCAACGACTATATTTTCTGGATCCGCATAGACAGCACAGAATGATGCTCCATCGACTCCCTGAAACATAGTACTTTCATTACTATGTATCACAATATCGAAAAAATAAAACACACGTGAGGACGACCACACAGGTACATCTCAATAGCTAAACACGAATGAAACATTATGTAGAACAATCAAACTACAAGTATTCGAGCTCTGATGATCTAGTTCGATGGAACTGTCAGTATCCATACCTCTGGCTCCGCATAGACTGCCATGAATGATTTTATTGGAGAGGGCGCCTCAGCAACTCCCTGAAACACAGAACTTGCTTTAGTATGGTTTTCATTATTGTAAACATGGCACACACTTGGGGCGACGGCACAGGTACATATACATAGATAACCACAAATGATGCATTGTCTAAAAGAATCAATGGATATCTAAATATGATCAGATTTAATCGACTTATTTCTCCAATTTCTTTACATCTGCATCATCTAAATGGGATGTTGTGATTGTAGTGGAAGCTCTGTTGTCTCCCTGAAATGCAGTACTTGCGTTAATAGGGAAGAAAGTATAGCAAATGGAATCACGTTATATGATCACGCTCGATGGAGCTGTCAGTATCCATACCTCATGCTGCTGAAGAATATCTATGGATGTTGTAAATGTAGTGCGCACTTCCGAAAGCTGTTGCGCCGATTCGTATACGCATGGTCCCGCTTCCATTTCCCCTGGAATTACTTGAATGTCAGGCTCCGCATCAAGTGCAGGGGTTGACGCTCATCAACTGCCTGAAACATAATACTTGCATTAGTAAGAATTACAATATTGAAAACATAACACACACTTGGGGTCGACCGCACAGGTACATCTCAATGGCTAACCACGAATAAAACATTGTGTAGAACAATCAAATGACAAGTATTCCAGCTCTGATGATCTAGTTCGATGGAGCTGTCAGTATCCATACCTCGCGGAGCTAAAGAACATCTAGGGATGTTGTCAATGTGGTGGACGCAGCATGTCCCTGAAGGACAGTACTTGCATTAGTATGGATAACACTAATTATAACTGAAAACAAACACCAGGGGACGATAACTAAGGTGTATATCAATTGGAAAGCACTAACCAAAGATTCGGTAAAATAATTACACAATACATAAAAACTATTACTTGACATGCATAAAACAAGTCTGTAGCGGAATAGCCAAGAAAGCTTACCTGATACGCGCTAGAAGTGGTTGATGACTGCGAGCACGTCACGGATGTAGAATGTTCTTGCTTCAGATTCAGTGGATAGTCAAGCAGTTGTAAAGGTAAATTATTGTTTGATAATGAAATGCCATGTAAGGCGACAGAATAATGCTATTGAAAATGTGCAATATAGCAGTTCCCTGTGCCCATAAATAGATTTTGTTTGTGCGTTATGAAATTGAAAAAGAATATATTGATAAGTGTCATTATTCAAAAAGCTATACACTCATATCAATGTCGAAAGTATTACAAGGGACACAACACCTAAAATATCAATTAATCAATTCGGCTACCTACAAACTACCGCAAGGCCTAAAGCTAAATCCGGACACTTGACTCACCAGTGGCGGAATGTGGACGAATAGAGTGGGAATAGCGTTTGCGAGCAATTTTCGTGTTGTTCGCCGTTTATTCTTCTTTGTTACCCAAGATGTGGCGTACATGTTCGAGGAAAAGTGCCGGCTGCAGATGCGGTATCGATCACCCCTCTTGTCCTCTAAGACTTCTTGGACTCTACTTTCCAGCTCAACTAGTGGATATCCGCAATGTCTGACCCATTCTCTTATTCGATCAACAGTTTTTGGGAATACATGCATTGTAGTGCCTTCAGATTTAGCATGGGTCTTCGAAGGGTAACCGCCAATCGAACAGGCAGGCATTGTTGAAAATTCTGAAAGGTAAATATGGACATTATTATACAATCTTGATGAATAAAAATGTGATAAAAAATTAAATGAACCATACAATGTTCAAGGTTTGTTTTGGTCGCCGGAACTATACCAGTTCATCATGTGCGGCTTAGTATTTGCATAAGTTGCAGAAATGTATAAATGATGTGACTAAACTCTGAACATGTGACTCGTCCCTTGGATGTTCTGTCTTGCACGAGAAGGAAACATGCTTCTCCAGCATGGGGTCTGGCATGGATTCACATGCTCATGAATATTCCCCGTCGTCAGGCTGGGAATCCTCGGTAAAGAAAAAACCAGTATCAGTTTCGTTTCTGATCTGTCTTTCGTAGTAATAACCAATCACTGGTCTCTGCGTCATACTGACCACAGCCAATGACTGCCCTCTACCTAAGCACCGCCTCTGGCAGCCATCTTCAGATTTTTACCGCACGTTCATGTGTTGGGATCCTCGTGCTATTGCTCTCGAGCGTTAGTGCTATTTTTTCACGTTTTTTCTCAAAAACTTCGTTTTTTTCGGTCAAAAGAGCCTCAAGCTCCACCGACTCTCCATCCGATCAACGGGGACCCGTGTCGGATTCGTCTGCGCCCCTCAAGGGTGAAGACTTCGTCGAGCTACGTTTTTGGAGGACTCCAGAAGCTTCTCAGGCCCGGAAATGGCCCAGGAGAAGTGAAGCTCGATGCCCGGAAAGCTGTTCAGGGTCTGCCCTGGATGCCAGCTGCAGAACGTCTTTAAGGAGGACGAACACTCCTTTTGTCTCTACTGCTTACATGAGGACAAGACGCACGTGGAGAAGGACTGTGCATTTTGCGGCAATATGTCGGAGCGGACCATGAAGGACCGCCATCAACGCCTCGCCAACTGGCTGGAAGGGAAGAGCCCGTCAGGCGAGAAGAAGAGGAAGAAATCCGAGCGGTCTTCTAAGACCTTTGAGGACGCCCCGGCGACGGGGGTCCAACACAAGGCCAAGCACCGCGAGTCCGCTGGCACCGGGAGTGCCGAACGGTCGGGCTCTACGGGCGCCAGGCAGGGCGCACCCTCCCCGGCACCTTCAGCCATGAGCCAACGCTCTGGGTCGGGTAAGAGGAAGGGCGAGCACCCGGCGAAGCTCCTGGAGAGGCCCCGGTCGAGCTCGAAGGCCCCATCGGAGGGGGAGCGAGGCAGTGTCCCCCCCCTCAAGGATAAGGCGGTGAGCGCACCTAAGGTGGTGAAGGCCTTAATCCATCCGGCCAAGCCCTCTATCGATACTGTCGCGGCGGCCCTGGCTCAGCCTGTGGAGGCTACACCAGTGGTGGCGATCTCGGGGCTCAGAGTCTCCCTGCCACCTCGGAGGGAGTCCTCTTTTGTGCCCATCGATAGGACCCCCGTGAAATCCCCGGCGGGGAAGAAAAAGGGGGGGCAGGGCGTCGTCGTAGATTCGGCTTCAACCTCGGAGGAAGAGCTGATCGAGGTCTTAAGCCACGGCCTTGGCGTGGATGAAGACCGGCCCGTCGGGATGGATCCCGACACAGGTGACGACGACATCGTCGAGGGTGCTGACGGGGCCCCTGATCGCCCGTCGGATTTCCCTCTGCCAGCGCCGCAAGACAACTCGGCGGCCATTTTGTTGGCTATACAGTCCTTATGCTCAGAGATAAGGACGAGACTACCGTTGCCGACGGAGGAACCTCTCCCGTCGGGGGATCCTGAACCGGGACCTTCTGGTGTTCCCCCGCCCAAGAAAAGAAGGATTCACCCTCCACCTCCTTTTCAGCCGTCGCGCCCCGTCCAGCCCTCCTCCCCGTCCACCCGAGGGGATGATACAGGGACTGACACGGCAGCGACGGGTACGGACGACGAGGTATACGACGAGGATCTACCGTCGTCACCTCCCACCAGGGCTTCTCCGCCCCACGAGATTGGATCGTTCCACTCCATGATCGCCAGGGCATCCGAGCTTTTCCAACTCTGCCCTGAGGAGAAGAAAAAGGAAGGATTCCTTTATCAACGGTGCGAGGCCAAGAGGAAGACGGTCCTCGCGGTGCCTCTACTGGACGACATTTGGGATGAGGGCCTTGCCCTCCTCAGGAACCCTTCCACGACGCCAGCTAGAAGAGACCGGTACGAGAAGAAGTACCGGGTCCCGGACGCGGCCCCCCTGTGCCTCCGGGCGCAGCCTACCCCGGACTCCGTCGTCTCCGCGGCGGCCAGGAAGAAAGCGGGGGGGGGTGCGTCCTCCACATCGACTTCCCCACCGGACGGCGATGGAAAGAAATTGGACGCTATGGGACGCAGGGTCATCTCGTCTGCAGCGACGAGGATTAAAGCGGCCAACGCCTTGGCTATCGTGGCCCGCTACGACAGGGAGCTATGGTACAAACTGGCTCCCCTGCTGGACTTCCTACCGGACAACAAGAGGGCGGATGCCCTGGAGATCCTACAGGAAGGTGAGGTGGCGTCGGACCACGCCATCACTATTGAGACGGACATCGCCGACACTGGGTTTCGCCAGTTGGGCAACGGCGTGTGCCTTAGGCGGCGTGGATGGCTCAAGTCTACGGACTTCCGTCAAGACGTAGAGTCCTGGACATGCCGTTCGATGGGAACAACCTGTTTGGGAAAACAGTGGACGATTCCCTTCAGGCCATTAAAGCGGACACTGAGACGGCCCGGGCCCTTGGGGTTCTGCAGCAACGACGGACGCCCTTTCGGAGCAGCGGAGGCAAGGGCGCCTCCAAAGGTTCCGGCGGCGGTTTCTCCACCTACCGTCAAGCGGCCCGCTCGTCGTCTCAGGAGGCCTACAGAGGACGAGGCAAGTCTGGTGGACCCCGCCGTCGTCGCCAAGGAGGTCAAGGCGGCAAAGCCTCGTCGAAACAGGATTGAACCGGCCGTGGGGTTGGGCCCCCACCGAAGCACCCCGGTGGGAGGCCGGCTGGCGAGCTTCGTCAGCGTGTGGGAGTCCATCTCCACCGACCGTTGGGTGCTGGACGCCTTAGCCCGGGGCCACGCGCTCGAGTTTCAAAGAAGGTGCCTGCGCATCCCCCCCGTGGCCAGGAAAGAGCTTCACGTCCCTCAGCTTCTCCTGGAGGTAAAGGCGATGCTCAGGAAGGGCGCCATCGAACTCGTCCCAAAGAGGCTTCAGGGCTCCGGAGTTTACTCGAGATACTTCCTCGTGAAGAAGAAGACGGGAGGATGGCGCCCCATCCTAGACCTGCGACGTCTGAACAAGTTCATCAAGGCGCAGAAGTTCCGGATGGTCACCCTCCAGCACGTCCTGGGTCAGCTGGAGGAAGGAGACTTCCTGTCGTCGTTGGATTTGGAGGATGCCTACTTCCATATTCCCATCCTAAAGGGGCACCGAAAATTCCTCAGGTTTGTGGTCCAAGGGCGTCACTACCAGTTCAAGGCCCTCCCCTTCGGACTACGGTCGGCACCCAGGGTATTCACCAAGTGCCTTGCACCGGTGGCGGCGCAGCTGCGCCGCGAGGGGATCCACGTCTACCCCTACCTGGACGACTGGCTCATCCGAGCCAAGACGAGGGAGCTCGCTGTGGAGCACACGGCAAGGACCGTCCAACTTCTCACGGACCTGGGATTCTCCGTGAACTACGCCAAGTCCCACCTGGTACCCACGCAAAACGCACTCTTTCTGGGAGCGAAGCTCGACACAGTGTCCCTTCTGGCCTCCCCGTCTGAGGAAAGGACCAGGTCCATCCTGGGCAAGGTACAGCGGATGTTGGTTTCCGACGCGGCCAAGGTGAGGTCCATCAAGTCTCTCCTCGGAATGATGTCTTCTTGCATCTACCTCATTCCCATGTGCAGGCTCCGGATGCGCCCGTTGCAGGAGTTCCTGGATGCGCGCTGGATCCAAACGACGGGCGGCTTCGAGGAGAGGATCACACTCGACGAGAGTTTCCGCCGAGCGGTCCGGTGGTGGGGCACCCGCGCGCATCTGACGGCGGGCATGGACTTCCAGACCCCAGACCACCAGGAGACAGTGACCACGGATGCCTCCCTGGAAGGGTGGGGAGCGCACACCGAAAATCTGCACGCGAGAGGCCTTTGGCTCCCGACAGAGAAGTCCCTCCATATCAACGTCCTGGAGCTCCGTGCAGTGTTCTGGGCCCTCAGGTCCTTCCGTCCCTCAAGGGCAAGGTGGTGAGGATCTTCACCGACAACACCACCACCATGTTTTACATCAGGAAACAGGGCGGAACCAGGTCCCCAGCACTGTCCAAGGAGGCGCAGGACCTGTGGCATTGGGCCGTCGCCCAAAGGATGTTTCTGGTGCCGTTTCATCTGGCAGGGATAAAAAACACCATCGCCGACTCACTCAGCAGGGAGCTGCGCTCGTGCCACGAGTGGGAACTACGGCAGGATCTAGTGGATCGCCTCTTCCGACGGTGGGGCACACCCAAGATCGACCTGTTCGCGACGGCGACGAACTCCAAGTGCCGGAGGTTCGCCAGCAGGTTTCCCCAGGCGAGGAGCATGGGCGATGCTTTCTCGTTCCCCTGGGAGGGCCTGTTCCTCTACGCGTTCCCTCCTTTGCCACTGCTAATCCGGCTCGTCAACCAGCTCAAGAGGTCACGGTGCAGGATGATCCTCGTCGCACCTGCGTGGCCGAGGCAGATATGGTTCCCGGACCTTCTGGACTTGTCAGCGTCCCCGCCAATCAAGCTGCCGGTGGACGCGGATCTACTCTCCAGGGAAGGAGGCGCCATCCTCCACCACGACCCGAAATCGCTGAACTTGCAGGCCTGGCTCCTGCAGCGCTAGAGTTTGGAGGATACGACATACCGGCCGACTGCAGAGAGGTTCTTGCAAAGTCCAGGGCGTCCTCGACTCTTAAATGCTACGGACACAAATGGAAGAGGTTCTCTGTCTGGTGCCACGCACAGAAGATTAACCCTCTACGGATTACGGCTCCCCAGGTACTGCCGTACCTGCTGACGCTGGCCAAAGCTGGACTGGCACACGCGTCCATCAACTTGACTTTTCACGACACGAGGGTAGTGCTCAGGACGCACCCCTCCTTCATGCCCAAAGTACCGTCGGACTTCCATCTCAACGAACCCTTGGTGTTGCCTGTGTTCTTCCCGTCGCCTTCGTCGCCGGCTGAGAGGACTTTGCACTCGCTGGATGTGGCTAGAGCGCTGAAGTTCTACGTGGACCGCACGAAGTGTTTTCGGAAGACGTCACAACTCTTTGTGAACTTTGGACCTGTCAATCAGGGGAAGGCTCTCTCGAAGGCTTCCATTTCCAGATGGCTCTCCGGCTGTATCATGTACTGTCATCGGTTGGCAAACCGACCGCTGCCTGGCCGTCCGAGAGCCCATTCCACCAGAGCGATCGCAGCTACCACGGCGTTCCTTTCTGGTGTGCCCCTGCTGGACATATGCAGGGCTGCTACGTGGAGGTCGACGCACACCTTCACGAAATTCTACTGCGTCGATCGGGATTCCAGGGAGGAGTCCAGGGTCGGCCAAGCAGTGCTGCGCAACCTGTTCGCCTGAGGTGAGCCTGGTGAGGAGGTAAGATGCTTAATGTTGAGTTTGATGTAATGCTTAATGTTGAGCCTTTGCCACCTCCCGTGGTTGTGCATGTGTGTACTGCTATGTATTCTTTATTCATGAGCATGTGAATCCATGCCAGACCCCATGCTGGAGAAGGAACAAGTTACTTACCTGTAACTGTTGTTCTCCAGCATGGGTCTGGCATGGATTCACATGCGAACCCTCCCGCCTACCCCTCTGCGGCTCTTCACTTGGTCATACTGCCACTTCACGTGCTTCCAAATCTGAAGATGGCTGCCAGAGGCGGTGCTTAGGTAGAGGGCAGTCATTGGCTGTGGTCAGTATGACGCAGAGACCAGTGATTGGTTATTACTACGAAAGACAGATCAGAAACGAAACTGATACTGGTTTTTTCTTCACCGAGCATTCCCAGCCTGACGACGGGGAATATTCACGAGCATGTGAATCCATGCCAGACCCATGCTGGAGAACAACAGTTACAGGTAAGTAACTTGTTCCTTACATTATAGACAGGATCCGCGAAGGATGCCATTCGATGACAATTGACACAGATGAAAATAAATAGATCTATTTATAGCATAACAATTGAAACTCAAGTCAACAGCAATGAGACCAATGAACATAGCACTATTGAGTACTCTATTCGTAAATTGATAGAAATTTAAAAATCACTGAAATATGACTAGGATACATGGCCTTACCTTGACCAACAAACAGTTGGATTCAGCAAGCCGAGCAGTATGTTGCTGGAGAACAGGTAGATGGCCACAGGTAGCGCACTGACGAGTTTGCTCGAAGCGGTCACAGAAGCTCATGGATAGCACGACGACGAGCAGATTAGCATAGAACTCAGTGGTTCTCAGGTAGCATGTTCAGGAGTTGACTTGCAGAGCACAAAGATGTTCTCATGAGACATATCAAGTGGTTTATAAAGTATTTGAAACAGGGGTGTGCTTGTGAATGAATGACGTGTGTATGTCGTGGTATTATGTGGTTTTCCGGGGGCCGGCCAGCGTAAAGGGGGGGTCCTGGCCGGAGACACGGGGTCTGTGGAGGCCATGTGAGCAATGGCCCCTGGGCGTGGGATACCTTTTGAAGTGTACATGGTGTTTGGCACCTTGGCCGTTATCGCCCCTGACAGCACACCATGGCAGCGCTCATCCCCGGGTGTGAACCGCCTTTGATCGGGGGGGTGGATGGGCCGGTGGGCGTGCAGGCAAGGCACAGGAAGACTGCTGAATGGAGACACTTATGTGGATTGCAGGGGGGCGGCCTGCTTCAGGGGAGGCCTGCCTGGAGACACAGGGTCTGAGGAGGCCATGTGAGCAATTGCCCCTGGGCGTGGGATACCTTTTCAAGTGTACCTGCTGTTTGGCACCTTGGCTGTTTGCGCCCCTGACAGCCCCCATAGCAGCGCGCATCCACTGGCGCGAACCGCCTTTGATAGAGGGGGTGGGATGGATGGGCCGGTGGGCGTGCAGGCAAATCACAGGAAGACTGCTGAATGAAGACACACTTATGTGGCTTGCAGGGGGGCGGCCTGCTTCAGGGGAGGCCTGCCTGGAGACACAGGGTCTGAGGAGGCCATGTGAGCAATTGCCCCTGGGCGTGGGATACCTTTTCAAGTGTACATGTTGTTTGGCAACTTGGCCGTTTGCACCCCTGACAGCCCCCCATGGCAGCGCGCATCCACTGGCTCGAACCGCCTTTGATAGAGGGGGTTGGGATGGATGGGCCGGTGGGCGTGCAGGCAAGGCACAAGAAGACTCTTGAATGGAGACACATTTGATTAATTTAAAAAATTGAAACAACCGTTGTTAAAATATATGTGGTGTTTTATTTTGTTTCTTATTTTGATGGCACAAAAATACAAAACTTTACACATTGTACAGGTCAAGTTGCAGCACAGCGAGGGAAAATCCCCTTTACTGACCGCTGTCACTGGGGAAAGTTTGTCTTATGGCACGAACGGTACAGGCGGGTATTACTCTTCGAACGCGGTGTCCAAGCCTCCCGTGAAGCCACCATGTAAAGGAACGATAGGCCACCAGCCTGTACCACCTGTAAAAAAAAAATGATACAAACTGTTTTTAAATGACCAAGATAAGTTTATTAAACCTTTGTTGTAAATCACAATTCTTGTAACTAATGGCATTCTGCTCGGACAAATGCTATCTAGACACTGCACACTATTGAACGGCTTTCATGCGTTACAATGATATGTAGATGTACTTTTGGATATAGGAGACGACCATGAAATAGTAGTGGCATCACAACCAGAGTATACTTACTCGTTACTCGGAGTACGAGGACGAACAGTTGCGCGAAGTTCGTGCATAAGCACCATCATTATCCTCAACACGGACCGTGTGAGGCAGGCTGCCCTGAAGTCTGGCAGCTTGGTGATGCATTGCGGCTGTGGATCGCCTTCCGAAATGTAGGCCACGCATCCTGAGTTTTCACAGCAGCAGCAGTTCTCGTCCTCGGTTGGCATTATCTTGCACCGATTGCATGTGCACCAGGTGGAAACACCGTCCATGCAAGGTCTTCATCCATTGATTCGTCCTGCCAACTGCCGTCCGAAGCCCCATCGTTTTCGCATGTTTCCCTTTCCAGTAGTTCCTCCTCAGTATACTCGGGCTCGTACATGTAGGGCATTATTGAAGCCATTGTGTGGTAAACAAACTAAAATATTTTATAGCGATGGTACAGGTGTTCACACGGGCTACAAGCGAGGAAGGTAGCTGACCAGAGCACAGAAACGAGTCACAGAATACTCAAAGTAACACAGAGAGAGGAATGGAATAGAAAATCTGCTGTTGTGTGTTGTGAAACGGTCCGTTTATACTTATTGAGGAAAGAGGCGTCCTGCCATTTCCATGGTGACACGTCATTAGCTGAAGCGCAGCGATTGTTGACACGAGATGTGCTTTGGCATTGTGAAATAGGCGGTGCGCATCTGCTGATGACAGGCTCAGGGGCGGGGAATATGATTTAGTGCCGCAAAAGCAGGTCAGCCAGGGCGATCGGCCAAGTGATAGGATTATCACAAAATGGCAGCGCCCTGGTGCCTGTTTTCGCGTGCGTTTAATGGACGAAAACTCGGGTAAGGTTCATGGGAATTTTTTCTAAAATTGAGCAACTCAGGCTTAAAAACACATGCCCGACCCGTAGGGACAATAAACATTTCTGACCGAACCATTCCTTTAAGGCTGGTGCATATCTTTGTTGAGTGCTCATAAATGGACGCTCTTCTTCAATCGTTAGCCACTTGTGAGGAGACCATGTTTGGAATTATTTTTTCAGCTTTTACCCTGAATTTAACTCCTATTACTATGGCTGCTAGTACCCTCCTCGCATCTAAAAGACTTTGTCGAGCCATTCTTCATGTCATTTCAAGATTTTAATTAGTTGGAACCTGGCATTCGTAAGTTGTTTGTTCTTTTACTTAATCTAAGCGAAATCTGTCTTGCGCTTGGGAACTGTGTCTTCTGTTCTACTTTATGATTGATCGGCCCTCCCTTTCTTGAAATGAACTTGGAAGTGGGCTGCATAGTTCCTGTATGGTCTTTACAGATATGTGTTACAGCTAATTCAGCAACCTGAATTTCGATGCAGCTTTGAGACATCCTCGGAATCTCCATTCCCTCTAGCATGGTGGCACCGTCCTTTTTCTCCAAAATGGTCACTCGTTTCTATTATTTCTTTTGCGTTAAGCAATCTTTTATGTGTATTCTTTTTTTAATAACAAATTTTATTACATTTTGTGCAATAAAAAACAAGTTGCCAACAAAACCATAAGACTTTACATACAGTTGGCAGAGTAGCACGGGTGAGTATACTTAAAATATATGCAATCGCAGCGACACACATGATGTGAAGTATATGAGCAGTTAAGGCAGCAGGCAGTTTATGGATGATTATGATGTGCAAGCATCCCAAAGTATGGTGTTAGCAGATATAGGGCCTCATTACAACCTGCCAGTCCGGGACCGTGCAAAATCCGTGATGGCGGTAAAAACGTTTCTGTGTCCGCAAGGGTGCGGAAAAACCGCACGATTACATGCTGTCGGTCGCGCGCACCACACGGACTCGGAAACGTTGTTACCGCCGTCACGGAATACCCCACGGAAATGGAAATAACGAAGCCACAAGTGGCGCAAAACCCGTTTCCGCCTCCGCCGCCACGGACACGGAACCGGAAATACCATGATCGCCAAAACAGGAAACAGAGAGGCGGCCATCATATAAAAGCACAATCCATTGCCATCCAGAGCCAGCACAAGCACAATCCTGACTCTGAGAAGCCAAAAGGGACCACCAGCATGTCTGCCAGGATTCCTGCTCAGAGGCAGCGCAAACAGCGCTTCAGCGAGGCGGAGCTAACCGTCTTGGTGGAGCACATTGTGGACAATGCTGAGATGCTGTTCAGCGCCGACCAACGGCGTGCCACACAGCAGCGGAGGAAGGAGGTGTGGGCCGAAGCTGCACGCAAGTGCACCGCTGTGGGCGTGGCAGTGAGGAGCGTGAAGGACTGCCACAAGCGTTGGGACGACCTGAGGCTGAGGGTACGCAACCTCATTTCCACGCACCGCCAACGCAGCAGTGGGACAGGCGGAGGACCCCCTTCCCCACTGAGGCTGCAAGCATGGGAGGAGCGTTGCAGCAGCGTCCTCCACCTAGAGGGAATCCATGGGATTGGGCAGGCTGAGGCAGGAGTGAGCCCACCTGCAGATGCCGGTAAGTGCCCAAACATGAATGCCACATGTAAATATGCAGTTGTGAGTACTGGGCCAAAGGACCCATTAACAACCCCCCCCCCCAGGCAGTGCATGTGTGGGCCAAAGGACCCATTAACAATCCCCCCCCCCCAGGCAGTGCATGTGTGGGCCAAAGGACCCATTATGATCCGTATGGCAACCAATATCACTGAATGCAGACACCAGCAATCAGATGCATGTGACTAACACTATTCAATGTACAATCTTAATGACGCATGTGATGCACCCATCTGCCACCACAACAACACTAATTGCATGCCCTTTGTGTCCCCACAGCCGTTTCAAGTGACAGTGATACTGCACAACAGGCCAGCCAATCAGCATCGGCAAGTACACTAGCCACCGCCACCACACAGGAGGATGCTGCCGGCAGTTCTGCACCTCTGGCCACATTACCAGCCACTACAGATGTGCAGCACACCACCACCACCACCAACATCCCCACCATCTCCACACTGGCTGAGTCCAGACAGGTGCCACAGGAACCTATCATGGCCACCCAACAAAACACCGAAGGCAGCAGCACTGCAGAGGGGGCGGCCTGCAGTGATAACAGTGCCCCGCAAGAGCACTCGGAAACGGGGCCACAGGGGGAGATGCCCACATTGGAAGACCTGGGCTCCTTCCATGAGCTGGGGTTCAGCCCCACTTCACTGGGGAGTCCCATGAGGTCGCCCACCCCATCCATGGCCGAACTGAATGCCCGCATGCAGCGGATGGAGGACCAGCAGGCTACCCTCACCCAGCTGGTGGAGAGGCAGCTAGAGGAATCCAGGCTGCAGAGGGAGAGCTACAGCGCCTCAGTGCGTCGCCTGTCGAGGTCCATTGGACGCTTTGCGAGCACCATAGTGACCCTTGCACGCCATGTGCGGGAGGGCAATGACCACACCTCCAGGCTTGTGGAGGCCATGTTGGTTGGCCAACAGGCAAATCTGGCACGGATGCCCTCAATCCCTGATTCTGGCCAATCAAACACTACCACCCCATCCAGCTCCACTATTGCCAGTCCAAGGAGGCGCTCGAGTAGGCTAACGGGTCCCTTGGGCAAGGTTGCACAGAAGCGCACACGGAAGTGATGGCATGTGTGTGGGGCAGTGCAAGACACATGTGGACTACAAGGGTGTGAGAGGGGTGGTCACGTTTGGGTGGTGGGGTAGGTAGTTTTGGGGGTTTGGACAATGGGCTCTGGGTGGGGGTGGGCACGTTTGGGTGGTGGGTGGCCCCGGGTGTACAGCTTCCCTAACCAATGCACCTTCTTCCCTGTTGTTATTGCATCAATACATCACCATTTCAAATCAAGACATACATGTATGGACATTGATCATTTATTTTGCAGTGCAACTATTAATTCATTGTCGTCACCATGTTTGTGCATTACTGTGAATGTGCTGTGACTCAAAAGTAAATGCGAATCAGGGCATCCCGTGCTCTCTGGCCATCATGTGCACCCCCAGGGGGAGGCGGTGCCATCCCATCCCCATCTCCATCCCCATCTCCATCCCCATCCCCATCCCCATCTCCATCCCCATCCCCATCCCCATCTTCCTCATCTGCGTCTGGTGGCATTGGGATGTTCCTGCGCAGGCATATATTGTGCAGCATGGCACATACCAGCGTGATTTTGCCCGTCTTCACTGGGCTGTACAGCAGTGATCCGCCAGATCTGCTCAGACAGCGGAAACGGGCCTTCAGCAGTCCAAATGTCCTCTCAATCATTCCACGTGTGCGGATATGTGCCCTATTGTATGCCTCTTCATGCCTGTTCCTTGGTCTCCGTACAGGTGTCATCAACCATGGCGTGAGTGCATATCCCGCATCACCTACATGGGATGTAGATGGGGGAACATGTCAGTGTTTGTGGCATCATGTCCTCATCTGCTGCTGTGCATTCTTGTATCATCATTCATTCATGCATATGAACCATGCAGTGTCTGGAGGTATGTTTTGGCCATCACGAGGAATGTCGCTGACTGCATATGGGCCTACACATTAACTTGCATGTTTGCTGTGCCCTGCGGGTGACATTTGATTGTGTGCATGTCATGGTGCAGTGCTGTCCACACATGGCAGAGTGACTCCACTGTACGGAAGTAGTAAATACTCGTCGTATCATTTACACGCCTCTCGTGCTTTTTGGGGCAGTGTTTCAATTGAGGGTGGGTGTCTGCAGTGGCACAGGGTTCATGGGACAGTGACGGGATTGGCTGTGGCAGCGTGTGCACGGGCACATTGTGGTGCCCTGTCATGTCTTCCTTCATGATGTTTGGCATCCGCTGTGTATTTGGTAGATGGAAGGGGGGTGATGCATGTGCGGTCACAGCGGCACACTCACAATGCTCATTGCCTGGACACACACACACCACTCCGACAGGGTTGTAGCATCGTCAGCTGTACTCACCCAATAGCCACGTGCTTTGTCCGGCATAGCGTTCCATGTACCGTGGCAACGTGGAATTCCGCTGTACCATTGAGTCATGTGATGAGCCTGGGAAACGTGCGCAGCAGTGTGTAATCAGTTGCATGGCATCACAAACCATCTGGACATTCAAAGAGTGATACTGTTTCCTATTGCGGAACACCGCCTCAATTGCATGTGGTACTGTCAGCTCGACGTGGGTGCAGTCAACTGCGCCTATGCAATTTGGCATGCCTGCTATGGCCTGGAAGGCCAACTTGGTGGCAATGACCCCGGGGAGGGTGCGGGGTAGGGCTATGTGTTCCGACACATGGCGCAACAGGGCATCCAGTACCTGTACCAGGACTTTTGAGAAACACGGTTGTGATATGCCGTGCAGCTCACCAACCGTGTGTTGATAGGTGCCAGTGCCAAGGAAATGCAGAACTGAGACAACCTTCAAGAGGGGGGGGATGGCGGTGGGGGTGTCAATTAGGCTGCTGATGTTGTCCTCAATCATGGCGGTGATGTGCATGATTGTTGCACGGTCCAGCCGGTATAGGGTGTGGATCTGTCCTGGGGTGAGGTTCCAGGGTGAGGCCCTGATGCGTGGTATTGGTGGCTGGCGGCGGGGTCGGGCTGGCTGGGCAATGGGGTTTGCCATAGCTGCAGGGTTGGCTGGTTGCCGCCTGCGCCTCCTCCGCCTACGCCTCCTCCTCTGCGCCATTGCTGCCACCATGTGCAGTACTGCCTGTTGGTTGAGTAGGCCCAGTCCCAGTGCTACTAGCCCTGCTGCCTGCATGGTTCTGTGTTGTGTTGGGCTGGGTGTGGCCCTTTTGTAGGCTCCCAGTGGCCTGCTAGGTCCAGCTGGGCTGATTTGGTGCACCTGTGCCCTGATTCAGTTCAGCCGGCAGTGTATAACGCCATGTTCGCGGTGGCGGCGGTTCCGCCACCGTGATCACGGTATTTCCGCCATTTTTTTCCCGGTATTTCCGTGTCCGCGCTAGTTGTGATGCTCACGGTGTTTCGTGTTGCCGGTAACGGAGGGGTTTCCGTGCAGGCGGAATTAAGGGGAACCCTATTTCCGCGGTGGCGGTTTAGGGTGGTGCTATTACCGGGGCCGCGGGTCATGATTGCGCGGACATGCAAACGGTGCCGGTATGGTTTTACCGGCAGTGTTAATTCCGGACCGGAGTACTTGTAATGAGGCCCATAGTCTCTGTAGGACTGCGTGCCAATGCAGACTGCCAATATTACATCAGATTTATATTGTCTGTTCCTATCTTCCCCAAATCTTATCTGCTTTGCCCGGGCAGCCTCTAGCTTGGTAGACTCAGCGTTCCATTAAAATGACTGCATCCACATCCGATGTCCACTGATCGTATTTCGGGGTGTTTTCTGAACCCTACAATTGTGCAATGTTCCTTTTCGCAATTCCTGTGGAAGTTGAAACCAGTAGCTTTTCGAATCGTGACAGTTCTAGAGTGTCTACAATGCCCAAGAGCAGGAGTTTAGGATCCGTCGGAACTGGGCGGCATATGACCCTGGAAAGCCTCGCGCTACATTTATGCCAGAAGGGTTGTATGCGTGTACACTGCCAGAGGATGTGGTAGAAGGATCCTTCTTCTTGTTTGCAGCGTATGCATTTGGGGTTGGTCGATTTGCCCCAATTGTACAGGGTTATTTGGGGATAGTATATCCTATGTAGTATCTTAAATTGCACCAGCCGAATTCGTGCCGAAATTGCACATTCTCTAGGATACATCAGGATTTCAATCCAGTCTTCAGGTAATATGGGGCCAATATCATTTTCCCATTTCGTCTTCAAGGTCAGCAGCTCTTTCGTACCAAATGAGGAGACAGCATTGTACATGGTAGATGTGACCTTGTTGTTTACCTTATCCATTACTATGTTCCTTTCTATAGGTGTGCATTCCGGCATGTCCACGAGTTGCATAAGTGCATGCTGTAGTTGTCCGTGGTGATACTGTTCAGTCTCTAGCAAGCCATGTGTTGCAGCAAGCTCAGGGAACTGCATCAGCTGATCGTTCACTACTATCTGCTGAATCGTCTGTATGTTAGCTGCAGCCCAGGTTGGCCATTTCGGGAGGTTGGCAAGATTCGGGAGGTGAGCATTGTTCCAGATGGGTTGGACTGGGGTAATTTTGTTATCCCAACCTATGTGTTTATGTATTTCTTTCCACACCAAGGCTGTGTGTACTGCTATCGTGCGTTCAGGCGGGCGAGTCTGCTTACAGTAGAGGCTTTCGAGTGGGGACATACCGTGTCTCGCCGCTAGTTCGGCTCTTATGTGAGGGATGCTCGGGTCTCCATGCAGGATATCATTGATTGTTGCCATTTGAGCTGCCCAATAATAGATCTGGATGTTCGGGAGTCCTATTCCCCCTTCCCAGACTGAGCGTTGGAGAGTTTGGAGGGCAATTCTCGGGCATTTCCCACCCCATAGGAGTGTACGTGTTGTGCTATTTATACTGTGGAATTCTACAGCGGGGATGTGGAGGGGGGCATTCTGGAGAATGTATAGAAAACGGGGTAAGGTCAGCATCTTAAAGAGTGCTGCCCTGCCTAACAGTGTCAGTGGTAGTGCTTGCCAGTGGGCTACGTCTTGCTCATATCTTTTGATGAGTGGGTGTAGATTTTGTTTTACGTAGCTATTTAGCTCGTTGGCGATTAGAATACCTAGGTATCGGAACTGATTGGTTTCAACTTTGTATGGGGAACCCGATGTTGGAATGCAATCTATCCCTTTAACCGGGAACAGCACAGATTTGGACCAGTTTACTTTGAGTCCGCTAAAGGATCCGTACTCTATTAGGATTTGCGTGACTACAGGGCATGAAGATGCTGGGTCGCCCAGGTACACTAGGAGATCATCTGCATAGAGGGATACTCTATCTTCGCAGTTCGGACCCCATCTAAAGCCAGTCCATGTGGTAGTGTCCCTCAGGAGGACTGCCAGTGGCTCTATTATCAGTGCAAACACCATTGCCGAGAGTGGGCAACCTTGCCTGGTTCCCTTCCCTAGTCGGATGGTACGCGACGGCCACCCATTTACTTTAACCTCGGCTACTGGGTTATTGTATAGTAGTTGTACCCATTTTATGAACGGTTCTCCGAAGTGCATCCTGCGCATTATGGCCCATAGCGCCTCCCAATGAACAGAGTCAAATGCTTTCTCGAAGTCTATGGCCAACAGAGCTAGTGAATGCTGCAAGGCCGAGGCTCTCTCTAGTGCCAGATGCAGTCTGCGAATATTCATTCTGGTCGACCTCTGGGGCATAAAGCCACATTGGTCCGGGTGGATCAGGGACGTGATGACTAGTTGTAATCTATTGGCAAGAACCTTGGCCAGTATTTTGGCTTTGCTATTAATGAGGGATATGGGTCGATAGGATGTGCAGTCTTCAGGGGGTTTACCCTTTTTGGGAATTACTATAATGGTGGCTTTGCGGAGATCAGGTGGGAGCTCGCCTTGATTTAGGGAGTGCTCAAACACATTGAGCAAGTGTACGGGTATGTCCAGATGGTGTAGTTTTTTCCAGAAGTCTATTGGGAACCCGTTCGGGCCTGGGGTCTTACCAGCCTGGAGTTGTCCGATGGCAGTTGATATCTCTGTAGTAGTGATTTTGCTGTCTAGAGCGGTGATCTGGTCTATGGTGAGTGTTGGGAGGACAATATCAGTTAGTATGGTACTGTCTATAGCATTGGTGGGGGGTTCGTAGAGGTTCTCATAGAACCCAGCAAAGCGTTCAGCAATGTCTGCATCGATGTGGGCTAGATTTGCGTTTAGGGTTCTGATGCATTTCACCTTCGATTGACCCTCGTCTCGTTTTTCCAGCCACGCAAGCAGTTTACCTGCTTTGTCTCCCGTTTCATATACACGTGCCTTCATTGCAGCGTGTGCTTTCCTGGCACAGTCTAAGGATAAGTTATGCAACTTCTTCTGTGCCATTAGTAAGGCTCTATTCGACTCCGGGGTGTCACTGGCAATGTGTTCCAGTTCCATGGACATGACTTCAGTTTCGGCTTCCATGATTTTTTCGCGATGCATCCTCTTCTTATGGGATGTCCATGATATAATTACTCCGCGCAGAACTGGCTTGTATGCCTCCCACAGTGTATTGGGGTTATCAGTCGAATCTGTATTAAGTTCAAAGTAATCAGAGGTGGCGGTCTCTATCATCTCCTGAAATTCAGGGAATCCCAAGTAGTAGGTATTTAAACGCCATAAGGGGGGCGGTCGTGGTCTAGCTGTTTCCAGTTCTAGTAGCAGTGGAGAATGGTCAGAGATTCCTCGGGGAAGGAAGGATGCATTGCTTATTTGGTGACTACTTTGGTGTGGGAGGAAGAAATAATCTATCCTAGACATCGAGGCGTGGGCCCCCGAGTGGAAGGAATATTGTTGAGTCTGAGCAGGAAAAACTCTCCACGCATCACAGAGGCCCATTGCCGACACAAAGGAGGCCAGTTTAGTCGTAGTGGCGGGGTTTCTGGTTCTCAGGTGCGTGCGATCAAGCGTATAGTCCATGACCTCATTAAAGTCTCCTCCTATCACCATTGTGTCTGCATTTCTTGTTGCCAGGATGGGGGTAATTTCGTTTAGCAGGTCGTTGAGGAGAGCTGGTGGGGAGTACACTGCCATGAGTGCCAGTGTTTGGTTCCATAGTGTTGCTTGAATGTATGCATACCGGCCTCCTCTGTCCTGAAGAATGTTCGTGATCACCAGCGGAAGTCTCTTGTGGATTAGTATGAGGACTCCTCTCGCTCCCATAGAGAAGCCTGCGTGAACCGCAGTGCGGTAGTTTGATCTTTGGAAAAATTTGCATATGTTTCCGGCTAGATGTGTTTCGGTCAGCATGGCTATGTCTGGGGAATGTCTGTTTAGATGCTGCAGGACTAGCCGTCTTTTGATGCTGGCACCCAATCCGTTCACATTCCATGCCAGGAGTTTAAGCTTGCTTTGGGTTGAAGTGTACTCAGCTGCCATTGTCAGTGCGGGATCTGCTTACACAGTTGTATTTCCTTGGATGCATATGTAACAGTTCTGTGATATTTGGTCCGTATATCGTGCTCGTCGTGCCTCTGTATGATAAACATTGAATATATGTAACAACCCCAACTCCCCCCTCCCTATACTCCACCCACAACTGAAGCATCTGTCGACCCAATGTTAACTTCTGAACGATTTAACTGTTATCTACATCTGCCTGCCCCGTGACAATCCGTTTTCAGAGTGCGGATGTGCTAGATGTTGCGTCTCAGGGGGAAACACAAGGCAGGGTGGTGGAACTCCGCTATACGGTGTTCCGATTTCACTTAGTGTCCGGGGGCGGGATGGGGGGGGTGCTGTTTGGACGGCCGCCAGCCGGAATTGCCGTCATCGTCGCGTTTGCGGTGTACAGTACAGCACCTTTGCGGTATGTTAGTGGTGATCTGGATATCCGAGATATTGGTAATGCCTTCTAATCCTCCGCATGTTGTAGGATTCCGTTTTGTTGTTGTTGCTGCGGTTCCTGATCAGGTGGTCTGTCAGGGCGAGGTCTGTTCCGTTCTCCTCTTCGTCTTCCGTCAGCGCTCCAGTGGCCATCTATGTGCCTTTCAGCCCAGCTCCACGCCTCCTTAGGATCAGTGAAGTGGACTGTTGTGTTCTTGTGAAATATTTTAAGCTGGGCGGGTAATATTAGCCCATATTTAACTCCCATTGATTGCAGTCGTTTTTTAAGGGAATCAAATGATTGGCGCGCTTTCTGTACTTCTCTAGTGAAGTCAGGGAAGAACGCAATTCTTGACCCATTGTACGTAATGGTTCCTTTAGACCTCGCCAGTTGCAGTACTGTGTCTCTATCTCTATAGTTTAGGAACCTTGCGATGACTGTACGTGGAGGTGCTCCCGGCATGATCTTACCGGTGGGAATGCGGTGGGCTCGCTCGATGGAGAAGAATTTGGAGAAGGACTGTACGTCATATATATCCGCGAGCCACCCCTCAAGGAATAGTTCCATGCAATCTCCTTCAGCTTTTTCTGGAAGACCCAGTATGCGGACGTTGTTCCGTCTTGATCTGCCCTCACTTTCGTCTGCTCTTGCTTCCAGGAGCTTTATGCGTGCCACCATGCCAGACATCTGTTGGTTCACACCGCGAAGGTTGTCCTCGGTTTCGGAGATCCGCCTCTCCGCCTCCCCGGTACGTGAGGTCAGCTTCTGGAGATCATGTCTCAACAAGGATACGTCCGCACCTATACTGTCCATCTTTTTCTCCATGGAAGTTCTAGAACTGGCAATTGCACCCATGATGTCTCTGAGGGAGATATTATCTTCCATGCAGTCCAGATCCTGTTGTGCTGGCCTTTCCGGGGAGCGAGAGAGTGGCATGGTTGCGTATTGTTCAATCCTGCTTTGTGTGGAGGTCTTCATGGGCTTATCTTTCCCCATTGCAGGAATGGTAGTGAGGTGGCGGTAGGGGTTCACCTGGAGGGAGGGGCCCTTTGGAGGGCAGGGAGGCGAGTGTTATTATTGGGGAATGGGAGAGATTCGGGTATGGCCGCTCCGTAGTTACAACACTTCGCAGGAGGAGTATCTACATTCCATGCGCTTGCATCTGGGTGCGTGTTGGGGGAGGCTCCACGGATGGGTCCGGCTGTGGAACCGAAGTTCTGTGCACCGCGGCTGTGTGGGTGCCCCGCAAAGTAACGCTCGTGATAGTATGTGGGTTCGCTTTAGATGCGCGGAGGGAGGGTGGCGCCGGCTGGCTCCACGGGTGAGCTTGGCGGGTGGATGAAAGCGGTTCTGTTCAAGCCCAGGGGCTCAAGGGTAGTGGGCATACGTAGCCCGGCAGGCGCAGCGTGGTTTGTTCGTCGTCCTTTTATGCATAGCCAGGGGGGGCCTAAAGTCCCTCTCCGTATCGTGTCGGCTCACACAGCAGGGGTGTCTCTCCGGGGTTGGAAGCTTCGCTTAGTAAGTGCCACACATATGTTGGGAGCTGGGTTTATGCAGTTATTTCGCCCAGTGCGTGGTGTGTACACATATATATCCAGGGAATGTCACACAGGATGTCAGGGTCCAATCCCCCGTCTCCCCCTCTCCTTACCGCTATCCCGGGTCGCCAGCAAGCGACCGGGGAGATAATCAGGAGCCGCTGTCAGAGCACTCGCGGCGTCGTTTCGGTCGCCGTGTCCGTATTATACTCCACTCGTGGTGCAAGCCGGCGGGTTGCACAGGCAGCCTTCTTCGTGGATTGGTAGGGCCCGTTTTGGGCCGTGCGCGTGTTTCGGGCCAGGAGGTGAGGATCGCCGTTCACCTCCCTTCTCCTTCGCTCCTTACCCCGGTGTTGCAGCTGGGGAGGATGCCTTCGTGTTGTGGGAATTGCCGGCGATCCAGGGGGAGGGGGAAAGGCGAGTCCTCGTTGATTCTCACCCTTCAAGTGAGGTGGCGGTGTGGTTCTCCATAGGCTCCCTTCTGCGCTCCGGTCAGCGGATCTCGCTGACAGCCGACCGGATCTGTTGGTGCCTCAGTGCAGCGGCTGGGTCTCCCTGCAAAAACGCGCGCGCGGGAGCACCGGTCGCCGCGTCTTTCAGTCGGCGCGGCCATGCAGCCGGGAAGGCGAGTGTGTGATGGCTCCGGACAGTCGTTTCTTTCCTCGCAGCCAGCGGGTGGGTCACTGCGCGCACTTCACGGTTTCCTCGAGGTGGCTGCAGTTTCAGGGATCCTCAGCCTCTGTCTCCCTTGTCCTCAGGCGGCCATCTTGGTTGCTGGTCGCGGCCCGCAGCTTGTGTGCGCTGAGGGCTGTATCTCGTAAAGCCCGTACCGATTCGGGTCCGCAATGTTCCGACTCGAGGCGGCAGCAGTTCCAACGTCGCTATGGTATTTTAAGGCTTTTAATCTCTATTTCTAGTGACAGGATGGATGTAGGATTGGGCTGGCGGCCGGGAGCAGCGAGGGATCACGTCTGCATCCTACGCCTGCTGGCCATGCCCCCCCCTATGTGTATTCTTAAGCGTCTTATGTTTTTGCATAGACATTATGATATGTCCTTAGTGTTTATTGAATGCAGGTAATATTCTTTGTGTCTAAATGCGACTTTGACCTAGTGTCAAGTTAATTGTGAGTGTGTATCTGTTTCATGTCTCGTGTTTGTGTCAGTTAAGCAGTGAGGCCACTTGCTCCCTTTGATTACAGTATGTTCATGTCTTCTTGGACTTGCAAATTCATCTCTTCTTCAATGGTTCCAGGATAAGGTCAGTAGGGTTGCCTTAGTGAGTAGCGCCTGTCATACTTGCGATACTTACGTGTGGAAGGGGCTAACGCCATAAATTACATTCTTCTCTCGTTCCTGCAGTATGGAGGTAGGGGAGGGTGGGGCAGATGCAATGGATGATGTATTAATTTGCCTCTCAACACAGGCATCCATGCTGGTGCTGAGAGGCAGTGCGGAGAAAGTGGAGGAGAAAGTTGAAGCCATCCAGCAAAACCAACTATCTGCTGACATTCTAGAAATGAAGATGGATGTTGAGAGAGCTCGAAACTAAGGAATTTGATATTGCACGTAAAGTTGATGACCTGGAAATCCGTGAAAGAAGGTGCAACATTCGCATTGTAGGGGTCAAGGAAGCAGAAGGGGGAAGCGTCCTGCGAGCCTGGAACAGAAGGTAAATTCCATGCTGTGTGCCCTCTTTGCTGGGGACGATATGGGAGATAAGGACTTCAGTTTTGACAGTATCCATAGAGCTCGGGGAGGTCCCCTGGGCGGGCGAGCGCCATACTGGCCAAATGTCATTACAGTATAAAGGGACTGTCCTTGACAGAGCCAGAAGGCAGCTGGATCTCACGTTCGAAGGCACGAAGGTGGTGATATTCCGAGATATGTCCGTATTCACATTATCCAGACGATGAGACTGCAGTGCCCTAACCCAAAGGCTGGGAGAGAATGAGATCAGGTATCGCTGGGGGTTCCTGTTCTGACTCACATTTGAGAAGGGGCGTGAAGATTTCTGTATGACCACAAAAGAGTAAGCAGAAAAGAGTGAGGACCAAGAATCCCCAACATTTCAAGACAGTGTAGAAAATGGACATAAGCACTGAGGTCCAAGAGGTGTGGGAATTGGGGAATACAGACATTTGAGCACTCCATCTCCGAAAGTTTGAAGTAGGTTAAACGCTGCAGGGGGCAGCAGTTGGTACTGGGATGTGTTTTAGCTTGTGTATATGTTGGCTCGTTAGTCCAAGGTATTGTTTAAAGTTATGTGCATAAGGGGGCTGAGGGAGACTATTCTACAACCCAGCTGGCCCTGGATTTTGGTTGGGGCATTTCAAAGGGAGGTCTGGGGGCAGGGCAGAAGGGAGGGGTTGTGGGGGTGGGCAAAAGGCATGAACGGAGCCGTAAAGGGTGAGGTACTGAGTCTGGCAGTCACTAGGTCAGGAAATAAGTATGGTCATGTTCAACAAATTCATATGCATTCAGAATGGGGATTGTAATACAGGGTTGGAGACATGAAGTGGGTCACCTAAAGGTGGGGACTTTGAATGTGAAGGGAGTGCAAAGAAGAGCAGGTTGGGAATATTTCTTTCATAAAGATCTCAGGGTGGTGGAACCATGAGTGTTGAAGTCCATGGAGGAGAGAGTGCTGTCAGGGAAGGGTCATATAGGGGGATCTGTATGACATTCCCAACCTTATATTACCCCATTCAGGGCCAGTAGCATTTTGCACTGATGCCCTAACCACAATTCTGGGAGAGACACAAGAGCTGGTGATCCTGAGAGTGGACTTTAACATATCGGCTGACACTAATTTGGATAGGATATCCATCAGGGCGGACAGAGTGAAAAGGGCGGCTTGGGAGCGGAACACATTGAGGGAGTTGTTGGAAGCATGTGGGTGTGTGGAATTGGGAAACCCACAACAGGGTGGATATACCTGCTTTTCCAAGCCACATGGAACAAAACCCAGGATAGAGTATTTGTATGTCCCCAGAGGTTTGTTGGGTCACGTTTTGTCCAGCTCAGTGAGACTGATGGGTTGGTCTGACCATGACATGGTGGTTATGGATATAAATTTAGGGGGGCTGGATCTGCAAGACACGATGTGGACATGTAATGAATCTCTCTGGAAGGTGGGCATGGCCCGGTAATTCCCTATTCCTGGGACCTGGTACCCGGTATGGGGGTAGCCATGCCGCAAAAATCGGCATGGCTACTTCCATACTCGTAATGAGGCCCATGTTAGCATCCTCCCCCTATGGGGGCTAAATGGGAATGGGGATGTACCGGGTCCCAGGAAAAGGGAATTACCGGGCCATGCCGACTTTGGCAGGCCCGGTAATTCCCATTCTCGGGACCAGGGCCCGGTACGTCCCCATTCCCATTCCCATTGAGCCCCCAGAGGGCTCAATGGGATTGGGGAGGATGCTAACAACGGGCCCGTTGTTAGCATCCTGGTCTGCTAGCGGGCCCCGCACTAAGGACCCCTGGTCTGGCCAGGCATCCTGAGTGGGTCTCGCTGCAGACCTCGTAATGAGGCGGCCCGTAATGAACGGTGCCAGTCCCTTACCGGCACTGTTGATTACGGGTCCGCACTCGTCGTAATGAGGCCCATTGTCTACTTCTCTGTCCAAGTATTTTCCCCTGGGTTTCTGGTCTTCTTTCATTATCTTCTCCCTAATATCTGTAATCAGAGGGAACCAGGTTATGGGAGCAATCCTACTGTCTGATTTTTGGATCAGGAGAAGGATTGTGTCCAAATTCCTCTCAAAAGACAAATGTCTTCTCTCATTTGTCTTTTGAGAAGAATTTGGACACAATCCTTCTCCTGATCCAAAAATCAGACAATAGGATTTCTCCCATAACCTGGTTCCCTCTGATTACAGATATTAGGGAGAAGATAATGAAAGAATTGAAAGAGCCATAGCATATAGTAATTCCCAGATGTGTGTCCAAACTATGTCCTCTCAGGGGTGAAGAAGTCTATCGAGGAGCTGTAAAGCCAGGAGTGGAGATTGTCGATGTGAGTATAAAGAGGCTCAGTCTGAGATCACGTACATGACAAAAATGGAATCAATCTGCAAATGATCATATGCTGGGGACCTCTTATCTTTAAGACCAAACACTTATGGATCCTACACAGCAGACCTGATACTAGGTGCCTTCAAAAAGGACTGTAAGGCAATAGAAGATAGAACAGATTGCAAACCCTTCCTAGAAGGCATGCAGAACTGATGTTGAATCTATCATTTCATAGAGTGTGAGGTACTGCTATGGCCATGGGATCCTACCCTCCATTTAAACCAGAAGGCATGTTCATTTTAGGAATGAGTATGTTGAGGGAAAGAAATTACGCTAAAGTTGCCCAGTTTGAGGACTCCCTAAAGGAAACAGTACACAGAACATTCAAGGCCGGCAAGCTTGCAGAAAAGCTAACGAAAAAAGAAAAACCATTATCCATCAGGGGGTCTGTAGCAGTCTGAGGCTCTGGCAGAGTCTGGGTATCAACACGGCCGACACCATGGTGGGAAGTGAAGAGCGGAGTGCCAATGGCCCAAAAAGAGGACCGTAGTCCTGACAAACATGGATAACTAGTAGGAGGCAAGCTTCTGCACTTTTCCAAGATGTGTGCACATCCAGGGCACTACGGCGTGGATATTGGATATAATTCAGATTGCTGCCAGTTCCACCAGGCACAGCTCTGAAGCCAACAGCAAGGAACAAGTGCAAGAGACTAACAATTAGCCTGGAAGTTTTGTTATTTGTGGGATAGAATGCAAAATCTTAAGTTTCCAGTAATGAAATTCAGGGGCTCTATTCCAAAATACTTAGGTTCCGAAACCCTTTTAAAAGTTCAGCCTTGCACTAGGCGGCAAAGCCCTGAGCAAATTCATATGTGAGAAGCAGTTCAAAATGAAGACCCTGCAATGGATTATGCCATTCTTTCAAACATGGGATTGCCTAGTATCACTTGATTTGCAGAATGCATGGTACTGCATATCCAGTCCAGTCATGGGATCAGACATTTCTAAGATTTGCAATCTGAGATGGGCATGTTCAGTTCAAAATCTTTATAAAGCACATGGCTCCAGGGGTGGCGTCTCAGCATCTAAAGGGCACACAGATCCTTCCACTACCTCGATAACTAGCTGATCAGGTTGGCACTCATGGTAAAACCATCATGTCTTGGACCAATGACTTGCCAGTGTCTGAAGCAATGGGGACTTGCAACCTGGGGGAAATCTCACCCGGAGGCCTATCAATTAATCTCCTTCATTGGACTCCTTAATAGGTGTCACTTTGAACACTCACAGGCTACTGATATTAAGCATCTTTCTCTAAAAACAGCCTTTCTTATTGTGATCACATCTGCCCATAGGGCAAACTGGGAAATTATTCTTTAATCCTCCAGTTGTTTCTGTTCACCCAGATGCCTTGGTGGGAAGGTGCAACCCTGCAATCATTCAAAAGGTGACCACCTAATTCCACACGTTTGTTTGTTTGTTTGTTTGTTTTACTCATTTCTAATGCGCACCAGACCCGGGGGTATCAGGGCGCAACAGTTAAAGAAAATGCAAAGCTTAGGTTACAACATTACAGTAAGTAGGCAAGAATGAGCATATATACAAGTTAAATCGTAGATGGCACAGTACATGAGATGGACAAGAGTGAAACATATGTACAGTTAAGTCACAAGGTAGACATTTGCATAGCAGATAAGTGCCAAGGAGTGCTCTTGTGGCGGATAAGCCTAGAGGTCAGTATATTTCAGCAGGCTGATGTACTTCCGTCTGAAATTCAGGTACGGTTGGTCTTCTCTAAGAGGGTGTGGCAAGGAATTCCACAGTTGGACAGCTTTCACAGGAAAGCTGCTACTGCCTGCCTTTGCGAGCTAAAATCTGGGAATGGTGAGGCAGTTGGCGTTACACAGTCTCGTCGGTCTGGTGGAGGATCTCCTATGGACTTAATGAGCGAGATAGCTAGGGGCGGCATTGTTTAGGGCTTTGTGGGTGAGTCAGGCAGTTTTTAGTAGGATTTTGTTGTGGGTCGGAAGCCAATTGTTTTGGCGCCTGATCGCTGAGATATGTGATCTTCTGGTCACTCCAAGTGCAGCTCTTATGCAGCTCTTTTGTAGGATTTGTATCCTCCCGATAATAGTTTTATTCGCGCCGATGTAAGGGTGTTACAATAATCAAGCCTAGAGAGTATTAGGGCTCTGGCCAAGATCATACAGTTGTCATTCGACAAAAAGGGTTTGCCAGTCCTAATGAGCTTAAGTGTAGGCAGTGGTGGTGGTGGTGGAGGCCCTTGATTTCACTTGTTTGTCGAAGGAGAGGGTGGAATCCAGTTAGAAGTCAAGAGTCTTTACCTCCTTAACCACCTTGATGGTGTTCCCGTCAATAATAACGTCCCAGATGTCTTCTTAGCAGCATTCTTTCAGAATTCCTCTTCACCCAGAGGAAGCTGTCTGACACTGTCTTGATGACTGTGCTGGAGACAGTGTCTAATTTCACTCTTAGTATATCGGGTCCACCGACTGGTTTTAGACCCTCAGCTATATCTTGTAAATATGTACAGGGACAAGGAAGAGGAACATGGCGGAATGCACAGATTACTTGCTGGTAATCTTCTTGGCTCCTAGTCCTACTCACAGTGCTGACGACTTGCCTCCTGCCCTGGAAGGTTGGAAGGGCCCATGATCCTTCTAGGTAATGTAAGTATGCAATTGTATATACTGGAGTTTATATACCTCCATAGGGAGAGAGAGCTAGACTGAAATGATTGGGAATTGTAATCTCTGGAGTCTGGTTCCTCATAGATAAGTACTGTAACGAGGAAGAGTAGGACTAGACGTAATGAAGATTTGGTGGGATAAATGATTTCGGACAAACTGGTCTTCCTTGGCAGTGGAGTTACCATGAAATCTGAACTTGGCCGGAACTATTCAGCAGCCATCAAATAGATCACTCTGGTTTTGCAACATTGTCGGATCAAGGGCCAGTGGTGTAGCCTAGGTGTATTGTCAGGATGGATCTGCACATGATGCTCGTTGGCTTAGGACATGGACCTTTGTAACAAAAGGAAATTTATATGACCAAAGTCTGAAATATTTTAGCTAATTAAGACACACTTCAGCCAAATGCCCACTTTCATTGTGCTAGAATGAAAATCGTTGTGTGAGCCTAAAACATCTGTGCTTTACTGCTGTACCTTCAAGACAATACAATGAACTGGGTGATGGCCACCTGCTGGAAGGTCTCGTTTAATCAGGACATGCAGCTTTTTCCTTTTCTGTGTTAGCAACGTTTTGAATTGGTAGAAAAATACAATCTTTTTTGAAGGTCTATCAAGCAGATATTATGGAAATAAACTATGCAGTTTTTAAAAGTAACGGGGTTTACATTGTGATACAGTTCGAAGGTTAGATTTCGAACTGGGGCGTGTTTGGGTTTCAGAAACATGCACCCATTGCATTGCACATTTCTCAAACGTTCACACCTAATAGAGAGAGGTGTCACGGACAATGGCGTAGATGCAATACATATCAATGAGCACCAGTAGCTGCACCTGGGGCTCCATGACTCCGTGGCAGGCTGTAATATCTCCACTAATAGCATCCAGATACTTGTATTGTCAGGTCGCTTCAAGTAAAAGAAAATAGGCTTAATAAAAAGCAAACCCAGGTCTATGGTAGGCTATGTCCAGTAACAAGGACTCATCTGGAAAACATACACCATTTTAAATAATATTTGTTAATGTTCCGAAACTAAATGGTATTTATTTTATTGCATGTGTAAAGATGAAAGTTAGCCCTGCCAGAAATTCAAATTATATGCATGTTTTCTCTTTTGCTTTGACACAGTTAAAAGCATGCAAAGTTACTACTGAATATGGAAATTGTAAAGCCTTCAGAAAAGCATTATCCTCACCAAACATCGCTACTTTATACACAATCCTATTTCTTCAAAATATGTTGAAGCCAATAATTTTCTGGTGTTAGTATTGATTGCGAATGTACAATACTGTACATATAATTAGCACAGGACAACACGTACCAGGATGCAATATGTCAATCTTCGCTGTTAAATTCGCATCGCACAACTCTGCTAGCTACCAAATGGGCTGTACTAATTTCCAACTTCCACACAGCCCTGAAGGTCCTTTTTGACAGTCACATACGTGTAGCACTTGATTGACACATGCACGTGTCGTGTTACTATGCCTAATGTGCATAGCATTTGTATTCAGCAAATTCAGCTGTTCAAAGCTCTATCGACTTATGCTTAGACCCAGCATCCTGCTTGGTGTTGAGTTGGGAATATTGAGTTATTCATGGGCTTTTTTGTGTATGTTTATCATCAGCGGCGCTCAGTGCTTTCCTTTCAAATACAATAGGCGCATTCCATGATTTTAGTTAAATAACAAAACCAAACTGCATGGTGTTTCTGGTGGTTTTATTTCCCGGCTGTTCATTGTGAGTTTGTGGCCGACCATTTAAAATAATTAAATAAAATGATTAGTACAATGCAAGCAGCAATCAAATAACCCATGAAACGCAGCAGCTGCGCACTCCAAACTCATCTTCTCCTATATGTTAAAGTTGGGGTCCTGGGGGAAAAGAGGGTGCCCCTTGCCTCTCAATCCACAGCCTTTCTACGCCACTGCCAAGAACTAGGCATCTCCACATTGTACGAGCAGCCGGTGCTTTGTTAAACACTGCCACTAACTGGCAGCGAAAAGAAGTGCATCCGTGTAGGAGTATATTGGTGTATGTGTCTGAACACCTGTGTTTTGTGTCTTAGCGTGTGAGCTCATGTATCTCTTTTCTCTGCATGTGCCTTTTCAGACGCCAACAGCAATGCTGGTATATTGTGGGATCGCAGGAACTCATTTTTTCCTGAGTAACTGGCAAGACTTTTCTCAGAGTGCTGAGTCCCAAGGTTTTTTAGTTTTGGCTAGATGTGCCACAAATAAGCTGACACTATTCCACTGAAGTGCAGATAAGAGGCATATGGGATGTGAGGAGGGACACATCTTGTGGGCGTTAATTGGTGTTGTATTTATTCATTGACCATTCGTAGTAATATAAATACCTATGGCTGCTCCCACTCACTACAAGCCCAACACATGCCCTTCAGGGATCTTTCTGAACTAGCTCTGTTACATAGTAGCTTTGTGCCTTTTGGGGGCCTGTCAGTGTTATTTCTAAGTCACACACAGATGAGGCAACAGCCCACTGTGGACAGCATTGAGCCCCTATGAACGGTCTAGTGGGTCTCTGCCATATCGTTTGCCACCATAACTGAAAAATTACACAGACAAAAAGCTGATACGCAATATATTCCTGATGACTTGCGTTTAAGGTGGGATATGGGGTACCGTCACATCGGGCAGATAGCAGTTTGATACCTACAAGAAAAGAAATTGGTCCTGATGAAGATGATTTGAGAAAAATACATCATCGAAACCGGTCGGTCTTACGCCACATGGATGCCTCTAATCTATAGTAGACACCTGTTGAGAACAACCATTTTATAATGCCGAGGATCTATATGATGCAATAATGGCTTTTGTATGTAGTATATCCAAATTTATGAGTAATTCCTGAAACGAAGTTTACACGATGTCTCTCAACACATAATAAAAGTAATATTAACACATGAGACATCCTGGGGCCAGATTACAGAAACTTTGCACCGGTGCAAGTGCAAAGTTGCATGGTATTAGCACTAGGGCAAAGTTTGCCCTATTTTTTAAAACACTGGGACATATCAGAAAACTATTGCACCATGACAAGTGCAGTTTGGCATGGTGTAGGCATTGGGGCAAAAGTTGCTCTTGGGCAAAAATCATTTCTTGCACTAGGGCAATTTTTTCCCAGGTGCTTATACAATGCCATGGTGCAGTTGTCCTAGTGTTTTTAAAAATAGGGCAAACTTTACCCTTGCACCGGTGCAAAGTTTTTGTAATCTGGCCCCTGGAAGACAAAAACGCTTTTGATATTTTTATCATTTTGTGGAACTTATACTTGCTCAATGCAAGTCTATAGATGGGTGGGGACAGCACACACAGCGGAGGGTGAATAAAAAACTGGAAATCCGCCGTGGCATGTTCTCCCAGCATACCCATCATTTTAATGTTTTTTTAGGCTCTTGTCTGTGAACTTATATAACAATTTAGCAACACTGACCCATCACTCATTGTAGAGCTACGGTCAGTTCCCTCTTGTCTATCCCGTTTTAGATAGGCGGTACACCACACTCGAACTTGGGACAGAACACCTCGCAGGGTCAGGGTGTTCTTCCGGCCGGGGTTATGACAGGTAACACAACACTAGTATTGCAAAATTCAAGAAATGCTATTAATGATTACATCCCCGTTCCTGTTTTGTGTGATATTGTCACTGTGATTGCTGACCTGTTCCATCCCAGGTATACCTCACAGGCGCTTACACCCTGCACCTCCCAATTTAATGCTTTTAACATTTTTTTCAGTTACAAAATCAAGAAAGTTCAGAAAACAATTGATTCAAACCTGCATCAAACATCTGTCAGGTCTAAAATCACTTCACCACCCAAGGTTCTTTTGCACCTTCTCTCATTACCGCCAAAGTTTGATTTTAAACCTGTAGCCCAGGGCACGGTATTAGGCCTATTGAAAGGACGGAAACCCACAAATGGTCTATTTTTTCCTTTGCCTGTTTATGCAGCTCAGGCCCATGCGGCCAAACCCACACACTTCATGTCTACTTTTACCAATTTGGACCTAAATGATCTGCAAAAGGACTGCACCATTGCAGAACTGCCCTGGCCAGTGAAGATCCTTCAGAAAATTGTGACCTCTCAGTTTCAGGAACATGTTGAGAAACATGCACTCCTTGACATTAATTCATCAGGCTTCTGCCCAAGACATGAGACAGAAACGGATTTTATATGTTGACCTGGTATGAGAATGGCAAGCTTACTTTCTTGGTGATGTTGGACCTGTGGGCGACGTTCGACACAGTAGACTACAACATACTATTAGATTGTCTAAAGGAAGTGGGTGGAGTCTCAGACACGGTCCTTTTATGGTTTAAATCCTTCCTGACTAATCGCTAACAGCAGGTAAATCATGGCAGGTTTTTGTCAGACACACTTCCAACCAGATGTGGTGTTCCCCAGGGCACAACCCTATCACCACTACTTTTTAAATATTTATGTGAAACCCTTAATGAACATTTTTCATAATTATTAGTTACATTTCCTCTCAATTATGCCCCAAAATCAAAAACCAAGGGTGCATTTGGCAAGCTAACTTGTGGAGTGAAACCCAGGTTAGAGCCATAGTTCAATCGTTTTTTTACTCTGTTCGACTACTGCGCCTCACCCTAACATACATGATACGATAGTTTATTTATATAGCACATATACACAATGTGTTTCAAAGCGCTTCAAGGCAAGGGAGGGAACATGGGAAAATACAATGACATTCTTACAGGCCATGAACAGTAATGATGTGAAATTAACTATCGTACTCTGCCTGACCCTTATCTGTTTGCATTAATGACTATTTTAGCACCTTTTAGTTGCTTTCATATTCTAGTGTAAGATAGTAGCAGGAACATATTATTAACAACCTCTGCACCCAAATGCAGTTAAGTCTGCCAGGTTTAGCACATTACAAATCCCTCAAAATCAAAAATCAAAAAACATATGCTGACATTGTGGTACAATATATTGTGATGATTGAATGTGCCTACATCTGGACTAAAACATAAACGGGAATATCGTGCCCACTGAGGAACCTTAAATACAAATCTGTTCATCGCTTTGGGGTAGTGACACTGATTGTTGGTGTCACTGGAGGACTCGCACTGATCAGACAGTGTGCGGTTTTATACAATTTAATGTTAATGACAAACACCCATTGCACAATTTACTGTGCAATGGGTGTGGGGGGGTCGTGTTCAGATGTGCAAATTATAAACCTTTGACTATCAAACTCATCCCACCTTTAGTAGCAATTCAGTTTCTTTCCATATATACAGAGGGTGTGGGAGCTCCTCTACCAAGAACGAACACAGCCAAATAACCTGTCCACTCGGTATGTTCCCACTCGGGAGGGTCTACAACCACGTTTTAGCTCACTGTACCTTTCACAGAGGAGAAATAACCATTTGCATATCAGTCTGGTACCACGCACTTGGGCATGCCCAGCACCGAAATGCTAGGCAATTCTCCTCTGAAAAGGAGTACCATCAGCCTAGTCGGGCCTCATCAGTGAGGTGAAGCTGAGCCGCTCTAAGCACAGTGAGCAAGAGGTCCATGTCAGGATTACACCGGGTCACTTAGATTGACACGTGTCCGGGGTTGCTAATGGTGCTCTTGTTCAGAGGAGATGTGCCTAGCATTTCGGTGCTGGACTGCTCTTGTGGGGTTGGGAGGAGACTAATATGCAAATAGATATTTCTCCTCTGTGAAGGGTGCAGTGAGCTAAAACGTGGTTGTAGACCCTCCTGAGTGGAAGAAATTCCATAGAACAGGGTATTTGACCCATCTTCGTTCTCAGTAGAGGGGCTCCCACACTCCTTTGTAACCATGTTTCTTTCGTTTTGACCAATGACCTTAAACCATCACATTTTAGTGATGCACCATTTGTTGACACCTTTTCGTAACATTATTTAGGATATCCCCCAACCCCCACCTTTGGGTAAAACTTTTTTTAAATAATGTCCAATTTAGATTTAAATTACTGGCCCTGAAAGCTTTAAAATTCAGAACTTGCAAAAGATTATCCTAAAAAAAACGCCTCTACCTCAAATTGTCTTTAAATACTATCAAATTTTCAACAAGCTTACTGATTTGGTGCTCTTTAAAAGGTGCATTGTGGCACCTCTTCTTGATATACATCAGCGGGGTGAGGAATGCAAGCCCCTTCTCTAAAAGGTCTTTAGATTCATGAAGTTTGGACCAATGTTAGTGGCACGTTGTAACTTAAAATTGCCCATTTGCTAAAAAGTGATCTAAAAGTGTACCCAGTAGTACTTCCTGAAATCCATTATGGGAAGATGCATTTCGCAATTGGGTCCATTCTTTTGTTATCTGGACCTAATTTACGTCCCTGTCTAACCCTGATAATGACTTCCAGTTGGTTTGGTAGGGAGTGGGCGCTCTCACGGTGCTGGGGGTCATCCTCAAGTAATGTATAATATGGTAACAGAAATAATTTTTGCTTTATTATTCATTTTTAATTGGTTGCTTTATAGATTATCAGACAATGGACTGCCTCTTCAAAGCACTACATTTTCAATGAATGTTATAGATTGCCAGCTCATGAGAATGCCGCTTCCAAGCACTGAGTTTGCATTGAATGTTGTAGATTGCGCTTCCAAGCACTAAGTTTGCGATGAATGTTGTAGATTGCCAGCTCATGAGAATGCTGCTTCCAAGTTCTGTATATGAAATTAATCTCAAAAAGGATTTTCATCTTGAAAGCAAATGCAGCGTGCCTTTTCACAAAATAAAGTGCTTACAATTCATTACAGTTTTGGAACGTAAGCCTCTTCATATGCACCTCCTAAACTAGATTTTACGCTCTAGTGATTTCTTAACCTTAGACTTGAGACTCGAAGGGTCGAACCATTTTAATAGTACAGTAGATACTCCAACATGAAGAGAGAGTGCTCTTTTCACAAAAGAATATTCTATATATTATGTTTTGGAAGGAAAACCGATCTTTATGTTTATTGAAAGGCAACATCGTTTTTTAACAATTTGCCAAATAAACACAATTTCATCATAATAACTTGTATTACATGGTTTGATGTTTCTGCAGGAAGAATATCAACTCCCTGAGTTATCGTAGACGGAAATAAGAGCTACCAACTGGCTCCCTGTCATCTGTGGTACATTGAGCCAGTTGTGATTTTTTCGTTTACGCTCCAGGACCTTTAGTTTCTTTTCCCTATTGGCCTGACCGTCCCAAAGTGTAGGGAAAAAGCCAGGACTGGCTGAATTTGTTATCTGTGACATATATATATATATCTCAAGAAAGTACGGGCTAGCTTGATTGACTGTCCCCAGAGGTATAACGCTTTACCCGCCGATGTGTCTTACATTTTGTCCTTTACCTTCATAGATGCTGCTCCACCTTAAAACTGTGCCTGACCAATGAAGCAGCAAGGGGTTGAAGAAGAACTCCCACATTAGGTGCAGTTGTTTGAAGTTGCAGGATGTACATTGAAAGCGATTGTGACGTCAATCTATCAAGACGTCTATGTTATCAAGTTGAGGATTCTGGAACTTAATTTCCTGTGCACAACCTCGCTTTAAGAAAATCAACTCCACTGTGTAGTTACTGTGTAGACTGACGTGCACCTGTCCGCCCCCCCCCCCCCCCACACACACACACACTCTCTCTACTTTTGAACTCTTGGCACTATTACAGACTTGAAATAGTCATGAACCTTAGGGAAGTAGGGAAATTGTAAGAATTCCAGACGCACTGGGCAGGTGTTGGGACAGGGTGCAATGCCTGGCCCTAAATGCCAAAAATACAGCAGTGGGTACAATTAGTAGCTAATCTAAGAATCAACTCACATTATAATACATTTCCAAGGTATATCAAACTGTCTACTTGAACATACACCCAACATTCCAAAGCAACAAAACAACATTGCACTTCCAAACAAGTTTGACTTAAGACTTTTGAGGAGCATGTCATTAAGTCTGGTCTGCAAGACCAATGGAGTTGGTCATTAGAAATAGGTGTGCATCAATCATTGCTCAAATTTGTTTCTTGAGGCACTGGTTGCTTTGCAGTACTCCACAGATGTGCACCACTTGCCATGCACTTTATACTGAATTTCAGATATTACGTTCTCCACGAGGGATCATTCGACGATGACCCATTCCTTGCATGTCCATCAGCGACTTCAATCGATTGCACTTCACATCACGGAGCAGCAGCACTTGGCTGGATAGTTGTCGGTATACACCTTCTTCTCCACTCCGTAAACAAAGAAGGTGTGAGGATTCTCTTTCCACGTATAGTCTACAAGGGTGAGTGGGATCAGCTCAATGGAGTGCCTCTGTAAAAGAGAACAAAAGAGCAGAACTGTTTCAAGATCGCCTGAACTTCACAAAGAGCAGCCAAGGTATATCCTGCATCTATAACTCTATAACCCCACAGGATCTCTGCATGCATTCATTAGGGTATTCGTGCATTTACTAGGCTGCATGTCTATTTTCCTTGCACATCTGGTTGCTGCAGTGAGGAATGCTATGGTTACTTGCTGGTATTCTTCTTGACACTTGAGCCAATTCTTCCTCATCACAGTCCTATATGTGGGTAACCCCTCCCCTTTGCCTAAGGGCCTGTATAAAAGACTCCTCATTAGTAACAACGTTTCTGTTTATTAATTGGCTACTTAGTCTCTGTGTGCCTGTTTAAACAGTCTTGTTTTATTCTAAAATGCATCTTTCTCTTGATAGTTATGCTTAATTCTCCAAGCATTGAGATTAAAATAAAGACATTCTTTTACTTATATAGCTCTGTCTAAATATTTCTATAATTATTAAGAGACTGCATCCGATAGGGTTGCAGGTATGCTTGCATGGGAGCATGGGTGTTAGAACCGATGGTACATTATTATTAGGCCAGTGAACCATTCCGCAGCGGGCATGATAGATTGCAGACTTGGCACACTGAGTCCTCGGCTCAGGGAAGTACTATGAGGCCTGGATGCATAACTCAATGAGAAACTGCTCTTACATCATTTGGTGTTTGAAAGTACTTCATGTGAGGAAGGTGACTGGTGGATAAATGTTAATGATGACTTTGGATATTTTCATAGGTTTCCTGGTCATGCGATCTCTGGAGCAGGTGCATTGGAGAAGGATGATAGAGAATTGGAATAGGGATTAATGAGACTCGGTTCCCGAAGCAGTGCACGGTGCCTGCCCAGGGATAGTCAAGGCCGACTGACCTTATTCCCTGTGATTCGATTTCCTTCTAGTCATCATGGTGTGTTACATAAATATTAGGGCTGTAGGGGTGTGATTAGGTTGCTGCTGGAAGTTTGGAAGGGGTCCTGCTGGCGGCTTGTTACTTTGCGATGTTAGAAACCGTCTCTGTTCTTGCTACTCTTCAAATTGATAGTGTGAGCTTAAGCTCTCTGACACCTCTCATTCAAGAGTCATTCTTGCAATGCAGAAAGAACATGTAAGTTGAAGGTGCAGTAATGGAGAATAGAAAAGCCATGGCTGACACAAGGTTGTACTTATTGTACCAAGATGGTTTCCCCCTTTACTTTGCCCACAAAAATGTATCATCACTTACTTTTTCTGCATCCGCTTCACCAGACTTTTACTTTGTCATGCATTTACTCCTTCAAGCCTTTACTTTATTTGCATCTTCACATTGGGAAGGTAGCATGCATGTGGTTAAGGATATCTCAAGGTTAGGGTTGAGATCAAGGGTGGCAAGTGTGGTAGGGGGCAGAATGTGTGGTAGGAAATAAGGAGGTTGCATGGGCATCCCACCCTGTAACGACCAAGTGAAGGCATGTAGAAGTAAAAGATAGGAGAAGTAAAGGTATAGAGAAGTAAATGTGTCATAAAGATTGTATGGTAAACTGGGGTGGCTCATCTATAATTGGTAACAGGACTTTGACCCTGCCCCTACCCATTCTGGATGGTTTGGGTATGTTTGACCGAAAAGAAATCGGTAGAAAAAAATAGATCGAAAAAAACAGACTTAATGCAACATCTTATCGTATGATGTTGCATGCAGGCAGTTTTGCGGCTTTTGGAAAAATAATGTTTCATTTCCCACCCCCAACGCCCCACTTACCTGTTATCTCGTCGCCTAGTCCACTTCAGCCCTGCAGCGTAAGATCCGTCCCTCCAACGCAGGCCGGATACGTCGCTGCAGGGGCCTTTTTTCTTTTCTTTTTTGTTTTGCTCCACCTCCTCCAATATTGAGGAAGTGGGGGACACCCCTGCAACCTCCAAAGACTAATATGTGGCGAACATAGGGAGCGGTGGACACCCCCGCAACCCCAGTTCCCTATGTTCATCATGTATTAGCCTAATTGATCGGTTTCATACGATCAAATGTTACTGGCCAAATTTGGTCAAATGTAACATTCAGTCAAATAAAACCAAACAAATATACTAATACCTTCTGGACGAGCAAACCAGCCCCGAGAAAGCTTTTGCACTCCCCCCAGCTGCTGCAAGCAGCTGAGGAAGTCCTCCTCGGATGGTTTTAACTAAATTGTCAAAGGGGAGCATGGTTTCTTTTTAACAGTTTTGTAGTACCCCAGCAGACATTCCCAATGAGCCATGCAAGGCTGGGGCATTTTGCTTCCCCAGCCGTGCATGGCCCATTCGGGATGCAGGCTACTGTACTGAAGGCATGAATGTGAGAGGGGTATGCTCTTGGGCCTCCTTGCACATCTACAGTCTGTGGGGCATCGTGGCAAATGTGCTCCAACTCCATTGTGCATATGCAGGAGTCAGGAAGCTCTCTATACTTCTCTACACTCTGGTTCCTGTTGTATGCTGTGTGGGAGCCAGAGGGCCTTCATTACAGAAGACAGCGCAAGGCCCAAGGGACTGGAATACGGAGTGGGGGTGCAGGAAAGAATATTCTTTTAAAATAATGTGTGTGTGTGTATGCAGGTGTTTGTGTTGTATATGTGTGTGTGTGTGTGTGTGAATGCGAATCTATTTTGTTTTGGTGCGCATGTTTATGGGAAAGCGTATGAATGCGGTGTGAGTGCGAGGGTGAATGTGAGTGAATGAAAATGGAATACCGTATGAATGCTGATGCATGGTTTGAATGTGAGGGTGAATTCCGAATGAATAATGTATAAATGATGAATGCTGATGTGTGATGGTGAATAAAGAATGAATCTGTATGAAGGATTATTGATGAATGCGGTTGTGTGTGTGCAAACCGGGCAGCAAGCCGTATTGGGGTGGGTGGGGAAAGAGGAAAGAGGGGCGGCAGCCAGGAGGATTCCTTTTGTATTGATTCTTTTTTTAAATGTATTTCTTACGCGCAGTAGCCCGTAGGCATCAGGGCGCGGAGCGGGCAGATTGGAAGAGAAAAATAGAGGGTGGACAAAGTCTTAAAATATCTACAGCTGCTTAAGAAAAACAATTGAATGTATTCTTTTCCTTCCCGACACAGCTTCATCAGTAGTTTATTCCATGCATAGCGGCCTTTACACAATACAACCTTCCTTTTTCCTTTGCACTTTTGGATCTAGGGCAAGTTAGTTGCATAGAGTCTTTCGATCTAGTGGTCCTAGTGGAGTTCTGAATGGCAATGTGCTCTTTTAGATATTTGGACGCGTCATGGTATTGATTTTAAATTCTATTCCTGCTTCTACAGGGAGCCAATGTAGATTCCTTCTGTGGAATGATATGTGCTCATGTTGCTTGACATTTTGTATGACTATAACCGTGTCATTCTGCAAAATCTGCAGCTTTTTGACACATGCTTTGCTGGCTCCTCCCAGCAAGACATTGCAGTAATCCAACCATGGCATAATTAAGGCTCTGACCAAGGTAAAACAATTAATGTCTGAGATTAAAGGTTTCAACAGGCGCAGGCGCCTTAAATAGTACTGGACATTCTTGATAACATTTGCAACTTGGACATCTGCATTGAGTGATGGCTCAATAATAACACCAAGTGTTTTTACTTTGCTCATTGTTTTTATAGAGTGTTGGTCTATGCAAAAATTAGCATAGGCAGTTCCTAGCTTTTCTCTAGCTTGGGCTGATCCGAAGACAAGGAGTTTGGTCTTCTCACTTGTGAGACATAGCCCGTTTTCTGCCATATTCATATTTTTTCATATATGGACATAACAAAGCTTGCATCTTTTTCATAATCTCCACTCAGCCTAAAAATAAGCAGAGTGTTGTCAGCGTAATTAGTAAAGTGGAGCCCAATGGAATCTAAGAGATCACACAACGGACGACAGAAAACATTGACAAGCATGCCCCACTGAGGAACTCCACATGTTATAATCTCTGGGTTCGAAAAGGCATTTCCCCAAATTATCCTGGACATCCTATTACTAAGAAATGCTTGAAACCATTCCAGTGTGTTGGCGGAACAGTTACCAATTTCCTCGATTCTTTTTAAGAGTTTAGGATGATCTGCAAAATCAAAGGTCGCTGAGAGGTCTAAAAGCATCAGCAGCCCTGATTTGCTTTCATCTATTATGTCCTACATTTCAGTTTTCAAATCGAGCATGGCGGTTTCCATCCCGGTTGAAGTTCTAAAGCCTGATTGTGTTTGGTGTAAAATATCAGACTTCTCCAAATGTATCTGAAATTGAGTGGTAGCTATTTTGTCGACTACCTTCAGCAGAAAAGAAACATTATTGATAGGTCTAAGATCGGAGTAAGATGCAGGATCTTGGTCAGGCTTTTTTAGTAGGGGGTGACAGTAGCATTTTTGAAAAGATCAGGCACATTGTTATCAGAAAACGAGGCGTTTATAAACCGAGTCATGAAGGGTGCGATAATATTTGGATGTTCTAAGACAATTTTAGAGGGGAGAGAATCTGTTTGACAAGTTGCAGGGTGCATTTCTCTAAGGATTTTGATAATGGAGTCCACAGTAATAGTTATGAATGAGAAAGGAGGATTTTCAAAGCTTTAAATTTAGAAACAACTTTGGAAGGTAGATTTTTCCTTATCTTTTCCCCTATTAGCGGTGCTACACTGTGCTGTACAAACCTTGTCAGCAAAGGCTTTCTGCACTGCCTCACAGGCTAAATTATTCAGAATAAACTGTTTTGTCAGAGCTTTAAGTTTTTCTAGTGTTCTGATAATCTGAAATAATGTCTTGGTATTATTAGCAGAACTCGAGATTTGAGAGTCAGAGAAGTCCTTTTTAGCATGAAAAATGTTGGTCCGGTAGTTTTTCTCTATGGCTTTCTATTTCTCCTTGCTCTCTTGAGATTGCGCTTACATCCATGAACTTTCAGCCTTCCTCTTTTCTTGCTTCAGGGTCCTCTTTTCTTGCTTCAGGGAGGTAGGTGCAGGGAATATGATGGGAATAACCAAGCAGGTGTGTTCAGCTTGGACAAATGACCACTGTGGCATGGTATTTTACGGGACATGAAGAGTGAAGGGAGCATAATGAGTTCCTACATGGTACTGGCCGACATTGGTGTGTCCAGTCTGGACATGCTTGTTTACTGTGGCAGAGCATTTGTTACTTGGCACCAATGGGGAAAGCAGCATGATGAGTATCCTTATGTGGTACTGGCCCACATTGGTTGGTCTACTGTGCACATGTTTCTTGCATGTTTTCTGGCATTTATTACTGTGCATCAAAGGGTGAAGGACGCATAATGAATGTTCCTACATGGTACTAGACCACATTGGAGGGATCACTCTGGCCATATTGCTTTACTGTGTCATGGTATTTTGTACAGTAAAGCAAACAGGAGTATGTTCTTACATGGTTATACTGGCATGTTTTGGCGCAGCCTCCATGGACATAAATAGGCACAAACAACATGCACATGTTCTTATAATTGCATATATTTTTTGAAACGGCATCATGAAAATTAGCAGGACAATGCTGCTATGCAATGTTGATGACTTGTATCTATAAGAGTTTTTCAAGTGTTACCCTCCAAACCCATTGCTAATTGGCCATTTACCCAGTTTTTCACAGAAAGCATGCTAAAAATGAACTATGTTACTTCCACTCAAAGAAAAAAACTCACCAGCAGCTACTGGAAGTGATTGAGGTGAAATTAAGACATACATACACCATGATTCCCAGGGGCCAGATTACAGAAACCTTGCACTGGTGCAAGTGCAAAATTGCATGGTATTAGCACTACGGCAAAGTTTGCACTATTTTTGAAAGCACTGGGACATATAAAACAGCCATTTCATCATCACAAGTGCAGTTTGGCATGGCATAAGCACCAGAGCAGAAATGGGCATTGTGCAAACAAGATACATTTTCGGTGCGTTTTTTCACCAGGGCAAAGTTTGCCCTAGTGCTAAAATCATGGTGCTTATACCATGCCAAACTGCACTTGTCACGGTACAATATTTTTCTAATATGTCCCAGTGTTTTAAAAAATAGGGCAATTTTGCCCTAGTGCTAATACCGTGCAATTGTGCACTTGCACTGGTGCAAAGTTTCTGTAATCTGGCCTCTGTAAGTAATTGAGACATTGCCACTTTGTCCATCTTCCTAATCACCATCTAACATTACATGGCCATACGAAGCAGTGCTAAACTCATCAAAGGATACCCTACTCACCATCGAGCATAACATGGCCATACGAAGCAGTGCTAAGTCTTCAAAGGATACCCTAATCACCATCGAGCATAACATGGCCATACAAAGCAGTGCTAAGTCTTCAAATGATACCCATCAATATCCACGCTAAGTCACACAGCCACAACATGACATATCTAGGGGAACAACCCAAAGGGCAAGGGGCCTTTTTAAGAACTGTTGGGTAAGAATTTGTAAAGTCCAACTTGATTGGGACTTCACAAGACTTATCTTTTGGTATTAGGCATACTCAACTCTTAATATAGGCCTGTACCACACAAATTGGTAGAGTGACTGAACAGCCAGGCTTATCGTATATAAACAAGGGAAATTAAGCATTCTTTAAAACAAAGCAGCAACTAACAGTAACATTCAATGGAAGATATAATTCATTTAAACAAGAACCAATAATGTAGGTGAGTAATTTCTTTCTATGCTATACATGTTCCAGCACAGAGATTATCAATCAAGGTCAGTATTAGCACTTATTTTTGTTCACCTTTACAAAATTGGGTTGAGGAGAGAAAATGCTTAGAGTTAAAGTAGAACACACATGCAACTGGTTCAATAGTGAGTTTCTAACAGAGGGATGTAGGCAGTCTTTTATCCCCGCTACAATAGTGTCAACAAGTAAAACTTGTAGGGGAACAAGCACTGCCAAAGCCAATAGGGTTCAGAATAGGGGCCTTTAGGAAACCAGGACAGTCAATGGGACAGTTCCAGTTCTGATGCAGATTTTCTTAGAAAAATGTTATCAAACAGTCAGGAGTTCTTTGAAAAGTCACAGGAGCTCAAGGGTCAGCTCACTTGATGGGAGCACAAGCTGGAAGGCCTGCACATGTGATTTGAGGTCAACTCCAAGGGGTTAAAATAGTACTTCCCAAGCCAGGGAGCACTACAAATGTCAAAAGGTAATTATAACCCAAGCCCCTTAGAATTGAAGAAGAGGTTCCAGCTGGATGCCTTACTGATGCAATGAGGCAGACCCTTGCTCGTGGTCCTTGGTCGTGGTGACAAAAGAGAGGATGTCTGGTGGGATTCTGTGGCGGCACTCTGGAGAGGGACTCGGCAGCAATGGATTCCACATGATTCAGTGGCTCTTTGTGGTTTTGGCTCTTTCTTCTCAGTGCCAAAGAGAAATGAATATCTTGGGATACAGTTTCCTTGGTCTCTCAGTCCTGACGTCTGGTGAGGGGAGTCTGGACACAGGATTCCTGCTTTTGGAGGTCCTTGAAGATGCCCAATACGTTTTGACCAGATTTGATCTCTACAAGATGATGCACTCAATAATGGTCAAGGGTCCCCGGCATTGGGATTCTGCAGCCTAGGAAAGTCGCAGCTGAGCCAAAATAAAGCAGGTTTTGTGGCTAGTTCATCCCACCATCCCAAAGGAGGAAGTCATCCTGTACAGATCTTCATTGTTGAAACTGAAACGGCATCAGCACAGCTGCAAGGCTTCACTGGCTCTTCTGCGGTCCTGGAAGGTGCTGCTGGTGTCTCAGCTTGTCTCTTCTTTGTTGGATATGATGTTCCAGTGGTCGGCTCTGCTTGTTGTCCCAAAAGCCTTACCTTTTATGCAAAGTCCCATTCATTCACAACCCTACAGCTGTCAATTACACAGGGGGTCGTCCTCTAGGGCAGCTACCTGCCCAGTTGAACTGGTTTCGGTCAGGCATGTCTACAAACAAAGGCCAGTGAATTTGCAGACTCCTCCCTCACTTCCTGTCTTCCCAGACACACTGGAGCCTGGGCGGACTTCGTTTTTTTTTTTTTTTTTTTTTTAACTTTGTTTATTTTAAATCAAGGCAGAATGATAAATACAGACATTATATGCAAAGGTTATCTCAGCAAGTTCACCCCCAGTCTTTAGACCCCCCCCTGTGTCTTCTCTCTCTATCCTCCTCCCTGGGTTATCAGTCCCACAGACTCTGCGAGCGGGCTCCTCCCGCCCGGGCGGTCCGGCTGGAGCCTCAGCGGTCATGAGTCTTCCTCCGGGCTCTCCTGGTTCGTCAAGATCCAGAGGGCTCTGGCGGGCTTATAGGTCAGGGCGGGGAAGCGCTGGTCGAATTCCAGGACTGGGGCCCAGATGTTCCGAAAGCGATGTAGCATTCCCGCTCGTGCTGCCGTTACCTTCTCCGCTATCAGAATGTCCCATACTTTGGTCCACCATTGGGCAATGTGGGGGCCTTCCGGGGATTTCCAGGTTCGGGCCACCACCGTTTTTCCTGCCAGTAGGCAATGAGTCAATAGTTTCGCTCTGGGTCCGGAGCGCGGGTAGATCCCGGGAATTGGAGCTCCTAACAGGATCGGTTCTGGTTTCAAGGGAATCATTGTTCCGGTAATCAGCGAAATAGACTCTAGACAAGCTTTCCAGAATGGTCGGATCTTTGGGCAGTCCCACCACATATGGAAGAAAGAGCCAGGGAGGCCGCATCCTCTCCAGCAAGCGTGGTCTATCTGGGGGTTCATATGGTGGAGTCTGAGGGGCGACTAGTACCACCGCAGCATGATTTTGTATGCGCATTCTCTGTTGGTGATGCAGGTGGATGCGGTATGTGTTCGGGTCCATATGTCCACCCAGGTTTGATCCTCTATCGGGTGTCCCAGGTCCGCTTCCCATTGGGCCATACATCGGGTTCTTGTGGTTAGGAAGTCGCTTAAGAAGCGTCTGTAGAGGGTGGATACGCTGCCGCGAGTCGGAAGGTCTCCTAGGGTAAGTTCCAGGGCAGTGGGAGGACGGATCGCTGCTTGCAAGGTTTGGGGGTGTGAGCACCAGTGGCGTAGTTGGATGTAAGTAAATCTGTCACGTTCCCGAAGTTGGAACTTCTCCTTACATTGGGCGAAAGTGAGCGGTTTCTCCCCTGTATACAGCTGGTCTATGGTTTCTAGCCCACCTTTGATCCAATTTTGGAAATTGCGGGGATGCATGCCCGGTGCGAACATTGGGTTGAGAAAGACCGGGGAGTGTGGGCTCAGTCCTCTTGGCACTCCCTTCCGTTTCAGCGCCCAGTCCCAAGTGCTAAGGGTGTGTTTGGTCGAAAGCAGGAGCTCTCCCCCATGGGACCTGAGGGGGGGCGGGATGTGTGGCAGAAATCGCAGAGGCAGGGGGGTCCGCGACTGTTCCAGCTCCACCCATCTCGGGCGGTCTGTCGTATTTTGCCAGGCCTGGACCCGGGCCAGTTGGGCTGCCACTCTGTAGGCCTGAAGGTCTGGAACCCCCAGTCCCCCCAGTTTGGGACTCCCCAACATAGTTCTGAGAGGGATTCTCGCTTTCTTACCTCTCCAGATAAAGTTCAGCATTTTTCTCTGGATCCCTCGGAGAATCGGCGTGGGGATTGCCACTGGCAGTGAAGCACATATGTATAAAAATCTCGGGAGAAGGTTCATCTTGCATGCCGTGATGCGTCCAAGCAGCGAAATCTCCTGGGTCCCCCATCGCTTCAAGTCGCCCTCCAGTTCCTTGAAAAGTCGGGGAAAATTGGATTTGTACGTCTCTTTTGGATCAGCCGGAATGTAAACCCCCAAATAGGGGATGGCGCTCCTTTCCCATACTATCGGGCACATCTTAGTCAGCGGTTCTCGCTCTGCTGGGGTGAGGCCAATGCCCAAGGCGGAAGATTTATCGAAGTTTATGGTGAGGCCCGAGACTTCGCCATAGCTAGTGATTTCGCGAATCGCATGTTCAAGCGATGAGGGGGCCTCCGAGATCGTAAGTAAAATGTCATCCGCATATAGGGCAAGTTTATGATGTGAAGGGCCGCTTGTTATGCCCTTGATTTGGTCATTCCGCCTAATATTTTGTGCGAAGGGCTCCATGGTGAGTGCAAAAAGTAAGGGCGACAACGGACAGCCCTGCCAAGTCCCGCGTGACAAGGGGATTGGGGCCGAGAAGTGGCCGTTGATCCTCAGGCTTGTTGTAGGTCGATCATAGTTGGCCAGCACCATCTTCCGGAACGCCGGTCCGAAGCCGAAGGCCCCTAAAGTGTGTTCCATAAACGTCCAATCCACCCTATCAAACGCCTTAGCTGCATCGAGGGCCACCAGGATTAGTTTTTGGGAGTTCCGGGAGGCGAGGTCCACCAGATTCAGGGTTCTCCGGATATTATCGCCTGCGGTCCGGTGCCGGATAAACCCAGCCTGGTCTGGATGAATGATGTTCGGCAGGATGCGATTCAAGCGGGTCGCCAAAATTTTCGAGTAAATGTTCGCATCTATGTTCAAGAGTGCGATGGGTCTATAAGAGGTTATGCTTCTTGGGTCTTTTCCAGGTTTGGGCAAGAGGATGGTGGTCGATTCCTGCATCGATGGGGTCACCGCCCCCGTTTCCCTGAAGGAGTTGAATAGGGTGGTGAGATGGGGGGTCAGTTGTGACCTGAATAGCTTGTAGAACCTGGTTGAGAAGCCATCCGGGCCAGGGGCCCGTGTTTTGAGAGATTTGATGGCATCCTCAATTTCCTCCCCCGTGATGGGCTCCTCCAGTTCACCTCTCATTGCGTCGGAGAGCTGGGGCACCTCTGCCTGCCGAAGGTATTCCTTCTGTTGTGCTGGGTTTCGTGGGGTTGCCTTCATGATTTGGGCCAAGTGCTCAATCGCGAGGCGTTGCTTCTCGGGTTCTGAGTATAGTATGACCCCATTGGTGTCTCGCAGGCCCATGATCGCGGTGCTGCGTCTCTGCTTGGCTAGCTTGGCCACCAGGAACCTGTTCGCTTTGTTGCACTTCGCATAATACGACTGTTTGACCTTCGCCATTAGTTGGGCGGTTTGTTCCGCGTAATGGGCTTCCAGTCTTTTCCGTGCCGTGCGAATGGCCCGTTGTGTTCTGGGGGACCAGCCTTTCTCCTTGTGGAGTGCCTCGGCCTCTCTCAATTCAAGCTCCAGGGCCGTCCGGATTCGTCGTCTATCTCGATGGTAGGCCGCACCCTGGGCTATCAAGGAGCCCCTGATTACTGCCTTCATGGCGACCCAGTTATTTGCTAATGAGGTGTCTGAGGCCGGGTTTTCCACAAAGAAGTTCTTCATTTCCGCTGCGATCTTGTCTCTGGTGGCCATGTCGTTGAGGATTGGGTCGTATAGCATCCATTTGCGCGGGCTGTTGGGGTCAGGGTTCTGAACCCGAAGTTCCAGGAGCACTGGGGCGTGGTCGGAGATCGCTCTTGTGCCGATAGTGACCTTCTTCACTGAGGGGAACGTGTCAGGTGAAATCAGGAATAGGTCAATCCTTGAGAAGGTGCGGTGGACATACGAGTAAAAGGAGAAGTCCTTTTCATCAGGGTGAAACACCCGCCATGAGTCTATTATCTCCAGGGTCCTAAAGAGACGAAGGAGGCTAAGTGCTTGGGCGAAGTCGCCTGTGGTCGGGGGGTGTGATCGGTCTTTAGTGGGGTCAGGGACCCCGTTGAAGTCCCCACCGACGATCGTTTGGCCCTCCACGAAGTTGGCGAGCGATGTGTCCAAGGCGTCATAAAAATGTGATTGTCCAGAGTTGGGGGCGTATACTGAAACAAGGGTGTACAAGTCTCCCATCAGGAGACATTTGATCGCTATAAATCGGCCTTCTGGGCATGTCTTTGTTTCCAGAATCTGTGGGTTCAAGTCTTTCCTGAAGAGAATCGCCGTGCCTCCTTTTTTGCTTGTGCCGGAGGCAAAGAATTGAAGCGGAAATAGCCGAGACCGGAGGCGGGATACATCAGCGGGCAACAGATGGGTCTCTTGCAGCATAGCAATCGCAGCCTCCTCGTCGCGGAGTTTTAATAGAATTGCCTTTCGCTTGTTGGGAGAATTCAAGCCATTAACATTCAGGGAGAGGATCCGAAGCGACTGAAGGTCCTCTGAAGGCTCACTCTCCGTTCCCTGCGTTAGGGGGGGGGTCCTGGGGTGGAGGTTCAACTGCCATGACTGATGGAAGCACTCACAAAATCATTCTGCACTTGAGGTTTTAACGCAAAATCCCAACGGGGGATCGCAACTTTAACAGGGCGGTAGACCGACTTAGTCAGTACGGTCGTACCTAAGGCCAACAGGGCCAATTGTCCCATACTGTGGGTTCCCAAGGAACAGAAGATGGAAAGTATCCTTGGGGTGGGTATGAGCCATGGGAGTGCCCCGCCGCCGCCGTGTACTTAAAAGAGGTTGGCAAGTAGGTAGCGGGTTCTAATTCAAACGAGCATATCTGTGTCCCGGCTAGCTCGTTGACGGAGCCTGGGACCTTGGAGGCATCCGCGTTCATCACTTCTTGTTGTTTCGTTGTATCGACGACCAAGGCGTGCGTTTAGCTTTTGGGGAGGGCGACGGACCAGGATTCTCAGTCCCCTCTAAGAGTGGCGTGGAAGGGTCCCGGGGAGCGGTCGGATGCAACATTTTCTCCGCATCTTCCAGGTGGCTGATTCGGCGTAGGGTGCCCTTATATGTGAATTGAAGAGCTGTCGGGAACAGCCATCTGTAACGGATCTGTTGCTCCTGGAGGAATAATGTCAGAGGCCGAAGTGCTCTTCTTTTCTGGAGCGTAAGTGGCGAAAGGTCCTGGTAAATTTGAAGAGGGGTGCCCTGGAAAGTGATCTCTTCATCTTGGCGGCTGATCGCTGATATCGCTTCTTTCGTTGTAAAGAAGTGGACCCTGGTGATCACGTCTGGAAGGGGGTCCGAGTCTGTCCCGCGGCGCTGGCGAAGCCTGTGGGTGCGGTCCAATATGAGCTGAGATTTGTCCAGATCTGGAGTTAGAGCCTCGAAGAAATTTGCCACGTAGTCCGCTAGCTTGTTATCGGGGACGGAGGATGGAATGCCCCGGATGCGGAGATTATTGCGCCGGGCCCTATTTTCGAGATCTTCCTGTTTAAATTCCATAATCTCGCATTTGTGATGTAGGGAATCGATCGATTTTTGCATTTCCCCCATAGCGGTGGTGTGCTCCTGGGCATGGTCTTCGATCTCTCCAAACCTCTGCTCGAGTTCTGTGACTCTCTGATCTGTTTGGTCAACTTTGGTGGCGAGTTCCGAGAGGCAAGCGCGGAACTCAGATTTGATGTCCGCCATGAAGGCTATCAGGTCTCCTTTAGTGGCAAGCTCGCCCCTGTCCTCTTGCTGCTTCTGTGGGGTCAGTTTGGGAGGTTCCTGTTTCTTGGGTTTCTCTGTAGCCGTAAACATGGCGGGGATATCCGTGCCTTTGCTCATTTTCGTTTGTCTCGACATGTTGCTCACGCCAAACAGTTCTAATCGGGAGACTAGCGGCGAGGCCCAGGATGGTGGGAGATGGCAGCTGGAGAACTCCGTCACCCTGGCCTCCGCTCCCGCTCCGGGTCAGGTATAAGTGAGTGGGCAGGGGCGCCCCAGGAAGGGTGGAACGGGGAGAAGGACTTCGGCAGGGCTGATCCAAGATGGCCGCAGTGGTCCCGACTTGATCTGCAAAGCGGGGGGAGGAGCGGAGGCCTGCTCTCGGTAGCAACCCAGGAGGAATCCAGGCCGCCCAACCGAAATCAGGGGTTTCTATATTAGGTACCGCTCCCCCTCTCCGGTTCTTCTGCCTCCCAAGGTCCCGCTACCGGCAGGTGCGGAGCGTGCTGCTGAGCCCCGGTATGGCGGCCATCTTAGTTTCGTCCGTCGGGTACGGGAGAGAAGTTCAGCATCAAATTTCTAGTAGAACGCCGCCACGGTCGGAGACGATGTTTAGCCAGGTTATGCCATGTCGGTTCCGGTCGCTGTAGATGGCCTTAGCGACACGAAACCCCGCCTAGAACCACCAGAATTCGACGGCGGCGGCGGACATCCCACGGGCGGCCTCAGAGGAGCGACCACATCGATGGCGCTCCAAGCCACACCCCCGGGCGGACTTCGTTTAAACAACAGAGTAAAAGCCCAGAAGGAACTAACAAATAAGAAATGGCAAAAAAAAAGAAGATGGGCCATTTTGGAAAAATGGTCACTCATGAGTACTGTACTGCAGCTGAGAACTCAGCCTGTAAGTACCCTGCACAAAAGGTAGTAGAAAGTAACCACTGCCACCAGCCATTCAAGTTAGCTAGTATAACAAAATGTGACATGAGAAGTGGTATAAGGAGTTACTATCTAAACCTGCTGCTCTCCACATAAGGTGGTGTGTGCTGGACCCACAAAAGGAAAAGGTAAATTAAGTTATCTCACAATTCTTGGGAACTGTAGTTCACACAAGAACATGTATTTAAACATTAAAAGAAGTCCAGTGGCACTGCAAGGAGGGTGTTGTGTGTCACTATGCAAAAGGCAGCTGCCTATGGAGTTTACCAGATTCCATTAAACAGAAAAACACAATAGTGAGTGGCAAAAAGCTCCACTCACTCAGGAGGTTAAAACATCAAACGGATTCCATATTCTATCAAAAGAGCTGAGGATCTCAATAGTTAAAGGGTATTAGCACAGAACTGAAAATTCTCCCTAACATGAACCAATGATGTAGAGTCACTAAAGAAATCTCACTCACAAATGTCTCCATACGAAAGCCCCTACATACCTTATGAATCCGATTAGACATGTTCGGTCTGTTCGTTCACTCCGGTCTAACTCTACCCTGAAACTGGTTCAACCAAGATTTAAACTTGTGCGCTATGGTGGCTCAGCTTTGACTTCATGGCCCCACGCCTGGGGAATGTCCTTCCTGCTCCTCTTCGCCTTTGTGTAGAATGATCTTCCTTTAAAAAATCCATTGAAATTTTTCTCTTTGACTCTGATGGTTAGATGCTCCTTTGGTTCATCTAGGCTTCACTGGTCTTGACCTGTTTCCTTCTTGCTCTTTTCACTAGCTGCACACTGAGGCCTTTGGGTGAGTTGCGCCTTATGAGGTATATAACAATAACAGGTGCACATGGCCTCCAGGCCTAAGAGAGGCATCAATGGATTCAGTTAGTGGTAATGAAGCCAGGCTTGCTTTTTGTGCTCATACTGTACACACCGAAAGGACATAAACAAAGGCATAGAGCATGGGTGTACAACATACGGTCCGCGGGCCAGTTGCGGCCCGCCATGCCGTTTTGTCCGGCCCGTGAGGCATAAAGACTTTCCTAATGGAGGGCGGCCCGCAAGCAGCATCGGCCGCCCTCCATTAGGAAAGTCTTTGTTGTCTTTCGGGCCGGACAAAACACTGGCCCTCATTGGTTCAGTGCACACGAACCACGCAGCTCCTATGAGCCACGTAGTGCGTGTGTGCTGCACCAATGGAGTGCCAGCACTACGGCTGGCGTGGCCAGTAAGGCTTGATGCCGGAAGGCATTTCAGCCTTGCTTGCCACGCCAGCCGTAGTGCCAGAAACCTCGCCAGCGTTCCAGCACGTCTGGGTAAGTACATGGGGGGGGGCTGTATCTTTGTGTGTGTGTGTGTGTGTCTCGGGTCCGTCCTGACTGTGTTTTTTGTTTTTGTATGTATGTTGAGATGCAGAGGTGGGGGTGTGTGTCGGGTGTGTATGGGTGTGTTTGTATTTGTATGTCTGAAGTGTATGTTGAGATGCGGGGGTGGGGGGTGTTTCGGGTCTGCTTGAATGTGTTTGTGTGCAAGTGGATTGTGTGTTGAGATGCGGGGGGGGGTCTGCCTGAATGTGTTTGTGTGCAAGTTCAGTGTATGTTGAGATGCGGGGGTGGGGTGTGAGTCGGGTCTGCTTGAATGTGTTTGTGTGCAAGTGCAGTGTGTGTTGAGATGCAGAGGGGGCGTGGGGGTCGGGTCTGCCTGAATGTGTTTGTGTGCAAGTGCAGTGTGTGTTGAGATGCGGAAGGGGTGTGGGGGTCGGGTCTGCCTGTTTGTGTTTGTGTGCAAGTTCAGTGTATGTTGAAATGCGGGGGTGGGGTGTGTGTCGGGTCTGCTTGAATGTGTTGGTGTGCAAGTGCAGTGTGTGTTGAGATGCGGGGGTGGGGTGTGTGTCGGGTCTGCCTGAATGTTTTTGTGTGCAAGTGAAGTGTATGTTGAGATGCTGGGGGGGAGGTTGGAGGGGTCGGGTCTGCCTGAATGTTTGTTGTTGTTGTGTGCACGTTCAGTGTATGTTGAGATGTGGGGGTGGGGGGTCCGGGTCTGTATGCGTGCATGCTTGTGAGTTTGCTTGGTAAGTTGAGGGTGGGGGGTTCAGGTCTGTATGGATGCATGGTGTATGCATGTGAATTTGTATGGTGAGTTGGGGGTGGGGTCTGTATGGGTGCATGGTGTATGCTTGTGAGTTTGTGTGCTGAGTTGGGGGTGGGGGGGGGTTCGGGTCTGTATGGGTGCATGGTGTATACTTGTGAGTTTGTGTGCTGAGTTGGGGGTGGGGGGTTCGGGTCTGTATGGGTGCATGGTGTATACTTGTGAGTTTGTATGGTGAGTTGGGGGTGGGGGGGTTCGGGTCTGTATGGGTGCATGGTGTATGCTTGTGGGTTTGTGTGCTGAGTTGGGGGTGGGGGGTTCGGGTCTGTATGGGTGCATGGTGTATGCTTGTGGGTTTGTGTGCTGAGTTGGGGGTGGGGGTTCGGGTCTGTATGGGTGCATGGTGTATACTTGTGAGTTTGTATGGTGAGTTGGGGGTGGGGGGGTTCGGGTCTGTATGGGTGCATGGTGTATGCTTGTGGGTTTGAGTGCTGAGTTGGGGGTGGGAGTTCGGGTCTGTATGGGTGCATGGTGTATGCTTGTGGGTTTGTGTGCTGAGTTGGGGGTGGGGGTTCGGGTCTGTATGGGTGCATGGTGTATGCTTGTTAGTTTGTATGCAGGGGTGGGGGCGTTGGGGTCTGTATGAGTATGTATGCATGGTGCATAGTGTTTGCATGAGGGGTGGGTGTCTTGGGGCATAGTGTTTGCATGAGGGGTGGGTCTCATGGGGCATAGTGTTTGCATGAGGGGTGGGTGTCTTGGGGCATAGTGTGTGCATGAGGGGTGGGTGTCTTGGGGCATAGTGTTTGCATGAGGGGTGGGTGTCTTGGGGCATACTGTTTGCATTAGGGGTGGGTGTCATGGGGCATAGTGTTTGCATGAGGGGTGGGTGTCATGGGGCATAGTGTTTGCATGAGGGGTGGGTGTCATGGAGCATAGTGTTTGCATGAGGGGTGGGTGTCTTGGGGCATAGTGTTTGCATGAGGGGTGGGTGTCTTGGGGCATAGTGTTTGCATGAGGGGTGGGTGTCTTGGGGCATAGTGTTTGCATGAGGGGTGGGTGTCATGGGGCATAGTGTTTGCATGAGAGGTGGGTGTCATGGGGCCTAGTGTTTGCATGAGGTGTGGGTGTCTTGGGGCCTAGTGTTTGCATGAGGGGTGGGGGCCATGGGGCATAGTGTTTGGTTGGGGAGTGGGGGCCATGGGGCATAGTGTTTGCATGAGGGGTGGGTGTCATTGGATATAGTGTTTGCTTGAGAGGGGGTGTCTTGGGGCATAGTGTTTGCTTGAGGGGGGTGTCTTGGGGCATAGTGTTTGTTTGGGGAGTGGGGGCCATGGGGCATAGTGTTTGCTTGAGGGGTGGGGGCCTTGGGGCATAGTGTTTGCATGAGGGGTGGGTGTCATGGGGCATAGTGTTTGCATGAGGGGTGGGTGTCTTGGGGCATAGTGTTTGCATGAGGGGTGGGTGTCATGGGGCATAGTGTTTGGTCGGGGAGTGGGGGCTATGGGGCATAGTGTTTGCTTGAGGGGTGGGTGTCTTGGGGCATAGTGTTAGCATGAGGGGTGGGTGTCATGGGGCATAGTGTTTGGTTGGGGAGTGGGGGCCATGGGGCATAGTGTTTGCATGAGGGGTGGGTGTCATGGGGCATAGTGTTTGCATGAGAGGTGGGTGTCATGGGGCATAGTGTTTGCATGAGGGGTGGGTGTCTTGGGGCATAGTGTTTGCATGAGGGGTGGGTGTCATGGGGCATAGTGTTTGGTCGGGGAGTGGGGGCTATGGGGCATAGTGTTTGCTTGAGGGGTGGGTGTCTTGGGGCATAGTGTTTGCATGACGGGTGGGGGCCATGGGGCATAGTGTTTGGTTGGGGAGCGGGGGCCATGGGGCATAGTGTTTGCATGAGGGGTGGGTGTCATTGGATATAGTGTTTGCTTGAGAGGGGGTGTCATGGGGCAAAGTGTTTGCTTGAGGGGGGTGTCTTGGGGCATAGTGTTTGCTTGAGGGGGGTCTCTTGGGGCATAGTGTTTGTTTGGGGGGTGGGGGCCATGGGGCATAGTGTTTGCTTGAGGGGTGGGTGTCATGGGGCATAGTGTTTGCATGAGGGGTGGGTGTCTTGGGGCATAGTGTTTGCATGAGGGGTGGGTGTCATGGGGCATAGTGTTTGGTCGGGGAGTGGGGGCTATGGGGCATAGTGTTTGCTTGAGGGGTGGGTGTCATGGGGCATAGTGTTTGCATGAGGGGTGGGTGTCTTGGGGCATAGTGTTTGCATGAGGGGTGGGTGTCATGGGGCATAGTGTTTGGTCGGGGAGTGGGGGCTATGGGGCATAGTGTTTGCTTGAGGGGTGGGTGTCTTGGGGCATAGTGTTAGCATGAGGGGCGGGTGTCATGGGGCATAGTGTTTGGTTGGGGAGTGGGGGCCATGGGGCATAGTGTTTGCATGAGGGGTGGGTGTCATGGGGCATAGTGTTTGCATGAGAGGTGGGTGTCATGGGGCATAGTGTTTTCATGAGGGGTGGGTGTCTTGGGGCATAGTGTTTGCATGAGGGGTGGGTGTCATGGGGCATAGTGTTTGGTCGGGGAGTGGGGGCTATGGGGCATAGTGTTTGCTTGAGGGGTGGGTGTCTTGGGGCATAGTGTTTGCATGAGGGGTGGGTGTCATGGGGCATAGTGTTTGGTTGGTGAGTGGGGCCATGGGACATAGTGTTTGCATGAGGGGTGGGTGTCTTGGGGCCTAGTGTTTGCATGACGGGTGGGGGCCATGGGGCATAGTATTTGGTTGGGGAGTGGGGGCCATGGGGCATAGTGTTTGCATGAGGGGTGGGTGTCATTGGGCATAGTGTTTGCTTGAGGGGGGGTGTCATGGGGCAAAGTGTTTGCTTGAGGGGGGTGTCTTGGGGCATAGTGCTTGCTTGAGGGGGGTGTCTTGGGGCATAGTGTTTGGTTGGGGAGTGGGGGCCATGGGGCATAGTGTTTGCTTGAGGGGTGGGGGCCTTGGGGCATAGTGTTTGCATGAGGGGTGGGAGCCATGGGGCATAGTGTTTAATAGAAATTAGGGGTTGAAAAAGCCTCCTGCCATGCCACACCACGCCAACCGCCCCACCCACATTTACTTTTCGGCCCACTATAGCCATCATGTAGGGTACTTTCGGCCCTCTGTCAAAATCAGTTGTGCACCCCTGGCATAGAGGCTTGGAGGAGAGGTGGGGGTGCAGCCCAAATGAACTAATACTACACAACACGCAGATACATAGCCTCACATGTGTACCATATATCGTACACATTAAAATCCTGGAACATTGGTCGACAAAGTGAGTCATACAGAAGCCCTCGACAAGAGCAGAAACCTGGAGCTGAATCCAGATTCCACTGAATGCCGGTTCAGTGTAGTCTCAGAAGGGGCCCTAGGGAGATTGCTGGAATTGGAATTTGAGGGCTGCCATCATGAATGTGTATGTATATCCAGGCTGACTGCTGGTGGCTTGGGTGGAATGGCACTGTGAGAGAGTTGGTCAGCGGTGCGCCAAGTGTAGATTCTGCAGCAGTGTAGAACACTTCCACCTCATTCAGCGCCACTAGAATTGCCACGCCTGCCAGAGGCGCCCGATGGTATGGGTATGCGTGGTGCTTTAAGGGCATCTGGTGGGATTTAGCAGTATGTGCCAAACACTTCACATGCTCCCTGTAGAAGAACTGCTTCCTACCACTGTACTGGTACACCCGTTACTCAAATCTGTGGTACTCCGTTGCTCCGCCCCTAAGGGTGAATGAACTCTGAGATTTGCTGGAGTCCGAAAAGCCCTTCCCCCAGGCCTACGTGCATTGACAGTCCTGATGCTGTGCTACATCTATGTATTTAACATCTTCCCATTAGCAAGGACACTCGGATAGATGCTGGCATTACTGCACCTGAAGGTTGTGTGATGGCCATGTGTTTTACATAACACCACATGGTTTTCTTATACCAGCCATGTACACGTGGGTGTAAGCGGTTTCTGGAGCTAGACATAAGGCGGTACTTTTACAACATTGACTTAATGGCGAGAGTTCATGGTCCTTTAATGTGTATGTCCGGCATGTGATGTTCATTCTTAGAAAAGGCTGGCAATCACTTCCTTATGATGGGAGTACCTTCCATTTGATGGGCATACCTAGGAATTGATGGGTAGGAAAACCAGGGCATTTGATGGTAATTCCCATCATATGAGTCAGTACCTGAACATATGCTGGCAATACCAGGCAGCACACATGTCTTTACTACACAGAAGGAATAATTGTTAGCTTTGGCAATGCCTGGATCTCATGACAATACATCAGTGTACTGTAATGTATCATTCTTCATCTATATCTGGTCAGTAATACATGCATGCGCCACTGCATTCCTCATTTCTAGGGAATACAGCTCTTTCTTCCACATGTAGCACACCCACCTAATACATGTTGCACAATGTCTTACCAAGTAATACACACATACTGTTTATTCCAGGCACTTTAAAGTATGCATACTTCTGTTCAGATACTAGGCATCTGATAGCCTAAATGATAAGCATTTTATAGTCTGGGGGTTCCCTGAGGATACACCATCGAGCCCCTCACGCACCTAGCACTACACCAATGTTATCCTATACTACTCCAGTGCTGCCTTTAAAAGCACAATCTATAGATTCTCTCAACACAGACATCATTCTGTTGCCTCTCTTTAGAATTAAGTACCTATATTTTGTGCTCACATGCATCCATAGTAATGCCATCGCCAGCCTCCCTCTTACCACATTTATTATTCGTCATATAAAAAGATAATCTGCAACCAGTATTTTTCTGCATTTATTCTAATAAAAAGTGCATTTATTGAAGCACACTTGCAGCCATATAGGAAAGATATGCTAGTTTCATTTTTTCCATATCAACAAATGGTGGCTGCTGTGACTGCTGCTGCCTTAAGAACTGCAATGCTATTTTTATACAATCTTTACACTCTCCATGCTGCCAATCTGCAATGTGATTGTCCTGCGATGTATGAGTGACATGATAGAGAACCAGACAGAAAGACCTGTTTTTCCGTTTTGTCCCCGTTTTTTTATCAATAAATACAGACAGAAAACAGATTGCTTTCTGTCTGTATTTATGTTTAAAACATGGAAGCCTTAATCATAACAGAACAAAACAACCATTGCATATCGCATGTTTCTCCTTCTCTGTGCATATTTCACCCATTCAGCCCAAGTGAACACATTAAATACAAACTCTCTCTCTCTCTCTCTCTCGTTCTCTTTCTCTCTCTTTCTTTCTCTTTCTCTCTCCCTCTCTCCCCCCCTCTGTCTCTCTCATCTCATACATGCTCCCTCTCTCCCCCTCTCACTGCCTTGGCCGTTGCCACAGCGTCTGCTGTCTTACCTGTCTCCGTATACGCGGATTGTCTGTAAACTTGTCTCCATGTTGTTGGATGTAACTCCGTGAAACCTCGCTCACCATGGGCTCAGGAAACATCGTTACTGGTAGGACCTTGAAATGTAGAGAAAATATCAACTAGTCACTTGACACAAATAGATGCTTCTTCTCATGAACCTTTAAAATTGTTTATCATTTTACTACCTTTACATTATTTCAGCTATGACCACTTGTATGCTATGCTCAATACACACTGGCAAGCAAACATTAACCTTGTCGGCTTGTAGAGGACATTGGCCCTCATTAGGACCTTGGCGGAGGACCATGGTGCAATTTGCACCATGGTCCATGGCGCAAAGCTGCCAACTCCGCCAAGGTGGTTGGCGGACTTACCGCCCCATGCCGACCTTGGCGGGGCGGTAAGTCCCCAATCCCCATTTTACCCTTCCCCATTCCCATTCTTGCCCCATAGGGTATAATGGGAGTGGGGAAGGCGTTAATTACGCCACCGTAAATTACGGTGGCGTAATTAACAACGAGTCCCGTAGCGCCATGGATTTTTCCGCCTGCAAAAAGCAGGCGTAAAAATTCTTCCATGGCGCTACAGGAACTCGTAGTCTGGCGGAGAGGTACGCCATGCACTACGCCGGCGTAATACCCTCTCCGCCAGGGTCCTAATGAGGGCCATTGTGGTCTGCGAGGGTAGCCGTCAACCATTCACAACATTGCATTAATCAAACTTTTGGCGGCTTCCCAATCACTGGGGTGGGGGGGGGCGAAACGTTGACCCAAAGCTCCATTCCCAAACAGGTCACGTCTAGTTTTGGCTACTGACGTCCTTTGTCTCCTTTCGCCGAGGCAGACAGTAGCCAGACACCTATCTGAAAACCTCCATATTCCATATATTCAACTATACGCCTCTGCGTGGGAAAGGAATGGGCACAAGGGTAACCCAGAATAAACATATACATAGTATGCCCCTATTTGCTGTACACAGTGCAAGAAAAGGTATCACATTTTGTAGAAGAAACTTTTCGGGTAACAACCTTGCAAAAATATTGACATTTTATGAGAAATGAAGCAGAATGGGGGTATTACCTCCAACAACAGACATTTCAACACCCAAGTGCATCATTGAACGTTTGGTGATCCAATATATACAAATAACATGTGTTCACTTAAAACAATATACAAACATCATCTAAAGTAGCAAAGTTTGTTAATGTCCATCCTAATGATCGAAAGAGGAGTTCCAATTAGATAACACCATGGCATAACACCATGGCCCTACACGTTTCACACCCCCCTTCTGGTGTGGGATTTTCATCAGGGGCAAGTGAAGTAGTGGAATGATCACAAGGAAATAGGCTTAAAACATCAAGGTGTCTACAAAGGCTTTTACATTATAGTATGAAACAGTAATAACAACATTTCATTGCATTGAGGCACCATTCCGCCATCAAATAATAATCGAGCTGAATTGGTGCTTTCCACTGATGCCCTGGAAAGTTAATCTAGGGTAGCAGAGCTACAGGGAATAAGCCGAAAGTTGGGTAAACATGGTGTCAAAACATATATTTTTGTGTAAGACCCTATTACGGATATATCACTCAGATATGGATAAGAACGGTCAAAAAACGTACCCAGGATTCGAGACCATTTCGACCAGTTTCATCAATTCAAGTTATTGAAAAGAACTGTGGGTAACATAACTAAACCACTGCAGATAAAATACTACAAACACAAGCGTGTGCATGCACAGAATTGGTGTGTCATTCGACAGCTGTTGTTGGTGCGAGAAACCATCGAGAATGAAAGTGTTAATAGGTGGCACTACCCGAATGTTTGTTGAGGCTTGGCAAATGAAGGACGGAAAGCGACCCAATAATGAACGTGCATATTGGAGCATCAATTGGAGAACGAAGCTCAGTAGTGCCTTAGTCTAGTTGGTTGAGTCGTGGCTGGAGCCATCTTGGGCAATGGAAATGGGAGTAGTTGCATATTTCTGTACAAGAGGTGAGACACCCTGGACACACCATCAATTTATATGTCACAAATTCATATGATAAATAAGATGTAGTCCTACTACTGCTGCGATTATTCAAGTCAAACATGGCTCAAGGAATTCAACTGGCATTGAAGTGGAGTAAAACGAAGTTTAACGCATTGACAAGAAAACCTGTTACTATGATAAAAACATCAATGCATGTCGGTGACAAAACACGTCCTACATTTTAACTGGTGCCAAGATTATTTGCACTAAAGAAACGACGCTTGGATGATCAGCCTGCAAAGATATGAACAATGATGTTGGGGTATCATTTTCTATTAGTCATGAATATAAGGCACAGCTTCAAGGTAAACATTAGTCTTTCAACCCTTGGGTTCATCAGCAAAGTAGTAAGGGTGGTCCAACTAATATCTTCCTTAGTGCATCCTTGTGCCAAAAGATTTTCAACCATGGATGCATTGCTATTCTTGGTATGAATGCAGCTACCATGTTCAATGAGTTTTGTTCTTCATGGTCATACCAATGCACATGTACATTTGCTTGCAAGACAAACACGCTGCCCCTGAGCTATCCTATGGGTCCTGTTCTAGTGGTTTAAATTACCCCTTGCAGTTTGTGATGCCTTTTTTTTTTATTTGTTTGCTTTGAAATGTGGGTTTCATTACTGTGGCATGGTGCTATCAACCGCCTGCAGTATGCTCAATACCACCTGTGGTCTCCTTTACGGTATTCACACCTTTCCACATGGGCCAATCCCGTCCAATTCCGTCCACCCAGGATGGAAAATATCAATGGGCCATCTGTTATGCTGCCAAGCATTGATGGCTTTCTGTACCTAAGGTGGTACCCTATCAAAGAATTAAACTCAAGTTCTTTCCCATTAAAAGGACACCATTTACAAGATGCTTGTACAGTTATTTGCTGTGCACTGCAACCCATGAGACACTTCTTCTACTGTGCCTGCTGTACCTCTGTACATGCAAAAACTTAAATCATCATCCCAGAGATGGGTGCCAAGCTGTGTGAGCTTTTGGTTGGGTATTCCATTACAAAAATACTGCAAAGGCTCTTCACTCAGGTTTTGCCTCAGCAGTCTCCATCTACTACCAAACCAGTAAGCAAGCCCGCTCAAAGTAGAGGATAATTAAGGATGTAATGTAATGTAATTGACATTTATAAAGTGCTAACAAAGGCCCGAGGTCATCTAGGCCCTCAACCGGATGGCTGGATAGCAATAATAACCAACAGGAAAAAGTCACGCAAGGCTCCGAATAAATGAGTTTTCAGAGCTTTATGGAAACGAAGAAGCTCTGTGATCTCCCAAAACCCGAGAGTGAAGTGAGTTTCACAGTTTGGGGGCAAGAACAGAAAAGGACCTTTAATACAGTTCTTCCCTGGGAGCTAGTAAAGCTGCCTTAAATGATTGACCTTAAAAGATTGGCAGAATGGGCCCTTCTAGTAGCTGCCAGTGCCAGCTGCGCTGTGTCATTCTGTAACAGCTGCAAACAGTAAATCAAAATGTCGGGTTGATCAAGATAGATTCCATTGCAGTAATCCAAGGAGCCCATAATGGTGGCAGTCACCAGCTTGGGCCGAAGTTCCAAAGGAAAACAATGCAAAGTTTTCTTCATAATTTTCCACTTCAAAATACCTGAGCTGCACACTGCTACATTTTGAGCTTCCCTCGAGCCCGATGACCAGATTTTGATACCCAAACTCTTAACCGAGGAACTAGGTTTGGGACATTGTCCCAGGGAGTGTGGTCAAAAATCCTGAGTCCAGTGCATGTGGGGGTCAATAGAACCACCCACCAACATCGCTGTCTTTTCCCAATTTAACCTCAACCAGTTCTTAGCCATCCATTTGCCAATAGCGGATAGGTAATTGCGCAATTTAAGAGGAGGTCTTACACCGGTGAGTTCAGACGAAAAAGCAACTGAGTATCATCCGTGTAGTTGTAAAAGCATACTCCATGTTCGTAAATAAGGTCCGGCAAAGGCTGAAGATAATGGTTAAATAAAAGTGGGGACAGGGAAGAGTCGTGGGACACCCAACAAGAAAGATCCATGGGGTCCAATATAAATGGAAAAAGAGACACTGATTGGGTGTGACCCATGAGAAAAGAAGAAAACCATCTAAATGCAGACCTGTGAAAGCCAGCATTTTCAAGACTATGTAGGTGAATGCCATGATCAATCGTGTTGAATGCCGTGGAGATGTCGAGAAGAATCAAAACCCCTCCCTCTCCATGGACCTGCATCAAGGCGAGGTCATCAAGTACTGAGATCATGACCGATTCTGTGCCCATACAAGGTCTGAACACAGATTGAAAATGATGAAGAAGATGGTGAGATTCCAAGTAATGGGAAAGTTCAGGAGTAACTACTGCTTCCATAAGTTTCGTAAGAAATGGAAGGAGTGATAATAGCTGATAGTTTGCAGCCAGCGTTGAATCTAGGTAGGTCGTCTTCAAAAGAGGGTTAATTATTTCAAGTTTAAGTTTTGCCGGGATAATACCCATATTAAAGGAATGGTGCAGAGCAGCGGTAAACTGTCAGCGGCATCCGAACTGTCGACCCGAAGAGGAAAAGGGTCAAAGTAGGAAGCTGATTTTTTATAGGCAGCCAAAACGACCTCATCAGCAACCAGATTGAACTGAAATGGTTCCCAAAGAATTTCCCTGCTGGGAAGGTCTAAAAGGAGAGGGTCCTGTAAGACAGTAGGGCCAGTACTCATGAAGGAATGTCGCATTTTACATATTTTCTTATAGAAAAAGAGACTAATAGCTTCACATTGAGCTTGCATATGCGATGAGTTTAGTTGTGGTGTAAATACAGATGATAGTTCCTTTGCCACTTTAAACAATTCACATGAGGCACAAGGAGCTGATTGAATACGTTTGGCATAAAATTGTGCCTTTGCTAACTTCATACCCTTATGATACTGCAGGGAGGACTGCTTATATATCTGTTTATATAATTTAGATAATTAATCTGCCATTTGCACTCGAGACACTGACATACCTGCTTAAGAGCTCTCAGCTCAGGGGTAAACCAATGGGCCGAAGGTTTAGAACGGATATTACTGGTCACCATAGGCGCAAAAGAGTCAACTGCATTTGCCGCAGCTTTAAGAAGAGCATTGGCCAGGTCGCATTTCTCTGTCGCTATAAAGTTGTTAGTATTGCGAAGATGACTGGTCAGAGAAATAGGGCAGCCCTTACTCCAATGTTGCTGAAAGGCAGACATTCTTGAGGAAGCAAAAAATACAGTGGGCAAGGAAATGGTAAATGGGAGGACACAATGGTACATCCAGATAACTGGGTGTGGCTTTAAAGTCATATTCAAAGATGTTTTCAAGAAAATCAAGTCCAGAACAATTCTCCGCTTATGGGTAGGGAGATAATTATGGAGGGCTAGGGACATATCTGCTAAGATGTCAATTAACTTTGTAGAGAAGCAGACATGTGCGCCATTAATAGAGCCTGCCGCCTCAACTCCGACATACTGGATGAAGAACCAGAAGACATTGTGCATGACACCAGGTATCATTCCAATACTGTATCGAGTGTATGAGAGACGTTATGTAAGACGTTATGTACTCGGACAACCATACCGAATGTACCCTCGAACTGAAGTAGTAGCAGGAGATTTGCAGACACAGATGAATATCGATGAGCTGTAAAGAAAATCTGACAGTTGCAAAGTGATGTCATGAGAAGAAGAGACAATAACGCACCAAAATGATATAAAAAGTAAACATGTATACGAGTGCGAAGAAACAATATATGCGAAGAGGTTAAGTAACCAGATGAGTAGTAAATGTATATACGCAGAAACACAACATAGACAAGGCACATAGAATCTTGCTGCAGTAGAAAATATAACATGGGTAAAGCAGTCATATTGAAAAGTTAGACATTGGCTTTGAATAATATGATATGACATTGATATGGCATTGATAACTCCCCTATACACAAGTGTTTCAAGGCGAGGCGAGGCAAGGGAGGGGAAACAGAGGGAGGACAGACACCGATCCTACTAGGCCAGGTGATATTCAGATCACGCAAGTGCAGTGGAGGGGGATAGGGGGAAGCAAAAAAGTGCAGGGGAAAAGGGGAGGGGGCAGTGCAGTACATAGGATAACAGTGAAATAAATAAAGACCATAATTAAACGTGTGGCTAGCTGGTGGCGAGTGCAAGGGTAAGTTCAGACATCATGGGTCAAGTGCTAGTAGGGGCTGTAGGGATACACAAACAGTCCCTGAGTGCAAGGGTTGTCAGGGGGGCAGTGTAGGTGTGCAACTGGTAGGGATGGGACCTGGGCCTTATTAAGAGGGTAGCCAGGTAACCAGTGCAGTTTCAGATTCAGCCAGGGTCTCAACAGGGGAGAAGAGGAGAGAAAGCAGAAGCAAAGAGGAAGGTCTTGAGGTGCTTCCGGAACTGGAGATGGTTCTCCTCAAGTTTCAGAGAGACAGGGAGGCTGTTCCAGAGGGAGGCCTCAGTAGAAGAAAGAGATATACCACAAACTCGCTGCTTGGAGAAGCGACTGACCCTGAAGGAGTTGGAGGCGGATGAGCGAAGAGCTCAAGAAGGAAGATGTTCAGGAAGAGAGAGTTGAAGGTATTGATGTCCCAGACCCCAGAAGACCTTGTGGACAATGCAGAGGGTTTTGAACGTAATCCTTGCCACCACTGGGAGCCAGTACAGAGATTTCAGTCCTGGAGAGATATGAGTCCCGGGCTTGAGGCCAAGGACAAGTCTCGCAGTCCTGTTTTGGATGAGTTTCAGAGGGTGGAGAATAGAGGCAGGCAGATTTAGAAAGAGGCTGTTGCAGTAGTCCAGCCTAGAGAGAACCAGAGCTCTGCAGACAGTGAGCTTCTGGGGGAAGGCGAGGCAAGGAAGAATACATCTGGAGAGGTGCAGCTCGTAGTGTGACTTTTTAGAGACATCAGAGATGTGAGGAGAGAAGGAAAGTGTGGAGTCGAAGATGACCCCGAGGTATTTAGCCTCACAGGTGGGAACAGGAAGAGGGCCAAGAGAGGCAGGCCAGAGAGTGACAGGAAAGGAGGAGAAGGTGTGCTGATGAGGAGAATCTCGGTCTTACTGGCATTAAGGTAGAGATCATTGGCGGCACACCACTTATGGATGGCGGACAGACAGTCAGAGATGAGAGAAGGGGAAGAGGTGGTGGAAGGGAGCCTGAAAATGAGTTAAGTGTCATCTGCATAGCACTGAAAGTTGGGACAGAGAGTGGCAATGCATTGGGCAAGAAGTTCCAGGTATTGGTTGAACTGCCAGGGAGAGAAGTTAGACCCCTATGGAACACCACAGGTAGAGATAGAGATAGAGGAGATGAAGGACCCAAGTTGAACCTTTGAGTGTTGATCGTAGCAAAAGGCTTGAAGAAAGACATCAAAGACGCAGAGCTGACAGAGGCTGGAAATACACATGAACAAAGAATAGCTGTTGGCCATAGATCAAGGATGCCACAGTAAGAAGAAATTGCAGGGTACAAAGGGAGTCAATGAGGATAAGTAATTCACACATTACATATTTCTCTTAGATTAAGTAATGAGCTGACATTTGCGAATGCCAAGTATTGACAATTAAAGATACAGAAAAGCATATGTGAGACGGAGCAATCAGGTCTACAGAGGCTGAAGACAGAAATGATGCCTGACATAATTGAATGATATAGCACTAAATAGAAAGGTGATATGGTCAAAATCATGGTCTCCTCACACGTGGAGCAAGACCAGAAAACAAGGCCTATTCATGAAGCTCCAGTTGAAGATAACAGTGTACCTTAACTCGTTTTAAAGTTTCGGAGAAGAGAACATCAGGCAAGGTCAAGTACAAAGAAGAAGCCTTGGCTAATGAGATATGGTAGACTAATTGGGCAAGTGGGCAGTACCCTGACGTTGTTCTCGGCATCTGGTTTTCATTTTGCTTATGTGCTACTAATGAGCCGAATGTCCATAGTTGGGAGAGAATGCCAACCAATCACGAGGGCCTATGCAATAGTGAACACACATTGTTGCAGGGTCCAATCCGCTGCTGTTATGCTCTGTATGATAAGTAGTTAAAGGCAATCGGCTGTGCAAACTCCCAAACACAATTATTCGGAGAGTGAGGTGGTGATCGATAGACCAATAGAATATGAATAGTGTCATTAGGAGTAGTATGGAGCCGGATTAGATAGAGCTCACACGCTAAATTATGGTCAAAGGGGATTGCTGTACAATGTAAAACAACTTAATGAATCAGAGCCAAACCTTCCCCTACCTCACTATCAAGGTGTAAGATGTTTTAATTTGTAGGTAGCATCTGTGCGAAGTGTGGCTCTGGAAGACAGGGAGAACCAGGTCTCTGTGAGGCAGAGCAAATCTGGGGAACGTCTTCCAAAAGAGTATAGATATCATTGCAGTGTGTCACCACTGATCTGGCATTTACTACAAAGCCAGTTAAATACGAAGCGGCAGAAACACGCATGCCATTTGCCTCATTTGTCAACCTATCTCTAGGTGCTAAATCATTAATTATTTCCAAACATAATCCTGGAGGGAGGCTGACATCAAGTGAGGCTAAAGACAGCAGTTCCATATGGGTATACTGCTTAACTGCTTTTGTCACAGACTGCGAACCATTCAGACCTAAAGACACCTCATACTGGCAGGCTGCTACAGCCCATGGCCCAACCGGGACCTGTCGGGCACAGATGGGCTTGCCACTGCCACACCTGCTGTGTGCCAATGGCGCGTCCTCTCCGCGGCTGCTCGCCCCCGCACATAAGTGCTGTGGATCACGTGGCAATGCACCAGCAAATTAAAGAAAAAGGAAGAAATACTTCCCAGTCACCCACAAGTTATTGCACCAACACACTAATACCACCCCCAGAGGAGTATTCACATTAGAATGAATAAAAGCTAGAAAGGTAGCAAAACGGCCCTAAGAGTTGAGTACATTCAATTTTTAAACTGCACAATTGAAATGCAAGCCGATCAGTATTTAACTGGCATGCTCACTAGAGCAGCCTTACCAGTGTCCGCTGCGTGGGAGCTCGCCCCAGCACATAAGTGCTGTGGGTCAAGTGGCAACGCACTGGCGAATAAAAGAAAAAGGAAGAAATACTTGCCAATCTCCCACAAGTTATTGCACAACACATTATCACACCCAGAGAAAAAAATGTTATTGCTTAAATTGGTTTAATAATTTTAGCAAGAACCTAAAAATAAAAGATCATCCTGAAAGGAACATACATCTCATAAAAATGAATATCACCTGCTGTCGTCCAATCCTTATTATTAGCTGCGGCTACTTCATCGGTCCTGGGCCCCAAGCATTTGTCCAGAAATGTTACTGCTGCAATAGTCGGTGCGATTATGTCTCCTCTCAGCAGTATTACCTACCAATCTTCTGCCGAGAGGGAAGGGGCATTTTCCACAATTTTTGCAAAGTGGGATGTTCTCAATTCAGTTAGGGCTGGGCATCAGGTGCAGAGGTAGAAGATGTTTTCCAAAACTCCCAGTCCCCTACAGAACCTGACCCCCTCTTGCCATGATGATCTCCATTGTGGGGTACAGATTGAATCTAATTGTCATAAACTGAGATCTGAAGTAACAGTATGGGAATGTATTTATGTAACCTGGATTATCTCTGAATGATTTTACCTCATTTGCTAAGTGGCTAAACAGTTTGAATTTGTTCACTTCTTCACAGGTCACAATCCAGTCTCTTTCCCACAGCTTTTTCTTGACTTTGTATGGGTTGGCCAGCAGTTCTTCAAGAGATGTCCCCAATTCCTCCACGAGAGATCTGCAACCACTTCGATTTTCTTAGACCCCAGCCACCAAATGAATGGCTCATTCCATTTCCTTCTGCTCTTTTGCAGAACAAGAATATTGGTCTTTCCTGTGTTCACCTGTAGATCGTTTAGGATGGTAAATTCCGCTAATCGGTTAAATTGTCTCTGCAAGCCTATGGGAGGAGCGTTGAGGTGGGACACATTTTCTGCGTATATAAGCCGGCTGATTTTTGCCCCTCTGATCTTTGGAAGGAAGCACCTAACATTATCTATACAGGCTACCAAATCTGAGATGTAGATATTGAAAAGGGCTGGTGCTAATGGGCATCCTTGTTTGATGCCTCAGCCGATCGGGATCTTATCACTCAGGAGGCCAGATGTGTTCAATCGAATTCTGCAGGAAGAGTCCATATGCAATGCTTTTAGCTGGTCTACCAGGTCTGCAAGGCAGTTCCATAATAGCAACTTGTTCCAGATTCATTTCCTGCTGATTCCCTCGAAAGCTTTAGATAGGTCGATGAAAGCAATGTAGATCTTCTGATTCGTTTTTTGGTCACCCTGTCACTGCTCTTGAAGATCGGGACCACATTAGCCCCCTTACATGAATTTGGCAGGAGTCTTGTTTCCAAAGCACTTTTCAGGATTTGGTACCGGACCACCGCCCATTGTTCCGGATTTTCTTTAAGAGTCATGTTTGAAAGGCCACATGGTCCCGGACCTCGAGAGGGTTTAGATCATCTTATCAGGTTAACCAAGTCGGCCTGATCATAGTGGAGATGCCAGGTTGTAGGTAATCTCCTCCACTGTGTGGCGCCCAGCAAGCAGAGCCGTAAAGAAACTAACCCAGACTCTTTCACCAGCTCTGTTTATCAGTGGAGAGTTCCTGCATATTCACCGATTCTGTTTATTAGTGGAGAGTTCCTGAATAATCCAGTTGAGTTGATGATAGCCCAGGATTCAGATATACTATTTTGTTCTAGGGCTCTGTTCATCTCACTGGATCATTTGTTTCTTGTGGCCCCTGATCCAGTTATTTGAATTTTTCTTTAATCTCTCAGTATCCTCCCAGACAGCTATAGGTAGAGCCCGTTTTAGCACAATCAGGGCTTGTTTTAAAATTCTCTTTTTTCAAGGCTGCCTCTTTATCATAGTCATTGTAATGTCCTGTACTAGATCTCATGCTCCGCAAATTCTGGACCAGATATGGGGCTAGCAGCTGGACATATTTTGCTGTCTACTATAGCAGAGAGAGGTTTCTTGTCAAAGCATTCCTCAAGCGAGTAGATCCCAAGTTCTCTACATCTTGCTTAGACATCTTTAATCTGCATCTCTTGTTTGTGAGTTCTACTGGCACAGAGACTAAGTGGGCAGACCTGCCCGAGCCCCCCAACCAACCCATTTTAAGCAAGTTATGGCTGCTCGCCTTAGTTGGTATTACTTCGAAAGAGGTTGTTAGGTGGATCTGACCTCTTCATACAAAGACAAAGTCAATTACAGATGTTTGTGACCCCCACTGCCAAGTTGGATTACAGTGGTTTCAGTTTTCAAAGCGGCTGTTTAAAAGATGAAAATCCTGAGACTTCATTAGTGAGTTCCATTTTTGGCCTCTCTGTATCTGTTGAGAGTGGGTCGTCAGGTTCTTACTTTGCTTCTCAGCCATATAGTGAGTTTAGGTCACCACACACGATAATTGAGGTGTTCTCCTGGCTATATGCTTCATCAATAGCCTCAGCAATGTTATCAACCATCTTTTTAATTCAGGTCTTCACAGGGTTCTAGTCGATGTTAATTAAAGACAGATGTTTACTGTAGGATTCCAAAACCTTCTTGTTTACGCTGGCTTGTCTTGAAGATGGCTTGCTGGATAAACGGCCGCGGGTGATAGACTTTACTTCCTCAAAATGAATTCCTGACCTTTCCATGGTCAAATGTCAGTTGAGACTGCCTGGTTTAAAACAACTGCGAAACCATCCATTACCGGTTTGTTGGTTAGCCATACTTCTTGAAGACAAATGAAGTCTGCATCGTTCCAGGGTGTCTCCCTTTTTTCATCAGGTGTGAGAACCCCTGTGTGTTCGAGGAAGCGGGGACTGGGAGGTCATTTCTGGGATTTCTATTTTTGGCTATTGTGAATCATTCGGCATCAGTGCTCCTGCAAACCAGGACCAGGAAATCTCCAGGTAGTTTGGATGGATTTGTTGCCTCTAATTCAATCTTTCTGCCAAGGGCTATGTTCCCAGGACGAGTTATTGTCAGAATTGTATTTGTTTTTTTTTTGCCAGCAACTGCCACCCATCAGGGTTGGATCTGGCCAGTCCTTTATCAACCAATTTGATAGTTTCTATGTCCCGAGGCCTCCCTTCCCCAGAGAAGTATTACAATTACAATGAATTAAAGCTAGAAAGGTAGCAAAGTGGCCCTAACAGTTTAGCGCATTCAATTCTTTAATATGCACAATTTAAGTGCAAGCCAATTGGTATTTAACTGGCGTGCTCAATAGAACAGCCTTACCAGTTATCCGCTGCGTGAATCTGATCATATTTTAGATTGGAATGTGGAATTTTGTTTTTCAGGAATTTTAATTGTTTCTGATTAATGTTTCTTTTCCTGTAATATTTATTTTCTTGTTTTTTCTCTTTCTCTTAACTTGGTTTTCATTTTTCCGCAATTTATTGATGTCTTAATGAAGGTGTAACTATGAATATCCTATTTTCTTTTATTTTTTTGGTTTTATGTTTTGAAGTTGTGATGAAATGGATCATTTTTTCTATTTTACTCTGTTAAAATGGATGATTCTCTTTTTGTAAAAGGTTTTTTAAACCAAGTACAAATAAAAAAAAATAAAAAAGTTATCCGCTGCATGGCCACTCACACCAGCACATACGTGCTGCGGGTCACGTGGCAACGCACCAGAGAATGAAAGAACAAGGAAGAAATACTTTCCAATCACCCACAAGTTATTGCATCAACACACTAATATCACACCCAAAGGAGGAATAGGTGAAAAAAAAAAAAGAAAAAAGAAATTAGAATTAATAAAAGCTGGAAAGGTAGCATAGCGGCCCTAACAGTTTAGCACATTCAATTATTTAAAATACACAATTTAAATGCAAGCCAATCGGTATTTAATTGGCATGCTCACTATGTTATCTGATGAAGATCAGTACGTGTTTTACTGTATACTGTAGAAGGTGTTGGTGTCCATGAATGACAGCCAATCCAATCCCTATTTACAGTAAAAGTGTCAACCCGTTATTTTATTGATTTGTCACTGAACTGTCACTCATCCCAATGTAGTTCAATTGGCATATTTGTTTCTCCCAGCTCCCATCTCAAGATCTCAAAAAAATCTTTCATTGCTTCCGAATGCTAACATTTCTGTGCATTATTTCTTTATTGCACTTTTTTTTTCAAATACGTTTTTATTGCTATTTATGCATGCCAGCTTAACATTGCAACGATAGAGACGCCTTTCGCAGAAGGCTAGCAAGTAGTGTATCACAACGAAAAAGAGCAACAAAATAAAACATGAACGGAACACAAATTGGGCCCAACGGTGGGCAAGTCTTTTAAGTGCCTGTGCGAGACTGGCTAAGGAAGCTGACAAGTGAATCCTGCCCTTGCTCAAATTCCTGTTGTCCATTTGCCTACTGCATAGAGAGTGAGTGGCAGGGAGCTCAAGGGCTGCTCCCAGCTTAGCTCTCAGGCCTCAATCAAGTGTGAGTGGGTGGTGGGTGGAAGGCGAGTGATAGATTAGGGGGGCAAATTCAGCTCAACTGATTTTTTAAAGAAGCTGGTACTGAATGGGGCGCATGGATAAGTGCAGATTGCATCTGTATGTAGTACGGGATGCCTTTCCAACAGCCTTTGCATGTTCCGTGTTTGTGTACTTTGTTTAGTACAGTACATGTCAATATTCCCCATTTATCTTCTTCGCATTTGTTGACCTACGCTCTCCCTTCGACTCGGTATCCCGAGTGAAGTTGTTTGAGAAACTGAGCAAAGATAATTGCCCACATACCATCTTTGACTTGACACAAGAACTGCACACAGACACATCTATTCGAGTTAGAATGTCATTACAAGGTAGTTTATCGGCACCAATCTACACATTTCGAGGACTGAAACAGGGATGCTCTTTGGCTTCCTCAGTATTCAATTATCACATCCAAGATTTGAAAGATGTCTTTGCTGTGGCACGATCAGATTCACTCAAAATTGCAAATGTTCCCATAAAACATCTCTTATATAATTTCTAAAACACAGATAGGCCTTCAAGTGCTGCTGACCACTTTTCAAGAATATATACAAATTAATGAACTGCAAATAAACCATGAGAAAACACAGATAGTCCAATATCTTCTGACAAAAATAATCACGCGAAAATTCTCTTGGTCTGTAAATACAGTACAGCTACAGATGGTCAACATGTACAACTAACTAGGCACTTGTTTTGAAGGAGCTCCAAAATCGAAAATTCAATTTGAGTGCATCGAAAGGAAAATGAACACTGCAATATGTCAAACTCACATAATTTTGCATAGATATGGTAAGTTTTCGCTTAAACCTGCTTGGATGTACTGGAAACAAAAAGCGGTACCTACCATTTTATATGGCCTAGAGGCTCTTCCAATATTATGCATAGCTCAAGTAGATAAATGGGAAAATATGTATTGGAGAAAGATATTACACCTTCCAAACTGTGTACCACATTCATGGATAAAATATGAACTCGGCTTGGTGCCCCTATATGCCCTGTATAATTGGAGGTGCTGCTCACTTTTTCGGAAATGTTTAATATCTGCGAATAGAGACATTGTGCTAAATGCGCTATCTACTTATATGTTCTCAACAAAACACACTTTCATGGCCGATTGGCTAAATCATCTGTATAAAGTCCTAAGTGAAAAAGATATAAGCATTGACTTGCTGGTTACAAATCCTGAGAAAGCAAAAAGAAAGCTATATGAAATGGACTGGATTTGCACATGTGATAGATGTGCAAAATATAAAGATGGCAATGGTAATAGGTTTCCTCCAAAAAAGTCACAAACATTACCACTTTATTTGATAAAAATGCCTTCACCATATTATAGGCAGTCAATATTGCGATTACGCTTCAACTTGTGGCCCGTTAAAGACATTCTAGCTAGGCGCCGATTGATAGATCCGCAAGCAAATGTCTGTAGATTTTGTAAGCTTACCAACACCCCAGAAACTTTAGAACATCTGCTCACACAATGTGAAGAATTGAGACATCTAAGACAGATCCACTTCAGTAAACACTGCAGATACCTGAGTAATTTGATGTATGAGGCGTTATCTTGGGTAATACTCAACCAGTGCTCCAGATAGCAACCATCAATTTCCTGGATAGTCTGCAAATAGGAATCTGTGAATAGATGTACTACAATTCTTGGCTAGCACTGCAATTCTTGGCTATCTATGTGTTATTTGTTTTGCAGCCAATCCAATTCACTAACCACTTCGTGTGAGTGGGTATTGATGTGCTTAACTGTGTCTTTGTTTAACTGCTTGATTAACTGTACTTATGATTGTGTAACTACGTGAATGGTCTGTTAAATGTATTCAAATGTAATAACAGAAATAATGTGTAATGTAGCAGTGATTTAGTTTTAGTTTAGCTGTTTAGCCGCTTATACATATATGTCCTCTCCGTTTTATTTTTTTTATGTTTTAATGTTTTAACATGTACATCATAAATATTGAAAGGTTGATTAATTTCAACCAAAACAATAAATAAAAAAAATAAAAAAATATTCCCCATTTATTCAGAGATATGCCGTCCTCTAATGGGGGAAAAAGAAAAGCAGCTGCAATCTTTTCGCAGCTTCAGCACTGCTCCTAGTCACAGGATCCTGACCCTCCCCAGCCCCCCAACCCTGTACTGTTACTCCCAATGGAAGTATGACTCTTCTGGCTGGCGAGCAGTTTTTGTGGGCATTACTGTTTCCTTTGACAGCACAGACATAGCTTTACAATATACTGTGTCTCATTAAAAACAGAAATGATAAATACATTAATACCGATACAGGAGATGCAGTAAAAAGAATAGGGCATAATAAATATATGACATAATAAGTAACAATGAATACTGAATGCATTCAATTATGCCTCACACTTTCCCCCACACTAAAAAAATAGATTAAAGAGCTACCCCACCTTAAAAAAAAAGGAAATACATGGCCACACTAATAGAAAAATACATAGCTCAAGTGCTGACTGTACTCTTTACTTAATGCCCTCAAAATACCCTTGATGGAGTAAATAGAAACCTGTGAGCTGCTCGATTGCGGGGTCACCCAGTGATGAAGTGCTGAGCCTGTTTATAAAGATATGATATGATATGGTGAGGATCACTGAGTAAAGCAATCAAAAGGCTTGAATCTAATTCCCAAATCTATTAAGGGTGGGCCAAGCAGGCACTTAGACCCAAAGCCACCAATGTCATAGCAACCCATGGTCACCTGAATGCCTCTGCACTTGCACGATCCGAATGCTTCACAAGGCCCAGTAGGACCACCTCTGTATGTGTTCAACAGCGTTATTTTATTTGCCTTTGTTTCCCCTGTTGCCCCTCACCCCCTTTGCCCTGTGGGCGCTTTGAAACAAAATTACTTAATGTATAAGCGCCTTACAATTGCAAAATAAATAAATAAACAAACAAATAAATAAATAAATAAATAAATAAGATGCCTCCCTCCCAGTCTGCTCCTCGTCAGTGTGTTTGAGGCCCAGTCCAGCGCATGTATGTTTGGGTGCTTTCACACTGAGTCAATTACAAGTAAACAGTATCATATCTCCAAAGGTTTCGTCCTGCATGTGTTAGACATATATTTGACTCAAAGTGTTGACAGCAGGTGCAACGGTGTATTCAGCAGATAAATAAAAGTGATATGTGCAAACGTGGCTATCAAATACAGTATATCAGATGCAGTTTACTGTACTAGTTGCTGGTACTGTAACATACTGAAAAGCATCACTATTTACGAACAATTTTGATACCGAGAAAAAAAATGGACTGCAATTATCACTCAGATATTAGCTCAAGGAATAAAAAATGCAAAAGAAAAGAGGTGATGGCTGAAGGTTAAGAATTCATCGTAACCACTGGCATCGCTCTGGGCAAAACCTCCAGACCATTGTTCTTCACCTTTCAAGCCTTTACAAAAAGGGGAAAAACATATGCTACTCAGGATTGGTTCAAGTCTGATTCGCATACATATGGTCTTTCCCAATGTGCAATGGCTTGGCGGGCTGGAAAACAATGGTCTGGATTTGGTTTTGCTCGATTAACAAATGCAAACATCCCTGTTGAGCCAAAAAAACATTCAATACCATTTTTATACGGTTACCTCTGGTTGTTCGTCAGCAAAGATGTTGGTTCCTGTGATTTTCTTATAGCGATTACTGGGCAACCCAGAATTCTGGTCGGTCACGAAATCTGAGACAATGTTTTCCCTATTGGAGAAAGAAGTTTAAAGTTAAAGTTAAAGGGAGTCGCCTTCGAAATAATCAGATTTCTAATAAGCAAACCAAAAGAAAGAAATAACAAGAACGTTGTCACAAAACAACAAAACAATGCATTCTGAAATGACAGAAAACAGTAATCACACCACTTAAAACACTACTCCAAATGAGTCATGAAAGAGAAACAAACATAAAAGTTTCTAGAAATGAAGGGGCACTGTTAAATTGGTTAAAACTACCAGAATTTAAGGCACACAAATGCACAACACCGAAACACAGAGTAATCACACTTCGGATATGTAACAGGCAGCTTTGTGCTGTATTTTTAGTTTCATTTTATAGAGTGCTTGATATCAATGAGTGCTGTACATGAATGTGGCAAGATAAGGTAAGGTAAGTCAGTAATGATAAATGAGTAACAGGGAACAATTAGGAACATATATTCAGGGGGCTAGTAGGTGAGAAGGTGATGTTTTCCTGAATTAGAGGAGTGGTAGTGTGAGCTTGATGCAAGATGGGATGGTATGTGAGCATAATTACAGCAAGAATTACGTCTGGCATTTTCCTTCTTGTATTTCTTGGTTTTTAGTCTGGCTATATCCGAGATGGCTGGCTTCTCTGCTAGGTAGGTGCCTTGATAATTGCAGTGGGTGCAGTAGATCTTGAAATTGACATTGGCCCTCATTACGACCCTGGCGGAGATCGTGGTGCAATATGCACCATGGAGCACGGCGGAAAGCTGCCAATACCGCCATGGGGGTTGGCGGATTTACCGCCCCATTCCGACCTTGGCGGGGCGGTAAATCCCCAATCCCCATTTTACCCTTCCCCATTCCCATTTTTGCCCCATAGGGTATAATGGGAGTGGGGAAGGCGTTAATTACGCCACCGTAAAATACGGTGGCGTAATTAACAACAAGGTCCCGTAGCGCCATGGATTTCTCCGCCCGGAAAAATCAGGCGGAAAACGGCTCCATGGCGCTACGGGAACTCGTAGTAGGGCGGAAGGGTCCGCCGCGAATACCGCTGGCGTAAACCCACTCCGCCAGGGTCGTAATGAGGCCCATTGTCTTGTAAGGGACACCTGCTATAGCAATATCGGTGTCGAGGTTAATGTGATTGTATTTCTTTAGTCATTTGATTAGAGGAACAGCAGGGTGTAATACACTTTGCAGTGGGGCTACCTTGGATGATAGGGTATGGCTACTGTCCAGGTGGGAAAGGCCGACGGTATGGAGTACTGAAGTCTTAGCCTGATAAGTAGGGTTTTTTTTGAGAGAAAGAGCTGGTATGAATCAATTCCATGTGGGATATGGCGCTGTGAGGGGGATTGCTGTCCATAATGAGAGATTTGATGTTGGCAAATTGATGCAGTATTAAGCTGTCTAGATTCTTCTCTGTGAGCCAATCTTGCCTTTGGCTATATCTTGAATTGCTGCCTATGAATATTGCCTGTGCCACATTTAACTTTGGATAAGCACTTGAAAGGTGGGCTGGAATTAGGCCAAAGCAGTTTTCTTTGTTAGGACATAATTCTGTCTCCGGAGAGATTTAGATAAAGGTCAGTGTCTTTGTCATGTCATTACATTTTTATTCCATTATTGGATAGGAATCCACATTGGGACTTCATGTAGAAAGTTCACAGGGAAGAGGATTCATCCTTGGGAGATGGGAAGGGGTACATTTGGATTAGTTTGTATCGAGGGAGATGTGGAAATATTACCAATTTAGGAAGGTGTTTTACCCATGCATTTTGAAAGGATTTTGAGTATCGTTTTATAGTGGATGGCATGGAAGACAAATGAGAGATCAGAAAAGACAGGGAGGCCATGAGCTCCAGTACCTCTGAGTCCATCATACGTAACTTGAATGCTCACTGGTTGGTTACACAGCTTAGTCCTGGTAGTTGTGAACAATGCGATGATTGTTAATGTGATCTTGCAGCAGGATGAGGACACCTTTCTCACGTATCTTCCTAAACTGTCTTCCTTAGCAAGCAAATGCTTGTAGTTGGTCAAGTAATCAAGGTCCATGGTTAGATGTCTCAGTATAAAGAGTATTTGTTCTGTGCATTTAGAAAGATGCATTGAATGATGGAGGCATTACAAATGTTCAAAGTAACAGTGAGCATTTTGCAAAGGAATTTTATGATTGTGGATGTGAGGGTGTAATCTTGGTATTCTGTGGTTTTGAGGTCTGTAAGAATGATGGTGTGGCCTACATTTGTGTGCCTCATGAAGAGTTCATATCTGGGTATGTCAACTAGCACTATACCAAGTTATTTATTGTTTGCATTTTGTTGTCAATACGCTACCTGATATGGTTTGTTTTCGATAAGAGGATTTGTTTGCTGAGATTTCAACTGTCAGTTGAGTGAGGAATATATGGAGTTATATATGGGTTGAGTAACATATATATGGCTTTGAAGATAGACAATCTGTGTCTGTTAGTGGCTTCCGGTCTGTTTATTTAGTATGTGGCTTTGACCTTGTCAATAGGATCATTATGAGGATGCAGGTATTTCTGTTAGGAATACCACCAAACCCATTTACCGTTCCAGCCAATTAGTCTGGCAGATTCACCACCAGATTACAAGCGGAGTAACTGTGGCGTTAATCACCATTTCTGTACTCCATAGGTCTGCACGAGGATTCTGGAGAAAATATGTTGGTAGTAATTCCCAAGGTTTCTGCTGGTAAACTGGAGTTACTACAATGGAAGATCAGGAAATCCGGAAGATCAGGAGAGTCACATATACTAATTTTGTGTATTGGGAAAATGAACAAAAAGCGGCCATTGCCAAACTAAAATATACTCAGTACAGTTGTAAACAGAGGCTCGAAGCGCTGACACATTAATAAACATAGCTTTTATCCTTCGATGATCTGCACAGTGACACATGGGCCATAAGCTGTACTTAATGCTTAAAAAGTAGTGTTCTGATGGAGGACTTTCTACTGTGTGTTCCTGTGTTTGGAGGCAATATACACCTGCTGGACTGATTCTGGTGAATGATTTCCAAAGAGCATGCATTGCAGCTGTGAGGAACCAGGAATGAGACGCGGACACAGAGGAATCATGGTTTTGGTTAAAGACTTTTATTAAACAATAAAGGGGTTGAAAAATGCCTCACTTCACCTAATTTAGGAGGTATTTCCCTGCATCAACCAAATCTCACGGTCTGTCCTGTGTCAGAATATCCACAACAAAAATGTCCTGTATCTGAAATACTATCCTAGCCTTTGCATTCTAAAACAAACTCTAAGGTGCTAAGGGTATTGTCTCTAGCTTGAAAAGAGCGCAAATGTTCATGTTCAACAAAAAGATACAATCCAACACAAGTTCCAAATGGATAATGCTCACAGTTCCTGGCAATGGCTCCCTTCCCCAGGTGTCTCCACAAAAACAAAAGTTCCAAAGAATAAACAAGTTCCTTAAGGCCCAAGAGGATGCCTCTCTCCTCTTGGTGTTACAATCCACTCCCTTCCCCAAGTCTTTTCCACAAACACTGCAATTCAAAACCACAAGGGCATGACTATTCCTTGGAATTCTTTTCTCAGAGTAACATATTTTGGGTGCGAGTCCATCCCAGACTAGCCAAACACTTGGTATACTCGCCTGCCAGATTCTCTCTTTATTCCTGTATTTCTTGCTGTCACACAGTTCCAATATTATATATTGTTTTCACCAAAAAACTGTGTCTCAAACCTACTGTCATTTACTTCCTTTGTCAAATGTCTGAACACCTGGTATACTCCCCTGCCAGGTTCTGTTTTTATTCTGGTATTTCTTGTATTCACACAGTTCCAATATTCTGTATTATTTTGGTGAAAGCATTGGGTCTCACACCCTCTTTCGTTCACTTTCCCAGTTTAATGTCCCAGTGACCTATCTCCCTTGCTCGGGGACACCCTACTCATGTACCTGGCAGTGATCGGTACTTGGTGGAGCTGCCGAAGGGCCCCGCGACCCAATTTCCCTTCCCAAGGCTCACCAGCTTTCTTTGGCGTTCTTCAGACCTCTCACGGCAAGCACACAGAAGTGCCCCGGCGTCCAGCCTCCATGTCACAGGCTCCCCAGTTTTGACTGAGGGCTTCCACATCCTTCACGGTTCCCGCCTCACTCATGAGCCCTTCTCTCTTTTCGGGCAGCGTAGGTACTGCTTCTCAGTTCCCGTGGTCACCAGGAAGGATCCTCTTCTCTTCCTAATGCGATTACAGCACTACGTAACCAGCTCCTTCATTCCTTCTTCTCTCGCTATCTCCCCGCTCGCCTATGGGCTTCCCCGACAATAACTAGCTATATGCAACTCTCTCTGTTACCTTTAGCTGTTCCATCTTTAAACTTCCATTTTCCAGGAAGGAAGTTGCTTTGAGCTAATCGGCTTCATCCAAAAACTAGACTGCTCCTTCTGATTCTGCTGAGTATTCAGCATTACTAAGCTCCTCTTCCTCATCTCAGTCTTTATTATTCTGTTGGTTACAGAATTTTTAGTGATATTATCAGTAGGTTTTAAGTTTACGTTAATTAATTTATAAAATTAAGGGTTGTTGAAGGGAGTAATCAAAGCATGCCATTAAGGCATGAGGAATGGAAGGGGCATCCCTAAAAGGGAAAGGGGGATACCATGTCTCATCTGATGTTGCTGGGCTTTCCCCCTGCGGGTCGCCTCCCCTCATGTAATCCTCCCTCAAATAGCTGCCACCAGGGTCAAGATCAGCTAGCGGCTACCATGCCTTGGCCACATGAGGAGAGGCTACCTCTGGGAAAAGGAGTGATGACATCATCAGATTCATCAGATAGCCTTTCCCTGATACACTGAGTCCTCTCTGTGAATGCATTGAAATTCTTTGTCATTTTGTGGTCTGCCTTAGGAACTAATTCACCAATAAGGTCTGGGCTAGAGATTGAACTGTGCATGTTTTCTTTGAATGTGGGGACATTTTAGGAGCATGAGCTGATGTCTCCGCACCAAAGGACTAGCTTACAAATTTGTCATTTATTATTAATAAAATAATGCCATTGTGAACTAGTGCAGGTACCTTTTTGTTGCTCAAATATAGTGTGAATTTGGATGAGCATTCGAAATAAATGTGTGTCAAATGAATCAAGTTGTTTTTTGTGTCTCTTTGCGACAAAGCAGACTTAACCATCTGCACCACAATATTTGAACATCTTATGAATCAGAGAAACTTGGTGCACCCTCATCTTGTGAAGTTAGGAGGACTTGTATGCAAATTTGTACTTTATACTATGAATCCCACAAATTATTGTGCTGTTGTTTGCATGTCCATTGCCCTGATTCAACCTACATGTCCTTGAATATGAGTTTGATTTAAATATTGTGTGGGCAATTATAGGGTGTTTCCAGAAAGGTGGATTAGATGCTCTGCAAGAAGGGAACTTAATCCAGATGTCAATAATTGATTACAGAATGAAAGGAGATACAGAATCACTTATTGATTCAGTTATTTCCTTCCAGTGTGGCAGGTGATCATGTATCCTATGGCTTGTAACTGGGGCACAATATCTGCAAGATAGTACTTGAAAAAGGTGCTTGGTGGAAACATAGGTGATGGAGAAATATCTCTTGTCACAATGTGTCACTCGAGATGGTCAGTGAATGAAAGTCACATTAAGATCAATTGAAGAAGTGGGCATGAGGTTACAAGAATGTCTTCCTGGCACATACATTTTATATGACCTAATGAATACTGTAGACAGTTTGAAATGTAGATGGTGGCCAAGCAAGTTGAGGTGGTGAATGTGCGTAATACCTTGAGGCACTGATGTGTGTCCTTGCCATCCTGGTGGACTGTGAAATTCTGCTTGGATAATAGCATCCCCAGTAATAACCAATGTGATTTATTCATGTGACATTGTTATGGAGTACTGATTTTAATGAGTCCTCAGAGGTATTGTCAGGGGTATTCTTCCTTTCCTCTCCTTCCCCCAGAAGCTCACTGTCTCCAGAGCTCTATTTCTCTCTAGGCTGGACTATTGCAACAGCTTCTTTCTAAATCTGCCTGCTTCTACTCTCCGCCCTCTGCAACTCATCCAGAACAGGACTGCGAGACTTGTCCTTGGCCTCAAGCCAAGGGATCGAATTTCTCCAGGACTGAAATCTCTGCACTGGCTCCCAGTGGCTGCAAGGATTAAGTTCAAAATCCTCTGCATCGTCCACAAGGCCTTCTGGGTTCTTGGGCCTCAATACCTTTAACTCTCTCTGCCTAAATATCTTCCTTCTCAAGGTCTTCGATCATCTGCCTCCAACTCCCTCAGGGTCAGTCGCTTCTCCAAGCAACGAGTTGGTGGTAGATGATTTTCCTCGACTGGTACCTCCATCTGGAACAGCCTCCCTGCCTCCCTTAAACTTAAGGAGAACCATCTCTGGTTCCGGAAGCACCTCAAAACCTTTCTCTTTGCTTCTGCTTTCTCTCCTCATCTCCTCTGCTGACCTCCTGGCTGTAACCGGTATTGCACTGGCTACCTGGACACCCTCTGATCCCGGGCCCAGGTCCCTCCCACACCAGCGTCACACACCTGGACTGCCCACCTGGCAACCCCAGCACTTGGGGACTGTTCTGCATCCCTGCAGTCCCCCTACCAGCCCTTGCTAGCTGAAGTCCGCACTTACCCATGCACTTGCCACAAGCTGGCCGTTATTTTACTTATTGTTATTATCTATTCCCATGTACTGCACTTTCCCTTCCCCCTTCCCACGCAGTTGCGCGATCTGAATGACACCTGGACTAGTAGGATTGTTGTCCATCCTCCTTTTGTTCCCCTCCCTTGCCTCGTCGTGCCTTGAAACACTTGTGTATAGGGGCATTATAAATGCCATATCATATCATATCATGTGGCATATCATCTGTCAGTGAGGCTAGAGGTGAACCAGCTAAATAAAATGAGTAATGTCCATACACAATGATAGCATTGCAAGCTGAGGTGGATAGTTGATTGTGTTGAAAGTTCTTAGAGGCTTAAGAAGATAAGGGGCAAGAGGCTTTATAGGAGTACAACAGAATGGGTCAGATATGGGCCATTTCAGTATTGTTACTGGTTATCCGTGAACTCAAAAGGCAGTCCAGTTCACTAGTGTCAACAAACTTTTCACGAAGCTCATCAATGTCACACTATGGATATGCATATGTCCAAAAGAGGGGAAATACCTGTTATGTGGTGTACTGACTTCAGCCATTCCAGAATAGAACAATCATGACAGGTTGTTCCAGATCCAGCCTGCTGTTATGATTAGAATGGTAAGGGAGTGTTGAGCATTTGGTGCAAGGAGCAGGAGGAGGGCACTGCTACTAGCTTTCTCTCTTACCCATGGGATATATATGCATCTGGAAGTACAATACAACTGATAATAACGCTTACTTGCTGGAGTGGGGGAGACACTTAATGCATATGAAGCTATGCTTCAATAAATGAATATGCACTTAAAAAAGAAGATGAGCTTGATTCTAGAGAGGTACTACTTTGGGATAAGTGAGCAGGCTGAATGAGAGTCTGCAGAGGGATTTGTCACCAGCCTTAGGGAGCTGGCCAATAAATATAACGTGTCAGATCAATTCATGTTGAAGATCAGTCGTGTTCGTATGTGAACAGCTAGGCCAAATTAACAGGGGTATAGCTGTGTTCTAGTTGAATGATGATGTATAGTAGAGAGTAAGCGTAGTGGTGTGGTATGGTGGTTTTCAGTAACAGCGCCTGATACCAGGCAAGTAAGCAGGACGGTGGGGACGTACCTAGCGACATACAGATTGTTAGGGAAAATTCTCATAAATGGTTAATTTCCCTTACCTACTGAGTCCCTCAGCAGCTTTGCTGGATTTCTAGGATTTATTTTTTTCACCTGGTAAGAGTGTGAGTCTTTTTTCCCACTCTTACATGTGTTTTACGATGTGTGTTTCTACTTTTAGTGTGATCTTGGGCACTGGAGCCTCACCTACTCCAGGGCACCATATTCTTCCATGTGTGTTACACAGCACCTTCAGTGCAGTGACACAGGGTTGTCTTTTAGACTTCCCACCGACTCCATATTCTGGGGCTGACTACTGTCCCCCAGAAAATAAAGTTGCCATTAACTTTATTTAGTGACTTTAACCACAGACCAAGTACACCCCATCTTCCATGGAGTATTGGAAAGGGTTAATTCTTATCCTTTTTTGTCTGTGGCTCTTGGGACATTGTTTCACTCGCTTTACATTAATACTTGGCTGGTGGCAGTGGTATCTACCATAACTTTTCTACCGCTATTATCTTACATAAACAAGTTAATGTTTTAGGCTATCATATAAACCTCAAACATAAACCTGCTTGACCAAATACATTTTATTTTCGCTCCGGCCGGGTTTATTCACTATTTCTTTTTGTTAAAGTCTTTCTCGTGTTTTACTCTGCGGGCCAAACCAGGTTAGGTCCCTTTGTTCATCGCTTTTCCGCAGGCTTCCACATAGAAGCCCTCCTTTAGGTGCCTGAGAGTCTTGGTAGGCAGGATGCGAAGGAGGGGTTTTAGGACCCCTGTCATAGGTTCCCTTGGTAACCCAAGTCGCACTCCTGTCTGATTGGCTAAGGGGACTGGCCTTGCCAGGCCAGCCACCCTGCTGTGTGATTGACAGTCAGGCTGTATGAATGGGGGAAAACTGCATAAAAAGCAAGTCTCTGGGACTGGAAGAGCAGAGTCGCCACTGGAACGAAAGTATTATTGAGGAACTGGAAGAAGAGGACCCCTACAATGACTGGACCGCCGGGTGAAGCCCTGCTGCAGGTCCGAATCTCCACAATCCGACAACAGAGAAGATCCTCCAGGAAACTTCTTCCCTTGAGCTGGTGGGACCAACTAGTTCACCCAAACTGCAAGCCAGGACCTCTCCTCTGGTCGAATTCGCTGCACAGAGCTACAGTGGGCCAGATAGCCAGGAAGGTCGGACCCTGCTTGGGATTTAAGGAGCGCTCCTTTTATTTGTTGCTTTGCTCTGCTGCTGGTTTCTTCCCTGGGTAGCGCATGACTCTCCAGTCTTCCTACTTCTGATCAGTCCGACAGTCGCTTCAGGAACCATGAGCCTCCAGGAACTACCAGGAACTTCTGCCTTAGCTACAGTTCCCTCTCCGTTTTTAAGGTACTGTGCAAATCTGGTTTTGCGTTTCGTTCAGCCGCGGTGAAAGTGTTTGAAATCTTTCTCCAATCCGAGGGCTTGTCCTTCTCTTCTCTTTGAACTAACTTTCTACCAACCAACCTGGTCCGAAAACCGTGCCACAAACTTTACCGCGAACTACCCTGAACTGTATTATCTTGAGCAAAAGACTTTTGAACCATTGACTTTGGCCCTAAGCCTTTTCTATCTGATATTATCATTGTAGACTCTCTTGTTCGCTTGCCCTGAGTACTTACCTGTTGGTGTGGATCCATTTTTGTTAACTTTTGTCTTTCCCTCCCTTTTAAATTGCTGGACTGTCATTTTGCTCCCACTTCATTTTGTGAGCTTAACTTGTCTGTAATTTAAGGGAAGTGGTGTGGTGTATTAAGAGTGTGATTTTTATACTGCTTATAATAGTGTAATGTTATACAACTGAAGAGTGAAATAAATGTATATTTTTTACTTGAAAACCTTGAGTCAGTGTTTGCCTGAATCATAGTAATTGTTGTCCTTTGTGTAACTATTTGATACTGCTCTCTTACTCTTGAGATTAGTCTGGCTGCTCCGCTACTGCTACCACTTTAACTGTGTAGTACAGGCTTGTACCAAAGGTGACATTGTACTATCACTTGCAGTCTTAATTGTGTGTGGTGTTCCCAAAGGGTACTGCATATAATTATGCCTAACACAGATATATAGCGGCAGTGTGGATATAGGTATATATATATATCAGAGAAACTGAAGGAAGAAAGGCGGACCGCACTCAGCATGGATCCAGAAGGGTCCCACAATCCCAAAAGGGGAGAGGACCCCCAGAAAGAATGCACAATGCTCACACAATATGTGAAGAATGTAAAAATTATTTTAATAATAACAATAACCTGCACGGTGTGTGCAGAGCAAAAAAAGGGGGGGGAGACTGGGGAAACAGCAAGACAGACAGAGGCAGGACGCCCGGTAAACGGCCCACCCACAACGCGTTTCACGCTCAACTGATATGTATATATGACACAGCTATATATGGGGATACAAGAGGATAGCATACATAGGGGATACAGGTATATGGCGACAACATGGGGAGCTGGGGCTGCCTCCGTTCGTACCATCCGATACAGCCGCACCATCTGCTACATCTGCACTATCTGCTACATCCGCAACATACCTACCATCCACACGATCCGCACCATCTACGACATCTGCGACATCCACACCACCCGCAACATCCACACCATCCGTAACATCCACACCATCTGTAAAATCTGCACAATTCTGTAAAATCTACACCAATCCGTAACATCTACACCAATCCGTAACATCCACACTGTTTGTAACATCTACATCGTTCGTAACATCCACACTGTCCGTAACATCCACACCGTCCATAATATCCACACCATCTGTAACATCAACGCCATCTGTAACGTCCACGCCAATCCATAACGTCCACGCCAATCCATAACATCCACACCAATCTGTAACATCCACACCATCCTAACATCCGCACCATCCGTAACATCTGCACCATCCGTAACATCTGCACCATCCGTAACATCTGCAGCATCCGTAACATCCACACTATCCATAACATCCACACTATCCGTAACACCCACACCATCCGTAACATCCACACCATCCGTAACATCTGTAACATCTTCACCATCCGTAACATTCGCACCATCCATAAAATCTAGACCATCCACACCATTGAAACATCCACACCATCCGTAACATCCACACCATCCGTAACATCCACACCATCTGTTCTATCCACACCATCCGTTCCATCCACACCTTCTGTTCCATCCACTCCATCCGTTCCATCTACTCCATCCATAACATCCATTCCATCCACTCCATCAGTTCCATACACTATGTCTGATCTATCCACCCCATCAGTTCCATCCACTCAATCCGCTCCATCCATTCCATCCATCCCATCCGTCCCATCCGTTCCATCCGCTCTGACCACTCCATCCACTCGATCTGTTCCGTCCACTCCATACGCTCTATCAGTTCCATCTGTTCCATTGGTTCCATCCACTCCATCTGTTCTATCCGCTCTGTCCATTCCTTCCATTCCATCTGTTCTATCCGCTTTGTCTGTTCCATCTGCTTCGTCCACTCTGTCTGTTCCATTTACTCCATCCGCACCATTCACTCCATCTGTTCCATCCACTCCATTCACTCCATCCGTTCCATCCGCTCCATCCATAACATTAGTTCCACCCACTCCATCTGTTCAATCCGCTCCATCCGTTCCTTCTGCTTCCTCCATTCCTTCCGCTTCATCCGTTACATCCACTCCATCCGTTCCGTCCACTCCATCCATTCCGTCCACTCCATCCGTTCTGCCGACTCCATCTGTTCTGTCCACTCCATCCGTTCTATCCACTGCATCTGTTCTATCTACTCCATCTGCTCATCTACACCATCCGTTCCATCCACTCCGTCCATTCCATCTGTTCCATCCACTCAATCCGTTCCATCCACTCCATCCCATCCACTCCATCTGTCCATCTACTCCATCCGTTCCATCTGCTCCATCCATTCCATCCACTCCATCCGTTCCATCCACTACATCCGTTCCATCCATACCATTTAGTCCATCCACTCCATCCACTCCATCTGTTCCGTCTGCTCCATACACTCTATCTGTTCCGTTGGTTCTATCCATTCCATCTGTTCTATCCGCTTTGTCTGTTCCATCTGCTTCGTCGACTCTGTCTGTTCCATTTACTCCATCCGCTCCATTCACTCCATCTGTTCCATCCACTCCATCCACTCCATCCGTTCCATCCAGTCCATCCGTTCTGCCGACTCCATCTGTTCTGTCCACTCCATCCGTTCTATCCACTGCATCTGTTCTATCTACTCCATCTGCTCTATCTACACCATCCGTTCCATCCACTCCGTCCATTCCATCTGTTCCATCCACTCAATCCGCTCCATCCACTCCATCCCATCCACTCCATCTGTCCATCTACTCCATCCGTTCCATCTGCTCCATCCATTCCATCCACTCCATCCGTTCCATCCACTCCATCCGTTCCATCCATACCATTTAGTCCATCCACTCCATCCACTCCATCTGTTCCGTCTGCTCCATACACTCTATCTGTTCCGTCGGTTCCATCCATTCCATCTGTTCTATCCGCTCCGTCCATTCCATCCATTCCATCTGTTCTGTCCGCTTTTTCCATTCCATCCGCTTCATCCACTCAGTCAGTTCCATTTGCTCTGTCTGTTCCATCCACTCCATTCACTCCATCCGTTCCATCCGCTCCATCCATGACATTCGTTCCATCCGCTCCATCCATTCCTTTCCACTTCATCGATTCCATCCACTCCATTCATTCCGTCCACTCCATCCGTTCTGTCCACTTCATCCGTTCCATCCACTCCATCCGTTCCATCTGTTCCATCCACTACATCCGATCCATCCACTCCATCCCATCCACTCCATCCGTTCCATCTGCTCCGTCCGTTCCATCCGCTCCATCTGCTCCATCCACTCTGTCCATTCCATCCACTCTGTCCGTTCCATCCACTCCGTCCATTTCATCCATTCCATCCATTTCATCCACTCCGTCTGTTTCGTCAACTCTGTCTGTTTCGACCACTCTGTCTGATTCAGCCAGTGTATCGGTTCCATGTTCATTCCACCTGTTCCACATCCATTCTTCCTGTTCTATTCACTCTACCCGATCCATCCAGTATATTCACTGCGTTATTCCATCTACTCCAAACGTCACATCCACCCTCGTCCCTCCATTTTATCCACCTCATCGTACTTCATCCATCACATCCATCCATCCTATTCATCCATCCCATCCATCCCTCCATCCAACTCATCCTCCCATCTATCCACTCCATCCATCTACTCCATCCCATCCACTCCATCCATTCCATCCCATCTACTCATCCCATCTGCTCCATCTACTCCATACACTCCACCCACTCTGTCCGTTCCATCCACGCTGTCCATTCCATCCATGCTGTCCGTTCCATCCATGCTGTCCGTTCCATCCACTCTGTCCGTTCCATCCACTTCGTCCGTTCCATCCTTTCCATCTACTCCATCTGTTTCATCCAATCCATCTGTTTCATCCATTTCATCCACTCCATCTGTTTCATCCACTTCATCCACTCCATCCATTTCATCTGTTTCATCCACTCCATCCGTTTCATCCACTCTATCCCTTTCATCCACTCCATCCATTTTATCAACTCCATACATTTTATCCGCTCCATCCGTTTCATCGATTTCATCCGTTTCATCCACTCTGTCCGTTTCATCCATTCCTGTCATGATGCCTACCTCCAATGAGCCAGACCAGGCCCAGCTACCCCAGAGGCAGACATCATGTCCCCGAGGGAAGTCTCAGCAGCCCCAAGTAGGGGCCCTTTGGACTCAGTCCTGGCGCCTTTGGCGCCAGGCTCATATTGGACAACAGTCCTGGCGCCATAGGCGCCAGGCTCATAAAAGATGACTTTGTGTTTAAAGGTGCTTGGTGTAAACTTACCTGATGCAGACCATGCTGCAACATCCGGGCCATCTAGAGGCCTGAATGGGACTACTTTATCTTTGGGGACTACTTAACAACACGGGTGTGGCCAGAGGAAGAATACATACCTGAGAGGAAGGATACATACCTGGAACTACTTCGAAGGATATTTAAGCCACGCCCAAGCAGCAACTCACGCTTCGCGTTGTTCTGCATCTAGCAGCTGGACGCTGACCGTGTCTGCTCCTGCATCCTGACTTCTGCCACGCCCGCCAGCATCCTGGAACACCTGCAAAGGGAGAAGAGAAGAGAATAGGAGAAAGAAGAGTCCTTACCTGCTAAATCCGCATTCCGGAGACATTTCGCCGACGATCCTGAAAAGGAAGACATTCATTTTAAAAGCACATCGCATCGATCGCTGCAGCGCTGCATTCCACTCACCTTTACTAGGCGCCTCCATGTTCATCAGCGACCATCTGGATCCGCAACCACATTTCAGCGCCTAGGGAGAAAAAGACAAGAACAAAGGTGAGTTTGGGAAGAGAATAAGAAAACCTTAATAAGACTTACCTGTTGGGTCATTCCCACTTCATTTCGGGTCGGTGCCGCATCCTGGCATTTCCAGACCCCGGCCCCTAAGGGGAAAAAGAGACATCAGCGTTAGTGAGCGAATGCTAAGACATTACCTGAACGCTCATTAAAGACTTACCTGATATCTACTGGAACTGCACCTTTCACTTCGGGTCGGTGCCATATCTCCAGCATTTCGGAACCCCGGCCCCTATGGGGAAAAAAGACACAAGCATTAGTGCATTAATGCAAGGACACTAAAGGAACCTCTCATCAAACAACTCACCTGAGTTTCCTTCGTCGGTTCCATTGCTCATCTCGGAATCTTTGTTCTGCACCTGAAATAGAGACAACGGACAATTATTATTTCGGGCTCATACTTATAAACATAATTCTCACAGAACTTTACCGGGAAGGTCAAGCAGACTTGAACTCTCTACAATCCATGATCCAGTGAAGTAACTGGATTACAACGCGCTCCTGCATCAGAAGCAGGATGGAGAGCTCGTCCTTTCAGACCCTAAGGTGAGACTTCACGGGGAATCGCAGAAGGGTTTAGTGGAGGGTGAGAAGGGAGTGGGAGGCTTACACATTATCCCGCAGATTGTTAATACTCCCTTTTCACACACAGAAGAATATTTCTGCGAGTCAGACAAGCCAGATTTGAAGGTCCGGTCCAGTCCATCTTCCGAGTCCTGCCTTCACCATAGAAGAGGCAACAGCACTCCAAACCAGGCCTGCGCCTCCGTGGGAGTCAGGTGAGCATTACAATTCCATCCACTCAGTCCGTTCCAGTCAATTCCATCCACTCTAACCTGTTCGCTCCAAACGCTCCATCACTCCATCTGTTTCATCCACTCCGTCTGTTTCATCCACTCTGTCCGTTTCATCCACTCTGTCCGTTTCGTCTACTCTGTCCATTTCATCTACTCCGTCTGTTTCATCCACTCCTTCTGTTTTATCTACGCTTATCGGTTCCATGTCCATTCCACCCATTCCATGTCCGCTCTGCCCATTCCATCCACTCTACCCATTCCATCTACTCTATCCACTGCGTCATTCCATCCACTCCATTAATCCATCTCATCCAACCTGTCCATCCCGTCCGTCCCCTCCATCCATCCCAGCCACGTCATCCGTCCACTCGATTCGCTCCATCCATTCCATCATATGCTATCCTGTGGGTAGGAGCAGAGGATTTTGAACAGAAGAATAGTCTCATTACATGCTGGGCGATTCAGGCACGTCTTAGTCATTGGCATTATGGAAAGAGCCATGTTTTAAGTAATTTGCGGAATGACAGATAGTCTTCGATATGTCGGATGTGAGGTGGAAGCGAGTTCCACAGAGTGGGGGCCAAGGCTGAGAACGAGGATCCTCCGAGCCTGACTGAGTTGGTGGTTGGGATCACTAACAGGAGGGCAGAGCTTGATCTTAGGGTGCGGGGTGGGGGTAAGGTTTTAGCTTGTCTTGCAGGTATAGAGGGTCGGTCTTGTGCAATGCATGGTGAGTGAGGCACAGGGTCTTGAAAGTGGCCCTACGTCCAATTGGGAGCCAGTGAAGCATTCTGAGAGCTGGAGAGGTGTGGTCTCTTGAGCCCAGTGCTAGTAGCATTTTGGCAGCAGTGTTTGGCACTCTTTGCAGTTTAATAAGGTGGTAGGCCCGGACTCCGAGGCAGAGGGAGTTAGCATAGTCTAGCCTTGACATTACAATAGACCTGAAAGCAGCAAGTCTATTAGGGAAGGAGAGGTACAGAAAAATGTATCTGAGAATGTTTAGATTGTAATGACAAGACTTGGATACGTTGTTGATTTGCGAGAGAGGGTTAGGTCAGAGTACAGAGTGCATCCAAGGTTTTTAACTGTGAGAGAGGTGGTGGGTGGTTGGCCCATGGATGGGGGCCAAGGTAGAGGGTGGGGAAGAAGCTCAATGTTGCCACACACCAGGATTTAGGTTTTAGTGGGGTTTAGGAGAAGGTGGTTTGTAGTCATCCATCGGTAGATGTCAAGGAGGCAGGCAGCGAGGTCGGGCTGGGAATTGGGGTCTGCATTGAGGAGTTACAGGATGATTTGTGTATCATCGGCGTAGTTGTTGCACAGGATATTGTGCGGGTGGATGATTCCAGGGAGGGCGGACATATAGAGGTTGAATAGGAGGGCTGATAGGCATGCTCCTTGTGGTACTCCGGTATTGACTGAGCGAGCGGCCGAGGCAAAAGTAGAGAGGGTTATTTGTTTCCTTTTGTTCAGGAAGGAAGCAATCCATTTCAGAGCGGTTCAATGGATTCCTAGGGAGTGGAGTCGGTCAAGTAGGATTGAGTGGTTAATTGTATTGAACGCAGCAGAGAGGTCCAGAAGGATTAGAGCAGTGCATTGTGCAGAGTCAGCGGTGATCTTAAATTCATCCCAGATTGAGGCCAGAGTGGTTTTGGTTCCATGTCGTGGTCTGAAGCCTGATTGGGCGGGGTCCACAAGGTTGTTGGCTTTGACATAGGCATTTAGTTGTGAGTATGCAGTTCGATCAATGAGTTTTGCAAGGAATCTGGTATTCGAGATGGGGCAGTCGTTTTTGGTTTAACATGTGCAATTTTGAAGGCATCGGGAAGGATTCCAGAGCTGAGGGAGTCATTCAGAATGGATCTTGCATACTCTCCTGCCCAGGTGGATGAGAATATTTCTTTGAGGACTGAGGCGGGGCATGGGTGAAGGGGGGAGCCAGAGGGTTTTTCGAGGAGAGAGAAGGTCCAGAAATTCGTCTCTGGAGTTGGTTTGAAGGAGTCGAAGGTGGGTGGAGTTGTTGTTGCGGTGGTGGGCGGGGGGGTGGGTGCTTCGGGCAGACGGTTTTTATGGTGGTGAGAGGAGGGCCAGTTTGTTGTTAAGAGAAGTCGTTCCGTCAAGAGCGGTGGTGTAGAAGTGGAACGAGAGCGAGTCGCAGAGTGATTGAGATGGGGTAGATTGGGCTGAGGTACAGGTTGGATTGACAAACTCAGAAATGATTTTGTGGAGTTCCTTGCTGGGGATTCCACAATTAAGAATTTGATTGTTGTAGTGGGCTTTTTTGGGTTTTTGGATTTCAGCCTTATAGTGTCAATGGTGCAAGGTGAAGGTGGATCTACTCAGAATGGTTGTTCTTTTGCGCCATTTGGGTTCCAGGGATTTATTCAGTTGTTTCGCAATCTTCAGCTCAGGAGTAAACCATTTGGGATAAGGACCAAGGCGTAAGGAGGAGCGGACGGGGGTCAGCAGGAGTAGTAAGTTATTGAACCATGAGTCGAAGCAGTCGATGGTTAAGGGTTCATCCCTTAACCATCGACTGCTGTTGGTGGTCTGTGAAGCAGTGCTTCGGCTAGATCAGGGAGGATTTTTAGTTTCTTCCAGCATTTGCGGTGGACGGGGCGGCTGGTTCAGGGCTGGGTGCGGGGGCGGGGAGCGGATGGAGAAAGGGACGACAAATTGATCAGACCAGATGAGAGGTATGAGGGGGCTAGATGTATCTGGTCATGGGAGCTGAAGATGGCATCAAGAGTGTGTCCTTTAGAATGAGTTGGGCCATTCATGTGAAGGGAGAGGTTAAGCCCATCAAGGCAGTTGACGAATGAGTGGGTCATGGGGTTGGTCGGAATGTCTATCCAGATATTGAAATCTCCTAGAAGAGTCAAAGAGGGGTGGATTACTTGGACGGTGGCTATAGAGTCACAGAGGTTGGTTGTGAAATGTATGTCATAACGGGGGGTCTGTAGATGATTAGGAAGCTATGGGAGAAAGTTGGAGGCAGTGAGAGTTTCTCTGGAAGGGGTGCATGTCTGGGAGTCGACGAGTGAGATGGAGAAGTGAGATTTGAAAATGACTGCCACTCCGCCTCCTACTGAGGGTCTGTTGAGTGGGATGAGGGAGTATTCGGGGGAAAGGCTTCATGAGCAACAGGGGCAAAGTTGTCAGAGAACCAGGTTTTTGTGATAAAGACTAGGTCGGGATTGTCAGAGGAGAGGAGGTCAAAGATGCCGTGTCGGTTTTTTGCTACAGAGCGGGCATTAAAAGCGATGCATCTGACTTCGGAGTGTGGTGTTGTCCTGGAGGTTGTAGGGGTGTGGGTGGGGGTGAGTTGCAGGAGTGGTGGGGTGGGGCGAGATGCGGGAGTGGTGGGGGAGGATGGCGGGTGTGGGTCAGGGTTAGGAAGGGAAGGGAGGAGGAAGGGTGACTGCAGGTTCTTTTTGGTAGCAGACTGGACGATGAAGGAAGGGAGGAGTAGGGGGGTGGAAGGGATGTGAGTGGCAGGAGGACAGAGTTGGGAAGGCGGGTGCGGGTGACCAGTTCGTCATAGGGCGGGGAGGGTTTAGGGGCTGGGGATTTGTGTGTGAAACTCATGGGGCTGGGGATGTCAGGGGTGCTGTGTGAGAAAATGAGGGAGAGGGGTTGGAAGTGGGGCGAGGAAAGGGGGGAGGTTGCTGGTGGTGGGGGTGGGGGTGCGAGATTGTGGGAATGGGTTGAGGAAGGAGGGGTGAGGAGTAGAGAGGGATAGAAGGGGTCCAGGCTCTTTTTCTCCTTTTCAGGGTTTTCAGTGCAGTCGGTGTGTGAGAGAGGGTAGGGGGTCGGATGGTGATGGAGATGAGACCACTGTTCTTGCCAGTGCGAGACGTGCAGTTTTTAGCGAGGGGAAGGGATGTGGTGGGAGGGGGATGTTAGTTGGTGTCGAAGAGAGGATAGGGCAGGGGGGGAGAGTGGGGGTTGGTCTGAGCAGCCGGGTGGGAGGTTCAGAGATGGGATGGGGGTGTGTGGACATTGAGGTAAAGGGGGTGAGAGGGGTGGAGGTATGATCGCAGGGGAGTGGGGGGAGAGGATGGAAGAAACAGAGACTTTCTGATGTTTGGAGTGCCATCCGGCTCCTCTGGCTTGGGAGTTGGATAGGGGGTGTGGTGGTACGGTGGGGGCTACTGGTGAGGTCATGATGGTGGGTGGAGGGATGTTTGGGAGTGGTGGGTTTGTTTGGGATGGGAGGGGTGGTTTAAAGGGAGGGAGGTATGCGTGGAGGAAATAGTGGAAGTGTTTGGGATGTGTAGTGAGATTGACAAAATGCTTAGAAACCATGTTCAGCTACTTAAGCCTCTGGAGTTACTGAGTCTTCCATGGGAGGTTGTGGCTTTGGACATTCTGGGTCCCCTCAATGTGGACACAGGAAGAAGACGGTATGTGCTGACATTAATGGATTTGTACCCAAAATGGGAATACACAGACATAGTGCACGAGGCATATTCCATGTCAGTAGTCAATTTTCTTGATCAAATCTTTCAAAGAGAAGGTTTTTACAAGAAATTGTTGACTGAAAATGGAGTACAGTTGACTTCTAGATTGGAATATGCTTTTCTGTAATCCGTGGGGGCTGCCAACCACAAGACCATCCTCTACCACCCCGAAATAAATAGAGCAGTCGAAAAATGTAATTGTGCATTGATGCAAGCGGTGCAAAAGGCATGTGGTACCAGTAGGCCATAGGAAGAGGTGCTAAAGCAGAGAGTATATATATGTTTTTATTTATTTGTCATTTGTTAAGCGCACTAAGCCCTCAGGCATCAAGGTGCTGGTTACATTAAAGAATACAATACCAAACACAGTTCGACAATGCATTAAACTTTTCTTGTTACATGTGGGTAAAGTCATTTGGGTAGCCAAGGCAAAGGCTAGTGGTGGCATCTAGATTCATGATCTTTGCAAATAGCCATATTTTTAGATGCTTACGGAAGGCCCAGTAAGGAAGTTTGGATCTTAGAGATGATTGCATGGCATTCCAATTCTTGGCCGCAATCAACGGGAAGCTGATCACTCCTAATCTTTGAATATTAAATCTTGGTATGATGAGTTGACGCATGTAGGAGGAGCGGGTAGGTCTGTTGGATAGATATTTTAAAAACTTTAGAGACAGATATTTTGGGGCATTGTTGGCGATGCACTTGTGGGTGATAGCAAGAGTTTTTTAATAAAATGCGATCACGGATGGACAGCCAGTGCACCTTACTTATGACTGCAGATATATGTTGTTCTCTCTGGATGTTCAAGGCTGCTCTCAATGCATTGTTTTGAATAACTTGCAGCTTGCTGATATTGCGAGTGCAAGTGCCCACACAAAGTGAGTTGCAGTAATTGAGTTTAGATCCTATTAAAGCTCTTGCTAGCGTGATTCAACTGTCGGATGAAAGGAAAGGTCTGCAAGCATTGATTCATTTTGTGGTATAGGCTGCCGAGGAGGGAATTGCATTTACTTGCTTGTATAGAGTCACGTTGGAGTCCAAGTAGACCTCCAGGGTTTTGACTTCCTGAGAGACTGGGATAGTATAGCCGTCAATAATGAATGCTTTGTATGCTCTGACAAGTTTCTTTAATTGAGATTGCTGGCCGACCAAGAACATCTTGCTCTTGTCGTCATTAAGGCATAGTGAATGGTGCTCCATCCAGGCATGGATAGTGTGGTAGACCACACCTAGCATGTTTGTGTCAATGTAGTAGTCTCCTGTGATGGGTGAGAGAATCTATGTGCCATCTGCGTAGTTAGTGTAGGAGATACTCTGACTGTCCAAAAGATCAAAAAGTGGCTTTGTGAAGACATTGTAAAGTGTAGGCGAGACACAGGAGACCTGTGGTATGCCGCAGGTGACTGGGGCGGGCTGGGCTGAGTCTATGGGTTAGTAAACTCTGGTCATTATACTAAATAGGAATGATACAATCCAGGTCATTGCCTCAATGGAGAAATTAGCTGCAGAGGCAAGGTGTTTACAAAGAATTTGGTGATCAACCAAATCGAAGGCAGCAGAGAGGTCCAGCAAGAGGAGGGCCATCTTGCCAGTGTCTTTAATGCATCCATTTGATTTTTTTAAGTCTAGGAGTGCTGATTCCCTACCGTGGCCCGGCTGGAACACTGTTTGGTGTAGACCTAGAAAATTATTGGTTTAAGAATTTTATACAATTTGCAGGTATGCAGCTCTGTCTAAGATTTTGAGGAGGAAGGGAATGGTTGTGATTGGGCGATAGTAGGGATATTTGGAACTAATATTGGTTTCTTAAGTAAAGGTAGAACCCAAGCATCTTTTAAGCTGGCTGGCACTGAGCTGGTGGAGAATGAGGAGTTGATAAGTGAGGTAATGAATGGTGCAAGTGCTTCTGCACAGACTTTTACGACTAAAGCCCGGCATATATCCCCTTGGCATCTGGAAGGTTTCAGGTCTTTTATGATTTTTGTTACCTCCGAGTCAGAGACAGGTTTAAAGTTGAAGGGGGCCTTGGTGAGTTGGGGAGGATGAAGCCTTGGACCAGGAGAGGCATCTATAAGGGTCAGAATGGTTTTCTTTTCTTTTCTTGGAGTAAAGCTATTTTGTCCTGAAGGACAGTTTGAATGTTTGTACATGTTAGTAAAAGTGTGAATGCAGTACCCTCTGGGAACAGTACAAGCAACTATGACTACAGGAATAGGCAACCCAACCTTTGGTATAAGCTTGTACTACACAGTTTTGGTAGCGTGTTGAGCAGCCGGGCTTATCTCAAGAAGGGAAATGTGAGCAGTAGTGGAGTTATACAAAGATTCACAGTTACAGGTATTCAAATAAACTCTTACACTCAAGGTTACTTGCATAAACAATGAATACTTTATTCATCAGTCAGTTATAAAATAAAACCTTCTTCAGAAGGGAGCAATAGAATAGTAGCACACAAATATACTTCAATACTGTACACTCTGAGTTTCTGAATCAGACAAGACCCTTTTGGAATGGCCCACAGACACAACCTACACCCACAGGTGACTTCAGTAACAAGGGTGCTGGGGACATTAATATCTTACTGTTGGCATTCAGAACACTCTTAAAACGTTGGTAAAAGGAAAGAAATTACACATTTTCATAAGCAGGGCAAATACTTTCAGATAGCACTTAGAAGAGTCATTCAATTCAAATAGGCTAAACCAAAGTCAATGGCCAAAAGTCTTTGTATAGGATGCAGCACTTCAGGTAAGCAAATGGAAAAGTATTTGCACAAGTTCTTAGGAGTCTTTGATAAAAAGAAGAATCAAATGTAGGGCCACAAGCTGATTAGACTTGTGAGTTGTAGAAGTTACAAGCACGTCCACAGTAAGAGGTAAGTTTTCTTAGACTTATTTTACAGTACCTTGGTAAAGCAGAAAAGATGCAGTTGAAGACTTCTGTTCCTGTGCAGCTCTGCGGATCTCACTATTCCTGGGCCTCAGTCGTGGGAACAAGAGGGAGAATGTCAGGGGACTCCTAGCACTACACCAGTACTGTCAAAACTGGCAACCGGCAAACTTTACTTTCAGTGGCTGTTTCGTTTTTCAGCTCCTTGCGGTACAGCAAATAGCAATAAGCGCAGTTCCTGGCTGTCAAGGTGGACTTTCCTCACATCTGGGGTCCCGCACTTGACTGAGGGTTGTCAGGCTTGGTCAGACCTGCTTCGTGGGAGTCCGGAGGATCTTCCAAAAGATTTAGGCCAGCTCGCAAGCAACGCACACAATCTGGTGTCCCTCTCCCTGTCTCTACGGTTCCTGCATAAACTCTGACTAAATTCAACAAGCTCCGAGATGGGTGTCCAGGTGGCTTGCTTGGGAGTTGATTGGTCCCACCAACTCAAAGGGAGAAGTCGTCCTTGCAGGACTTCTCTGTCGATGCAAACTTGGCAAGTAGTCACTGCAGCAGAGCTTCACCGGGCAAACCAACGGTCCAGGAGTTGCAGCAGACGACCTCTTCAAACTCTTCTTCGGTTCCTTCGTCCAGTGGTCGACTCTGCCTTCCAAGCCAAAAGACTCACCTTTTATTCAGTTCTCTCCCATTCATTCCAGCCTAGCTGTCACTCAGCCAGCAGGGTGGCTGTCCTTGCCGGACAGTCAGCCAGCTAAATACCACAGAGTGCTTTTGGGTCTCCTATGAGACTAAGCACAGGGAGTTTTGGGCACCTCCATCAATTCCTGCCTACCCAGACCCTCAGGCACCAGAGGCGGGTTTCTCTCAGAAACCCCACCAAAAACGAAATGAACAAGGAGACCAAACCTGGTTTGGCCCGTAGAGTAACTCTCTAGAAGGACCTTTCCTGGGTCCGCGAATGGTTGCAGTAAATGTAAACCTGGGCAGTTCAAAACAAAACCACTGCCACCAGCCAGTCAATTGAGGAAAAGGTAACATAAAAAATGTTACATGAGCATATAGGCACACGGGATACTAAGTGACCCATCCCCCCAGCACTCTATTGTAAGATAGGGTGTGCTGGGTCTAGCAAGTACAATGCTAAGTAAAGACCATTTCACATTACTGCCCTGATCCCAGAGAAGGTATTTAAACCTTGGGAAATCTGGAAGACTTCCCTGTGGCACTGCACTAAAAGATGATGCCTATGTAGTTAGTTAGACTCCACAACCAAAAAGAAACACTGTGTATTATAATACATGAGAGAGTGGGAAAAAAGGGTCACACTCTCTACAGGTAAAAAAATCAAGTCCTCAAAATCCAGCAAAGTTGCTGGGGGTCTCTAATGTGGAGGGAATTAACCCATTTTTGAGAATTCTCCCTAACAGTACACCAAATAATATCCTTTATACAGTTTTGAGGCTGGGGTGCGGGAGATTAGAATTCCCTTAATATATTGAAGAGCTCTCTGGTTGATGATTTGGCATTGTCATTTGAGGCATTGTATGTGGAGCTTTTTGTTCAATTATGGCCCGTTTGTAGTCTTTTGTGAACGTAGTCAAGTGTGTTCTATTGGAGGCTGTAGTGTCATTCCTCAAGCATTTTCGGCAGCACGTTTATTTGAGCAGGACATTTTGAGGGCATGTGTGAACCATGTGTTGAGATGGGACTGTGGTTTGGCTTTTCGTGTTCCCAGTGGGGCTATGGAATCTAAGGCCTATAGTAGGGATATATTGTAGGTCTCGACCAATAAGTTTGGATTACTTGAGGCAGATTGAGGGCCAGTGAGGTCAGTTAATAAAGGCAGGATGCGTGCTGGAGTGATATTCCTAGATTTTCTAGTAAGCATAGCAGGCAGGAAGGCTGCGGTGGTCTGTGGTTGAGTTGCCGTGGCATTGCTGAAGGAGATGATATTGTGATCCGACCACCGTACTTTTACACATTGGAGGTGATAGTAATGTGACAGTTGCATTCGACCAACCAGTCTAGAATTCGGCCTTTGTTATGAGTAGAGCTCAGTATGCATTGATTGAAGCCTAAGGCCTCAATGGTGTTGGCTAAGGCCAGAGCATTGGTGTCACTGCTATCACTGTAGCCTAAGTACATGCAGCAGAGGCCACTATGGGGCTGGTCCTGTTAGAAGTACTATGTAGGAGGAAGCCATACACCGCGGCCTGTCCTCCATGAGTAGGGAACTCATGCTTTGTTGAGTGATACGAGCAAAGTTTAAAGTGAGTGATGCAGGACAAAGCGGAAAGGATGAAGGCAGGGTATGATAAACTCAAGAATGTGCTGAGGGAGGATTTTCAGGAAGGGGAAATGGTGCAAGTTAAGTAACCAGAATGAGTGCTGAAGGGAGTTAGTGGTGAGAGGGATGTAATAGTCACTGAAGATGGAAGAGGGTGGAACAAAGGCATGGTGGCGAAAACCAGATACCAGGATTAGTGTGGAACGGAGTGAGTTTACTGGGATTCCGTGAAGGAGGGAAGGTGTGTTATGGTGTTTATTGAATCCAGCCATTCCAGAACAGAACAATCATGGCACGTGGTTCCAGATCCACCCTGCTGTTACAATTAGAATGGGAAATGCAGCTGGTGTCTATCTTACTCACGACTTACACATACATCTGGAAGTACAATAAAACTGATACTCATGCTTACATGTTTCATTTCAGTGAGATTTGTATTTGTATTTGTATTTATTGAATTATAGAGCGCCTTACGCCAAAGCGCTGTACAGTGGAACAACTTAATACATAAAAACATAAACAATATAACGGAAGCAAAATTACAATATAAATCAATCAACAAAACAGTGAGAAGAGCAATTAACTGAAGGAGATAGGGAGAATAGAGGAGTAGGACTGGGTAGGGGGAGGGGTGGTGATGAGTAGGAGGAGGGAAGGGGAAGGGTGAGAGTGGGGAGGCATGGGAGGGGAGGGTGATAGTCAAGGGGAAAGAATAAGGGGGGAGGGAATGCAGAAAGAAGAAGGAAGAAGGGGTTTCAAGGAGGAGAATGGATGAGGAGAGATTTAAGGGAAGTGCGGAAAGAGGTGAAGGTGGGGGTAGAGCGGATTGCAAGAGGAAGGGAGTTCCAGTGCAGAGGCGCTAGGAGTTGGAAGGAGCGGAAACGGGAGGAGGCACAGGGGGACGGAGGTACAGTGAGAAGGAAATGGTCAGCGGACCAAAGGGAACAGGAGGGGGAGTAGAAAGAGAGAAGGGAGGAGAGATAAGGGGGAGCGAGACCATGGAGAGATTTGAAGACACGGCAGAGAAAGTGAAATTTAAGTTGGGAGTGAAATGGAAGCCAGCCAAGGGAAGTAGAGATGGAGTCGTGGGAGGTAAGGAGACAGAGGGTATGCACAGCAGAGTGGTAGATGGATTTGAGGGGGGCAAGATGAGAAGTAGGTAGTCCAAAGAGTACAGATGAGCAGTAGAAGAGGCGGGAGAAGATGAGGGAGGAGATTAGGAGTTTGGTAGCATGGAAGGTGAGAGAGGGACGGATTTTACGAATATTGAAGAGGTGATAGCGACAGGTGTGAGAAGTGAGAGCAATATGTTGAGAGAAGGAGAACCCAATCAGGGGAGAAGCGTACCCAATCTTATTGACTATTCTCAATTAATTATGTTTTTGAAATCTGAATCAAGTTTTAGTTTTTACTATGAACGTGAGACATACAGAAACACTTAAGCAAGCACCGGTATCTTTTTGACATGCTGTAAATCTCACTCTCATTACAGCAGAACATCCTTTCCTGGCATCAAAAATAAAAAATCCTGGCATTCATTTTGATTCAGTGATGATCCATTGTCACGAAGGAACATGTTCCAATATTTCCTGCTGAGATACTTGATGCATCTGTGGATTATCTCTGACAACATATCTAATAGAATATCTTGACATCTGTAACACTTTCTATGCTGGAATATCTTGCACCTGGAAACACTTGTGTACCGGCATTTTATAAATGCCACATCGTATCATATCATATCATGTGTGACAAAACCTGCTTTCAGGCCCTGTCAAGTGGGTGGAGGGAGTCTGCCCCAAACCAACACTCTGACGGGTGCCGGAGTGAGGGCATACCCCCTCTAACCCCTCCTTACCTGAAGAATGTAGGTGGCGGGGACAGGAAAAACTCCACATAGTGGGAGCAGCGCTGCAGTGCGATGAGATGCCAGAGACCGTGCAACGGATGTCTTCATCTATGCAAGGGGTGCCACAAATGCAGCACCACCAGCCCTGGAGGACCCAGCAATGCTGTACGTGGCACCACTGGTGCTGCTACAACCACAACACTGGCACTGCTCTGGCAGACCATGTCTGCTGGAGTCTGTGTGAGTATGGGCCCTGCTGGGCCACCAGGGAATTTGTATTTTTTGAATAAATGCCACTAGAAAGGCCTCCCCCATCACCCACTATGCCAACAGGGACATTTTATTAGAAAAAAGCCCACAAAGGCCAGGACCCCATGAAGGTCCATGTTGGTGCAAGGGTCATGGGAGAGGGTGAGGCTTACAAACCCTTATTAAGCCTCCTAAAACCCCTCCCCTGTCACACCCCCTAAAGGAAGGTAAGTCATTGGATGAGGTAAGGGGCCAATCCTGGGAGGTGGTGGAGTATATAAGTATGCATGCGTGTGAGTTAGTTGGGTGAGGACAGGAGTTGGTGGACGACGTCCGAGAGACCAGAGTAGGCGAGAGTGAACAGAGTGCAGAAGCTATTGGAGATAGGGGGGTCTGTAGAATATTTATGAGTGAGTGGGGAATGTGAGGAATAGAAGTAGTAGGAGTAGCAGGGCAGTAGTTGTGGCAGAGGGGGTATATGCTTTGTGAGTAGTAGAGTGGTGGTGGCAGTAAGAGGTAGTGGAAAGCAGTAAGTCTAAGTGAGTGGTAGTTATTTCAGAGAGGGAGTAGTGGAGGCGAGAGATAGGAGTGGTAGCAGAATGGTGGTTGTAGCAGGAGGGAGTGGGATAACAGGAGTCCTGGTAGGAGCAGAGGAAGATTATAACAGAAGAATAACAAGAGGCAAGGAATGTGAGTGGTAGCAGGAGGTAGCGCTAGTAAGAAGTGATAGAGTTGTTAAGGTAGAGGAGTTAGATCAAAGGGTGGAGGTGGAAAGGCAGCGTTCGAGATCAGAGGGACAGTAGAATGGTGGGAGTAGAACATCTGTAGAGACCACTATAAGTCAAGGAACAGGTACAAGTGGACTTGAGAGAACTAAGAGTCAGACCGGGTGAAAGAAGGCACCATCCCTAACTCCATAAGACTACTAAGCAGGATAGGTCAGGGAAAGCTAGAAGACCCCAAATGAGATAGTTAGCCTACAGCTTCAGAAAGACAGACTTAGCCCCAGAACGAGTGAGGACAACAGGTTGCATCGATTGATAGCACTAACACTCGGTAAGGACACATGGTTTGGGGAGGAGGGTAAAGGCTGGGGTAGGTGAGAGAGAGAGGGACAGCACTAGCACCAATTCCTGCAAATTCCACTAAGTCCTGAGAACTACCCAAGATCCCTTTGCCCAACATATTTGTAAAGTCTCAATAAACACCCTTGAACTTGCTACCAGAGTCAGCGTGGTTATTTGTGGTGGGTCGCCCCGTCACACATATGCATGAGGCATGTTGACTGACTGTTGGTTGCACATAATGTGTGAGCCCACCATATATTAGGCCTTCAATTCAAATGGCTTCACATGTGGGTACTCTATACTAGCTGCTGTTTCCATATGGTTTATGTTCAAGAAGGTATGCCTCGTATGCAAAGGTTTCCCTAAGGTACCTTTTCTGATTACTTAATAAACAAACGGGCCTGACACTTAGCCTGTGATCAGAAGGCAACGTTTTCCATAATTTGTAAAGATAGCATCTTGAATCTAGGGATATCAGAGCATTAATGTTCAATTAATCATCAGAGCCTCCATTCCTTAGCTGAAAAATGAACAGGCCAAGATGGTATGGACGTGTGAGGCAAAACAATCAATGATTCAAACACCCTACCTATTACATCTCCATACTGACTGATGGCCTGAAGGCAAGCAAAGAGCCCATGCAACCTATGTCAGCCTGTTGTCCACCTACCATATTACTTTCATTTGCTTGTAGTAGTGCAGTTTCCCACTTCCAGTGCAGATCATACAGGTGGTCTTACCCCAAACACAGGAACCACACCTGAAAAAGAGAATGATAAACTGAGCTCAACGCCGACATACCTCGAATAATGCGTTGAAAGACAATGTACAGCTAAATCTTCACGTCTCACGTTCCAACAAGGCCCCAATCATCCACTGCATATCTCATAGTGTGAAGTCTGCATTTCACATGGTTTAATACTTCCTGTATAGTGCCACATGGCTCATCATCCTGGCAGATTGACAGAGTGTAGGTCTCTAAAGTTATAAGGTAGTGGGCAACTGTGTAATACTCCACAACACCCAAGCCACTAGACACCAGTACACCAGCCAACAGACACTGCACACTCCATGGCCGCACCACAAGGATGCTTCCACACTGCATTCCCCACACATTCATGTGTGCACCATGCCAGGCCCTCCACCATGTCCATGACAATGCACATGACTCTGAATGTACTAGCATCGATGTATGTCAGATGGATTAACACCTATTACTAATGCCTGGCCTCACTGTCCTCCACAGACACATCATCTGACAGTGAGGGTGAACATGCCACCACACCCTGGTCCACTGCTGCACAGCACTGCCGCGAAACAACCGCCTCTAGGCAGGAGCCAGCCACCTCCACGGCAAGACCCGAGCATGTCACAGCATCTTCTGTACAGCCCTGCACTACCAGGAAACACATGCTGGCCAGCAGCCCCAGCTCCAACCAACACCTGCCAGAAAGGCCCCCCCGCAGTCCACAACACTTGCCAGCAATGCCCCCCGGCAGTCCACATCATCTGCGGGCAAGGACCCCTGGCTGTCCACAACATCTGCCAGCAAGGACCCCAGCAGTCCACATCTGCAGGCAAGGACCCCTGGGAGTCCACAACACCTGACAGCAAGGCCCCCCGGCAGTTCACAACACCTATCAGCAAGGCCCCCTGGCAGGCCACAACACCTGCCAGCAAGGCCCCCCTCCAGTCTACAACATCTGCGGGCAAGAAGGAACATCAGCCGGAAGAGCCTCAATCCCCAGTGCACAGCCTGAAAGAGGAGATGGAATCCTCAGTGCACAGCCTGCAAGAGGAGGCATAATCCCCAGTGCACAGCCTGCAAGAGGAGGCACAATCCCCAGTGGACAGCCTGCATGAGGAGCCAGAATCCCCGCAACCAAGGCAGGCGACCATACATGCAACACCAACAGATGGCACTGGTGCACACAGCACTGTGGATGCCGGTGGGCCGGACACACATAACGACGTTGGACATGAGGACAAAGCTGTGTTCACTCCCCCAGTCCCTTAAAGCCCTTTCCACTCCCTGGACTCAGACACATAAGAGACATTGAAGGTCGCCTCAGTAGAATGGAAGAGCGGCAGCAGGAAATGTACACCTTGATCACCCAGTACCTCTCAGAGGCTCAACTGACATGGCAGATTATGTAGGACTCCATGCGTAACATGGGACGGATGCTTGGCAGAGCCACGGAGGGTATGTACCACCTGCATGTGGGGAGGGAGTAGTTGGGAAGGGGTAGTGGGGGAAGGGGTGTTGGGGTATTGGGTATGGGGCACTGGGGGAGGGGGTGTTGGGGTATTGGGTGTGGGGCTCATGGGGGAGGGGGTGTTGGGGTATTGGGTGTGGGGAAAATGGGCGAGGGGGTGTTGGGATATTGGGTGTGGGGAAAATGGGCGAGGGGGTGTTGGGATATTGGGTATGGGGGTGATGGGGAGGGGCTATGGGGTCCATTTAACAAGGTAGAAGTGTTACGGATAGAAGTCCTAATTTGTACATAGTTTATCCTTATTGAATACACCTGGTGTTGAAAACAAACACAACTGGATATTGCTTCTTGAGTGCGTGTCAATTTAATCATGTACCATTTGTCCAGTGCCCTGTGTGACCCATGCCCAGTGCTGTGTATTCTCCAGTCCATCAAAAGTAGTGGTCAATGAATTCTTGACGTGTTGCATGTCCGTCCATGCCATTGTGGTGCTGAGGAATTCTAGCATCTCCTTCATCCTCATCCTCAGGTGGCATCATGTCCATATCAGGGGCAGGGGGACGTTGCGGCAGATGCACATGTTGTGTAGCATGGCACATACTAGAATGATTTTTCCCAGCTTCTCTGGCCCGTAAATTAGGGCTCCCCCGGACCAGCTGAGGCAGCGGAACTGTGCCTTCAACAGCCCAAATATCTGTTTGATGGTGACATGAGTGCGTGCATGTGCACGGTTTTAGGCCTCTTCGTGCCTGTTGTGTGGTTGCCTGATGGGGTTCATGAACTAGCCCATCAGGGGATACCCAGCATCACCTGCATGGGTGCAAGAGAAAGGGTACTTGTAATGTATTAGCTCATTCCATGTTAGCACTGCCTGTACACTGTTCATCATAAAATGCAACTAAGCTCAGGGAATCACAACTGTACATGGCATGTGTCATTCTCTATAAACCTGGTAACTGAACCTAGGGCTGATCCATGGGTGTGGGGGGGGTAATGGATGCAGTTGTCACATGCCCCATTCAAAGTGAACCTGCACTCTCACAATTCAAGTACAACAGACCACAATGCTATTCAATGCTATTATTTTTCAATGTTGTGTTACCAAAAGAAATGGACTGTGCATTTACAGTGTCAGCTCACACATTTTGCTTATTTGCTTCATGTAATACAGTGGTATCCCCAGAATGCATTCTACATACACAGGTCTCCATGTACATGTCCATCGACACCTTCCCCCATTTGACTAGGTTAGATCACCATTGGTAGTAGGTATCACGGGTGAAGGGTTACGTTACTGTGATACAGCAGGGTGGGTTTTGGCATGGTGGAATTAAGCTACATTGGATGCGTACCGAAGCTCTCAATCATATCTTGGTGGTGCTCAATGATTATTTTTTTCATTGTCGTACTTGACCCATTCTACTTGGAGGTGTCCCTTAAGGTGACATGACAGGCATAGTGATTTGCAACGTACCTGTTGACTGAGTGCAGTGACTACGTTTTTTCAGTGTGGCAGAAAATGTTTCACTCTCTGGCGGAGCATCATGCTTTGCCGAGATCATGTATTTAATGCATTGCCACTGGAGAATGGTACATTGTGGTACATGTGGTTTGTGTTTTGAGATGTGCCTGATACATGTGCTGGTATGAGCACTGTGTCTGCTGCTTGCATGTAGACACAGCTGTGAAGGCCTTGCACATCTGCATGCATTAGCTGTATTGCACTTTCTGTCACATTTACATAAGTTACAGTTCAGGTCACCCAGTACAATGTATGTGGTCTTGTTCCATTCAATGTGTGAGGTTTCATGTTGGGCAGGTTGAGAATGATGCCGTTGCTTGCTCTAATTCCTCATCTGACTTAGCCTTCTATTTCCCTACCCAGTCTCTCTGCACTTCAATGCATACCTCTTGATGTTAACGGGTTCTTGGAGGAGTTATGATGGATTCATGCATTCAGTGTGCATTCCTATGCTATGTTCCCACACCCCTCATGGCCCTGTGGTCAGACTCATCCAGCAGACAGCAGACATGTTGACTATGTTGTTCATATCCCACTTCCCCCCCAATTCAACACCCCTCATGGCACACACAGAAGACAGGTTGCCTATGCTGTTTATACCCCCAGCCCCCAATTTAACACCCCTCATGGCCCACCCAGCAGACAGGTTGCCTATGCTGTTCATACCCCCAATTTAAACCCCCGTGCCCCTGTGGTCAGACTCACCCCACAGCCATGTATGATTTCCATCTTGTCGTGCCATGTAGGGGGAAAGCATGGAGTTGCACAGCACCATGGCGTCATGTGTCAAGCCAGGGAATCTTGCACAGCAATGCGTGATTATTTTGCGTGAATTGCCCACCATCTGGACAGTCAGGGAATGGTACAGCTTCCTGTTGAGGTACACTACCTCCACGGCATGCTTGACAACCAGCTCCACATGTGTGCAGTCGAGCGCACCTATTACATTTGACATGCCTGCAAGTGCATGGAATGCTATTTTGGTAGCAGTCACCTCCTCCGCAGTCCATGGTAAGCTAATGTGGTCGCATACGTGGGACAGGAGTGCAGCTAGCACCTGGGTGAGCACACGGGAGAAACAGGGTTGGGAGATTCCATGCAGCTGCCCTACTATGTGCTGATAAGTGCCTGTGGCAAGGAAGTGTAGCACAGACACTACCTTCAGAAAGGGGGCGGGGATTGGCTGTCCGGATGTTGATTAGGCTCACCAGGTCATCATATATGAGGTCCACTATTGTGGTGATGGTGTCCCTGTCCAGCCGGTACAGGGTGTGGATCTGAGCAGGGGTTAGCTTGAATGGGTTGGCCCTTAGGCAAGGGATTGTTGGCTGCTTGTGGGGTACAACTGCTTGCACAATTGGTATCTGCTGGCCCATCCTCGCCCTGCTGCGCCTTTGCACTATACTCTGGCTCACTGCCTCCTCAAAGAGTAGCTGTGCAGGCATGTCCTCCAGCTCCAGTACTGCTAGTTCTAATGGTAGCATTGTGGTTTTGGGAGGGGTGTTGTGTGTAGGAGTGCTCCTTTTGTGCTGTGCCAGACTTCATTGCCTCCAACTGTGCTGATTGTGGGCATCTGTGGCAGATTTTCACAAACCAGATTCCTATTAATGGTTGCTCCACGATGCCGGTGTTTACGGCATCATTTAATCTGATATTACCGGCTTGTCCATGCCAGTATTTGCATGTCTGTGCACCACTTAATGTGGACTTGATTGAGGCATGCCAGTGTCACTGGCACGGCTGCCGCGTGTTAACACTGATACTGGCAATGGTGTGGCCGGCCACGGCTGGTCCCTGTCGATGCCGGTCACACCGGCATCGTGACTCGGAATACTCAAGTGGGGTAAAGGATACCGGTATGGTGATACCAGCATCGATTTTACCAGACTGGCAACCTTGTAATGAGGCCCAGTGTCTTTATATCTGTTAAACCCCATAGAGGTGGGGGGATAGGACCACTGTACTCTGATTCACTAATGGACCATGTGTAAAATAAAAAGAGAATTTCACAATTGACACAGAATTCTTCTGAACTGAAAGCCATCGGGACTGATTAGTGCCCCCAAAATAGACAGGTTAGCAAGGCAAGTAAAGTAAAAAGGCTTTGATTGCCTATTAATATTAGGACAAGTACAAAACAACAGCAACAGGGTTGGTGTGTGTTCCTTAGCTATCTATGGAGGGAAAGCAGCAAAAAGAAAATATTTCCTAACAGTAAGTAAATGTATACTTAGTGAGATTGCTCTGCTAAATCCTTGTGATTCTGTTAATACTTACACTGGCAACAGATCACGACAGACCACTGCTTGAACCTGTTTTCATTGTGAAACTTGTCTTACAAAATTGCATGTGAGTAATAACTGCTCTTTGTGTTTTACTACTGATTCAGTTGTTTAAACTAGTTGATACTAATTATATTAAACATATTATTAAACCCTCCCCAGTGACTTCCAGTAAACATAATGTCTCAGATAAAATTGGCCTGCAGAACTTCTAAACCACCTATTCATAATCTGCAGATTATTTTACTTGAAAGCGGCAGGTTTTGGTTGATTAGGTGAGTATGTGAATGAGGAAGACCTCCATAGACCTCCATAGTGTAATATCCAGCTCCTTATTGTCTCAGATCAGGTGCATTTGGATTTATACTACGACTAGAGATAGATAGCTCTGCAAGTTAAGGGCTCACCCAATACAAAGGTATTTATACTACAGGGCACAGGTTCAATTCAGAAGTGAGTAAATGACGTGCCATTACATTTTTTTAATAATAACTCCTATTATTACAGTGTTGAAAAGTGAGACACATCTGGCATGGAGCACAATATGGAAATAGTGATATATTCTATACTAGTGTGAAAGCCTTTGTTCATGGGCTAAAGTCTTTTTCTCTGGAAGATGAACGTGTAACATATCGGTCCCCGCGGTGTGGGCGCGCTGCCCGTTCACTCTCACTTAGGCGGTGTGCGTCTCCCTTCCTCCAACACTGGAGGTTGCCTTGCGCAAGAAACGCTGCTTCTAATTAGCGTTTCTCACTACTGCCATTGCATTCTTGATATTGTGTACCAGACTATGGATTACAACTCGACTCCTCTACTTGCCTGCTCCTTTGGATTTGTTGAACTGGTCCCAGTTTCCGTACCGGTGATCCTAAGCTTCTTGCCCTTGAGACTTCCTCTCTCACCACAGCGTCCTTGGGATTACTTTCGTCCACTGCAGCTCCTTTATTTGGTACTGTTCAGAGGCATCAGCAGCTTCATCATTTCCCATCGTGCTTGACGTTGCAACGGCCATCTATCTCCACAACACCTTTTCTTGAAATGGTTACCTACCCCTGTTCTTTCTTCAGGTGAGCCTTTGGTACTTTTGCCTACTCTATTTTCATGCACTATTTCACTGCTACTACTTGAGGGACATTTATTTTGTTTCTACAATACATTTTGGAACTTCCTTCTACTTTGCGAACCAAGTGGACCCATTGCTCTTTCCTTTCTAAATAGAGACTCCTCCTGCCTGGAACTGTATTGTTTGGCATCGTTGTGCACTTCGGAAGCTATCCTGATTAGTGCACCATCCCGGCTCTAGTTGCGTTCCGCTTGCTGCCCGGGATACTTCCCTGTACTAACCTACCCTCTTTGTTATTTTCTCATGTTGTTGTGTTCTCAATGACCTTGCTCCCTTCCTGCCTTCACATAGGGTAAGAGTTCACAAGTGTGTTACAGTCCTGCACCATCTTACCACTAAGGGGATAACTGTTCTTTCCTTTTTTCCCTGTTTTCTCCTAGCTGTTGGCTAACTTTCTGAGATCAATTCCATACAATCCTTTTCCTGTCCAGGGTTATACAGGTAGAATATACCAAGGAAAGAATTGTACTTAATCTAGCTCTTTCAGTTGACTAACCTGTTTATTATTTTCCTTACAGCCTTGGCATAGCGGTGTGGGTATCCCCGCTCTTTTGAGTAATCGATCTCTCTGTCTGTCTCACTACACAGCAGAGGGGTATATTGCATAAAAGAGTTCCTCAAGTTGAGGAGGCCTGGTTCTGGGTGTATCCCTTTTGGGAAAACACCACAGCTTGGGCTGAACTATTTTCCGGAGCAGCTTCCCTCTTATCTGCGTATTCGAGGTCGAGCAACGCCCCGGCCAGTTCAGCTATCGGTGAGTTAGAGAACGTGAAGTCGTATTATTGTATGCGTAAGGCAACACCTCCCTCTAATGGCGACAACAGGCATAGCTATACAAATTGGACCACTCTATATCCTATCCTAAGGCAACAGCTCCCTCTAGAGGTGATAATAGGCAAGCTACTGCATCAGACAAACATACAGGGACAAATATACATCTGGCCTTTAATCACATTGTTAGATATCTACTATACACTGTGGAGACATCATGAAGCAAGACACAGACAACAGATTCACTTTCTTATCCAAAAGGACATTGTTAGGCAGAATCCAGGGCAGTTCCCTTAGGGAGCACTACCCCAGTTTAGGACTACAGGTGAGAGCAGTAAATCCCCTTTGGTATCAGTCTGTACCACAAAGATTTAGTTGGTAGCTGTGGCTTAGCAGTCAGACGTATCTCAAGAGGGAGATGAGCAGTATTCAGGGTTGGCACAATAGGTAGTACAGTACTGTGTAGCAAGGAAACACTGACCAAGGTTTTGTATTAAAAAGAGAATATATATTTATTTTATACACTTCTAAGTCAACACATAGATCGCAGTTAATAAAGTAAGTTAAGTTTAGTCAAAAGAAAAGCATATACAACTCCCTATTCAATGATAGATACGTTTGCGGTAGAGTGAAAACTGAGCAAAATGGCACAGTGAAAACCAACTACAAATGGCACTCTAACAATGTACCGAAAGGGAGGGACGGCACAAGTTAAACCAAAATACCTTGAGACACCCCCTAGCAACACTTCCCTGAAGTTTTGTGAACAAGTAATGCACAGTAACACTTTAGCCAAAAGATAAGTGAATGAAAACTGAGCAAAATGGCACTCCACACGTTAAAACAGTAGGAAGGAAGAGGGGTTTAGAAGATTTAGGTGCATCCACACATTTCTCATTGAAAACTAATCTAGTGAGAGCAGATCTAACAAATCAGCCAGAGTCAATAGGCCTGAGCCAAGGTCAGTGTTACAGGACCAGGAGTTTAGGAGCAAAAATGTTCTTGTAACTGCAGTCAGGTCTTTAGTAGAAAATTGTTGAAGAGGTAGATGCGAGGCGAAAGACAATGTTAAGAGAGAGGGCGGCCGACCCCACAAGTAGTTAAAGGATTTAAAACACCTTTATGGCTACCACAGAAAAAGGGCGGCCTGGCAGAACAATGTACCTTAAACGTGAAGAAGTGGCTCCTGCGGTGGCGGTTGTTCCTGGTAGTTCCTGCTGGTCGTGGGATCCAACAGAGGAAGAGAGCCCCTCGTCGTGGAGGAAGGTTCAAGTCGCTGCACTACCCATGGATGAAACCAGCCGCGGCGCTGCCAAACGAAGTTTAATAGGTACGCTCCTTTTAATCGTGGTCCGGGTCGATAGCTGCCTGGCTATCCGGTCTCCAAGTGCTGGGCACTGTCGATTCGACCAAGACAGGTCCGAGGAAGCGATTAGTGAACTGGTTGACCCCACCAGCTCAAGGGAAGGAGGCTCTTTCTCTGAAGATCTCCTCTCGTTGTGTGGAAGAAAAGTGGTGAGACGATCCGGCAGGGCTTCACCGGTGGTGTAGATGCTCTGGTTTCTCTCCCCTTCGGTTCCGTAGTTCCAGTGGCAACGTCTTGCTCTTCCAGTCCTCAGGACCCTGCTTTTATGCAGAAAGAGACCCATTCATACAGCCTAGCTGTCACTCACACAGTGGAGTGGTCATCTTGGCGGGAGACCCTCCAGTTTATCAGGTTAGAGTGCGACCTGAGTTGCTGTGGCAGCTCTGTCCAGGGGTTCTACTCCCCCTCCCAAACAACAGACCCACCCCAGACTCAGAGGCGCCGAAAGGAGGGCTTCTGGACAGAAACCCGCCAAAAGAGCGAACAAAGGATCCCCGACCTGGGTTAGAAAAATAGATTAAGACTCGAGAAAGAAGTTTTATTAAAGTTCTGGCAAATAAAACCTACCAGAGTAAAGTTAATAATAAAATAAACCGGCAGTATGTTACAGGCTGTCAGTAAAAGTATTAGCCTCGAACAATGGGAAAATCCCATAGCAAAATATTTGCGGTCGAATATAAAAGGTAGTAACCACTGCCACCAGCCAGAAACTTTGTAGAGGGGGACTTTAAGGTACCCTCTCAAAAATGAACATAGGGGAAAAACTATTAACCCCTTCCAGTACTTCCATATTAAGATGGGGTGTACTGGTTTAGTTCATAGAGATTGACTAGTAAAGTCAATGGGGGGACTTTACATGCCATGGGAGACACTAGTCAGTCCCGGGGAATGGAGTCTATGTTTCGGGGTCGCTACGACACCCCTGTATCACTGCATGGAGGGTGCTGTGTAACACATGTGCATAAAGATGGTTCCTATGGGTGAGAGAAAAGATCCCATAGGCATTAAAACCAAAAATAGCCTAGAACACACATAGCAAAGATGTCTAAGAGTGGGAAAAAGATTCTCACTCTTAGCAGGTAAAAAGAAATAAACACGTAAAATCCAGCAAAGCTGCTGGGGGACTCTATAGGTAAGGGAAATTAGCCATAAGTGAGAATTCTTCCTAACACTCGCCCCCCCAGACTAAGGGACAGGAGGATCTAATCCACTCCTGGATGAGTCTCATACCTCTAATCGGTTATAAACATCCTAGAGAGACCATCAGCATTTTGGTGGTGACATCCTGACCTGTGCTCAATGGTAAAATCAAACCCTTGGAGGCAGATTGACCATCTCAGCAGTTTTGGGTTTTCCCCTTTCATTTGCATCAACCATCTCAAGGGTTGGTGGTCTGTTTGAATGGTGAAAGTAGATCCATATATGTATGATCTAAACTTCTTCAAAGCCCACACAATGGCAAAACATTCTCTCTCAATAGTTGCCCACCTTGTCTCAGGTTCCTTCAGTTTCCTACTGATGAAGCAAATGGGGTGCTCCCTACCTTTCTCCCTACATTTCTCATCAGTTGACTGAGTACTGCACCTATACCTATATTGGAAGCATCCGTCTGTACAATGAAGGGTTGGTGGTATTCAGGAGCTCTGAGAACTGGAGCTTGACAAAGGGCTTTCTTCAGGCTTTCAAAGGTATGATTGCACTCCTCATTATATTTGATCTTTTTAGGGAATTTAGGAGAGGAGATTACATTCAGTGGAGAAGCTATGGATCCATAGTTCTCAATGAAATTCCTGTAATACCCAGTGAGGCCTAGGAAGGTTCTCACCTGGGTTTGAGTAAAAGGGGTTGTCCAATTTTGCCCAGCTTCAATCTTGCTGAGCAAAGGCCTTATTTAACCACCTCCTACCTCATGCCAAGATTTCTCATTCCTTCATAAGTGTTAACTTTATAACCCTTAACCCATCCCTCTAAGTTACAACTATTCCCTGTCTCACACTCACCGGAGCTGCTCGGCTTCGCCGGGCATACTGGTGCTGTTCTCCGATAGGTGTCGGGAGTTCCTGCAAGCAGCGCTCGGTTTTGGAAGATCTTCAGGCAGCATCTCGCGGCAATCAGGAGTTCTCCATATTCCCCAACTCCAGCTGGGACACAGAACGCAGGCAATTACAGAGGTTATGCACCTCTCACGACCCGCTCGGGTCGCCGCACCTATCTCCTCCCCGGAGAACACACAGCGTCCTTTCTGTCAGTCCTGCTCCAGCCTGCTCCTCGCCACACACTTGCCACCTTCTCTCCAGGCAGGTTTTCCCTGCTCTGATGCTTGGGTTTGCTTTTAAGCACCTGTAGCCTCCCAATAGGTTTCAGGTGCAAGTGGTTTGCCTGATCCTCATTACACCAATCATCTGCACATGCCTGATCATTGAGAGGCATCTTCCTTCTATCAGTACTATAGTGGTGAAACTGACTACAAGTGCGTATTACTCCTAGCCGCCTCTTCCTCCACTCAGTCTTAAAGGGATACACTTTAGAGTCAGTGTGTGTGTGTGTGTGTGTGTTTGTGTGTGTGGAAGAGATAGGGGCAGACAAAATCCCATGAAGGAAGGGGGAGGGGAGGATTCATTCTCATAGGGAAAAGGGGGGCACCATATCTCAATTGTAGGTATCTTCTCCTAATACCCAAGGACCCTCCACCCAGCTGATCATCCCTCACATCTCCACACCAGAGTCAGGATCTAAAAGTGATGGCCTTTCTCTGGCCACTTGAGAAGAGGATCTAAGAGGAGTAGGTGTGAGGATACCCTCAGGTATCTCACAACACACATTCAGCCATTCAGAATATTCAAAACATGTTTTTTCTACATCCTCCTCATGTCTTTGAAAATACACCCCCACATATCAGACTTTCCCTGGCTGTTCTTAATTTTTTGCAAGCATCTTAAAACATATGTCAGCATGCAGGCTTCACAAAGCCCCACAAACTTCTTCAACTGGGTTCTTGCTACACTGTGTGTATTAAGTGACAATGGCAATGAAGAAAATGTTTAAAGCTGTGAAGTCATTTAAAAGTTAGAACTTTTAAATCAATTCTTTACAGTTATTTACTATCTTAAACACTTCTTTGTTTTATTTTGTAATTTTTTTTTATTGTTCTTTAGCCAATTCTATCAACTTTTCACAAGCAAAAATAATTGACCAAAATACATGATTATAACATTTTACAAAACACAGTTTAAACATATCGGTACATACATTTAAGATTTGAAACAAAAACATACATTGCAAATTCATTAAAATGATTCTAAAGAAAGTGACAAATGCACAAAACAAGTGATAAATAGCACCAAAAAAAAGAAAAAGACAGAACTCGGTACAAAAAAAGAGACGGTCAGGATAATTAAGAATCACCAGCGCCCTAATTCCTTTCACTTAGGAAACCCAGAAATCTCAGAACTTCCACAACTTGAATTGTGAAGCCAGTTTCATGGCCTGAAACTACACTTTCCCAGAATGAATCTGTAATAGCCAATCAAGTTTATCAGTGAACCTACCTATCATTCTACACCTTGTTTTAGAAGCATTCCTACATTTTAGGAGAATATGCTACAATGATAGTAATTGTAATTGTTTATTTGTACAGCGCTTATACACAAGCCAAGTGCTTCAAAGCGCTTCAAGATGGGAGAGGAGCAAAGGGATATAATAGTCATTCTTGGACCCTGAAGTTTCTGAATGATCTAACAAAAAAATAACTATTGTACTGGACCTGACAGTATTTCTCCTAGTGCAAGTGCATGAAGTGTTTCAGGCATAGTCAAGCTATGGAGGGGAGACAAATGGGGGGACCGGACAAGCAAACTTACTAGGCCTTAGTACATGCAGGTCAAGCAAGCGTACAGACGGAAGTGCGAGGGAGGGGGAGGGGAGGAAAGTGTGCCCAGTCCAGCAGGGCCCTGGGTTAAGTGCAGGAAGGTCACCCCTCTCATGGAACGGGCCTCTCCAGCCTGATAAGAACTTAGTTTCTTGGCTCATCCAGTCCTGCCTTTCTGAGATTCACTTGTTTTTTTACTGCAACACACTGGAAAGAAGACTTCTTTAGCCCAGCTCTACTATAACACGTAGTGGAAGCATCCATTCTTTATTTTCTTATATATATATTTATATATATATGTATTGGCGCATGCCGCAAATATTCACTGCTTAGCTAGCCTCAAGAATACTTTGTCTGCTTGCGTTTCTTTGCAATTACACATGTGTAAAACAGCTTGACATCTTCATCATTTCTGTAGCATAAGTTTCTTCATCTTGATCCCAAGATGTCACTTATCTTTGATACTTTCTTAATGCCTTATAGAATATCTGCACTCTCTAGTCTCTGCTTCTCTTCTATGCATGTCAGCTCGGCACTGCATGACGTCACCATTCATCTTCGTCATTCATTGGTCCTGCTTCTTCTGGGATTTTATTCAAATGGCCATCATACTGTCTCGTATGCATGTATGGTTTTCTCAATGGGAACCTTGCCTCCAGGATTTTTCTTGGTATCAGTATTTTCACTGGTACCGCACGTGTCCCACTCTCTGTTTCCGAAAATATGGGCAAGATAGGCGAGGTGATTGAGGTGGGGGTACTTAGCTCCTTCTCTGCACTCCCCCCTCTGGGCGATTCCTCAACCACTCTCCCATCATCCTTCACATCTAGACATCCTTGGTTGAAGAAATGCTTCTTTGGGATCCATATCTTTATGACTCCCTTCAGGAATCCAGCTGATTTTACATGCTCATTCTTTGTCCAAGTCATGAGCACGCATTGTCCACTTGGACTGCAATAGATCCATTTTACCACATACTTTCTTATGGTTCTTTGGATACAGGAATTTTGTTCCTTCAGGTTCATAGATACTAGCCTTCACAAAGTCTCTTATTTCTTTGTCTTTTAAGTCTCTGGCCTTCCATCCTGATTCAGCATTGATCATGATCATCGGTACCACCATGGAGAAAAGGGGAATTACCACCCCATTCCAAGGTTGGCGGGGCAGTAATTCCCCCTTTCTCCATGGCCCTTCCCCATTCCCATTTTTGCCCCATAGGGCTCAATGGGAATGGGGAAGGAGCTAATTACGGTACCTCAAATTGCGATACCGTAATTAGCACCAAGGTCCCTTTTGCAGGTCCCAATTTTAAAGGCTGGTCTACACCAGCCGTTAAGGTCGGGTCCTGCAAAGGGACCTCGTAGTAAGGCGGTAAGGGTTTATCGGTACCGGTGCCCCTGGTGAATGGAGCTATTACTGGCCCATTCCAAGGTTGGTGGGACCGGTAATTCCCCATTCCCTCTGAACAGCTCTTGCCTCTCACTTCTCTGCTAAAACTCAGGACATCGCCTCTTCCTCTCCCTCTGCCTCTCTCAGTTCCCATTTGGCCATCCCTCCCTCTCCTGCTACTTTCTCCTCTTTCTCTCTGACAACACCTGTGGAGCTTTCTCTATCTGCCTTCCTCTACTCGCCACCCTCTGCAACTATCAAGAACAGGACTGAGAGACTTATGCTTGGCCTCAAGCCCAGTGACCGTATCTCTGCAGCCTTGAAATCTCTCCACTGGCTCCCGTTGGCAGCAAGGTTCGTTCAAGATCCTTTGAATTGTTCACAAGGCTTTCTAGCGCCGGGTCTGCAGTACATCCAACTCTCTCTTCCAAAATAGCTTCCTTCTCGAGCCCTTTGCTGAGCTACCTCCACCTCTCCAATGGTTGGACGCTTCTGTAGGCAGAGAGTGGGTAGTTGATCTCTCTCCTCTGCAGGTGCCTCCCCCTGCAGAGGAGAGAGATCAACTCCCTACCCCTCTAAAACTTGAGCCAGACCATCTGAAATTCCAGAAGCAGCTCAAAATTTTCCTCTTTTCCTCTGCTTTCTCTCTCTCCCTCCCCTGCGGACCTACCTGACCTACCTGTCTGCTGTACCGACTGGTTGCTTGGCTACCCTCAGAGTCTCTCTAGGTACCAGGATCTTTCTTGATCAGTCACCTTGCACTGCTTTCGGGTCTACCACGCACTTATGGGCTGTAATTGTAACCCTACAGTCCCTTGTTCTGCTTGCACTACCCAGAGCTACGCTGCCTGGCTGCACTTAATCAGAGCATTGCAGCCCTGTTTTCCCCTCCACTCTCTCTTGCACTCCCCCACCCTCCCTTAGACATTGAACTTCTCGTTCTAGCACTTGCACGATCTGAATGACACAAGACCTACTAAGATAATTTGTCTTGTCCTCCTTCTGTCTTCCCTCCCTTGTCTTGTCGCAGCTAGAAACACTTCTGTACAGGCACATTCTAAATGACTTATGATATCATATCATAGTTGATCCACTTTCCTGTGATCTATCAGTCACTTCCAATCAATTTTGGGTTTCCCCTTCACAAACAAAGACGCTGACTAACTCAGGCACTCTTCAATCATCTGTGAGCGCTCCGCTCCGTAGATAGTACATTTTAGATTTTATTTTTGTTTTGGAAGCCAGAAAGGAAAATGATTCTGGACTGACACGGATGACAGAAACTCTCCTTGCTTAACTCGATGTTGACGCACAGAGGAGCTCCTGCTTGATAATGTAGGAGTAACAACAATAGCACACGGCGCGACCGGCAATCGCTTCATTGGAGAGCACGTTTTTATTCTCAAAGACCGCCTACTCAGTTCAAGGCACTGCAGAGAGACTTGTTTCAAATGCTAACAAGCAGGGCTCCAACATGGTAAACACACTTGCAGCACTCCGCTGCGCTTCGCTGGAGAGCACGTTTTTATTCACAAGGACCGCCTCCTCAGTCAAAGGCACTGCAGAGAGACTCGTTCAAAATACGAACATGCAGGGATCCAACATAGTAGACACACTTGCAGCACTCAACACTACTTCAACCCTCCGCAAGATGAGTTTTCGAGAACCAGTATTGTTGTATATTTTCTATGCTATGCCTATAATTAGCTTGCCCATGAGAAGTCTCATTAATGCAGTAGTGATTGAAGAGCATACATATTTGTTAGATCTTGCTTTCAACCTTCATGAGAAAAAACTGATGCAAGAGAAGATTTCAGATTAAAAAAAAATGGAGTTCCACCCAAAGATTCAAATCTCAGGCACAGCTCAAATAGTCTGTCTGATATCTCCAAAAAAGAAAAACCTTAACGTGCTTCAGTTTTAGCCAATATGACTACATTTATTGCTGAATTTGGCAATCACAACCACGGTCATATACACTTGAATCTTCACCAAAGTTGTGCTATTAGGGAAGCCATTGGTGCATATCTCATAGATGGTTGTCCAACTTCAGGCATCGAGGGACAGAAACATGCCAGAATTTCAGGACACCCCTAATTAATATTCATGAGGTACATTTGCCTACAATGATTCAAAATGTATGCACCTTTTTTCTCATGAATATTAATGAGGGAAATCCTGAAAACCCGTCGGGATTCCAGCACTAGAGGCCTGGAGTTGGACACCCCTGCTAAAGTTAGTCTCAAAACACTCCAAAGGTTAGTCCCAAACACTCATTTGCTTTATATTGCACAGTATCCATTATCAGTGGCCCATCAAAGTTGGAACCGCCCTTGCTCTGTCTGTTCTGTATATTTGTTCAAAGTAACATTGACATTTAAAGTGTTGTTCAGATTTTCACAGTATGATTCATAAAACTAAGTACAAAATTAAAGTTCGTAGTTACTTTGTCACATTGTTACCTTATTAAAAATGTTTATGTATTATTATAATTAGTTATTCATAATGTGCTTAATACCCAGAGGTTTCTAAGCGTGGACATGGGGCTCACACCTGTGTTGCTCCATGCCGTTGTGCTTTCAAGGCGATCGCGTTGCCCCTGAGCTATCCTCCCAAGAGTACATAAGTAGTGTGAAAGCAGTTGATTTTTACGGTAATGAGCACAAATGGCTTTCTGTTTCTCTTAGATATATAAAATACCCCACCTTAAAATTAAGGATTAAATATTTCCACAGTACAAATATATAAAGAAGACAAACAAATAAAGATGTGTTTGATCCTCCACAGAGGTACTTTTACATGGACAAGTAAACTGCTTGGTTTGGCTGTTATTACTATACCAATATTTTGCTAATGATCCTAATGGCAATTGGTTGGTACTAAGATTAAAGAACACAACCCCTATTCAAGAGTTTTCAAACTCATCCATACAACTAACAATTTGATGTTGCAGCCCCAACCCAAGCTATTGTCAGGTTAGCTTCTTGTTCCTGTTCTTTATTATATCTAGTCTTTGTGAGGTGTTCTGGTCTCTCAGTCAGTACTACTCATTACTTATATATAAGTTGACTTCGCTGCAAGCATATCATAAAATATCAGTTGACAATCCAACGATATTAGCGACAGACTTCTGAGACCAACATATTATGCTGCCAAATCTCAAATAATCATGTGGGTTAAATGAGGTTTACTATTTTCCCATAACTTTGAAGGTATTAAACTAATTGTGCCAATGATATAACCTAAGCCTGACTCCCCACGTAGATGTAAATTAGGTGCACCCTTGGAGACTCCGAACACACAGCACAAACGTTATTTTGTAATGCCACCATGTTCATGCCCACCCCACCCCACCCCAGACATCTGCACCATAAGTGCAACTTCGGACTGCTTTTGCACACTATGTGGATACAGTTGGGCTCATTGTAAGGCTACCTAGTTCATGAACATATTTAACTATGGCAAAGAGAGTATGAACACCAAGTGCACACCCTTTATCAGATACTGGGTGATGTAGGTAATTATTAAGGATTGAATTAGTAAGTAAGTGCAGAGTTCAAGGTGCAGAGGAGAAAAAGACAACCTTGACACCTAGGTTGTACTACATATACAAGACTAAACAAGTTCCCAATTGGGAACTCACGTCCTCCATCATGAATAAAATGAAGATGTTTTCTTGTGAACTAAACTGACTGTACTAGTCTTCTTCTTTTTGCAAATTGCTGTATTACTATTATATATAATATACAAATGTACTTAAAACAACATTAATTGTTGGTCTGGATTTCCAGACAAAAGATAGTGTGCAGGGGACGTGAGATCCCAATTGGGAACTTGTTTAGTCTTGCATATTTAACTATGGCATCATTAAACTGCACCATTTTGACAGCTGAGTAAACTTGACGTGTATATATGGGAATTATTTGACGGATGTAAGTTATACAGCGAATACAGGGGCAGGATTTCTGCCGTACTGACCAATGCACATTAAATTACATTTTGATGGGATACGCAGTATATCACCCCAGGCCATGAACTCTACATACCCATTCACTAAACCCTGTGAAGCTCTGGGTGCATGTATGTGCAATTGAGACAACATTATCTCTGTGTGCTAATATTTGTGGATTCTTCATGGCAATTTTGGGTGTATCAGTTGTTCATTTGTTTAATGCACTTGAGAGTGTATTTACAAAAAGGTTGAATAACAATGGGACCAGGACACATCCCTGCCCGACCTCATGTGCTGAGTGGAATTCAATCGTCCAATCACTTGATTGACCATGACAAACCTTTGCTATGAGTACCACATGCAGAGTGACTAATATCGATAGTAGTCGACCAGGGAGGTCATTTCATCACACTACCCTTGACCTCTGATGACATCACAGGAACCTGTGTCATTTGACCACACCCCGAAGTGGCATCACAGGAATCGATGGAACACAACCCTTCACACCTTGACAAAACAAAACAGGAAGTGGCATCACATAGCATTGTTTCTAAGTACACTACGATAAATACGGTTACGATATCACTGTGATGTGACATGCATTTCATACAAGAATTAATCACCATATGTATCGTTAATATCAGTGTGTACAGGCCCATATTACTAAATTACTGTGAATGGAAGCAGACGTCCACACACTCACACTATTATATACAGCACTGTAAGTTATTGGAGCAACGTTGCATGTGATGTTGCACACTTAAAACCAATAATAATTATTATGGAACTTGTGACTGTGTTTCATTAACTAGCACAAGAACATTGTTGATCTTTAAATTGGTTTAATTTCTACTGGTACAGAGCGTGGTAGTGACACTTTATATGAGATATGCTTCAGTCTAGGGGCGCAAATATTTGTCTACTGCACAGTCATTGTTTCTAAGTGGAACACAGTTTTCTATGGGACATATAGTAATAGCTGTAGCCAAATGCACCTGTGTACCATTTCATACCTGCCATTTCAAGTACCAAAATATATAATGGGCCTCATTACAAGTTTGCCGGTCCGGTAACTACGGTACCAGTAAGCTTGCCGGTACCATAGTTACCGTACCGGGAACTACGAGTTCTGCTCGCGGGTGCCTTTTCACAAAGGGGCACTCGCGAGCAGACCATGCCAGATGCACCGGCACCATTCTGAATGGTGCCGGTGCATCCATCCTCCCCATTCCAACTGAGCCCTATGGGGCTCGAATGGTAATGGGGAGTATTTAATACCGACGCCTGGGAATGGGCAATTACCGGGTCAGGGAAGGCCGTAATGACCCAGTAATTGCCCATTCACGGGCGCTGGAAAAATCCGCAAGTTCGGCGGCAGCCTGCCGGTTTTACCGGCAAGGCTACCGCCGAACTTGTAATGAGGCTCAATGTGTTTTCACTTCAGAACTACCTTCAAATTACATGGCTTTTATGTAATTAGCCCCAAAAAGTTTGCTTTTTAAAAACACTTGAAATCTTTAGTTTTGGCAGGGGCTAGGGGCAGGGTCGGACTGGGGCAACCATATGTCTCAGGCACCTATGAAAAAGTGGCCCACAGTTGCAAATGGCAAGTAATTCCTTTTGTGACAGACTGTTTGAGTAGTACCTAAGGGGGAGGTTTTTGATCAAATTTGATGCAAATTATGTTATGTTATGTTAATCAAACTTTTAGCGAGCATGTTCACCGGAGTGTATCTTGGCGTGAGGACTTGACCAGCACGACAGTAGCTATTCCAGGACTAAACAAAAAGCTACGTTTTTAACCGGCGGGGAAAAAGCAAGTGATTCTCAGTCAGCCTAAGTTGAAGCGGGAGGTTGTTCCATAATGTACTGGCAGCCACTGAAAAAGCCCGGCTGCCCATTCGCTGAAATTGATTCTTGGGGACCTGAAATAGATGATCATAACCAGATCGCAAGGGTCGGCGTGAAACATATGGTTGAAACTTGTCACGGAGAAAGTCAGCACCCACCTAATCGTAAGCCAGATGGACAAGGCAGAGGGATTTGAAAGCTATTCTTTGTTTCACCAGGAGCCAGTGCAGACAACTCAGTACTGGACTAATATGAGAGCCTGTGGCTACCTGGGTGGCCTGATTTTGTAAGAACTGGAGATGATGAATTAGACCCACGTGTTGAGCCAGATACAGAGTTTTGCAGTAGTCGAGCCAACTGGAGATAAGAGAGGCGACGACAACAGGTCGGAGAGAGGGGGGGGGGGAGCAGAACCTAACTAAGAACCCTCAGTAGAAAATGGCCGGTTTGGCAGACTGCTCTAACCTGTAGGGTCATAGGCAAAGTGGCCAAGAGATAGACCCCCAGGTTCTTCACAACAGTTACTGGAGTAGGAAACTCACCCAGGAAGGCCAAAAGGCAGAAGACAAAGAGCTGGAGTTAGAAGAGGTGCCAACCACCTTAACCTCCGTCTTATCACCGTTCAACTTAAGCCAGTTGGCACTCATCCTAACCCTGCAGTATTTCTTTTTTGCAGTACTGTTAGGCAAGAATTGATTTAGTAACCCTGTGGGAGACTACACAACCATTGTCCTCTTGGTATTAGGTAACCCACCTATTGGTATAGGCCTGTACTACACACGTTGGTAGTGTGACTGAGCAGCCAGGACTATCTCAAAAGGGGTAAATGTGAGCTGTAGAGCTGTAGCAATGAAATCCAGAAATACAAGTAGCCAAGTAGCACTTATACTCAAGGTTATTGTTATAAATAATTATGATATATTTAACAGTAGCTTTAAAATAAGCATTCTTGAAAAAGGGCAATGTATGTAATAATTAAATATACTTTCAAATACTTTTCCAGAATCAGCACAAAGCTAATAGATACTCTTTAGAGATGCTTCTTACACACTGCCTACACCTTGAGGTGACTTCACTAACTAGGGCAGTAATGGCATTTATATATCACTAGTACACTTTGTAGATTCTGAGGTTTGTAGAAAGGAAAGGGTAAAGGAAGGAAAAGGGTTCAACAGGTTCTCAGAGCTTGTGACCACTTTAAATCTTCCAATGAAGTCTAGATACAAACGTTTCCCAACAATAATAGTTAAAAACCAAGTTATCACCTATGAGGGACAGTAAGTATCAAAGTCAAATGGACTGCAGGGAGCCAGGACAGCCAAAGTCAATTGGAGCAAAGTTTATGGAGCTGAGGCACTTCTTATCACTGCAGGGTCACACACTGTTACATTTGTGAAGGGTAGAGCTGAAATTAACTCTAGCAAAGTAGCTACTGCAAGTTTCAACTGAGAAGACGAAAGCTAAAGACACTGAGGTAAGTACCCCAAGTCAGAACAGTACCTTTGGTTAGAAGGAGTGTGTTCCAGCTGTCTTCTGTCTAGTTGCATTGATGCAGATCCTGGTTTCCCGGGCCTCAGTTGTGTAGACAAGAGTGAGGACGTCTGGAGGACTCCTTCGGTAGCAATTCAAAGGTTGGTGGCAGCTACGGGCTCTTTTCAGATCAGCGGCACTTTGCGGTTTCAGCACTTGGTAAACAGCACCAGAGCTGGATCTTGGACACCGCTTGGGCTTCCTTCACTCCTTGAGTCCTGCACTCTGGTGAGGGGACTCGAGCTCTGATTGTCCTGCATCTGGCGGTCCTGGGCAGACTCCTGGAGCTTTTGGCCAGATCCTAGATGTTGCACTCGACTACGGATTTCTCGACCCCTAGCACTTGGTTCCTGCAGCAGCAAAGAAGTACAGCCAGTCGGGGAAGATGGTCCAGTGGAGTTCGTCTCAGGGTTAGATGGTCCCACTAACGGAATGGAAGAAGTCGTCCCTTCTGGATCTTCTCTTGTCCATTAGAACAATTAGTTTCAGCATAGCAGTAGGGCTTCACCTGGTAGTTCAACATTCCAGGAGGATGCAACAAGCTCAGTTCACAGTTCACAGTTTCTTCATTGGGTTGTTCTTCCCAGTGGTCGACTATGAGCCTCATTACACGGTAGGCGGTAAGGGTTTACCGGTACCGGTATTTTACCGGTACCGGTAAACCCTTACCGCCTTACTACGAGGTCCCTTTGAGGGTTGGTACATTAACGCCTGCTTTTAGCAGGCGTTAAAAAACGAACCCGCAAAGGGACCGGGGTGCTAATTACGGTACCGCAATTTGCGGTACCGTAATTAGTGCCTTCCACATTTCCATTATGCCCTATGGGTAAAAAATGGGAAAGGGGAAGGGCAATGGAGGAAGGAGGAATTACCGCCTTCCCAACCTTGGAATAGGGCTGTAATTCCCCTTTCCTCCAAGGCGGTACTGGTAAATTACCGGCATGAACCATGGCGCTAATAGCGCCATGGTTTACCGCCTACCGTGTAATGAGGCCCTATGTCTTTAGTCCCAAAACCCTTGCCTTTTAAGCAGGTTTCTCCCATTCATGCACAGCCTAGCTGTCATTCAAACAGCCGGGTGGCTGTCCTGAAAGGATAGCCAGCCAGCCAATTAGGACTGGGTGCATTCAGGAATTCCTAAAGACAAAGTACTGGGGAGTTTCGGGAACCTCCCTCGTGTCCTGCCCTTCCAGACACTCTGGAGCCAGCGGTGGGTTTCAGTACTGAAGCCCACCAAAGGTGAAATGAACGAAGGGCTCAAACCTGGCTTGGCGCACAGTGTAATATCCAAGAAAGACCTTGCAAACAGAAAATGATGAAAAAAGAAGATGTGGGCCATTTTGACGAAATGGTCACCCATGGGTGCTATACTGCAGGTGAGGATTCAGCCTGTGGTAGAAAAGCACAATGGTAGGAAAATTAATCCGCTGCCACCAGTCCTATAAAGTAGTGAGGATAACATACATTTTTTTTACATAAGTAAGTACGAAAAGGGGCTAGTAGGTAACCCACCAGCACTACACATAAGATGGGGTGTGCTGGACCTACAAAGATAAAAGGTAAGTAAAGTCAATTTCACTTTACTATTCTTGGGAACAGTAGTCCACACAGAAAAGGTATTTAAACCTTATGGGAAATCTAAAGAATTTCTCTGTGACACTGCACTGACGGTGCTGTGTGTCACCATACAAAAAGTAGATGCCTATGGAGTTTGTTAGACTCCAAAAACAAAGGAAACACATTATCCAAATCAGGTCAAAACACATGAGGGAGTGAGAAAAAGATCTCATTCACTCCAGGGTTAAAATTAAAAAGTCCTAAAGTCCAGCCTACAAATGAGAATCCTCCCTAACAAATCCAAAATGAACTTTGCCCTGACTTTTCACTGCAAAAATACACTTTGCACATTTCCATGAATCAGGGTTTGTGTCGGCAGTGCAAAGTCACTTTGAAGCGTGCAAATAATTCCATGAATCGGGCTCTTTGTATGCAATGAGAAGAGTAAGGTAGCAGACCTTGTGGCAGAGATGAAGTTCTAGACACATGGCTGCCTTCAGCTGTTGGATGATTGGTGAGACCCATGCTTGAGGGCAGAGATGAGAGTGGGTGAAGCAGCAGGCAGGAGAGTGGTAGTTTAAGGAGGTAACAAGTGTACTCTTTAATATAGTAAAGGCAGTTTCAATGCAGTGGGCTATCTGGGGAGAGAGGGTATGGAGCGAGAAATTGACGTGGCAAATGTATGTGAAGTCAATGAATGGTCAGAGAGAGGGGTCGACAGCGAGGGCAGAAGAGTTCAGTGCAGAAGATTAGAATATGAGAAAAAGGAAGTTCAAATGAGTTGAGGTTGCCAGGATTTGAATGTTGTCCAGGGAGTGTAGTCAAGTTGAAATTGTTGGAGAGTTTGAAGTTTCCCAAAATGACCTTGGGGTCATCAGCTGGGATATATTCAAGTGGTAGGGCAAGCTCAGAGCAGAAGAGTTTGAAGGTGCAATGTGGACTTTAAATGCAAAGGATTATGAGGGCGGGTGTAAGAAGAGGGGCAAAAATCTGCTTGAACAAAGAGGCAGTATAGTCAGGGAGGCGAAGAGGGGTGGTGGTGTCCTTTCGGATCAAGCACATGAGATTAGAAGGAATATTGTGTTTAATGGATCGGAGTGGGCAAATTGCCATTGGGAGGGAGAGTAAAGGATAGAAATAGAGAGGGTGAGGGGGTGAAATAGGGAGAATTGTGGAACACAGCATTGGTCTAGGCAGATATCCAAGGAGAGTGAAGACAGCTGGGCTAGCCAGGAGGATAGTGATGCAAACCCAGTAGGACCGTCTTAGAAGTGGGGTATACAGGGATGGATTAGAAGAGGTGCAGGGAGTTGATAGTTTCCTTATTGTTTAATCAAGTGGCTAGGTAACCAACATCAATGAAAAAATCGACCACAAAATGTACAAATCAGTTCCAAATAAGTCATTAACGACCACAAAAAATTACAAATCAGAAGCTATGGGCTAGTTGGTAGGAAAATCAGGTGCGAAGGCAGGAAGCAACCATAGAAAATTACAGAGCAGGTGCAGCAACCCGGTAGAGATCACAAACAATTACAAATAAGGTGCAATAGGGCGGTAGTAACCACAGTTTTCTGTTGCTGGGAAATTGTGGTGTGTCCAGGAAGTATATTGTTCTTTTTTATCCTTGATTATCTTTGATTATTGAAGTTTACTTACGTTCTACTTCCCGCTCCTGAGCAGGACCCACAGGAATTGCCATTATATTGTCTTCCTGAACCTCCACATCCATAGCAATTGACCTGAAATTGCAATAGGATATTAGAGAGTAAAAGGTTTTGTTTTCAACAGGGCTCTTACGTCTGCTCACTGTGGAACCTAAGGCAGAATCTGATTCAATCTCCAAGTCCACCTTTGGAAATCCATGCACTTAACCATATGAAAGGGAAATGAGCAGAAAGCAAGCCTTCTCCGCCTGTGCCGGGAATGTGGAACATGGACCAACGTTTCACATGACATTGCACTGGACTTCTTTTTCCTGAAATACTGAAAACGGGTGGAGATGCATCTGTGCAAGAACCATCTCACCACCGATCGATTGCAGAACTCCCAACCCAGAGTGCATCTGCCTTTCCCTCCCGGTCATGTATATCCTGCCTAAAACCCTCTGTCTAGTCTCTCTCTTGATATCCTTCTAATTCTACCCTTAAGATTCTCGCCATAGTTTGTATCCCCTTATTGCATGGTGCTCCTTGGCTTCCAAGGTCATGCATGTTACATAAAACCCAATTTGTATGGGTATATATATGAACGACTGTGTTATCATTTCCCCTGAAATGGCTCACCAAAACAAGGACTCAAGCCGAGCTTGTCTATATTACCAGATCTGCCTAAGTGTCCTCAATTGATGGAAGCTCCCATCCCCTGCATACTGGTAAATACCAGCCAAGATTTAACAAAATGTGTAGTTGATAAAATCCTTTACAATAATGCAGGCTTTATCAATGAACAAAATACCCTCTGTCAATTTCACTAATAAGTGTTCCTTAGATTGATTATAGTCAGCCATAAATACCCTCTGTCAATTTCACTAATAAGTGTTCCTTAGATTGATTATAGTCAGCCATAAATTCCAAACAATAGTTTTTTAAATAATAAGTGCAATAGTTCAACAAATCATAATTAAAAAAAGCTCAATGTGTTTCGGGAATACATATCCCTTCATCAGGAGGCAAATGTATTCCTGAAATACGATGAGCCTTTGTTTGGCAGGGTTGGGAGGTAACCTTCCAAAACAAAGGGATAGGGGGAAGAACAGAGAAAATATCCTTAAACAAATTACCAAATTGAGAATCTATTAGAGAAGGCACCTTATTCATGAGATCTTTTCAGATAGATCTTCCTTAATTGTGGATTGCCCTCAGGTTCTTTGAGAGTCTGTGAACTACAACAAAAGCAAGTGACAGGGAGCGGTTTTGAATTAATATTAGCCACTGCACACCACGTTTTTTTCGTTTTTCTTATACCAAATTTGCGACATTGCAGAAGGGGACTCGCCACGTGCAAATCAGTATTGACACATACACCATTAGGAGTAGAACAACCCAAACCGTTATGCCACTACACCCCTTTGTGCAGACACAAGCAAAACCAAACATCAATGAGGTGAAGCTTGGTTTCCTATGGCACAGCGAGCAACGGGCCCATGTCTTGGCAATACCTCTCTCACTTAGGGAGACAAACTATAACCAAAATATTTGATGGGCGAAAGCTTTTGAGTTACTCGTACCCACTTGCATATCATGCTTCCACAGCACAGTTTGTCTCCCTGTGAACTACCCAGCATTACAATTTGGGAGGTGCCACATCCACTAGACCTTCCGAGATGTGTCAATGCTGCTTATCCCAATTCATTGCTTGCCTGCACTCCTCCCTCTACCTTCTGCTATTGGTCACACAATGGTGACCAGCAGCACCTAGTAACATTCTCACCTGCGGCTGCATATCTTTGCTTTTTGGTACATCAGTTACCTAGCAGTTCAATATCGTGCAGATGTGGCACGCAGATGCTCTACATAACCCATGTCTGAGTTTCATGTTTTCCTTAATTTATTTGGCTGTGTTGGATATTTTTCATGCAGTACAGTTGCCAGTTTGGCTGCTTGCCTGTAGTACCCTTTATTACAGTGTATGTATCCCTGGAAAGTATGCGATTATTGTGTTTATTCATATCTCTGTTTCAGAAAATACTGTCATTTTTATAGAGCCTTATTTGAACATTATTTTCTTTTAGTACTTACTGTATTACCTGGAGAGTTCAGGCTGGCCCAGACCATGCTACCAATGTAGGCTGAAGGAGGTATACTTTCTACACAGATCTGTTGACATTTTATGACTGAAACATTTCTGAGCTGAGTTGTGGCACAGGTTTGGGCACAGCGCAACTCTAAATCGTTGACCCTCTTTGAGTTCAGAATGCGATTTTGTAACAACAGGACTTGCAAGAAGGAAAAGAGAGGTAACAATATGCACCCCTACCCGCCCTCAAGTGTTGTCTATGTCCCATAGGAGATGTAAGTGTAATATGATATGTCATATATACGGGCCTCCTGTGCACAGAGAACTAAGCTACAATAGACCCACTTGCACAGAGAACTAAGCTACAATAGACCCACTGGAGAATATATTATTAAGGTAAGTTTACAGCCCTGGATTTCTGTTGTCTTCTTGTAAATTAGACCACATAAATTGAAACTCCTATTTAATAGCAAGCAGGTCTGATAGAGGGTGTCTAAACACATTTAGGGCTGTGGCATACAGATACACTGTATGCCATACTCTGTAGTGCTTACCAATGGGCTGTGCTTTTAACAGGCCGCCAACCAACATTCAAAATGTGTTGGCGAACCCTAATGCAGCCTTGAAGACAACCAATTGTACCTTAATGTGAAGTCAACGTTGGGATAAGGAAAGCGAGATAAGGCATGTTCATGTTGACAAGAGATTATAATTTTCAAGAGGCTTGGAGGTGACTGGATCCTAAAACAGTGCAATATGCACCTGAGCATTACTTATATTCAGTGACTAAGTGAATGTCCTGCAAATAGCCCTCCAATGATTGTGATGTATGGTCCAGGCCCTGTTCCCTACATATTTCTTGGAATGATCTTGATTGTCTTATCTGTAATCAAAGGAGATTAATGTATACCCCAAGTCCCAGAAAGTTGCTGCACTTACCCGTCCTCTACCACCACAAGCAAGGCATGTCATTTTTCCTGAGCCTCCACACAAATGGCAGGTCTGAAATCAAAGGAATGTGGTTCAAATTCAAGTACAGTAGAAAGACTCAAACTAAGAAGATAAGAACAATGTGGTAGCTCAAACAGAAAGTGTACTATGTGTCCTATCTTATACAATATCACTTATAGACCTTTACCAGAACTGCATTTTTACAAAGGGGAAGGATCCAATGGGCAGGAGAAACAAAAGCAAGAGACATCCAGTTTGGATAACATGCTGTTGAGCATTTTCAGTGCAAGAGTTAAACCTATTCGTGCAGGTGGAGGCAATATGGCGTGATTCTTGCTGTCAATTACAGAGAACAACAGTCCATCTAAAGGAAATTGACAAGGATCCAACCGCTCAAGAAGGTAAACACATACAAACGTTTACATGCGGGAGAACTTTAAACTTCCCCCAAAGTGGTGGTCAGGAGCACTGGGATGCGGTGGCACAACCTCATTTTGCCAATCAGCTTATTCAACTGAATGCAGTGTAAAGAAATAATTGCACCATTTTAAAAATAATGTCATCTTCGACTTAAACAACATACTCGATACACTTTGAAAACTCCACAAGTAGTGGCATAAACATCAGTTTCTTGTTTCTTTTAATTCTATATACATTGGACTAGTTAGAATTTTCCTTTCAATGTTATAATGTGTGTCTGTTCTTGACGAACGTTAATGATTTTGATGAACATAGAAAAATACTTATTGGCTATTTATCATAATCTATAATATTGTCTGTCCTACATACCTATACATTAACTGAACTCACTGCTTTTAATACAAGTGAACACAGAGATAAGAAAACTCTTTCCGTGAATCACGCTTAAATCAAATCATATCTGTTGCATTCGATCATCCTACATAGATTCCCTACACTGCCATCACCCAGGTCTCTCTTATCCCCTCAAACAATCTGGCTACACTTCCTCCTCTTGCTCCCAACCCAGTAAATGGAAGATCGAGGAGATGCTGGTGGTCACCTGCCAGATGTTCCTGGGCAAGTCCAAAAATGATTTGACCCACTTTTCCCTAGAGACACATGACTGGTGAAGTAACATGATGGAGAAAGAAGCAACTGCAGCTTTACCCATCACTTCTGTCATCACAGATTAATGGAGGGCCCTTGATGAAAGACATGCACTGTTGCCATGTCTTGTGTGGCCACATTTGCCCATTTGGACATCCATTCCCTTTTTGGTTCCAACGATGAACTATTTTAGGGTGGGTTTAAGACTGCAGGAAGAGGACGAAGTGGTACAGAATGCTCTTGACTAGGAATAGTGCAGTGTCGGATTTTGTCTCTAGTAATTCAAAGGCTGCTTTTAAGAGGGAATTGGGTGTGTGTGTTTTGAGAAAGCAACCACTTTCCACTAGTTGAGGTTTGTTTGACTAAATCTGAGATGTGGTCTAGTGACTAAGTAAATACATGGTTTGCAATTCAGTTCAGAGGTAGCCTTGTGGCTTAGTTAAGCCTGCGTAAGTGATATGTGGAGTAGTTGCTCAGTTAAGAGGTGGTCTCACATCACTTTTGAGAGGTGGCTTAGCAGCAGATGTGGTCTAGAAACTAAATTGAGAGGTGAGTTCAGTCAATGATAGTTGAGATATTGTATGTTAGACATAGCCTAAAGTCTAAGTTATGGTTTGGGTTGTGTTAAGTTGAAATGTGGTCTTAGGACCAAGATGAAACGTTGCCTTCTATCCAAAGTAAGATGAATACTGCTTAATGGGGGGATTTGGACAAGCAAATGAGTTCTCCAATTGTTCTTTCACGTTAACTATGATTTTCGCAGTGTGCTTGCACTACAAATTCGCAGTGTGCTTGCACTACAAATGTATGTGCTTTGCATAATCCTGTTACCTAGTGGTTGAATTCAGAAATTCCCTTCTCATTTTTCAAAGTACGTTCCTTATGAGGTTGCTTTGTTCTTTGTGATACCCATCATTGCCTTTTTAGAGTTCATAAGTGAAGTTATGCTGCTACATCAACAATAGGTGCAGGAGCATCAGGGGTTGCATTTTGGCATGTGGCTGTGTGATAGGAGTTGGAGGCTTGTGGGAGACACTGGCATAGGCCTCTGGGAGAAAGGGCCAAAGATTATGGCCCTTACCCCAATCGCCATTTGAACACGTGCCCTGATGGTCAGAAATCTGAGATGATCAATGAGCATAGCATCTGAACAAAGTTAGAGTGAGGTTTGAGACCGTTCTGAGGCTTGCCAAACAACAAATAAAGGGAAGTGAAACGGAACCCTGGGATTTTCGAATGTTAGGCAGCCCTTTCTTTTACCCAAATGTTAAGTCTTTTCCCTCATCAGCCAACTCCCAGATTCTTGTTGCAATCTATTTGTGAGAGAGAGGAGATGAGTGAGATAGAGAGAGAGAGAGAGAATGAGAGTGGGAGAGAAAGAGAATTAATGCCAGGGTCTGAGTGTAGCAAAGTGAGAACATTAAAATAGGAGCTGTTTTCACAGGCCAGCTCTAGGGGTGTTGGGAGGATATTCAGTTGTTTTGCCGTGTTAGGCCATTTTCATTTGATGCTTTTATGTCTATTTCTTTGATACACATTACATGACTTTTTCAGGCCGTGCTATGATCTTCTAAATGTCTTCAAGATTGTCTGCACCTCTCACCAATCCTACGCATCTCTGACTGCTCCCCACACTAACAGGCACACATTATACTTTCCAACACACAATATGCATATCAACTACACATGGCATTTGAACACCCCTCCCTATAGACATCAAACATCAGAAAACGTCACCTCTACTGTAGCATTCCATAACACTGCCCTGGCCAACGCATCCTAGAAACACGGCACACAAGGCTCACCTTCAGATGCAAATGCCTCTAGGATCTTGGCACAGAATACTTAGAATCTGACCCACACACCCAATACCCGGGTACTTCCAAATGCGCTCATCAACAAAGATATCTTTAATTTTCCCTCTCTACTCACTAACTTAATCTAACTTCCTTCTCTTTCAGACCCTCCAAGGTGCCTAGAGATCATGCAAATGGTACTGGAGCGCCATACAACTCCTATTAACAGGGGGGGCTTTTGCCTCCTTCCTACTCTTCACCCCCCTCTATTCTTCCTCCTCTCCTACTCTTCCCTCCTCCCTGCCCCTTGCCTCCTCCTGTTAACTTCCGGCACTACCTCAACTGCCGTAAGGCATAATAAATCCATAGATGCCTGTCTTTTGCAGCCACCTTGCCTCCCCGCCCTTAACCCCTTTCTTGCTTTTTCTTTTTCCTGTTAAGCCTGGCACTATCCCAATTGCCGTCAGGCATAGTAATCATAGCTGCTTGGCTTTGCAGGCACCCTGCCCTCCCCTCCTCCCCCACCCCCGCCCCTATCTTTCTTTGTCCTGTGCACTTACTCTTATCATTTGTCCTGTGACTTTTGTTAGCAGTTTGTCTGTCTCCCCTCCTTCCCTCCTTGTCTTCTCCGCCCGCTCCCCCCAGCTCTATAAAATCTGTCTCTGACCTATTTTGAGAGTAGCTTGTTTTGTTCCTCTCCTTCTCCCTCACTCCAACCCCCCATCCCCACTTCCCCCTCCTCTTGTATACTTCATGCACTACATCAATTGTCGTCAGGCATAGTAATGTTACTGCTGGTTTTGTCTCCTTCTTTTCCCTTCCCTCTTTGCCTTATCTGTTCCATGCACTTGCACTATCTGAAATGTCGCCAGGCTTATTATGATAGTTATTTTTCACATTGTGTATTGTTTCAAGGACTTTAAGAATGTAACTGCATTTTCCCACGTTCCCTCCCTCCTTGAAGCACTTTGAAACACATTGGGCCTCATTACGACCCAGGCGGTAAGTTACCGCCTGGGCCGTGACTTTACCACCATGGCGTAAACTACGTTTACGCCATGGTGGTTGGCGGACTTACCGCCCCATTCCGACCTTGGCGGGGCGGTAAGTCCCCAATCCCCATTTACCCTTCCCCATTCCCATTTTTGCCCCATAGGGTATAATGGGAGTGGGGAAGGCGTTAATTACGCCACCGTAAATTATGGTGGCGTAATTAACTCCATGGTCCCTTAGCGCCATGGATTTTAACACCTGCTAGAAGCAGGTGTTAAAAGCGCCATGGCGCTAAGGGACCTCGTACTCAGGCGGTAAGGGTCGGCGCTGTTAACGCTGCCGTTAACCCCTTACCGCCTGGGTCGTAATGAGGCCCATTGTGTATAGACGCTATATAAATAAGCAATCAATTCAATTAAGTTAAATTCAATTCAATCAGGTTCCTTGGATTGCGGGCTGAAACTGCTGATTGCAGCCCGAGTTCTGTGGAACACAATGGCTTCTTACCCCGCCCTGCAGCGCCATCTTATTCCCTCCCCAGCCCCACTTACCTGATTGTGATGGCGGTGATGCCGTTTCACTGCAGATTCACTCTGTCTCCCTTTGCCGGTCGCCACCTTCCAGATCCATGGTGGCCATCTTGTGCCAGTATTTTCATTCAAGGAACGGGGCGACCGTGCGACCCATTCTTTGAATGAAAATATAAATTGGAAACCTGGTGCTACTAGCCTTAACACACTCTCTTTGGCTGCACGTTTTAAGAGGCGGCAGAACCGTGTAAATGTTCTGGACAGGAACGGCAATATATGTGGTTTTATGTGAAATGTATGAATCCTAGAATTGTGAAAATGTACACACACACACACCTATGTTAAACACACACATTTGTGGAAATTTGCATAAAGTTTGGAAATTGTGTTCATAGCAAAAAGGACAAAATTCTATAGAAAGTTTAAACAAGATCCCACACCTGCAGGATTTTGAGGAACAGATGCTACATAAAATATGGTGTCTTTGTGTGTGATTTGTGTAAAAGCAACCAATGTAGAAATGTGTATTTAGTATAAAATCCGATTTTGAGACCAGTCGCTAAAGGGAGGTCTCTAAGAACTGTAAAGCAAACCATAAAATTTGACATCATCCGACCTTGATCCAATCACTCAAATGCAAGGCGGAGAAGAGGTTTTGACCCAATCCCAGCTCACAGGGGCAAGCTTAGCTAATCCAACCCATACACCCATTTTTGTGATGTCATTTGAAAGGATAAATAGAGACAGCTGAAAACACATAGGGACTCACAGATCCACTCACTTTCCTGATTCCGGCGAAGCACTCTGATCCAGCATTCTACATCCAGCTTTAACATCCTTCCAGATCCAGATGCCAAGACTCTTGCAGGCAGTAGAGAACTATTGACTTTCTGAATGGTCTAAATCTTCAAACTTATTCTTGCAACCCAGTGAAGCGCTGTGGTGTGAGAAGGCCTTTTGAATGAGTATGCTGAAATTCTCTGGCTTGCTACCGCTAGGCTTGCTTGAGGAACTCACGATCCAGCTGATTGAAATACCCACAAATACGAAGGACAGATCCTGTGCAAATCCGGTGACCGGCCTAGCTGATTCGATCCCGTTCAAACACAGTGCGAATTTCCCATTATAGCTAATATCGCGTAAGGAAAAGTTTGCCATGATTTTACATTCTGAGAAATTTTACACGTGTGAAATAGCTTTAAATTGTTTCCGACTTGAACTTTCAGATTTCCATAGTTTTCTTTTGACTAAACCATTGCTTGTGATTGTGTGCAACTGTTCAAAGCGGCTCCCATAGGAATTTATAACAATGTAAGTATTTTTGACCACATTTGGTGTTTTTGCTCAGTCAATTCCAAAGACAATTTCAAAGCCATCCTGACAGCTGAGAAGTCAATTATGTTTTTCTCTTGTGTTTGAAGGGGGAAGGTGGGACTGATATTCTGTTTGATTTGTGCTATTCCTGAATACCTGCTCTCTTCTCCCATCTCTTTACGTTGCCTATTAGGGGGTTGAGGGGTGTTGCAGGGGGAACCTCTAACCATAGTGTATCTGATCTGAACCAACACAAAAGTATTATTTTCTGTGCTGCATTTGTTTTGCTCATTACTTATTCCTAGTGTATTAAATATATTATTCAGTGTTCTGTCTCCCCATTGGTGATTGTTGTTTTCCTAATAAACTATACTGTGATTACATTTTAAATACATAAATAAATATTTACTTTTGAAAACTAGCCTGATTCCTGGTTCAGTGTGACCGGGTGGTTGGGGGGCTCCAGGAGAAGGGTGTGATATGAGTGGTATATCGTTCAGAATATTGAACTTATAGACACAAATAAATAAGGGTTTCAGTTTTGTACTACATGCTGGGCTTTGACTTGGGTGTGTGCCAGATTAAAATCACTTACAGATGCTGATGGGGAGGAGGTTCCATAGTCTTAGGGCGTAGGCAGAGCAGGCTTGTTTTCTGGCCCTTTCCTTTTTGCAGTGGTGGATTTCAAGTCTGCAAGTGTCGTGGCTTCTGATGGCATTCTGTCCGCCGGAGATGCTGAGTTTCTCTGCGAGGTAGCTGAGTGACTTGAGGGTGACTGCCTTATAGATGACGCAGCAAGACTTGAAGGTGATTTGTGCGTGTGGTAGCCCGTGAAGGTCAATGAGGGCCGGGGTGATGTGGTCATATCTGCATAGACGCTTGATGAGGCATGCATCCTCATGTATGACACTTATCTGAGGTGCAAGAGAGCACAACGGGAGGCGTTTGGGGATGTCTTTGCCCCCATCCAGGTATGATAGGACCAGTGCTGGAATGGAGGATCTAATGCTGTCTGAAGGGTGGAAGGAAGGGTTTGACTTTCCACAGAAGAGAGAGCTGATACTAAGCTAGCTGAGTTTTCATAGCTAAGTGTGTCTTGAAAGAGAGGTGTTTGTCGAGGTGGAACCTGTGGGACTTGGTGCAGGAGGTGAGCTTGTGTTTGAAGCCCTCAGGGTTCATGGCGGATAGCCAGGTCTGAATGTCTGGGTGTTTGGTGCTGTTGGTGAGGAGTAGGAATTCAGTCAGGGAGGGGTAGAGCTTCAAATATGCACTGGACAATCAAGACTGGATCAGCGAGATGCTGCTTTGAGCCAGTGGATGTCCTTGATAGGGTCAATCTTGAGGTTTAGCTGTGTGTCGTTGGCGTATTGGTGGATGTGGATGTTGTCTGCTCCCAGCTGCTCCGTGTATAGATTGAAGTTCACTGGGGAGTGGATGAAACCCTGCAAGACTCCACAGGTGACGGGTAGTATTGGCGATCTAGAGGAGTCCATCTGAACAATCTGCTGGCGGTTTGCGAGGTAGGACTAGAACCAGTGTAGATCAAGGCAGCTAATCCCCATGCGCCGATGTAGGGTGTCCGTGAGCGCCTTGTGGTCCACTGTGTCAAAAGCGGCTGAGATGGTCTAGTAGAACCAAGGAGACAGGGGTCAATGATGTGGAGCGCATCGTCAACAGCCTGTATGGTTGCCATCTCTGAGCTGCATCTGGGTCTGAACCCGGATTGGTAGGTTTGGAGGAGATAGTTGGCGTCTATGTGTTGCTGCAGTTGCACGGCTACTGCTTTCTCAATGATCTTATCTAGGAAGGGTAGATGGATTATGGGGCGATAGTTACCTAGGTTGTCAGGATCCAGAGTGTTTTTTTAGCAGTGGGAGTATTTGTCCTAGATGTGTGTCAAGATAACATAGTTACATTTCTAAATTAGCAATCACTTGACCTTCTAGATTAATGTTTGTTACTTTATGAATTATCAGTCAACAACTATGGACCTAGAGTGTTTCCCACTATGTGGATTCAATGTCCTTACAAAACATGCTTCCTAAGGGTCTGTAAATTCAGAACAACAAAAACGTTAATATTTCTGTGTCTTTTAATTCTTATTTATTTTGATTCAAATATGTTGCTGGTATACTTGGGGAATGCAATTGTACCTCGTGTAAGTGCTGATTGAATATCATTAAAACAAATTACAAATATTGAGTCACATAACCTTTTTATGATTTAAGTATTAGCGCATAGGTTGGAGCTTTTATTTAAAACTCTGTAGACACAGTTCTTTTGGTAATGGATCAGGTTGAAAACTGTGACCTTGCAGCGCTATAGAGTGCCATGCACTTCACTACTGTTCTATGTCATTTGCTTGCAGGAATTTCACTGAATCCCATTTCAGTGATATTGTTTACTGCATTTCTATCATAAAATAAATGCAGGGGTTGTGCCCCACCTCTAAATGTAGGGGGAGGGCAGTCCCCCACCTCCTTCCCCCTCTTTGTAAATACCTGTACCCACACCCATCTATAAATTTGTAGTAAAATGCAGCAACATCTGTTCTGTGAAATGGGACTCTGTGCAAGTGTCCTATGAGGAAAAGGGGCAGTACCCTTCATTTCTCCCTCATGGGACCATTCACAGCTCACTTACAATTCCACTGAATTATAGGAAATATGCTTGCAGTGTAGTGTGCAGGGATCCAGGGTGGGGCAGTGATAGAGAGGCTTAATCTAGTCAGTAAGTCAATAAGATGGAGATCCTTCTCATTGGGACACCTGCGCCCTCCTTTCCTTCTACCCTCTGTCCACCCTGTCTGGGCCCCCTATCCCCACCATCCTGTGATTCCAAAAACCACGGGTCATCTTCGACTCCGCTCTCTCCTTCACCCCTCACATTGTGGGCCTTACCAAGAAGGCACACTTCCAGCTTCACCTCCTCAGAGGCATTCTCCCTTTCCTCACCTTGCCCCAGGAGCTCAATGTCTCCAGAGCTCTGGTTCCCCCTAGGCTGGATTATGGCAACAGCCTCTTTCCCAGTCTCCCTCTTTCCTCCCTATGCCCACTTCAGCTAATCCAGATTAGGGCTGCGAGACTTATTCTTTGCCTCAAACCCAGGAACGTATCTCTCCAGCTCTAAAATCTCTCCACTGGCTCCCGGTGGCTAGAAGTATGTAATTCAAGACACTCTGCATTATCCACAAGGCTTTCTTGGGCCTGGTACAACGCTATCTCCAGCTTTTCCTCCCTAAATACTCCCCTGCTAGAGCCCTCCGTTCCTCTAACTCTTTGCTTGTCAAACACTTCTCCAAAAAGATACTGGGAGGCAGGCCTCCCTGCCCCGCTCAGACTTGAGTCGGACCTCCTCAGTCGGGCCCATGCTTGGTGGCTCTACATTGCACCCTTGGGAGTTGCCCTCATTAGCACTTACTCTGAGGCCTCCGCTTTTGCTCCCTTTGGCACATCCCTCCCAGGTCCCCCACCAGCACTTGTCTATTCCTGCCGCACCACCCACCCCTATCTCTTGCACGTCCGAATAGCACAAAGCCTAGTAGGGACACGACTGTATATTTACTGATTAGTCAATGTTTTCATTTATCTCCCCTGTTCCTTTCGCATTTAGCCTTGTGGCTCTTTGAAACACAATTCTGCTGTATAAGCGCCTGACAAATGCTCAATAAAATAAATAATAAAAAATGATGGACGCATCAGAGATTGATCTTTAGATCATTTCTTTCTTACTGAATACCAGGAAAATGAACTGCCTCAGTCTTCATTCCCTTATACTCCCCTTTCATTCTTAGGCACATGGAATGCAGCTGCTTCGTTTGGTCACCCATACATGGCAAGCTTGCCATTTTTACCCAAGGCTTGACTGCCTCTTAAGACTTGATTGCACTTATTTTCTTGACTTTCTGTCATCTCATAACATTCCTTTACCAACAACTAATCCATCTCAAAAAACATAAATGGCCATGCAAAAGGTATTGCTATAATGCTTTTTGACACCCTGCAAAGTGTTTGGTCAGACCAAGCCAAAGTGTTGGCTAATTTCATGCTGATAGAAATAACTCTTCACGTTCTCGATCTGGCATCAGATACAGCGGCTGTTTAGAAACTCAGCCCCTGACTTACCTGAAGATCCTTGGTAAACCTGACCAGATGGTGCAATCTGTGGAAATATGGGAACATCCGTCCTCAAGGAGGACAAAAGAAAGCCCGGAGGACGAGAAAGAGAATATAACTAACACTTCTACTGGTGAGAAACTACCTTGCAAACGGGTCAGTGCTGGAAGGAAACACTGGGGCCAAACAAAACCTAATCCCAATACAAGCGATGAGGGGTCAGTCTGGAATGGAGTAGTATTATCAGTTAGACAGCTTAAACAAACTGTCATGGAGATGAAACCTGACCACAATTTAGGTAAGATACAAGAGAAGTCTTTTCCTAGACAAAAACCGACTTTTTTTAAATAAATGAAAATAAGGACTCTCTATGAGATGTCTTTGCGTTCAGAATGCACTGAAAGACACAATTAGGAAAAACATAATGAACGTTGTATTATATTAGAATCATCAAAAATTGTCAATAGGTGCCACTCCTTTGAGAACGAACACGGCTGAATGACCTGTTCTTTGGGAAGGTACCCACTCAAGAGTCTGAAGCCACACTTTAGCTCATTGTACCTTTCACAGAAGGGAAATATCCATTTGCATATCGGTCTTTGTCCTGTCCACATGGGCAGTACAGCCCCGAAATCCTATGGAAATTCTCTTCTGAACAAGAGTGCCAACAGCAACCCCATACACGTGCTTCTGCCTTTTGGGCCTCATCAGTGAGGTGAAGCTGTTACAGTAGAAGAATCTGTGGGCTAGACAAGGAGGGAATTTAGACAGGTCAATGTGGGAGGATGAGAAAGAGAACAATACTTACTCTTCAGACATCAAGAGGGAAACAGTGCTGAGTGACAGACAAAGATCAGAACACTAGTTCACTGAAAAGGAAGAATATGAACTCTTTTCTAACAGGCATTCTGCATTTGGGAAAAAGGCAGGAACCTTACTGGTTAAAAGGTTGAAGGGGGAAGAGGACAATAGGCATATAGTATCCATTGTAGTCATAGATGGAAATGTGCCGAACAAGAGTAGTAGGATATTAAAAAGTATTCAGCCCGCCAAATGGCAGGACAGGAACCTGGAGGGCCAGGCTTCCTCTTTGATCTCTTTGTGAGGGCAGGTAACACCCTTTGCCTGGGCCAGGGCATCAAAGGAGCACACCAATTCAAAAGGAGAAGCCTCACACCAAGGGGCTGCATCTCTAAAGGTGTTTGTTCTCATTGAGAAGGGGAGGGGGCAGGATTATGATAGACAGGAGGGATCTAGTCAATGGAAGAAGACCACCATCTTGATTCTCACTGTCCCCCCTCTCTCTTTCCTGTCTCCGAAACCTCTCTGGAACAAAGAACGTTGGATTTGGCATCAGAAGGGCAAAGGCCATGCTATTCAAGAGCATTTATTGGACCACTAAAACAGGCTAGCTTTAGTCCAATCTCCTGAGGACTTTGACCTTTAAAAGAACGGGTTTCCCATCCCTTCTTCAGATTCACTCAGATCATCTCTGATCCTTTAAGGTTGCAGATATGGTCTGATTATCTCACTGTACTTTCTTTGTAAAAGTTGCACTTTCCAAATCCCTCTGTCTGAGGTGAAGAAGGAATCATCCAAAATAGAAGAAAGATATGTTCCCTACCTGTTCCCAGGCACATCAGGAGTGACCTCTGCTGTGGATCAGGACCTACCTCTTTGCTCCAGAATCTCCTAAACTGAGAGAGCAGACTCTTGGCGGTAACCCTTAAATCCGGTGGTCGCGCTATTACCGCCGGATTTAAGGGTCCGCCAAATCAGGGCTTCAGCGGATTTCTCCCCAGCTCTGAGCTGGGGGAAAATCCTTCGAAAATTCGCGCTATTACCGCTGGCTGGAAATCCGCAGGCGGTAAGAGCGTGAAAATTGCCCATTGAGCCCAATGGGGAATGGGGCATTCCCGAATGGGCTCAGTGGGGAATGGGGAATTCCATTACCGCCAAACCCGTGATCCGGCACTAATAGCGCCGGGGGGTTTGGCAGTAGGGCTAATACCGCCAGCGGTAACACTGCCGGCGTTACCGCCCAACTCATGATGAGCCCCTCTGAATGGAACCATCCTATCCTCGAGTCCTCCTGAATGGACCTAAAAGCAACCAGAGGACTGTACCAGCCAAAGCTCCCTATTCTACCACACAGAACTGGTTGCTCCATGTTCCCTGCACCTGGAACAAGAGGGAAGTCGCTGGCACTGGTTGCTGCGCTCCTCCACTACTTTGAACTTGCTTGCACTTTCAACTAACTCGACTCATCATCGTATCCTAGCTCAAGCTCACACCTGCTAGGCCCGAAGCGACTGCTCAGTGCCAGTTCCTGAACCCTGGAGAGCCGCCCTTCTACCGCATCCTATTGGACACTGATTGCTATTGCTTATTGTTGAATGCATTTTTAACATATATACTGGGGTGTATGCCAGTACGCCTGTCCCCATTTCTTCGCTGCTCCAGACCGAGAAGGGCAGGAGCCCTCTCTCCCCAGTCCTGCCACACTGCGTTCGACAAGAACAACACCGGATCGAGGAACAAGAGGTCCACTCCTCCCGTGCCTGCATTATTCTCACCCACTCAGGTGAAGTCTCCTGCCTGCATCTGTTCCCCATTTGACGCAATATTATTTTATTTCTGCTTATTTTGCCCTTGATTTCCTTTGCCACTCACACAGAGCAGCGTGGAGCCTGCAACGCTTTCAAAATGGCCACCGCAATGATGCCAGACGGTTGCTAGGCAACCCAATCTTCGACCAGCCTCCTGATCGGCCCCTGCTAATATCTTCCGTGCTACGGCCCCACTGGAAGGTGAGAGCCGGCACAGGAAGGGCTGCAGAGTAAGGGTCTGGCCTGTCCACGGCTGCCGGGCTGCATCTGCCGCACTCTCTGGACTCCCTATCGGTACTGAAGTCATCAGTGAGTACCTACTTCTCAAGAACACATAATATCGAACGTCTCTCGTAGCGTCATTAACTACCATAACAGCCCACGTACGGCGTTATTCGGCTCGATTGCTTTTGCCTTCCAGTATATATATATTATGCTCTAGCCCAGTGCGATATGAAGAACTAGTCCACCCTGCCTCTAACCCACTGCCCCCGCACATGGCTGTATGGCATTGTCTGACTGAGTAGTGTGCATTTACCCCTGTGCTCTGAAATATGCTCTATTTTCTACCTGCCTATTTAGTTCTATTCTGCACTTACTGCACATATCGTAGTGTTTTGACCAACTGAGCTGGGACCATACTTAGGGCCTTATCACAGGTTGGGCTGTATTCCCGGCTGTAATACCGCTGACTTTAATAGCCCTAGCGCCGACCGGTCCGGTGGTATTACCACCGGATCACGGGTTGACCCTTCACGGTAAATCCCCATTCCTGATTGGGTCCATTGGATCCAATGGGGAATTTTCAGTGCTAATACTGCGGGCTAATACAGCCGGCTGTAATACAGCCGAAAACAGGGAGTTTCACCTCCAGAAAAAATCTGGAGGTAAAACAGCCGATTTAGCGCCCAACTCATGATAGGGCCAGCCCTTAAATGCATCAGTAATACCATTACCACAGCATTTGAGGGCTACAGCCCAACTCGTGATGAGGCCCTTTGTGTTCAGATCCACGTGCTACTTTTGTCCAACCTATCTGATTCATCCTGCGTCCACTGCAGAGGACTGTATTGCTTTGCCTAACTGACTAAGTGCATACACTTTCTGCTTAGGCGTATGTGCCACCTTGGACTAGTATACCTTTTCTCAATCTTAGCCTGTTGCATCCTGTGTTCAGACCTTCACGCCATTTTGACTAGCCCATTGTGTTTAATCTGCGCCTATTGCACTTTGCAGCCTTACCTAGGTGTTTTGTGGACTAGTCCACCGTGTTTTACCTACTCACTCTGCTTATGCCTTGTTGTGCCTCACCCAAATGATATTCACCTTGACATGTCTAGTGCACTTACTTACGCACAATGCCCCATGCACTATATTGAACCGTTTTATTTAGCATCAATTGTATGCCCATTGTACATGCTCTGCTTTATTCGGTCCTAGAGACCAACACGTTTATACCATGCGCCTGCCCAAGTTACTATCCTGAACTAGCCCACTGTGTCCAAACTTGCACCTATTACAAATTCCTTTCCTCTGGGTGATTACACTCTGTTCTCCTGCCCCAGATGCCATTTTGTTTCAGCCACTCTGATTCACCCCATCTTGCCCTCAGACTAACCTACCCTACATTGCCTACTGCACCTGCGTAGCGTCGTCCTGAAACACCATCTAGCGTTACTCAAGATCTGAATACCTCAATATATTATTTCATCAGTGCGTGCCACTATGTGCTGGCAACACACACCTTACAATACTAACTACCTCTCACCCTGCCTCATTCTCAAGTTATTATCCCTGACATGGTCATTTACCTTATACAAAACCCATATCCACCCTATGTTCACATGCACTACCCACCTTGGGTATATCATGCCTTCCAACTTGAATGAACAACTGCACATCTCTGCCATGCCCATTATCATGCAGCACTATCCCAACTCATTACTGGCCTTATCACCACCCACTGCCAACCCCTACATCAACTCACCAGCCCTCTGGCTTGAATACTTTGCTACTAAACCTACTCCCAACCAACCTATGCACTGTACATATAAGGAACCTTAGACTCGGCTCCAGATTCATGCATGCTTCTCACCGCCACACCTGCACTACCAAGCATTCTAACCCTGCAGTACACTCTGCAAGAGCCCTCACCACTCTATTACCCACCATAACCAAGAACTCCAAACTTAAAACAAGTACCTCCTCCCCACAGAAAACTGGGATCAATGGAGCATTAATTAATGCCAGGTCCCTTACTGCTCACGTGCTTGACATGGCCAACCTGATCACAACACATGACCTTGACTTCATCGCCATTGTAGAAACATGGCTCCATGCTGCCTCAGGACCACTTCTATCACTGGCCATTCCCACAGGATATACCATCCTCAGATGCAATCGCAACACCTGCCAAACTAAAGGAGGTGGTATTAGCTTCATACACAAACATTTGATTAGGCTTCGCATTTCCCCTACACACCACATTCCATCAGCAGAGCTACTCTTGGTGAAACTAGACACATCACCTAACCAAACTATCAGACTTCACCTTATTTACAGGCCTCCCGGTCGTAGATCTACATTTGCAGAAGATAAATCCCACATCCTTGCAAACAACACCAAAACTAAATCGCAAATTATCTTATTAGGTGACTTCAACCTTCATTTCCAAGATCCCAATGATGCCTCTGCATTTGATATTACTAACGTACTATCGAACTTAGGCTTTACACAACGCAGGAGCGAACCAACACACATTAAGTGCAGAACCCTTGACTGGTTAGCAGATTAAAACTGTGAAATCAATATTGAGTCTAACCAACCCTGTTCTTGGACCGACCACCACCTAATTACCTTTAACATTCCAGTAAAAAACGTCTGTGTTACTCAGGACATCGCGCCTGCAATGTGCACAATAAACAAGAGAGATATAACATGTGAAAAACTGCTCACACTTCTCCTTCCAACTCTCAACAAACATTCCTCTTGTTGCACTGATCCCTCTGTACTGGTAGACACGTTCAATCAGACCATGCTGAAAGCCCTTGACATTATTGAACCTTTCAAATCGAGGAAACTCAAACCACGTGCTCACCTCAATTCTTGGTTCACAACGCAGTTGAGAGTTCTTCGCAAAGAGAAACGTCACCTAGAAGCTCGTTGGAAAAGTAATCCTTCTGAAATGAACAAAGCTAGTCTCGCCTCAGCCACCTTGAACTACAAAGAGGCTATGCTCCAAGCCAAAAGAGATACTTATAACAAGCGAATCCTACAAGCCAAATCCAACACTAAAGAGCTGTTCAAGATCTTAAAAGAACTGGAATCCCTGGTCACCCCACCCGATACGTCTACTAAAGATAGCACCTGGTGTGACAATATTCAAAAGGCGCTCCTCAGTAAAATAGCTACACTCCAAGCCAAAATTAACGACAAAAAAACTCCCTTCAGATTGACTCGCAATACAAGCCGCAGCATGATAGATCTAAGCCTAGCATTCACACTCAGAAATTGCCTCTCTCTACTACTCAAGTTGAAGATATCATCAACAATCTCAAACCCTCCAACTGCCAGGGCGATCTATGTCCATCCCCCATTATCGAGGACCCCTCATATAACTTAGCCCCATTCATCACAGCCTTTATAAACTCATAATTTAGAACAGGTATTGTCACAGATAATTTGAAGGATGCGTGGGTCATCCCACTTCTTAAAAAACCTACATTAGATGCTAGCATACCTACAAACTACAGGCCTATCACCACTGTGCCTTTCCTGCTAAAAACCTTCGATCGAGCAGCCTACCTGCAGATCCAAGACTATCTGGAAAATAACAAACTTTTGGGCCTTAGGCAATCTGGTTTCCGTCCCTGTCACGGTACTGAAACCACCCTTATTGACCTCAAAACTCACATTGAAGACCTAAAAGGCAAAGGCAACCTGGCCCTTCTACTCCTTCTTAATTTATCAGCAGCGTTCGACTTGGTAAACCACCAAATCCTCTGTCGACACCTCAAATTAGCTGCCCACTTCTCTGACAAAGCTACTGCTTGGATCAGTTCATTCCTGGATAACAGATACATGAGGGTCTTCTCCCCCAATGCTGCTGCTGAACCATCACCAATCCCTTGCGGGGTACCACAAGGATTGTGCATTTCCCCTACACTCTACAATGTGTTTACAAAACCACTGTTCGATATCTTGGATTATCTGGGTGTCACCTACACGAATTACGCAGATGACACACAGATACTCATCTCCATTACTGGCAACCACACTGCCGACACATTAGCTGTAAATACTATCTACCAAGTCATTCAAGCCTGGATGGCACAACACAAACTCTGTCTCAATGACGAAAAGACAGAGCTTCTCATCTTGGGCTCCGATCAGAGACTCAACAAACTAGACCCCTCTTTCATATCATTCATAATTGATGGTAACATCATTAAATTTACACATGACACCAAAACATTAGCTATATATCTTGACTCCACACTTTCCCTCTCGAGACAAACCAATGCAGTATCCTCGGCCGCAGCCTGCACCTGTAAACTAATCACAGCCTGCTGACCCTTCTTCACACCAGCCAACTGCACTACACTAGCCAGGACCCTGTTTATGTCCAGAATCGAATACTGTAACACCCTTTTTTTTAGGCACCAACCCATGCAATCTCAACAAATTACAGATTATCCAAAATAATGCCATCAGAGCTGTGTTAAACATTCCCAGGAACCATGACTTTTCTGCCACCAGGCCGAGCCTTCACTGGCTTCCAGTATCACAAAGAGTTTCACTCAAAACACTTGCCCTGACTCACAAATGTCTCACCAACCAAGCGCCCAACTACCTGGCCTGTAGATTTACTTACCACACTTCCAACAGACCTCTCAGATCTGCCCAGGCCAATTGTCTCACCATACCTTGCTTTAAGCTACTACGATCAGGTGGGATCAGTTTCCCCATCCTTGCTGCGAAACTTTGGAACTCACTTCCAAACCCTTTTAGAGCTGAACCTTCATTCTTTGCCTTCAAGAGCAAGGCCAAAGTATGGCTGTCTGCCCAAGACCTCTGCCGGCACTAATTGTGGCCCTGGCCACCACCTGTGCTCTCTGCCTCACTGTATGCCTTGTACATACTTGGTGTCTGGAGATTGGCCCTGTGTATCACCGCTGTTCTTGCTAGTTTGAGTATAGAATCTTATTTGACTGTAAATGATGTCTGTTTTTCCTTATACCCTATACTACCCTGTATATCTTGCCTACGTTAAGGGCCAGGTGCACTATATAAATAAATAAAATACAAGTATGCAGATGCGGCTAAGGACACCAACGTGCTCGGTTTCTATTTTGTGCTTGGGTCTCCAGTCACACCTTTTGACTGCTGCAGCTGCCCCATTCTTAGTGTTTGGGTGTCAGCTCGGTGGTGTGAGCCCAATCCTCACAAACTTTACTGTTGTCTGTGAACTGCCCTCTCAGTCCACTTTCACCCTAGAGACTGGTTAGGTCACAATCACTCCTGTTTTCATCCAAGATATTCTTTTTGCGGCTATTTATTTCCCTACCACCCCTACAACCCCTGGAACTACAATCAGAGTGATACTTTGTGCAGTGTGTTGCATCTTCTCTGCTCTTCCTTTGGGGTGGGTTTTTGTACAGTATTTTCCCTTTGTTCTATGTGCAGATGGTATGTTTGATTAAAGTATACAAATTTGTATAGAACCTTGATTGGATATTTCCTTTGTTATAGACTGTGACACTGCTGTTTGGTTCACTTTCCACCCCTTTTAAGAGCATAGCCTTCCCTCGGCCCTATGGCGAAGGAGGTATATCTCTTAACTGTCCCTGTTTAATCTTTGAGATTGCATTCTGTTTTGGTTTGTAGAAGTGTTAGGGCTGAGTGGGCTATTTTACCCTTACCCTTCCTTATACTCCTGAGCAGCAGAATCCAAATCGTCACAGACTTTCAATCCCAGGCTGTGATATAACTTTATCCTTGCCTTTAATAGAGTCTTGAGTTTTTCATCTTATACTAACAAAATTGGCATTTAATGGTAGGGCATTTAGGCTTCCAAATATGCAAGATCAAAGCGTTGCCAGTAGGGGTGGGTGAAATTGTTCAATTGTGTTCCGCAGGATAATTGGCGAATTGCAGGCAATTGGCTGCTTGGAGACTTTTCTGATCCACATTTTTATTTTTGAAAAGTTTGTTTTTGAAAAATGCAATTTTGGGCAGGGATCGTTTCCCCTCCGAAATGTCATACTTGGGTGTTTCTGATCAACAAAACTCTGAAATTTCATGGAAAAACGAAATTTCTGCTAGAAAACAAAAAGCCAAGAGTGTGGCAGAAAACTTGGAAAACGGCCCAGCCAGCAGAACGGGATTGTTGGCGAATGCTTCCGCATTAGCGGGCACTCTCGCTGCTTATCGCGTTTTACTCTGTATGTCTGTCGACACAGTGGACGTTACTGTTTTTTGAGCTAACCGGCCATGACAGTGCATGTTACTATGTGTATTGGTCTTTTCTCCAAGACCGGGAACTAAAAGTATTTTCGGAACGGTTACTCTCTGCCTCTCTTAGGATGAGTTTGCTTGTTAGGGCTCACCACTTTCTCCACTTCTCTTTTCAATCTGCCTTTTCCCCCTTGTAGACCTCCTCAGTCACTAGAGATGTGTTTTCATTTACATGCAGATGCTATATAGGTCTAATTTGTGGTCAACCGACCTAGTGATGACTTTGCTGCCCTTTCTTAGGGATTGGAAAGACTAAATGACTATCCCAGGAGCCCTATGCTAAAGATGAACATGCCCAAAACAGACATTATTTTCCATGTCCAAGCCAGTTTTCCAGTACTCCATCTCATATGCCAATTCCTCAGAAATGTTTGATCTTTGTCCCTCTTTCAAAAATAAAGTCATAAATCTTTGTATCTGCTGGTATGTCACCCTCAGTCTGAATTTATAATGCAGTGCAATAGTTAAGGATGGCATTTAAAAAAAAAAGTTTTTTTAACTTTCATTATCTGTTCCTTTAATGCCAATATCCAGTGCTAGTATTTCTCCAAAATCATAGGAGTAGCGGGAGTAGCATATCACAATCTTTGACTCCTGTGGGATGTTTTTATCCATGCATCCGAGCCCTACCTCATAACTGTGCAGTACTGACATGGAAAACATCATGATGGCCAGAGCTTCCCAGAAAATGCACAGGGAAATGCATGAAGAATAGGCTGCCGCTCATTTTTGCCGATGTTATGGGCACAGAAGGGCACTGCCTAAAACCACCATTGGACTACCCACACAGTAGCCTGAAACCATTGGGAATGGCAATGCTGATTGCCAAAAGCAACCTAGAATTGTGGGGAATTCATTTCTTAAATCCCAAAAATGGGTGCAGTACCAGTACTCACCACTATCAGAAAGCCGGCGTTTTAAAACCACCAGATTTTGTTTAAAACTGAATAAATGAACCCAAAGCATGCCAAAGAAAGACTTACTGAGAGGTGGATACAATGTAAAGTTATATTCTGAAGTGACTTGAAGGTTTATAACAAGACTGGCTGAGCTGTGGATTTCAGCAGTTTAAGTAAATTTGGACTGAAAGACACTAAAAATCTAAATGTTTAAAAGAAATGAGTGACCTACTTTTGAGTGTCACATAGGCTGCAATTGTTTAAATGTCATAGTTTTAAACTTAGAATCAGCATTCTAGCTGCATATGTAAAAAATTGTTAGTTATTTGAATGCAGAAAACTGGGGAACAGAAATGACATGTGGCTAAAAACTGGCTTAAAGAGATTCCAATTTTGCCTGGCAACTACCCCCATCAGGAGTGAAACTTGATTCACAAGTAACTTCCCAGGCCTGGCTGTTTCCTGCTGGCCACACTAAGGATATGCCATCTCTCTGATAATTGAATTAAGGGGAGCCCCCACAGAATACAGGAGCTCTGAACAATGCAACCCCCTTCACCCAGGCAGATGGTTTATTGCAGATGTCGTAAAACAGCTTCCTCTTGGCTGAAGCTGGGAGGGGCAGGGTCTCTGAGCTTGGCAGAAACTGGAAAGACTGGTTTCTGTACCATGTGACCTGAAAAGACACATTCCTGTAGCCAGAATATGGTTTTAGAAAAAGATGGATCATTCATAGAGCGGACTTGTGAAAATTATTTAAATGATACCATAATTCTTGTGATTTTTCTGCCCACATTTTAAGACGTGTTAGGACCCGGTGGTATGTTCAGAGGGGTCTTAGCGGAAAAGAGGATATTACTCAAAATGTGTGCATGTGAAAAATCTGACACTTCATCAACTAATGTCCATACTCCTTGCGCACATGTGTGTAAATTTGGGTTAATGTCCGAAATTGCAAAATCAGTTAAAAAGTGCAAATGTTGCCATTTCTGAATGCAAACCCCCAGGAAGAGCAGATTTGGACGGGGTATACCTCCTGTGATATGTGATGGGTGTGTGTAATTTTAAACGAATGTGTACCTGTGCAAATATGTTTTTTTTTTATCAAATATAGATTGTGTGCAATTTGACAGGGGAGGATCCTCTGACCCATAAAACCTACAGCATCACTCTGACTCACAGTTCCTTCCCCAATCATGGGAGAGGGGAGAATTGGGCCAATGGCAAGTGTAGAGGGGTAGGGTCTAGTGATGCTGCACACACACCCATTTTAAAAACAGATAAAAGCAGACAGTCAGGACAGATAGGGGACATTCATTTCCATCTGCTGCGGGACGCTCTGCCGGAAAATCCATACTTTACCTCCATCAATCTCTAGAGAAAGCTGTGCAGAAAGATCCAGACTTCAAATCCATCAATCTCCAGAATCCAGAGAGAGAGAGAGCTGACCCAGATCACTGTGAAGTGCAGAGACCAGACCAGAGTCCAGTCTAAAACCTGACCAGATCTGTGGCGAGGCCCATCTATTTCAAAAATATATTGTGAGTACCCAGCAGACTGTGCAGAACCAATCTCTTAGTTAAAATAATATAATTCAATCTATTTTAACCTAAGTAGAACTGCCTCCTAACTGTCACTTGTCATTTTCCAGTTGCTAGCTGTCCTTTGTCTTTCTGAACTTTAAAATTTCAAATCTGAAAAACGACCTTTATTTAATCGCTCATATCTCCAAGACCATTTGTCCTAGAGACTTGCAGTAACGTTCATCTGGAAGCTGAGATCCTAGGCTTTCCTAGGACCCCAAAACGATATTGCTAGTCCTTATAGTTCCTCTGTATTCGCGCCCGGCGCACTCGGAAAAATCTGCCGCGATTTGACATTTTACCGCGATTTGCAAATTTCTCCACGTGTAAAAACAGCCGCTTCCGTGCTTCCATTTGCCAGAAATTCGTTTAACCTGCTAATCATTCCTGAATCATTGCAAGAGTGAGTCTGGACTAATACTAACTTGATACCACTCACCCTGAACCTCTAGAGGGAATTAAAAGCATTTTAGCATATTTTTCACTTCATTGCCAGCACATATAAAAGCATTTTGGGCCTGTGTTTCCAACTTCTGTAGTCTAAGCTTGCTGGGGTGAACTGAATTACATTTGATTGCATTTCTGAGAACTGTGTACTTTCCTTCCATTTCCTTGCATTGCATAAAGGGGGGAGGGGATTGCCAGAGAAAAGTGATTACATTGTTTTGTTGAACGCATATTGAGTATTTTCTGTACTGCATTTTCATTCCACCTTGCATCCATTTGAAACCATAAAGTATTGTTGCTATTTTATTCATACTATAACCACTCATCATTGATTATAAAGAAGTGTGCTAGTGCCAGACTATCCATTATTGATTACTGCTCAGATTCAGTGTGATATTCAATTATTAAATTATTATAAAGTGTGATATATATATCTATTGTTTAAATTATCAAATAAACCTTTTTACTTGCAAAACAGAACTACTTCTTGGCTCAGTGGGGTGAGGGGGATTCCAAGGGAGGGGTGTTATATAGGGGTAGTCATCCAGAACGCATGAACTGGACATAAAAATATATCAATAAGGGTTTCCATTCAGTATCCCAGACTAGGCATTGACTTAGCTGTAGTGTTGAATTGAATCCTCTTACACTCCTATGACATTAAAAGAAGTGAAATAAATGATCTTTGGGATAGCCCATATATAGCATTTTTAAATAATATTTCCTGCAAAATGTGCCAGAAGCATGTTGATATAATTATAATATTACTAGCAAATGTACCCATTCTCCAAACGGGTTCTGTAGACAGACATGATAACACTCAATTGTTGAAAATCAATGATCCTGTAGGTCGCTATTCCGGTTCGATTATTGCTTGATGTGCTTTGCACCCTGAATTAAATCACACTGAGAATGGGCTTGTGTGGCTGGCTGACATACCCCGAGGCAGATGTTGGGGAGGCGAATAGTTGGTGTGCTGCTGCATTGTGGGACCTTCTATGCTCTCTCCCCACCTGTAGCCTCACCCTGGCATGGGGTAATTTGTTGCAGTGCAAATATCTTAGAAACCATGCATTCTAGGGCTTTGAGGTTTTTGAGGTCCCATAGAAACCTCAAGTATTGTTCCTTGTGTCGTGGCCAGTCCTTCAACGACCACATAGATGTTTCACTGATTTCAGGCAACGTCTTATGTGTGAAGGTACTGAAATCTGGGGGAAGGGTTGGGGTGTACAAATGGCAATCGTACCGTGAGGAAATCAGCGTCTAACAACTGCAGAAACACAGGAGGATTAAGACACAATATGGTTACGCCAATCGACATTGATATATATTGGATGGAACATGACCGATAGAACATAAAGGGAGATCACCAGTTGTAGAATATCATAATTGCACATCCTGATGAACCGTCAGATAGAAAGATGGGGAATCACGTGTCAAGGAGCAAGTATTCAAAAATGATACTATATCGAATGAACAAAATTCAATTTGAGAGGAGCGAATATTGAAATATTACGCTATATTGAATGAACAAAATTCAATCTGAGAGGAGAAAGTCCTTCAATATTTTGACACATTGAATGAACATAATTCAGAATTGCGGAGTGAAAAGAGGACCAAGTATTCAAATTTAAAGGTATAATGAATGAACAAACTTCAATTTGAGAGGAGCAAGTGTTCCAACATTTTGGTACATTCGAATGAATATAATTCAATTTGAAGAGTGATAAGAGGAGAACGTATTCCAATATTATGTTGTGACCATCATCTATGTAAGGAGTTAAGAACTCATGTAAACATAACTCAAACTAATTGAATGAGCATAATTCATCTCAATGAGTTATTATTACGATTCACGCTTCACGAATATCACAAAATCAAGAAGTCTTGTGGCATAATAAAAGCATGCAAATCTATTTTTTTATTAAAATTAAATATTTGGCGCAACAAAATCGGACTCTGATGTTTTGTTTTCTTACCAGTAATGTCAGGAGGGTCCTGACAGGTAACTATGCAAAATGTGGTGCAGATTGGTGAACCTGTGGAATTGTATAAGGAAGAACGCTTCGCCAAGCCACAAACCCACAAACACATTTTGACTTTTGCTGAAATCTGGGGAAGGGGGTGGGTTGTCCAAATGTCATGTAGCCAGTGATATACGGATGGTCCTAATAGGTAACTATGCAACATTTGCTGCACATTGGTGAAACAGTGTGGAATTGTATAAGGAACAATGAACAACATTTTGTCGAGCCAGAAACCCACAAACATTTTTTGACTTTTTGCTGAAATCCGGGGAAAGTGGTGGTGTGTCCAAATGTCATATAGTCAGTAATGTCCGAAGGGTTGTAACAGGTAACTATCCAAAATGTGGTGCAGATTGGGGAAACAGTCTGGAATTGTATAAGGAACAACACTTCTCCAAGCCACAAATCGATAAACAAATGATGATCTTTATTAACATAGATAGTAGTAATACACCACTACAAAAACTAGTATCAATTAATTCCATATTGCTTTTAATAGATCAATATTCACATTGATTACATGTTATGGTTTTCAAAGTAGTTTACAGGGGTAGTAAACATAAACACAGGGATAGTGATTGCTACCCCTGCCTAACCCCCACATTACATCTATGCTCACATCACCACAGAACTATATCCTAAGGTAGTTGGGTCATTTATTAAATCAAAGTTGGATTATCCAAACTCCTCTTATGCAGATTACTAAATGCAGTGCAGACAGAGCAGCATGCTGCTGATTTCTTGTTTTTTGGATTGGCAAGAACATACCTAACCCTTTTCCTTTATAGCTGGTTTGACCAGCTTTCAGTCAACCAACATATTGGAACTCAGTACGAGGTTATCGGTAGGCTGCTAGTAGCACCGCCAGCCTACCGGCAACCTCGCCTTACCATTTCCACCACCCGAAATACCGGTATTACTGGGATATTATGGGCAGCAGTGGAACGGTAAGTTCATGTTCCCATGGAGTCCCATCGGACAGGTGTGAGAGTATAGAGTATTATTCCTTCCGTTCATGCAGCCTGTTCAAAATGTCTACACCATACAATGTCCACATCCTGTCAAGTAAGTATATAGGCATATAGGAAGAATGTCCAGCTCTATCACCTCATTTGAAGATAGCTTGCTTCCATCATGCAGGGAATCTAACTTCATAGAAACTCTAATAATGAGCGAGTCCCACAAGTCATGACAGGCCTTAAAAAGCTTGATTTAGATTAGGTTTGGCCCCAGAACCATGCCAACCTTCTGTTTATCCCAGTCCTGGAGTACCTCTGCCAAAGAGACTGGTTTTGGGTGGTCGGATTCATCCAGGAAGTAGGACCTCTATGCTGTGGTAGAATCCATTCCTGTGTCATTGTCTCATAGATGTTCCCAAAGAATGATCTCTGTATTTATGAGGAGATGTTGATATCAGCATACACTGCGGACACTGTCTCTACACTGATAATGCACCAGAAATGAGCAGTGTGTTCACTTCCATAGACCCCTTTAGGTTTAACTAAACAGTTTCTCTCCAACCAGGTCTAAAATTGTTCACAAATTCACTATTGTGGTTCTTAATGAGCTAGGTGGTCAAGGGATTCTCACCAGTGTTAGCCATCAGGTCCTTCTGCATTTTTGACTTTACCCTGTTGTATTATTAGTCATGTTACTCACTAGGTCACTAATCAGGTGATATCTGAATCTATTAATAATCACTATATTCTCCCATAGTGGCATGAGGTCCAACTATAGTCAACTACAGTTAGTATTCGCTTCAGGGAAACAGACCTTATTTATGGTCTTACTTCCCATCTGACCTAATAGACTTTCCAATTGTGATGTCACTTGTGATTTTAGATGTAGGATGCCAGAGGTTAGGGTTAATTCTAAACCTTCCAGCCATCACTTATTTTGTTTTGTCTAAGTCACCCCGAGTAGGAACGGGTTTGCCCAGATCTGGCTCCTGAGCGTGACAGCGCTCTTAGGGCATTGAGAGTTATTAAGATGACCCAATCAATTAAACACTATTGGTTGATGACCTACCCTTACTGATGAGGTGTGAGGCACGATGTACTTCTCTTTCCCTGCGGCGAACATTTGAGGAATCTCCGCAACCATTTCCCACAGGGCAGGAGGTGTCCCATTTGAGTCGATTTCTCCTCCTAAAGTAAAAAAGAAATGGGTCAAGGTAAATAATGCAAAGCCTATAAATCTGGTGTGAAATAAATAATGTCCTGTTTTCAGTGGCAGACTGAGCAATGGTCCATTACATCGCTTTCCATCTTCTCTATAGTACAAATCACCTGTGTACATCATTCCCATCAGACTGTTAACCCTTTGAGTGCTGCACCGTATATAGTCAAGAGTTAATGAGCACCTTCTTTGCGGTAAAGCAAAGGAGATACAAATGAATGTCTATGGTGGAGAAAATCCTTCATATGTAAAACGTGTGTTTAGGAAGTACATTTTTTACGTTCTTCTGTCTTTGTATATTTATTGTGGATTGGGGTATATAAATATATATATATTTTTCTATTTTGGCTGATGCCGCAATAAAACTGGATTTTGGAAGAAAAACCCATTGGGCCTCATTACGACCCAGGCGTTAAGGGTTAAAGCCGTCGTTAACCCTTAACGCCTATTCTGATTTTAACAGCTGCTCTTAGCAGCCGTTAAAATCCATGGCGCTAACCTGCCATGATGCTAATTACGGCACCGTAATTTACGGTGGCGTAATAAGCGCCTTCCCCACTCCCATTATGGCCTATGGGGCAAAAATGGGAATGGGGAAGGGAAAATGGGAAATGGGGATTTACCGCCCCACTCACCTTGGAATGGGGCGGTAAATCCGCCATCCACCATGGTGTCAACGTAGTTTACACCATGGTGGTAAAGTTGACGCAGTTAGCGCCTGGGTCGTAATGACCCCCATTGTCTTTTGTGCCTAATTAAGGACGAAGTTTTACTCTGGCGAGTATTCCACTGCTCGGAGTGCCATCCTCCTTGGGGAAAAGAAGGAATCATCTTTTTCCCTTTTTTTGCAATATATATATATATATATATATAAAGTTCACCAAGCCAAGCATTGCAACCAAAGGGATTTTGAAAAGAATGTCAACAATGGCTCATGTGATTTGGACTCCCTACTAATCTGCATATAACGAAGATGGCTTTGAACAGGATTATTGGACCGTGGGTAGGATTTGTGGGTGAGGGCGCGGGTAGTAGAAGGAGCCTTAGGAACTAAAACTGCCATTGGACCATAATGGGGCAGAAATGTGTGATCCAGAGTGAAGGACTGCAGTGTTCCTAAAGCTAGATTTGTTGGCAGGGCACGCACAGGGCTTTCCTGAATGAGTGTGGGAATTGTTATGGAAAGTGTTAAAGCAGTTGTTGTACCACCCTCTGATGACAATGCTACAGCGGCTACCTCTAAGAGGATAGCTAAAATACCTGTCAAGAAAGGAAAGCCAAACCCCTTTTTAAACATGGTTAGACAGGTCACAGCAGCAATGCTTAACCCTCAGGTTGGGGAAGTAGGTGGACATAAAGGTACAATTAGTCCACGCACCATCTCGAAAAAATACACCACGCGGATATACTGAAAAATATATACTTCAATGAAGTCAAAAAACACGATCAGTTCAAATAAGTACGTAGACCGTATTAAAGAGATAACACATTGTTTGAGACAGTAGTCTATATAAGAACTCTCCTGACCACAAATTCTGTATGTGGGGTAGTTACCTAATACAAAATAACGTGGGAGTGGGCAGAACCAAAATACCCTACAACCTAACAAGCAGGTAAGTACCTAGTAGTCTGAACAACTAAGCGCATTGTCCTATAGACACATTCCAACCTTACCACACGTGGAAGGCCCTGGACCCTATGGTCAGCACCTAACACATATGGAAAGGGATTGGATTAAAAAGGAAAAGGCAATTTTACTCAAAGGAAACATTATTTTTAAAACACAATTCCCCATCCTTTTATACCTCCTCGGGCCTTATAACTGTGTTAATGCCCATTTGCCCAAAATAATATATTAACACCACAAAGAGGATGGGAGCATACTAAACCTTAGCAAACGTTTCCAAGAATCAATTGACATTTCATTAACAGTTACCTTCCTGGTACATTTCAATGGAAAATATACTAGATGCAGTTACAATGTTGCAAGTTCCTCTATCATTGCAGAAATGAGAGGAATGGTTAAAAACGCATATAACATCACAGCTAAGGGCAGAAATAGTGAGGTCCAGAGCTCGCTGAACTCCTGGGGGATTCAGGAAGAATTGCCAGCGGCCGGGAAATACCCTAGAGCCACATTAAGAAGAGTTCTAGTGTCAGTTCACAGTTCCATAGGAAGTAATAGTCAAAGTGCCCTTCCACACTACTGATGGTTAGTCTGATTTACCGTGCAGGTGCCGATGCTGCAACAACCAAGCCTAGGCAGGGCAACAGGAGCCCCCAAGAAAGTGTTCCAGATATCAGAACATGGACCCAGATGTTCCTGAAAAGGAGGACCCTCAATGAAAGTTTATGGGAATCATGGTTAAGACTCACCTCCTAGGAATCTCTACCACACAGTATTCGGAGTCCTAGGGGTGAGTATCATGAATAATCACCCTTCCCAGGACCCCAAGGTAGGTACTCATGTAGGTGGTTTTGGCAGAAATGGCTCTAGTGACCCTAAACCACCTGGTAAGTGAATGGCTCTTACCTGCAGGGGCGGTTTTCAGGATACAGTCCCAGAGGCCTTGCACGCTGAGCCAACAACAAACCCAGCGACACAGGAGAAGAATAGCGACTCTTCTTCAGACATTCATCTTCAAGCTAGAGGTTAAAGATCCTGTGACGAAGAGTCCAGGAAGAAGGGGACCCGAACAGAACGCTCCAAAAGCAGGGGGTACAAAAGAAGGCAGCAGCAGGGCAGCAAATGTTCCCAGGACATAGACACTGTTGGTGAAGATCGGGTCGAGTTATGAACTCCCAGCATAACTCTTGACTCCAGCCGCATCCAACAGTCAAGTGGAGTTTACTGGCCATAAATTATGGGATGTCGTAATTATGGATACCAGCAGTGGTTTTAAAGTGGAAGGTTGACCCAGAACATATGATGAGCCATGAGGAGTCTTCTAGAAATCTGGACTGGACTTCTAGAAGCAAAGAAATGAAACTGAGATATGGCCAGGTCACTGCTCTTAGCAAGTATTGAAAAGTGAGTGCTTGGAAAATGGCCTAATAGGTGGGAATCAGTACAATAACACCATCAGCATGTCTGCACACCTGCCACCTCCAAGACATGTTTACGAACTTGCAAGGAAGAGGGAGAAGTAAGGCCAGGGCATAACCTAAATACCCTTGTGAAAGGGACTTGGCCACATCCCAGCCAGACAATCACAAAGGGGTTGTAGACAGAGGATCAGATGACCAACCATACTGGTTGGTCACTGGGACTACCACTCAGTCAAATACACTCCTAAAGGAAGTGATATGGTTAGTCCAGTAACCTACACTAGCCTAATCTAGTTAGGACCAATGTGGAGGCTGCCATGATGGTCTCACAACGAGTTCACATGGGCAGAGCAGCCATTTTGAGCCTACCTCATGGATACCTAGACAAAGGGAAAACCCAGAAAACTAAATGGCTGGGAGCAGGATTTAAAAAGTAAACATTGGTATCCCAATGGCTACCAAAAAGGTTAATCGGACTACCAATGCTGTAAAATTTCTTGCACCCTTGGTGATGTGAACATTAACACACTGACACCACCAACCTATTGCCTAAAACCAAATCACAGTGACATAATAACACTCAGGCAGAAATGGGGTGGCACCCACTGGCGACCTTAGGTGTGACCCAATACCATATACCTTATATAAGATATAAAGGGAAATATTGGCACACAGAGCCCCTCTTCCATTTCCATGGCGGCCGCAAACGTAGAAGGAGGGAAGGTGCCACAGTGTTGGCAGAAGGTGCTGACCCCACAATTAGGCAATCAGGTAAGTGAGGCTGTGGATGTGGAAGTTAAAAAAAAATACAATAAAAGGGAATGGGTGGGTAGAAGATGGCAGCCTGAGGTGGGGGAGGCAGCCTGCGGGTTCCATGGAATGCAGGCTGAGATCAGAGGTTTCAGCCCGCGATCCATGGAACCTGAATGGCGCGGGCCGCCCCTGGTGCTAATATAAAAATTATGGAATTGAGCATGGACAGGCAGAGAGAAAGATAGACATATGCCAACTTACCTCTATATGGTACACATTTGTCTTTCAAGATCCTGAACTCTATGAAGCTTTCCAAATGGTACTGCAAAAACAGGAAAACACAGCATTTAAAAGTCAACAATACTTTTGCCTTTATTAGTTCTGGCATCCCATGGCATTGATTTTGCCCCAAGATACCTATGTATTTTGCAATGGGCTGCATGGCCTTACCTGCCAAGCAAAGTCCCTTATACTATTGCCTTTTTATACTTACCTTCCTGTTTTGGTTGGACCCATGCACTGCTTGCATGGCCCCCCCATTCAGTGAATCACTTTTATACTGATCATTCACGGACCGTAAAAGGCACAGATGCTCATGGCAATGGGCGGTCGCATTCCTCAGTACCACCAAGGGCAAATGACAGATAAAAAGTATGGGCAGTGATGTATTTTCAGGTAACATCATACTTGTTCCATCACCAGTGCAAGGCTTATCACACAATACTCTTACCAAACTGATTGCCTAGACCAGGGGTCTGCAACCTCTGGCTCTCCAGATGGTTGGACTACAACTATAAGAATCTCTCACCATTGACTCTCCTGCGTAGAGCTCATGGGACCTCTGCAGAGCCAAAGGTTGCAGACTCCTGCCCTAGACCTCTACTTGTTTATAAAACAGATGTGAGGCAAGAGCTATGAGTCTGCCACACTAAACTCCCATGAAAAACTGACCACAGCACAAAGCTGTTTCTCTGTTCCAGGCACATTCAGTAACAGAGGGCAGGTTCTCTAATGTAGTGAGGGCAGACACAGCCCATCACCATTTCCTGGGGCTGTTCTACTAGGGTGTTAAGTGCGGATGAAACATTACCACCTCCCCAGAAGAGCCACAGGCACTCAACACTTCTCCAGGTGTACACCAGCAAAAGGAATAACAGGTGCTAGGTCCTCATAGAATGTGTCTTACCTAGAATTGTTCTTATTCCTCTTTCCTCAGTTTGGTTCTAAATCTCGTGTTTGAGTTGAATCCCTGTCCACTAGGCATTTCCCCTAACCTGTCCTATGGTGGAAATCCTGGGAGACTGGAACGCCATCCTAGGGAGCTCTCACCCGGGAGGAGGCATTCTATTGAGACTAGGGACTGTTATACCTCTTCCTTAGCCAATGATCTTTGCAAGTAATGACCCCTAGTGAGTAAGAGATATTCTCATTTGACTCACATTATGATCCCTGTGTTCTCTGTGTTTTATGGATACCAACATATATACAGTGCTGATTAGGCCAGTTCCGTTCATGATGATACCCTTTAGCTGCTACTTTTGCTCCAACTTCGAATGGAACTGGTTAGATCGCAATTACTGGCCTTCAAGTGTCCTGTTTCTACTCCTCATGACAGCCCACAGAAAGCGAAGGGTACTCACAAGCTGAGAAAATGTCTTTGTGAACATATCTCCCTGTGTATAGTTTCAGAACAGTTTGTGTTGCTGTGTCTAAGTGTTTTTAAATATACCTGATTTAGTACTAAAATGACCCGCTTCCCTTTCAACCATTGCAGAACTCATTTTGCCAACTGGAGAAACATTAACCCTATCAACACCTGATAAAAATGTACTACACAGCTCCTGGCCTTGAGGGTGTTGTGACAGTGTTGTAGAGAACGCATGGTGTTACAGCAGGTAGAGAAGACGAAGGAGAAGGTGAAGGAATAGCAGACTGTCAGAACCATTGTTGGCCAAGTCATGGAGGTCAAACTGCTTTTGAGACTAACATTTTAAGAACTTGAAGAAAAACATTTAACCTCCTTCGGTTGTTCACTATTATTTGGGCAGTACAGGTCAATCCCAGAAGAGAAATGCCACTTCTCTTTGAAGTATCAACATACCTGGTAGAAGTGTACAAGAGTCCTAAGTAGCAATAGGCCTCCAACCAGAATCCCCATTTCACCCACAAGTAGATATTCGTTTAGCTTAAGTATCGTTGGGTTACTTGGTGACCATCTCTCTCTTTAATTCAACAAGTTATGGAGGTCTGTTCAGGGTATTCTGGGGTACCCTATTAACTCTCATGATCCGATTCATGTCTACAGTATTTAAAAAAAATACAAGAATGTAAGTAATAAAACTGAGATGGATGATTGGAATGAGTAAATATGAATTGGCAGCTATAAAACCTCTTGGAGGCTGCGATACCCAGTTTTCGGTGACATGGCTTGCAGTTGGATACTTTGGAGAACCACAGCATATCTTTCAGCACCAAACACAAGTAAACTTTTCCCCGGCTCCCCAGTATTGGCTATTTTCCCCCGGCTCCCCAGTATTAGCTACTTTCCCCCGGCTACCCAGTATTGGCTGAACGTACTCTGTATATTGTGAAGTGTTGGAGGCTTTTAATCACCATGTTCCTCGCTGGAGCCGTCTGGTAGCAGCACTTCTTTTCTGCATACTCCAATAAAGCTTGCTTCGAAGTATCTTCAGAAATCACAGGGGTGCTGGAAATATAAAAAAAGAGAATAACCTTTTATTAAAAATGAAAGGTATTTCTTATACTATGTTTCAGGCTGGTTTGCTAAGATAATAGGGATCCACAGACTGCCACTCCCTGCCTCAGGTGGCATGAGCGTGGTTCCACAATCTTAACACTACTACCAAAAGTGCAGACCCACTTTCCATATCACTTAGGTCGGAATACGCAACCCCTAAACTGCTGCCAGTGCCTGTGCGTGGATTCCAACCACAAATGATGTCCTGTGGTGGGCGTGTCCCCCAGCACAATGCTTTGTGGGGCATCAGTTAGACCTGAGAACCCCGACACTACTTCTTTTGACCTCCAGGTGCCTCCAACATCTCAACAGCACATCCTGGAGCCCTTAAATCAGGACCCTACCTCCATGGGCCTTATGGAAATCTACAATCCCACGCTATGCAGAGTAATCCGAGTACAGAACCACATATGTAACACTACCTGTGGATGCCTGAGTGTGGATCCACATCCTCTACACTTCCTTTCGTGCCTGAATGTGGATCTGAAATCCCAACACAGTGACCTGTCGATCCTAGAGTGTTTATGTTTGCAATTTCCCGGGACCCCCAATACATCATTCTTGTTGTAATGGCAAGGATGGAGCTGAGAAGCAGTGTTTGCAAGCAGCACCATGAGGTTTAAGACAACATGTGAAAGGAAGGCTTACTCCTGTCTTTAGTAAAACATAAATAAATAAGCACATGCTGTAACAATGAGACAGCTTAACTCCAGCTGTTGGATGATGCCATGATGAGGTTGGATGTGGCGAGGATATACTAGTTTGCTTGCTTTGTTCGATCTCTCAGAGTGTCTCATAAGTTCAAATCTGGCCCCCATGTGTAAATCTTAGCCATGCGCAAGGGGTTTTGAGGCCATGTCTTGAAATACCTTTCATTTGATCTTACTGGGCATACTCACTATGTCCAACTGGTTGCTTTTGGACTTCTGAATACATTTAAACTACTGACATTGACTGTGCAACTCACCAGAGGATGGTTATTTCTTTCCAGAAGGGGAAGGCCATAAGCTAATGGGTTTTAGTCCCATCCGAAAAGGGGGTAGTCCAGCCTGGAATGCTAGGCCACATCCGGTCTGAAGCAGACCACAACATTCTGGCCTTGTTAGGAGGGCTGCCCAAAGCAACTCCAGTGATTGTGAGTCCGTCCAAACCTAAGATCCCTCAGTCTAGAGTGTTGTGAAAGTGACCCTTGGTGTCGACATGTATGACTTGATGTGAGTCCCAAGCTTGCCATATCTAGAGACCCAAGCGTTGCCTCATTAATGACACCCAGTGGGACTGGATCATGATTTGGGCTGCTTTTAGTCTCATGAAGAAGGAATGCGACCTAGTAGTGGAGGCAGGACCACCCATCACCACTACACCTTCAGTGGAGCAAATTTGCTGAAAATGTCGGGGGGTTAAGAAAAAGCTCAATAAATATCCTGATCTTTGGGATATTTTTAATAAACTGTATGTTTATTGGCATTTCCTCTCTTACCCCCTTTTTTCTTCTTTTCTCCCTTCTCTGTATATAGAGATTGGGCCTCATTATGAGGTGGGCGGAATGCGTTTAACGGCGCCGGTAATGGTGCCGGTGCGGGTAAACCCATACCGCCCTATTGCGAGGTTCCCTTGCGGGACCCGCTCAGAACGTCTGGTCAGACCAGATGTCCTTTGCAGGTCCCGCAAGGGGACTAGGGAGCTAATAACGGGCCCGTTATTAACAGGCCCGTTATTAGCTCCCTTCCCATTACCATTGAGCCCTATGGGGGCTCAAATGGGAATGGGGATGGGTTTTTGGAATGAGTAATTACCGGGTCCTCCATGGTTGGAATGACCTGGTAATTCCTCATTCAAGGAACCCGGTCCCGGACTCGAGTTTGGAGGCAGCCATGGCACTAATAGCACCATGGCTACCTCCAAACTCGTAATGAGGCCCAACGTTGTTTCCTGTTGATGAAATGTCATTGTTATATTTTTACTTATTTGCTTGTTGTTCCTTTTTCGCTGTTTGTACCTTTTTTGTCATCTAAATGAAAGGGTACCCCTGCTAAATAAGTGGGACAAAATGGCGTTGCACAAAACATGTGGGGACAAACACACTTGCCCCCCCTTTATGGTAGGGCCAGGCAGGGGTGTTGCTAGGTCTGGAAAAGATCATGGGCTAAGCTAATGTAGAGACTGGCAGGGTTAGCTAGCATTTTGGTTGTCGCCCCTGAGCTTCTATCTGGGGCTACAACCAAAACACCCTGGACTATAGCCCCGTCTGCCCCCTCCCCGCTCCTATCAAAGCCTCCGGCCAGGCCTGATTTGCAAATGTTTTTTGACTCTAATAATGGTATGGCGGTCTGAATAACTGTGGTTTGGAGTGTTGCCATATGCAACAGCAGTGGTTACCATTAACAAACAACCTTTCATCCATCACTCATCAGTTTTGTGAAAGTCATGGACATTCCCAGGCGTGGGTGCTGAGCATGCTGTGCCTGGAGACCTCCGGCACACCTCACAGATGACACTGTGTGAGCCAAAAACATGTCCAAGGTTGCTTGAAGTCTTGTGTAAAAGGGATGTGACCCATGGCATCCTTCTCTTTCCTGTTATGTATTCAAAAATGGTGTTCAGCTCTTTCTATTTATTGCAATCTCTCTCTAATCTTCCAGTTGGGCTTGTTATTCACTCTCTTAAAATAAAATGTAACTTTGATAAACATGTCACTGCAGTGCTGTTCTTATGGGTTTTCTTTCCTCTCTCTCTCTGCTTACCTTGACACAGTCTATTTATCCTATTCAAACATCACATGCCTCTATATGTTCTGTTTTCTTACTTCCTGCAAGCCTCCTCAGCTGCTGCTCCTCTCATAAGGCAAAACCCTCTTGTGGCCATTACATTTCCTCTTCTGTACTTGCTTTCCACAGGGCTTTTAAAAATCGCATTTGCCAACTTGCTCTCACATTTGCCGCGCAGTAGATCACTGCTATTACATTATGCTTTCCGGTTTAAAATGTGTGTTATTTTGTATTTTATTTATTTATTTAACATTTGTAGAGCGCACCAAACCCCTGGGTATCTGGGCACTGGAGAGCAGGTAATACACACTACACGAGTTACCACAGGCAACAACAGACGACATAGGCTTGACATATATTACACGTATTTACAGACATGAGATATTAACGGATGCATTGAAACAGATGGTAAAATAGGTAGAGTAATATTTACATGTGCAGTCTTATTCACATAAGTAATTTAGCGATGAGGCAGCAGGTGTATTCACAACAGCAGTACAACTGTATAGTGATGAAACGATAAGCATTCAGGCAATGTATAAGGAGTACTCTCACTGAAGGAGGGCTACAAATTGGATGTGAAGAACCATGGCTTACGTGGGAAGGGTATTGTTTTTTGATTGCTCTGAACAAGGTGTGTGTCAAAGAGATATGATGACCATGGATGATCGTGGCTGTGCTGCCTCGGGTTTTTCAGAGACAAATGAACACATGACCAGTTCTTGCAGGTTTGCCTGGAATTTCAGGGAACTTGAGGGACTTCAAATCAGTTTGCCTTGAACAGACCTCAAATTTTGACATCACGATTTGAATGTGATGACCACCACTGATTGGGTGGCCACTAGAACACTTGAATTGATGTAGTACAGTTAGTATGTTTGATATGATATGATATGGCATTTATAACGCACCTATACACAAGTGTTTCAGGCTCATGCTATTTCCCCATAATTATAGAGGTCCTGTTCCATCTAATCGTGTAGAGGAAGACGCCTGACCTCAAGATGGGGTTTATCAGCCTGCTAAAAAAGAACCAAACGTGTAAAGTTCTCCTGACACTTAGGGCCTTATTCGTGGAATTTTCAGCGTGGTGCAAAGTGACTTTACACTGCCAACAATAACCCTGATTCGCAGAGCAGTGCAAGGTTTATTTTTGCAGGGCAAAGTGACTTTTCACTGACTTTGCTCTGACTTTGTAAAGTCACTTTGCACTGCAAAAGTACACTTTGCACCATTCTGTGAATAAGGGTGTTTGTTGGCAGTGCAGAGTCGCTTTGCACCACGCTCAAAATTCCATGAATCACACCCTTAATCTCTGTCGCTACTTTAGGGAACAAGATGTCCGACTTTCCGTAGTGACTTCAGCCTATGTTCTCACTTGCCTTTTATTGGCAGGACCAGCTGGCAGGAAGAATCACTCGTCTCTTTCTCTCTCTCCTGCACGCCAGCACCCCTCAATCATGTGACCCAATTGGTGGGTAAGAAGAATTGAGATGCCCCACGGATCCAGACACCTTCAGCTGGGTTGAGCATACACAGACACCACCAACTGGTGCCCTCACCAGTTGGTGTGTTCAAATACCTCAAACCTACCAACAGATTCCAGTGGCGTCCTCTCTCCACTAGAGGAATCTGTGCCCATTCCTCAATGCTTGAAGACATGCAGCTTTGTCGGTTCTATCATCAGTACCTTTCCCCAGAACAAATTGTGCCCCCCTCCCTCAGTGCCCCCCCCAGTCACTCCTTTGCCTGTCAGGACATTTCCTTCCACTGACTCCATTCCATTACTCACGCTGAAATGTTGCATGAGGATACACAAGTCCATGACCCACGGGATCACAGCGTTCTATAGTTAAGGAGTCATTAAGCCGAAGGTCAGCTGGGACCACACATCAGCCAAGATATCCTTCCGCTGAGGTCTTGTCTGCATCACTGTTCTGCTTTTGTTTTTCTGCTGGGTAGCGTGACTTTTGCTATATGTTCATGTTCATGAGCAGCTGTGAAGAACTGGGTCATGAGAAGCAAGCCAACTCAGGGCCCACTTGGTAGATGGGAAAACCCCTGTGCACCTCATTATTCACATGCATATTATCCTAGCTCAGTATAACGTTTTACCTGGTTGCCAGGGCAGTGAAAGGCCTCCCACAGAAACCTAACCTACTAGTCGTCTACTTCAGAAGTATTCTTATGTTGCCTGTACTAAAACATATAATCATTAAGTAGGGTGAGAGAAATGGTCAGCTCTAATTCTTCATGTACCCATCCCCCTGAATCCTCTGTACCTGTGATAGAGAGGCAAAGTGTTCCCGGTGCATAGCGATGCAAACAGGCCAGCCGTGATGTTGTTGCAGTGCTCTGCTGGGAAGAAAATCAGTGTTTCCTGTTAGGGAGAATTCTCATTTCTGTGCTAATTCCCTTCAACCTTAGAGACCCCCAGCTCTTTTGTTGGACTTTTTCTCACTCTCTCATGTGTTTCGAACTGATCTGGATTATGTGTTTCCTTTGTTTTTGGAGTCCGACAAACTCCATAGACATCTACTTTTTGTATAGTGACACACAGCACCTTCAGTGCAGTGTCACAAAGACATCCTTTAGATTTCTCCTAAGGTTTAAATGCCTTTTCTTGTGAAAACTACTGTTCCCAAGAGTAGTAAAGTAAAATTGACTTTACTTACCTTTTCTCTTTGTAGGTCCAGCACACACAATCTTATGTGGAGTGCTGGATGTTTACCTAGCAGCCCCTTTTCCTACTTACTCATGTAACATTTTTTATGTTACCCTCACTACTTTAAATGGCTGGTGGCAGTGGTTTTTTACTACCATTGTGCTTTTCTACCGCAGGTTGAATCCTCAGCTGCAGTATAGCACTCATGGTTGACCATTTTGTCAAAATGGCCCCGGTCTTCTTTTTTTTCCATTTTCTGTTTGTGAGGTCTTTCTTGGATTTTACTATGCGTGCCAAACCATGTTGAGCCTTTTGTTAGTTTTGCATTTGGCGGGCTTCAGTACTAAAACCCGCCTCTGGCTCCAGTGTGTGTGTGGAAGGGCAGGAAGTGAGGGAGGTGCCCAAAACGCCCCTGTCCTTTGTATTTAGGAATACCTGAATGCACCCAGTCCCAATTGGCTGCAGGCTGTACCTGCACGACAGCCACCCTGCTGTTTGAGTGACAGCTAGGCTGTGCATTAATGGGAGAAACCTGCTTAAAAGGCAAGGGTTTTGGGACTGAAGACAGAGTCAATCACTGGGAAGAACAACCTGATAAAAAAACCGGGAACTAAACTTGCTGCATCCTCCTGGACCGTTGAACTGCCCGGTGAAGCCCTGCTGCTGTGCAGAAACACATTTTTCTAATCGACAAGAGAAGCTCCTGAAGGGACGATGTCTTCCTTTGGGTTAGTGGGACCAACTAACCCCGAGACGAACTCCGCTAGACCATCTTCCCCCACTGGCTGTACTTCTTTGCTGCGGCAGGAACCGAGTGCCAGGGGTCGAGAAATCCGTAGTCGAGTGAAACGCCTGAGATCTGGCCAGAAGCTCCAGGAGTCTACCCCGGACCACACAGAAGCAGGATGACCACAGCTCGAGTCCCCTCATCAGAGTGCAGGACTCAAGGAGTGAAAGAAGCCCAACCGGTATCCAAGATCCACGGTGGTGCTGTTTACCGAGTGCTGAAACTGCGAAGTGCTGCTGATCCGAAAAGAACCTTAGCTGCCGTCGACAATGGAATTGCTGCCATAGGAGTCCCCAGACGTCCTCCCTATTGTCCCCATGACTGAGGCCCAGGAACACAGGATCTGCATCGCTGCAACCAGACAGGAGCCAGCTAGACCACTCTTCTTCTAACCAAAGGTACAGTTCTGACTTTGGGTACTTACCTCATTGTCTGTTGATTGCTCTTCTCAGTTGAGACGTGCAGTAGCTGCTTTTCTAGATTTGATCTCAGCTCTAACTTTCACAAGTGTAACAGCTTGTGACCCTACAGTGATTTTTCTTTAACAAACCCTCTAACTTTGTGCAAGACCTTTACTATCTAAGAAGTGCCTCAGCTCCAGATACTTTGCTCCAATTGACTTTGGCTGTCCTGGTTCCCTGCATACTCGTCTATTCCATTTGACTTTGATTCTTACTCTACCTCATAGGTGATGCATTGGTTTTAAACTAATATTGCTGGGAAAGGTTTTCATCTAGACTTCATTGGAAGTTTAACCTTTTTGCTTCCTCTAACCTTTTCTTTCTGCGAATCTCAGAATATACAATGTGTACTAGTGATATATAAATACAATTACTGTCCTAGTTAGTGAAGTCACCTTAGGGTGTAGGAAATGTGTACGAAGCATATCTAAAGAGTATCTATTAGCTTTGTGGTGATTCTGAACACATATTTTAAAGTGTATTTGATTGCTACATTTATTGCCCTTTTTAAAGAACGCATATTTAAAAACGACCGTTAAATAAATGAATAATTATTTTAACTAAAAACCTTGAGTGTAAGTGTTACTTGGCTACTTGTATTTGTGGAGTTCATTGCTACAGCTCTACATCTCACATTTACCCCTCTTGAGATAAGTCTGGCTGCTCAGTCACACTACCAACTTGTGTAGTACAGACTTATACCAATAGGTGGGTTACCTAATACTAAGAGGACAAGGGTTGTGTAGTCTCCCACAGGGTTACTACATCAATTCTTGCCTAACGTTTCCTCACACTGAGTTTCTGAGTTTCTTGAGCCCAGACTCTGACCTTGTCCTTGAGTTGGACTATGTGTATATATTTACATATGTGCAAGTTCACTTGGGGTCCTAATCTTCAGGACCAACAGTTCAAACAAGCGTCTAAGTCACTCTGACTCTCTGGGTTCCTGTTAGGGCAGATCCTGACAGTTCGTTATATCCCCTAGATTCATGGTGCATGCATGCAAAGCAGTGGGTTCGCCAATCGACTACTAACCATGTTAATTCGGTAACGCAGGAGACACTGCAGTTCTTGGATTAGTAGCTATTAACGTGCGCTCCTATAGTCATGCAATATTTACTTATCTCACCTTGTGTGTCTTTTCCTACCACAGGTTTGATGATCTTAGAGGCCCATGATGATACCATGATGGCTAGGTAACAGAAACAGTTCCAGTACCAGTACCAGAGACAATCTGCAGTGAGAGACGGCAGAGGAATGAACTGCAGTGTACAGGAGGCTTGTGGAATCCAAACAGGTAAGACAGAATCCAAATGGACATGAACTCCGAGCGTTGGTCGGTAAAGAGCGTGACCTCTTATAAGGTCGGATTCAATATGGCTTCTGAAATTTCGTGAGAGCGGGACTTGATAAAATGGCTTCAGAAATCTCACGAGAGTGGGACTACACAAAATGGCTACCGGAATAATGCATGTGCGAGATTTGGGGAAGACTAACATTCTAGCCAGGCATGCTGGCTGATGTAGTTTTAATTCGGTATAACCAACTGGCAAATGACCAGTGATCGCTCCACACTGGGCCCCTTCACCTCCATAACCTGTGTGCGTGTGTCATGATTGTCTGAATGTGTTGGGGGGTCTATCAGCTAACTGGGCATGAGCCTTGCCTGAGCTGCTGTTGATATCTGCCCTTAATCCAATCCTGACACTCAGCTAATAAGCCATAATGGACTAAACTCTGAATCCTGAACCAGCCAAACACTGCGGTTACACAAAGACCTGTGCATGCACTTTACAACTGAACATGCTATAACTTATGAGCCTGTTTGATTCCATGTGTGCACCTAGACCTGCAGTGACCACACGTTTAACACTATGCCTAACACCAAGTATTTTCGAATGCTTCCAACAAGTGACTTCTGGTTTTCACATTACCTTTACCTAAACATAGCTAAAACACATAACTTCATTCAAAGGCATTCTTTAAAACCTACACCAGTCTGTAAAGCCATCTTTGGTCATTGTGATAAAGTGTTTCAATTTATTTTTTAACAATTAGCCATCACTCCTGAAACCTTGGTTCGGTTAGCATTTTATTTGAATTATTATGAATTATTTTTTATATAGTGCCAAATGCCTCTGGCTCACACCAGCTTCGGAGCAGTAGAGGTTGAATTAAGAGGGGCGTTCAGAAATGGGCGACTGAATAAATAGTGTACAGAGACACGCCTTGAAAACGTATGTAGAGGGTCATGCAGCCGGGCTCGATGTGATGAAGAAGAGATAGGGAGTTCCAGAGAGAGCAGCCATGTTAAGGGAGAAGCTCATGCATATCCTGAGTCGCATGAGACCATCAGGTTATGAGAAGGCGGCACTAGACATCTTGTTAGTAGCTGGTACAGCAGTTCCACTTTGGTCAGGTATTCGGGAGCCTCGCCATGGATTCCTTTGTAAGTCAAGCATCTTAAAGTCAATGGGCCTCATTATAAGTTTGCCGGTCCGGTAGTAACAGCACCGTTACTCCCGGCCAGCAAACTATGAGTTCTGCTCGTGGGTGCCTTTTCACCTGCCACGTCAGACTTGGCGGGCTTACTGGCACACGCGAGCAGAGCATGTCGGATGCACCTTGCACCATTCACGAATGGTGCCGGTGCATCCAGCTTCCCCATTGAGCCCTATGCGGCTCAATGGGAATGGGGAAGAATATTTTCCATGACCCGCGGATGAGCAATTATTGGGTCCAGCAAGGGCGTAATGACCCGGTAATTGGTCATTCGCTGGCGCCGGAAAAAAAATGTTACCGGCGGCAGCCATACCGGTTTTTCCGGCACGGCTACCGCCAGTATCATAATCAGGCCCAATGAGTTGTTTTATCAGCAGGCAATTTATAGACTTCAATGCCCCACTGGTAAGATTGCTTTTCTTCTAGTGACAAATTAGTTATATTGCGCAGTTTGGAGCCATCTGAAATGTATGCAGTGTTTTCAGGTGGTGCCCACCAATGTTTCATTAGAATAATCCAGTTGCATGAGCAGTACTGCTTATCAGTGCAACAATTGGAAGGAGCAGAACAAAAGGGAGACTGGCTCTGAGAAGCCTCATGTGATACAATGAAGATTACTTCTGCTATCTGCGCAGGGAGTATTAATTCTATTAAAGACTAGGAGGCGAGCATTATGCTTCAACTTCATTTATTTACTACTCTTCAGCAGTTCAACAAAACTCACATATAAACCTTGAAAAAATCTTCAACAGAACCTTTCCTTTTTCAAACTACAAAATCCATGAGTCTCTGTAGTCTATGCCCTCTCAACCAGTCACAACCCATTTCCTGTGCATGAACTCCTCCTCTGCTTTTACTCGCTCTGAAAGTTTCTCATCTTCCATAACTGATCCTCGCTAATGGTGCAAAGTCTTTCTTTAACTTGGTAACTCAACTGCCGGTGTATCTCCGGTCTCCTGAAGCGCTCTGCTACCGCTCTGTCTTAGCTATTCTTCTGGTCTTCCCCTATGAGACAATACAATAGAAGAGTTTAGGGTGGCGTCTATGTAGTGTACTTGCTAACATAATACAGCACTATTTTAGACAGTACAGTACTCAGGAGGGAATTTAATGCTCGCCTCCTAGACTTTAATAGAATGAATACTCCCTGCACAGATAGCAGGGGTAATCCTCATTCTATGACAAAACTAGAGGTGAGCATTATGCTTGTTCAAAGCTTCCCCAACACCGTTCCTGCTAGGCTCTCAGTTGGTTTAAAATAAAACTCTTTAAACGTACGATCACTCGACCAATCTGCTGCTAGCATCATCTCTCTTAATGGTACACCTCCTCTCATGGCTCTCGAGGCCATTGCCCCTCTCACTGAATGAGCCCCATACATGCTCACATTCACACCTGCTGCTTGCATATTCTCTTTGACCCATCTCGCGATGGTAGTTGAAGTAACTGCGTGAAAGGGCTTCCTACGCGCTGTTAGCAGCTGTGTGGTACTTACTGCCCTATTCTCCACTGTCCTATTTTCGTACTCCTTAATGCATCGTGCTATGCACCATTTCGTGTTACTTGGAAAATAAGGGTAGTGGACCGTAGTAGTCCCTTTCTTGGTTCTTCTGACTATCGAGAAGGTCACTCCTTCCGGTTCTTAAGTATGTCTGTTGATTTCCAGGGCTCTAACGTCTGATACCCGCTTGCAGGCAATTAGGCATAGTAGCATAGCTAGCTTACCTGACAGCTGTTTGAGGGAAAGGTACTTATCTGTTGGCCAATCTGCCAGCAAACGTAATACTGCTGACATGTCCCACGTTGTACTATACCTGGGCTCAGGCGGCACTCTGAATCTCGCCCCTCTGATGAGCCTCACTACCGCAGGATGTTCTCCTACTGGGACACCTTCTATTGGCAGATGGCCTGCTGAAATCGCCGATCTGTAAACTCCTATCGTACGGAATGCTCTTCCGCTCTGTAAAAAGTTCGCTAAGAAATTCAGTACTTCCACTACAGGAGCTGAAACGTGATGCACACTTCTCTCCTTACACCAGCTTGTCTATTTTGCCCAAGCTGCGTCATAGATCCTCCTAGTGGATGGAGGCCAGGATTCAGCGATAAGCTCTGCAGCTTGCGCCAAAATTTCCTGGCAGTGCCCAACGTTTCCTGATATCCTGCACGCGACTAGCGAGATTGTCCCTCTAACTCTCAGAGGATGATATGACCTAGCTGGGTCCGTGAGCAGTCGCTCTCCTTCCGGCAGGACGCTGGGCATGTCCGTTACTAGCTCCATTAACGTTGGAAAACACACTTGTGATTTCCACAGAGGCACTACTAATACCAGCTCCGCTTTCTCCCTCTGACATTTCGCTAGAACCCTGCTCAACATTACAAAGGGAGGAAAAGCATAGTGAGGGCCTCCTGTCCACTCCTGCAGGAAAGCTTTGGTTCCTGCGCTCCCGTGTCCAGCCTCCAGCTGTAGTAAAGGCTCGTCTGAGCATTGAGCCGGGAGGCGAAGAGGTCCATGCACACTGGTCCCCATCTCGTGTTCAGCTTCTGAAACACTGCTGGATCAAGTCTCCAGTCGCTGGAGTCTGTCAGATAACGTGAGTTCCAATCCACTACTACGTTCAGCGTGCCTGGCAGGTACTCTGCTGTCACTGATGTCTCAGACTGGTAGGCAAAAATGACACAAGTCCTTCGCTAGCTCCACTAGCATCTTGGACCTTGTTCCACCTAGGTGGTTGATGTATCGCACTGCAGATATGTTGTCCATTTTTAGCAGGACACATGATTTTACTCTTCTGAATGTCTTGATTGCAAACGATCCTGCTAGGAGCTCCAGGCAGTTTATGTGAAGGCGAAGCTCCTCTTCGCTCCACTTGCCTCCGGTCTGCAATCTGGCTCCCCGGCCTTCCGGTTGGTGTCTGATTCTATTATCAGATCCGGCCTGTCTCCGAAAATGGCTCGCCCATTCCAAGCATCCATATTCTTTAACCACCACTCTAGTTCCGTAATGGAATCCTGATCTAGAGGCACCTGCTGATGGTACTTCAGTCCCTGTTGAAGGTGCTTTATCTTCAACCTCTGCAGTGCTCGGTAGTGCAGGGGACCCAGAAATATGGCTTGAATAGATGCCGCTAATAGCCCCACTATTCTTGCCAAGGTTCTGAGTGATATAAGCTGCTTCTCTAAGCATGCTCTGATCTCTCTATGATATCCTTTATTTTCCGAGCTGGACGCTCTAATGTTGCCTTCCTGGTATCTAGAACAAATCCTAGGAAATCTAATCTCTGCGCTGGTGTGGTATCTGACTTCTCTGTATTCACATGGAATCCCAGCGATCCCAGAAGGACCTGCACCCATCTCGTCTGGTACACTAGAACCTCCCGATCTTCTGCTAGGAGTAAGAGATCGTCCAGGTAGATGATCATCCTGACGCCCTTCTCCCTGATCGCTGCTGCTACTGGCTTCATTAGCTTCGTAAATGCCCAGAGTGCCGATGCATGCCTGAATGGCATTGTCTTGAATTGCCAGAATTGTCTTTGCCAGTGAAAAGCTAGGAATGGTCTGTACTCCTTGAGTACTGGGATCGTAAGGTGTGCGTCCTTCAAATCTAGATGCGTCAACCAGTCTCCCTCTCTTAGGGAGTCTCTGAGCTGGTGGATGCCCTCCATCTTGAAATGCCGGTATATGATCCATCGGTTCAGCTCTTTGAGATTTATAACCGGGTATTGAATCGCTCTCACCTGGTGTAAATCCTTGACCTCGTCCTGTTCCTCTGGACCTGTGGCCTCTCAGGAATCTCCCTCTGGACGGGAAGAATGTGTCCTGGCTTTTATTCTTCCAGTACTGTGCCCTGGAGTTCGGGGATCTTCTACCTCTTTGACAGCGACCGGCTGCGCGACCCCTGAAGTGGCCGGTCCCGCAAAAACCTCTGCTTGGAAATATTTTGCAGATAGATGCTTGTGCCTTTTCCAGTGAAGTGTATGTTCTGACAAAGCGTCCCATCTCCTTCCCAAAGGTCTCCCCAAAAAAGAGTCTCTGGACTCCTTCTCCTGCTTCATATGATGTTAAATCGCTAAGTTTCGAGTCTATTTTCAGTAGAAGGCCCCTTCTCCTTTCTGAAGCAATGGCACAATTCGCATTTCTGAGAAGGCAGACTGCTCTCTGAGCCCAGCCGGCGAGAGCTTCGGGGTCTACTTCCTCCCCGGTATCCTTTGCCCTCTCTGCGAGGTCCATAATCTTGGTGAGTGGCTCGGCCAGGTCCAACACTTCCTCCTGGCAGCTTCTCCAGGACCTATCAATACCCTTGCGGGGGTCCTTACCTGTCTTTGACACAAAGGTCATCATCTTTGGATCGAGCTTGGGGGTCTCCGCTACCTTTCCCGGGAGGTCTGGTCACGGCACTCTGCTCGTAGGCGCTGTCTGACCTCCTTATATAGCGCTTTGCGCAGTCTTGCAGTCATATATTGAGCTACTCGGGGGGATGGTTGCCACTCCATGGACCTCGTATTCCGGATGCTGTCCGGGACAAACATATCCTCTTGAGCATCTAGGAGGTGTTTCTCCTTACGCACCCTCTTTCCCCGAATGGGTTTTACCCAGTCCTCTTCTGTGACCTCTTCTTCTGCCTGCGAGGCCTGATCTTCTACTAGCTCATCTTCCGAGCCTGGGTCTTCTCCTGTGTTGTCGTCCCCTGGAGAGGGGGTCATGAGGTCTGGCACCGCCTGACGCTGCAGATAAGCCTCTTTCAGCTTCGCAAAAGCATCAGTCACCTCTGGGACCTTACCTTCTGCCCCGTTCAAAGAGCCCCGGGGGTCGGCAGAGGATTTCCTTTTGAGGGCTATCTTACTCCCCTTATGTCCCTCTTTCAAGGGTTCTGTGGGCATGCACTTATGGTCTTTGGTGCTATCACTGGGCTGCGAGAGCATAGCCTCTAATGTCTCCAGTCTCTCCTGCAGGGGTCTGACCCCTTCTGCCACTGCATCAATAAGGGAGCTTCCCAGCACTTGCTTAAAGCTGGCAGTGGGGTCCCGAGGTTGTTCCTCCTCGCTCCACTCAAACTCTGACATCTCTGTGCTGTGCTGTGTGCCCAAATACCTGAATAAGGTGTCTTAGCAGGCCCACTGCTCCCTTGTGATGATGCTTTATTAATATCTTTTTTTTGGTCTTTTTTTTTGTTTTTCAGTGGCTGCACCTTTGTATGTGATCTGCCTTCAGGCTTATGCGAGGGTCCTCGCTTCTTTCACACCAATCCTCTGCTAACTAGCAGTGTGGGGTGATCTGTAACTCCCCTGAGCCTTGCTGCTCATGATCTCGTGGGCTGCTGCCTCCTCGACTGTCTGTCTCTGTAGATAAGGCACAGCCTTCGCGATTGTTAAGACCGCTTATTTCTTTAAGTACTGAACTCAAGAATTCGCTCGTGCGAGCGTTATGGAGCAGTGTGCTTCTCTGGTAAGTGCGTCTCTTCAAAGCAACGTTTGCTGGATGCATTGTGTTCGTCGCGCTTATGCTCCTCCCACCCTCGGGTGGGGGCTGGAGCTTTGGAGTGCTGTGAGCTGCTCCTTGCTCGCGGCTGCTCCGCCCACCCGAGGGTGGGGGCTGTCGCCGCTAGCTGTGCTTGGAAAGGCGTGCTGAGCCCCTTGCGGGCGCCGGCTCCTGCTTCCCGAGGGTGGGGGCCAGGCCTCGCGAGTGGACTCGCGCTCCTATACTGCATAGTCCGCGAGGCTGACTGAACCCCTGAGGTGTCGAGATTGGGACAACTCGCTTAAACGTCTATGACTGCAATATATCTAAAATAAAGACGCCTACTGCCTACGCGTACGCGCATATGAAACAAACCCTAAGGCTAGACTTTTCAGACAATCCTCTGCTTCCACACATACACTGTGAAGTCTTTCTACCTGACAAATGCAAGCTCCATTAATACTCTTCCACTCAAAACTCAGTCAATTCTACACTGAAATACGGAGAGGCAAGAAATGGTACTAATCTGCTTGGAGAGCAGTTAAAGAAGAGGAGGAGTTCATGCACAGGAAGTGGGTTGTGACTGGTTGAGAAGGCATGGAATACAGAGACTCATGGATTTTGTAGTTTGAAAAAGGAAAAGTTCTGTTGAACATTTTTTCAAGGTTTATATATGAGTTTTGTTGAACTGCTGAAGAGTAGTAAATAAATGAAGTTGAAGCATAATGCTCACCTCCAGGCTTGTCATAGAATGCAAATGTTGAGGCAGTGTTCATTTGTAGGTTGGCAGGACAATTCAGTATCAAAGATGGCTCCAAGATTTCAGGGTTGAGGTCAAGTCAAGAATGGGTGGCCAGGGAAATGGTAAAGGGACTATATTTACAGGCTCGACTAGTAGGGTATTTGGATTAATGAATTAAAGGTCAGAGACAACTGGCAGTTATCAAACCTTGAATGTCGAGGGGCAGTCTCCAATTCGATGGAGACAACCACAGTGTTCTTGTCATCTAATATATATATTTGAAAGTGTGTCTGCTGCTTTGTCTGATATAGAAATGAAGCGGGAACTATTTAGGGGTCTACAAAGCAGACTAACAGGGGTAGGTTTTCACGAGGAATCTAATGGTGTGGTTTAAAGTTGCTAAAGTTGTACCCCTGGTGGTTAAAATCTATACAAATGCCTATTTTGCATAATTTTAAAGTGGCTGAGGTGGTACCCATGGTGGATGAAACTGAAAAGGATGCTTATTTTGCTTAACAAATTACCACAGACATTTTGCAGTCCTAACTTCGATAACAAATGCTGAACATTTGCTTGGCAAATTACAGGAATAATAGCTAACAATGAGCCAAACATTTCTACAAAGAATCTGGGAAAATTCATACAAGAAATCCAGTAAATTGGCAATCATCATGCCACCCAAAAGATAATCTACTTTTGGTAAATTATATGATGCTTGGAATAAAGATGCAGCCAGGGCCGCAGAGAATTGAAGAATGACATCAAAGACTTCAAGCACAAGCAAGCAGACAGGAAGCACAGACACAGCAAGACGCACCGGAAAAAATACATGCCACACAAAGGAATGGTGCAGTAGTCTGATGCTCGGTGTAAAGATGCAGCCGGGGCAGCAGAATCAGTTGAACAAATGCCATGAAAGGCTTCATGCAAGAAGACAGGAATCACTGACACAGCAAGACACACAGAACAGAGACAAGCCAGATGACGGCTGATGCAGTCATCTGATGCTCAGCATAAAGAGGCAGCTAGGGTAGCAGTGGAAACCATATTAAAGTATCTTTGTAGCCGTGGCAACAATAGGTGCTGTGTGCGCAGTTAAAATCATATGTATGCTGAATATGAGCAGTGGAGATACCCTACCGCTGTGGCATGCTACAGAAGACCTTTGATGCTGTTGTAATAGCACAGTTCTGCTTGGTGAGAAAGAATGTGGTCCCAGTAATTAATCCCTATGTCTTTGACAATAAGGTATACATATATCTTCTGTCTCAAGCCACCCATGCACAGAGATTTTCTAACACAGCCGGACTCCAGAAATGGACAAGAACCACCCAGAGAAATTAACATAGAGTTGACTGCGAGGGACTGGCCGGCTGCTCCGCTACTCCACTGCACAGCAGCACAGCTGAACAGCCGAACAGTCACCACTCACAGCAACCAGTCTCACAGGAAGCGCTCAGCCAGAAGCTTTTGTAGAGTTCTGGTTGAAGTGGTAGGAGCCCTATCCTAAAAGTGAAATACAAGAATAATGAATTCTGTAGCTGTCTATATATTCACAGAAAGTCTTTTTTAAGCTTCTATGAAGGTGGCTTCTTGTGTACAATCCTACCAAATGCTTTCAGTGTCTGATGAAAAAGTAGACCACTCTGTGATAGCGTAGAGCCTCCAGCCGAACAGTCACCACTCGCAGGAACCACACTCACAGGAAGCGCGTGCGCAGGAAGCGCGCAGCCAGAAGCTTTTGTAGAGTTCTGGTTGAAATGGGAGGAGCCCTGTCCAAATGCTTTCAGTGCCAGATGAAAAAGTAGACCGCTCTGTGATAGCGTAGAGCCTCCAGCTGAACAGTCACCACTCGCAGGAACTACTCTCACAGGAAGCGCCTGCACTGGAAGCGCTCAGCCAGAAGCTTTTGTAGAGTTCTGGTTGAAGTGCGAGGAGCCCTGTCCAAATGCTTTCAGTGTCAGATGAAAAAGTAGACTGCACTGTGATAGCATAGAGCCTTCCAGACGAACAGTCACCACTCGCAGGAACCACTCTCACTCTCACAGGAAGTGCAACTATTGTAGGACTATTGTAGGAAGATATCATGGTCTACTGTACTGCAGGCTGTGGACAGGTGGATCATGAGGACAGAAGGCACAGGCAAGGTCTTTGGGCCTCATTACACGGACGGCGGTAAGGGTTTACCGGTACCGTTTTGCAGGCGTTAAAAACCAACCCGCAAAGGGACCAGGGAGCTAATTACGGTACCGCAATTTGCGGTGCCGTAATTAGCACCTTCCCCATTCCCATTATGCCCTATGGGGCAAAAATGGGAATGGGGAAGGGCAATGGGGGAAGGGGGAATTACCGCCCCACCAACCTTGGAATAGGGCGGTAATTCCCCTTTCCAGCAAGGCGGTGCCGGTATTTTACCGGCATGGACCAAGGTGCTAATAGCACCTTGGTCCACCGCCGTCCGTGTAATGAGGCCCTATGTCTCTTTCATGCAGTAACCTTTCCCAGGTATTCATATGGGTGACTTTGATACCATAGCATGGATGAAAACTGGCTCGTAGTCACTGAGGAGACATTGGGGGTCATTAAGACTTTGGAGGTAACCATGCCCCGATTTGCGGCATGGTTACCCCCTTACCGGGTACCAGGTCCGGGTTCCTTGAATGAGGAATTACCAGGCCATTCCAACCTTGGAGGACCCGGTGATTCCTCATTCAAGGAACCCAGACCCGGTACATCCCCATTCCCATTCGAACCCCCATAGGGAAGTTACCAGGCACCCTTTGCGGGTCCCGCGAGCAGACTCGTAATGGGGCGGTAAGGGGATGACGGCTCCGGCACCATTACTAGCACCGTTAACCCCTTAACGCCAAGGTCGGAATGAGGCCCATTATGTCCAAAAAATGTGAAGACATTCAGGAAGTGACTACAGCGTCCAGAGATTTGGCCACACATTTGAGACATGAAATAGGTCTAAAATTTGCTAATTGCCATATTTTAGCTGGAGAAAGCTTGGTTGTTGTCGAGATTAATGGAATGTTTGAACATCTCTTTAATAATTACACTCTACATGTTTTTATCTTAATTGTATGAATTATTATAGTCTTAAAATGTTTGATGTGGAACTGCTTTTCGATATCCAGTCCCTTGTTCGCTCAATACAATGTAGTCAACCTGAATGTCCTTTTCTTTCTCTTTGGAACATTATTTCGTTTATTCACAATCTCGCCTCTGCTGGCATCATCGACCGTTTTCGTTCATGCAGCTTCACTGTCCTCTAGTGGTCATCATGTGAATAAACTATGTGTTGCACAAAGCAAGATGTATTTGGGCCCTCTGAAGAGTTTAATACAGGTAGTAGTGTGGGTGGATATTTAATTGGGGGTTAAAGGCGGGTTGGCACCCTTTCTATTGCTTCATTTTCCCATCTTTATGTTTAAATAATAGTAGTGTGATTTGGGAGTCGACTTTTTGGTGAAATTAAGTGCAAGTATATGAGTTTGAGATTTAGGTAGGTGATCATTAAAAGATGACTTTTCGCACAGGTGTCATTTTAGTAGGTGTTTAAAAGACATAGATCCTACCAAATATATGAATTATTTTCTTTTTAGAAACGCGTTTTCTAAATGTATATTGTTATAATTATGTATTAATTTGTCAAATGAATTTGAGTAAGGTTTACTTAAAACCATGTCACAATAAAAAAAGTAAATGTCTGATTATCATTGGGGCATCAAACTGTAAGTGATTCACATCTTCTTTGATGGTCTCTTATATACATGTTGGGGACTGTCCCAAGCAGGGTTCTACATTTCTTTTCCCAGTGAGGCTATCAGTGAAATCCTCTGACATGCTTTGTGGAAGACTGCGACTATTGTGCAGACAATCAGGGAGCGGCCTGACCTTGTAAGTAGTACGAAATCAGGAATGTAAAAACTACAGTATGATCAGTATCATTAGTGAGTTAATGGACAACAACAGAAAATCTTGAACTATCAGTCAGCAATATACCCTGCAATTGACCCATTGGTGGGGTCATCATCCCAGATGTCATTGCCTCCTACTATACCATGAAAATTGCTTATTCATTAAACATCTTTGCCTATTTTTAGAAATAGTATCCTTCTTTTACTATAGAAACTAGAGCAAAATGTAAGTATTCGGTTTCGACAAATCTACAGATTTGTGCTGTTCTGTGAAGATGTTACATGCTTACATTCTTTAGAACGTTGCAACAAATGTAACCGCAACCAATCACAAACTAAGAAGTGTCCTTTGAAGTTTATTGTAAAGTATTCCAAAGTGTTCCAGTGTAAACATATGAAGTACTTAAGGTGATGCTGATGTAAATATAATAAATATGTACTTTCATGTAAGTTATATGTGGAAATGTTTATTTGATGTAAATGTCTAACTAGGTTCAGTGTACTTACCTACAGCTCACATATTCCTCTTAAGATAAGCCTGACTACTCTGCCACTTTAACAATGTTCCAGCAGTAGTACAGACTGATACTAAGCATTGGGATCTACAAACCATTGGGATAGTTTACTAAAGTCTTACCCCCAGATGGGACTCTAGGAAAACTCCCCTAACAATAACCATCCCACTGAAACGTGCTTACATCCTACCTTTTAATATGGTGATTGAGGTCAACATATTTGTGGTGGTTGTAAGAGGTCATATATTACAAAATGGAGCTAAATGAGAAAAAGCTTAGATAAGGTATCCCTATTGTACATTAGCACCTGGAGCATTCCAAGTGCCGAATGTGATTACCAACTAAATGATCACAGGCCCAAATAACTGGACAGCCTCAAAGAATATGGCAAAACACTACTTTATTCTCGGTTCAATAAAGTAGGAGAAACCTGGCGAACAACAGATTGTAGCTCACACACTCTCATTGCATTATCATCACACAAAAGCCTTTATAACTCAATGTATGTCAGCTGTGTTGTCATCCTACGTGACAAACAAGAAAACCTATTGGGTGGAGGGATTGGTTAAGGGAACATATATATCTATATTCTGTATACATGTTAATAACATCATTGGCTGCCCCATATCTGGTAGGCATGTCTTATTAACACCCTCTTACTACGTAAAGTACAGATAATAGCATAATGCCAGCAGCGAATCTCTTTCAACCTTGAACATTCGGCTAGTTAGCAGCACGTAAGCAACAAAACCAGGTGCAGGGGAACAACGTTAGACAACTGCCATTCTTAGCTAATTAGCCTACCATCTCTCATCAGCTAGGCCCTTAGCCAAGGCTTCTTGTTTGTACATGACCTTACTGTCTGTTCTCTTCTTCTGAACTTTTAAGTGAAGGTACATTGCTATATTCGTCTGGAGCTTTATGAATGGGCTTTGTTTTCCAATGCTGCACCACGTGTGAGGAGATCACGATTTTGTCCATTCTGACCTTTATTTAGAGCTATTTAATTCAATGATATTGGGTGCCATTACTCCTCGTGGCCTCTGGAGACTTGGTTGGTCCGTCCTGCATGCACTTTCTGCACCTTTAATTGTTCAATACTTGGCACTCATACTTATTCACTCGGTTACTTAATCTGAGAGAAATACGTCTACTATATAGCTCTGCAGCCTTGGTCTCTCTCCTCGAGATTTTTTGCTCACTATTACACAATGCCAACATCCATTTTCTTAACATGGCTGCTTTACTGGTGTCATATTTCCTACTTAAGCACACTTCTACGTTGACTTATCTACCTTGCGTTTCCGCTTATTCACCTCTACTACATCTCTTCTCACTTAACTTCATGTATATTGTCTACTTCATATTTGCATATGTTTCCTTCATTGCTTCAGTTACATCCTTCATTCTTTGGACATCCATTCTCCAGATTCAGTACGTCTATGTATCTTCTTTCTTTGTGAGGTCATTTATCTCTGTCCGACTGTACTTATAGTTCTTTTAAAGCCCAGTGGTGTCTGCAGACTCATGTCTACCATTTCAGTTTGGGGATACATACGGTACAGTTATCAGAATGCATCATGTCTTTCATACCTTCGATGTGGTATTTGGATGATAGCAGGTATCACACACAGTGCTCCCTTGCTGTTCTTTCAGTATGATGGAAGTGAGGGGGTGGGCTCTACAGATGACGTGTACACTGCCTCTCTACACTATTTTTCTTCTACTGGTTGCAGAGATAGCTCAAAGGGACTATAAAGACCATCCTTGTGACAGCACATACATGTAACAGGATACATTTAAGTACAGGGATATTGCCGGAAATACAGCTTTTGGTACCTTAACATTTTTACTGAAACCTAAACATGTGGTGGTGCCGATAAATCCGGCATCCTCATCACTAGTAATCTTAGGAAGCAGGCAGTGGTGTAACATGGTAGCAGCTATCAATGATAACAATGGTAATATACTTACAGAGGTTAAAGTGATAGAAAGGTTCCCTTCATATTGTCAGACCCTTTATCTGTGCTGGTTTCTATGTAGTGCAAACCCAGGTGTGAAACAGAGGAGTGCTATACAACAAGTGGAATTAATGGTAGGCCTCAATCGGAAAGACTGACTATTAAGGGCCCACTTTGAAGGACACAGCTAGGAAATGCTGAGGGTTACAGGCAAGGGAGATAAAGACTGATTGCAATAATGCAATTACTGATGCAATAATTTGCCAGCGCTCACTGCACTGTTGAGTGCCTGGATCCGCATAAGCGATTCCCTTCCTTGATTTCTTCTGCTGTATCATACATTTACACTGCTTCACTCCTACTGCTATGTCATATATGTATACTGCAGAATCTTCCACAGGGGATGGCTTGATTGAGCACTTTCTGCAGGCACTCACTGCCCCAGAGAGGGCGGCTGCAACTCTCTGGCCTCTCATGACCGTTCAATAATTACAACAAAATAATTCTATTATAAATCCAGCAATGTACTTTAACTCCTAGAAAACCGCCAAGGCACATCAGGCATGTGGTCCTTTCTTTAATTAGGAAGGATCCAGTTCCGGATATGCTTTGGCGTTTTTTCTTGCCAAAATGCTGGATTTGCACAAATGTTGTGTGCTGATTGATGAACCCTGAAACACATTCCTAAGTGCAGTGATTATTATAGAACTCCCTAGATGGAAAATGTGCTTGCATCACCTTTACAAACTGATCAGACAGGGTCATTTAAGAGGAGATCCTTGTAAGGCACATTGCAGTTCACCATATTGGCCAATGCAGAGAAATCATGAAATAAATGAACATTCGTGTCTTGAGATGCCGAGAAGCCATTGAACTTGTTTGGATCCATTTTCTCATAACAGCGATTTCTTGGGACCGTTTTGCTCTGCATTTTATGAAACCTACGACTGTCTTATGCAATAATTGCCAACCTTCCATCTTTCATAAACAGATGCTTTGGCCCATCTGTTGACTGAAAAGAGGAACCAGCCGAGCTGCCCTCTTCCACTTCGGTTTGTGTTTTCATGAATATTCTTCTTGGGCTTTGAGGCAGAAACCCCTCATTAAGGGAGTATTGTCTTATGGAGATGATGTCTTACTCCACATTGAAAAGGCTAACAACTCTCAGTCCCATTGTATGGATGAAATTAGGGAAGTTTGAATCAGGTTATAAACTGATTGTTGATAAGATTTGATAAGATTGAGACTGTGGGCTTCATTATAGGTTTGCCGGTCCGGAAACAACGGTGGGGGTAAACCCGCCGCCACCGTTGTTTCCGGACCAGCAAACTATGAGTTCTGCAGGCGGGTGGCGTTACGCCCGCCAGGTATGACCACAGGATTGGGGATTTACAGAATGCTGGCTCCGGAATTACCGGACCACCGGGGCTGTAATGTCCTGGTAATTCCTGCAAGTCCGGAGCCGGTAAATCCCCATGAGTCCAGCGTCAGCCTGCAGGTTTTACCGGCACGGCTACCGCCAGACTTGTAATGAGGCCCAATGCCTTTGAATAATCAATACAATTGAACATTTGGTCATACATTTTTCAACTAATCTAGGAGACTTTGCACAATAATGAGTCATTTTAGGTGCACATTAGGTTGATGCTCATCCATGATTCTTACCGGAGAGGGGAAACTAGAAGCCGTTAACATAATGATCAGGTAAAGCTTTGTCACCCCAGTAAGCCTTCATGCATACCAGATTTCTTCAAAGGCTATTTCCATAGTTCCTGTCAGGGACCACCTGCACTCCTTCTTACCCTCAACTAATGAATTCATTGCCCCTGTATTATGCATAAGGCAAGTGGTCAGCTTGCAGTGCTCGCCTGGTGACTTATCACTCTGTGAGGCCTACAGTGTTTGGCTCCTTGGACCATGCAGACAATTGCAAGGTAGTGGCACCCATGATCTCACAGTGTGTACAAGCCCAGAGTGGCATCCTTTCACAAAAGATGTGGGACACGGCTGGAAGGCATGTCCTCAACGGATAGACATGCAGAGGTTAAAGTGCAGTGACTCATCTAAACTGGTACGCAGGAGAACATCTTGGAGACTGTGCATGGACCACCAAGCCTCCTGCAAATGCCTCATGAGGGAAGCAGGGATTGGAGTGCAAACCTAATGAGACTCAATGGCACACATGGCTCCCACCTCCTCTTTGTGACCAGTGTGGTCCAGCAGGGATGTCAAAGGAGCACCCATAAGTGACTAATTCAGTGCAACAACAATTCCACCAGCTCGTAAGCCTGCACGGCAAAAAAAGGATAGCAGAACCAGGGTATTGGCAGGGGGAAGACACGCCCCACCCCCCCCCCCCCCCCTGGTGCCAGGTTCACCCCACTGCATCCCACAGGTTTGGTGCACTGAATTAGCACCAACCCTGTTTTAAAAAAAAAAACACACACTCCTTGTGACACACAAAGGATGGTGCGCCACTCACAGGGTTTTGTTTTTCATATATTTAATATCAGCACTGGCTGGCTCTGTGAGTGGCGTGCCTTCCCGTGCTGTGCAGCGCGCCACTCACAGGGTTGCCACAGCAAGCACATCAGTGGTCTGGTCCACGTTGCCTCATGCGCCTACACCAGCATGCTACTTGTCGTGTCCCTGCCTGCCCCGGCCAGAAGATAACCTAAGTGTTGTTTATATGTATGCATATATTTATGAATGCATGTGAATGTATGTATTAGAAATTGATCTTTTTTAAATATATGTATTTGAACATCCGCATACATACATTTCAATCTGAAATTTATGTTTGTGTATGTTTGAATATGTGCATGCTTCTCTGACTGTAATGCATGGTGTGTGTGTGTGTGTGTGTGTGTGTGTGTGTGTGTGTGTGTGTGTGTGTGTGTGTGTGTGTGTGTGTGTGTGTGTGGGACTAGTTGAGTGAGGAGCTGTGCATGTACGTATGTAGGCATATATTGATATCTCTGTGTCTGGGCATGTGTGTGTGTGCATGTGTTCGTAGCATCGCTGCAAGGGATTGATAGTGATTGTTGGTCATTGTAAGTCCCTTGCAGAGGCTACTGCTATTGGTATTTTTGTTAGCATCCTCGTAGCATGTGATTTAAAGTGACCGTTACTGGCCTAGATAGGTTGTGCCTATCTACGCCAGTAATGGTCAGTTCAAATCCTATGCGTGTGAGTGCTGACCAGGGTGCGAGCACGAGGGCTGTGTGACATGATGAACATTATAATGAGAAAACCAGCAGAACAAGCTGCACGTGAGAGCAACCATTCCCTATCTCTGTTTCTGTGGGAAATGCAACTTTTTGGGACCACCGCATGAACTTTCCGCCACTCAAACAATTTGGCAAAACAGTGCAGATTATATATTTTTTTCAGTGTTTCGTGCAGTTTTGTGCAACAGTGCCAAATGTATTAGCATCATCGAAGGGCTGTTCCTGTGAGGAGTCCAACTAACCATAATCATTATCCCGTACTCTGTCATATATATATATTTAAAAAAAATACCAATTCATGTGCTCTCTAATCACCAATGCATTTAAGTTACTTTGTTTCTGTTATGATGATACTGATGTGTTATTCATATAGCGCCTTACGCCAAAGCGCTTTACAAAGCACATATTTACATGCAATATCACCCAACCGAAATTGGAAGGATGAAAGGCTGAGTTGGCCCTGCTGGGATTCGAACCTGCGACTTGCAGATCACAGCAGTGAGCGCTCAACCCATTGAGCTATTTTACCGGCCATTTATCAAGCTATGTCCAATGTGTAAATAGTGGGGATAGTCGTACGAAAATACATCTTTGGAATCTGCTCGATGTGTCTGGCCAATCATAGATTGCGTGTAACTCGCTATCTTTTTTCGGACTTTTTTTGGTCGGTACAACTGCATGAACTGAGGTGGCTATTGAAGAGATGTTGTAATAAAGAACGCTTACTTTACCAGAAATACTTAGAAAACCATAACATTGTGACACGATTATGTTAGAAAACGGAAGTACTATGTGGTTACCTGCCAAGAAATACAGGAACTTTCATCACACGTTGGTTAATGTAGAGAACACGTTACAGGGAACACCTCTGCTTGCATCCTCAGCACAGGTTTCTCAATGGTGGGAGCGTGACCTTGATTGCCGGTGTATGCAAGAATCCTGGAAATGGAGAATTGAATCAGCTTCACACCCTAACCTAAAGGCCCAGGTCCCTATGACGGCTAAAGAAATGAACACTTTAGCAGAAATAAGCGAAACCTGATTGCGTTCTGTGCTCTTTTGTACTTGAGCTCCCTGGTTGTCAAAAACCAATCAGTTTTAGAAAAAATATTTTAAATAAGTCCATGGTGGAGTTTCCATAGGGCCTAAACGTTAATGATGCATATACGTGTAGATCTGTTTCTTGTGTTTACTTCTGGCAAAATCCCGAAGAAGTTTGAAAGGTCTTCGTAAATGTGCACACATTTCCTTTTTAGAGTCTACACTTTTTTTTAGACGAATGGGTGTGGGTGTGGCCCTTGTAGCACTATTGTTTTTTTGATAGAACCTTTTATGAATTTCCATCCTCTCATATATGCTGTCATGGTGCCAGGATTCTCTGTGTTCTCCAGAGTTAGCAACAGCTTTACTACTATGTTCATCAGTGGTTCGTACCTTTTCTAACTTTGTGTTCATATAATATTGCATTTTAGGCCTGTGGTCTTCCCCCTGCCCCGATTTCTGGGAACCTCTTGCTCTGCTGATCATTGGAGCAAAGTGGGGTGGGACTGCAGAGTGTGGAGGAGTCACCATCAAACTTAATTAAGCCATCTTGAAATTTCGCCTGGAAGTTCAAGATGACACACTACCCTGAGAAAAAGGTGGTACCTAAAATCATTGCTCCATTCTCACAATGATAACCCTGAGAATTTGTGAACCTATCCATGATGTTCAGTGCAGCCAGTTAGACATTTTGAACCACTGTGAAAACTGTGAGGCTATATATACGATGCACAGTACATGGTGGCTTCATTGGATCAATTTTGAAAGTGGAAAATGTGATCAACCTTAATTTGGTTGGCCTTAATTTGGTTATGTCATTAAAATATATTTTTTAGCGATTTCAGCCAAGTCACACCTTGCACAGGACTGCTGAGTAGCCATCACTGGAATCTCACATCCATTTCAGAACCAGGTCTGCCTGCATTGTGTGTTTGCAAATTAGCTCCAGGAAATTGTCCTTGTCAACAGGTCAACATTATTTTACACATAGCATTTTTCCACCAAATACAAGCAGCTCTCAAAGATTCAGACGACTGCATACACGTTTCCGCCTTATTATTGAGTGCCCGTTCAGTATAGTCTGAATCCTTGTGGTTGGAGCATTGGGCCAATGGCTGCATTCCATATCCCATGCAAGTGACTAACCAGGTCCTACCGACATGGTCTCAAGCCCACTCTCCCTAAATAGTACAGTCACAGATTCCACTGGCCATTGTCACTGTCCCTCTGCTGCGATCCACCAACACAACTAAATGTGCATAGACTTCTGAACTTTGTTTCATGCACCTTTTTATTGCCACACCTTTCATTTTCATGCTAGTTTCCTCTAGGGAAATTCCTTTAGAGACATGCTACAATCACCTTGATGCCGTCTTGTATTAGAAAGTCAATTATTCCTGCCTTAATGCATTGATGGATAATTGCCCTGGTAATGGGAAATCGCTCAATACTGTAACAGTCTTCCCAACCCCTCTGTCACTCTCCATTAGCACTCATCTTCCTTTCCTGGCCTCCTTATTCTTCCCCACTCTATGTAAATCCTCCCTGACCCTGGCCTCTCCCATTATTTCCATTCATTCACTGGTTTGCATAATACGTAGTCTTTTCCAAGTGCGTCATGAAACGTTTCTCCTGAAGTTCTGCCGCAAGCGGAGCTCTCCAGCCCGCCACTTAATCTTCACATGTTCCTCTTGACCCTTCCCCAGCTCTACCACTGCTCCCCCACTCAAAATGTCATCTTGAGCCCTATTGTTTTTAGGCATCCCATGGGATTACCGTGGTAATCGCTTTCATCGATCAAAATGGAGGGCCATTTTTTATTTTTGAAATGCCTCACTCCAGCATGTGAGATGCATACACTTTTCTTGCACCAAAGGCCCACATCTTCCTGAAATTGCTTAACAGCTACTGGATGGATTTACACCAAACCAAGAAAAGGCCTATCTGTGACTTCGTACCCAACTTGTTTTTATATTTGGTGCAAATCCGTACAACGGTTTTCAATAGAGTCACTTTTTTTTTCAATAAGAACATTAATAGTAATAGGCAAAATACAGATATATTTTTTTTCTTAATTACATTTTAACCATTTCACGATTTTTCCCAAACATGTACAGTTAGGTGGGGCTTTGCTAAACAATTGTTTTTGGATACTATGATCCAAATACATCCTGTGTGTCAAACGTTCTTAGCAATAGAATTCTGGGAGAAGTCAATGCAAATAGGTCTTCATTATAAGGTGTCGACCGCCACCCTATGATTAATATATATATGAGATTATGAGATATGAGATTTTCATGAGATTTTCATGCATGCGATAAACATGCTATGGAATCCACATTGTTTTCGCAACTGAACATAGCATGCAGATTCCATATGAATCCCTTGCAAGTGTCATCTGCAAAGCTCCATTTGAAGATGGCATTTACATTTTTCCAAAACAAAGAATACAAATGAAGTGTAAAGGCAATGCTGCCTAGTTTTAGTCTTCACTTATAAACTCTGTTTTGCAAATGTTTATTATTGCAAGCAGGTGACATCAACAGCAGAGAGTACTAGTGTTGGTGCATTAGCATTTTCTGTAAAATGACTCACTTGTTGTCATGTGAATTTACTGCAAAATCAATGAAAGAAAGGCCCACAACGATGAAAAAAGACTGCGCAGATTTTCATATCTGAAAAGCCTTAATTGCTGCAATGAACCATGATATATATAAAAGTGTTTTGGGTCAAGGGCACCTCTTTCTACATTATTTCTTTTTTTTGAAGAGCCAAAACACGAATTTCCATCAAGTCTAACAAAGGAATATCTGAGTCGCTTTGTGCCCAACTTGTTTTATATTTGGTGCAAATGTATCCAGTGGTTGTTGTGATAGTGGTGTTCAATGGAAGAAGCTTTTTCTCAATGGGAAATTGAATGGGTCTAGGTCAAAAACGACTTTCATTGTTTGCATAATAACCTTTGAAGAGTACAACAAATCTGTCCAGTGGCAGACATTTTTCTAGACTATTTCTGGATAATCTGTTGTGTGAGTCAAGAGTTATTAGCAATGTAATTTTGGCGAGTGTCAATGCAAAGTGATTTTGCCTTAGCTGTAGGTTGGGCATTGAGGGAGTGGAGTACAGTGGTTCCATTAAAAAACAAATACCAACTAATAAAAGGTAACTACAGGATTCAGGGTGACCAATGACCTACTTGTTAAATTGGTGTTGATGAAGCTACATGTTACGCTCACCTGGTTCCCACGGGGGCGTCGACCGGAACTGGGCCGCTGTTATTTCCACCAGCGTGACGTGTAGCGCCGAGATGACTGACTGAACTGGCCCGCTCAGCCTAGTTTGTCTGGCTCGCAAGAATATTCTTCAGCAAAGGAGAAGAGGAATTAACCACCCGTGGAATTGAGTGTCAACCTACCTTCCCCACTCCCGTTGTCTTCCCACAGATCACTCTTGATGTCCCCTCCTTAGTCTCACCTGATGGTTTGGAAGGATGAGCTCTCCATCCTGCGTCGACCGCAGGGGCGCGTTGATGACCAGTTACTTCACTGGCGTAGAGGAATTGGTGAGTTCCAGTATTGACTCTAAAGTCCAATTGTTCATAAGAGTTCAAATGTCTGCTCTTCACTCTGTCCGATTCCTTGCAGGGTGCCGATTAATCCACTCGAAGATTTCCAAATGGCACTCGGTAAGATTCAGGTAAGTCTATTGTGGTTTTCCCCTTAGGGGCCGGGGTACGGCGATGAAGCAGAGTTGACTGTCCCGACCCGAGATGAGGTGAGACCCCCCGTGGTAAATCAGGTAAGTTTTGTGGGGGGTAACTGGTATTGTCTTTGCTTTCTCCCCTTAGGGGCCGGGGTACGGCGGTGAAGCAGAGTTGACTGCGCCGACCCGAGATGAGGTGAGTACCTCCCGTGGTAAATCAGGTAAGTCCTTGGGGGTAGCTTGTATAGCCTTAGAGAGTCCCCTTGCTCACCTTGCTGTCTTTGTCTCCTTAGGTGTCGGAGGGCGGCCGCGAGATGGAGAGAGCGTGATGGAATGCTGAAGTACCGCCAAGCAGGTGAGTTCAGCGCGGCGCCGAAGGAATGCGAATCGATGCTTCAAAGACTTCTGTCTTTCAGTTCAGTGGCGAAATGGATCAGGATTCAGGTAAGGATTAAAGTTAAAACTCCTGTTCTAACCTTTATCCTTCTTTTCTTCTTGTTTCAGGAGTCCCAGGACTGAAGCGGGCGTGGCTGAAGACTGGAGCTGCTGAAAACACGGTGAGCGTTACGCTGCAGCAAGCAGAATAACGCGAAGCACGTGTGGCTGTCCGGGCATGGTTTAAATAGCCTTGGAAGAAGATCCAGGTAAGTATTCTTCCACAGCCCCACCCAAGTAACAAAATAGTCCCTTCTGTAAAATAGTCCCTCCTAAGCCTCATTTGGCTTGAGCCTTCATGCAGCATGGTCTGCCTCAGGTAAGTTATCAATAATGAGCCCATGGCGCCAGGACTGACTTTATCTTTATGAGCCTGGCGCCATAGGCGCCAAGACTGTACCCAAACAGCCCCTAACTGGGGCTTTTGGGCATGCTCCAAGTGGCATGATGCCTGCTTCCGGGGCTGCTGGGCCTGGTCTGGTCTTCCGGGGGCAGGCATCATGACACTACATAGAACCAAGGCGCCATTTTCCTACTGTTACTTTGTAGATTTTGTTTGATATCTTGAGAGAAAAAAACACGGTAGATCAGCACTGAAGCGAGTTGGTGGGTGTCAAAGAGGGGGAGGTTGTGCTCTTTAGAGATTTTATTATTGTGTTTGAGAGTTTACATTTATTCATTGGGGCATTATATTGTTTTTTAAGTGTATTTTTTAATACTGTAATGGATCATCTTTCCTTCCCAGAGATGTCATATGTAAACCAGATAAGCATCCTCTATCTATGCAGGTAAAGGCCCATTTCCTGTTGTAGACCAAAAAGCAATGAGAAATAAGGGAGCAGTGTGTCCCGTAAGGTTGTCTACGGGCCTGCAACACATACAAGAGCCGTGCTCACTGACCGAGACAGCAACATTCTTTGAGCTGTATTGGAGCCTGCAGCACAGTGGCTGTTGTATGTCCTTGATGAGTCTGCAGGTCATGCAGTTGGTCTTCAAAACACCTCTCCAATGCATCCTTCCACATTTTGACTGCATCATGTTCAGAGTCTGTATTCACTGAGTCCTATCTCCCCAAATGCTGCTGAAAGTTTCCACTTATATATTGAATCACTGGACATTACAATAGGATATATTCTATGTTAGCATTCATTAAAACTGCGTGTGCATCTCGATGCAAGGTTGCAGCATTTCTCTTACCAACAGCTGAACATCTTGAATTGGCAATGCCCAATCTGCAATTTATCATGTACTTATTAGTTTTAGATATGTATTGAGTGTGCACATAGCCTCAGGGGTACAGAAATGCATGCAAGTCTGAGAATCCATGCCAATCATATAACTATAGACTATATTTGATATTAAAATGTGTCTCCAGACGGTGGATGCCATGGATGAAGCAAAGGACATGCATTATCTCTCTAATCCTTAAGCTGCAAGGACACTGAACCCATTGTCAAAGCCAATTTCTAAATGTCAGGAAGTTAGCAACTGTGCCACCACTACCATCACCATTTCCCAGAAGTTAACTCCCCCATAACTTTTCTCATCAAGACCTTGCATGCACAAAGTAATGCTGTGACTTTTGATTACACTGGAATCTATCTTGGCCAATAGGAGAAGGGTTGGTCAGCAGTATGCAATGACAACCACACCCTCTGTTCTACAAGTTCATAGTGAATCAGACGTTTCTGGCCTCAGAGCAGCCTATTGCATCCTCAACTCTGGGCACAACCTGATCCTATTATCCAGTCCAGCCTTGTTGGAAACATCTAAATTCATAAGCAATTGAAGATTTGTAATATCATACGAATTTAAAATTGCCACGAACCAATGTGGTCTAGTCACATTATTTGACGAATAAAAAATCAAGTGGGTTGTTATTTGTTTCATGTTTTAGTCCTCAGGTACAGAGCAGCTCTGATTGATTTAGTCTCTTCCATTGGCCTCTAAGCCATGCTAATAGTAACGTTCGAAGATATCATTTAAATCATAAAATGCGTACTACATTTCTTTGCATTTGATGCAAGTCATTTTCAATCCCTGGGAAACATGTTACAGATTACATTTTAATTGAACATCTGCTGTTCAATATTCTATTGACAGTAAAACCACTGAGAATACTCCAAGAGGCCTGTTTCAATGTGGAAATATCACAGAAATTGGTCTAGAAACCCAAGCAGGACAAAGCATTGATTTGCGTGGTTAAATTATGACAGTCTTGAAGAACCTGTCAGGGCTAAATCCCCTATTGACAACACTCTCCCGGGGTCATCACACATCCTTGCACACGGATGCATTCAGTGAAGAATAGATATGGGGACGGTTCACCCCCATCGCTTCTACATTTCCAGAAAGGAGCTCAGGACTCTCATGGAATGGCTTTTCACTAATACCTAGATCCACACACAATCCACTCCCAGCTTAACAGGGGACTGGGTGATCTCCCCCCCTGTTTTCTCCCCTGATTGGTTGAATATCCCTTGCTGCCAAACTGTGAGTCCCTCCCCCACATTGCTAGTTCCCTGTCCCCTGTAGCTTTGTGTGGCAATTAAAGCAGGGACACCTTGATCATGTAGGTAAACACTTCCTGCTTTATTGTCCTCAGTTCAGTAGTTCCAGGGGAAGACAAATGAGACAGATAGGACGCCAGGCACCGCGCTTCACACACCCCTTCCAGTCACCTCAATCACTAACTGCCAACCATCAACTCGGCACCAACATTCCACCGAGACCCACAATGACATCACATACATGGCGCAAGCGCACCATTACGACACATCCTCCTCCCTTACGCATGCCAACACAACAAATTAATGGAACGTTGACCTGCAATGAACCACACACCATGACAACATTAACACTCCAGCACTATCAATAAGTGGCCAACTAAGCAATAGACCTGAAGCACAAGGGAAGAAAAGACAACCTTCACTGAACTAACCACAGACCCGACCAGAGCACGGCACCACAATATAACAACTGCAACACCATTCCCAACAAACTACTGAACACACGATACAGACAGCAAATCAGCTAACTAACACCAACCTCAACCAGTTAACCGAGCACACCATGCCAATCTCCACTCATAAGTCCAACACACAACCCTTGACCATGCCAACCACAAAGTTTGAACAGGGATAAGACCCACCGAATTGTAGAAAGGACCTAGATATCCCCCATCTGTCCCGGACTACATGGACCCTCGAGAACCAAAACAAAAAAACAAAGAACAACCACCGGTCTCAAGCGCTACCTCAAGACCCCAGCCCTGCCACACCCAGACACTCCGCAACCCCACACAGGGCACCAAACTAACAACCTAACCCATCAAAGCACCTTGCTCCTTCCGCCCTAGTCTGCTCCTAGGGCCTCAGGCCTGCCGCGCCCAATCACACACCAGCTCACCTCGAGCACACCCAGCACTTCCCACCACGTCAAACCGGAAACCAAGCCTAAAACTACCAACCCCTGCAGTCCCCATTCACCTAAGAGCCCAGTAACCAGTCAGACACCATGAAGGATTACGATATCCGCCCACCTTCACTTAATAGTAGCATGACACACCTTCACAATCCACCCACCAAAGCAAAATACACAATACTACTGGGCAACTCGCAGTAATGACAAAACTTCCCATTACCACATGAACTGTTAACAACAATAATAATAATCAACCATTTCCAGCAAACAACTAGATGCCACAACACCACCAATGGCGAAATCGTGAACCACTCTCAAGTCTCCCCTACACCTGAAACCGCAAACCACCAGCACCGTACGCCACCAAAAACCCCCCAAAAAAATGAAAACAGCTGGGTAGCAAAACCCGCTCCCACAGTTGCTCAAACCAAAAAACTTTAATGGTGAACACCTTAGCAAATACTTTCTAACCAGCCAACCACACAAGACCTGGCACACCCCTGGCACCAGCCGTACAAAAATGCAGCATACCCCGTAAAGCTGAGCACACATACATTGCCCAACATGCTGCTCCACACTGATCTGCACGCCACACAACAGGCCAGGAATATGGATTGAACACAATCCCCCATGAAAATGCATATAGTTTAGTTTAGTTTATTCATTTGTATTGCACACCAGACCCAAGGGTATGAGGGCGCATGAGCAGCATGGTTATTCAAAGCTTGGTTACAGGTTGCTTATACATTGCATTACATAATTACAGTGTGACAATGAAGGACATGTGTACAGTTTGGCAGGAAGGAGATAATGCAGTACATATATTTAAAGATTTACATATATTTTATAAATTTACATATAAACATACATTGCGGAAAGCAGCAGTGAACCCTCCCCCCGACCACATGTCCAAACTCTGCCCCAAAACCGTGACTCTCATACCACAGAAAATTCATTACTTCTGCACATTAATCCTTAATGTTTTGACAGAGTCCAATACAACCCTGTCACCGATCCCCAGTGTGTTTTCCCCTCCGGAAACCGCAGCGCCGACTGCAACCTCGGCAAACCCCGGCTTCCAAAATGCATAAACAAAATTATTCCAAATTTTGGAACCCAAACCAGAAAAACAGTTATAAACCCATCCAACATTCAGGTAAAGTCCTCACCCTATCCCGAACCTAAAAAAATGAACATTACATACAGTATGCATTTTATTTTATAACACAGGACCTAAACCCCCCGCTGCTACAACAAAGACATAGCATCCAGACACGACAATACCAAGAGGTTTCTAAGCGCGGACCCGGGGATCGAACCTGTGTTGCTTCGTGTCGTCTTGCTTCCAAGGTGAGCACGTTGTCACTGAGCTATCCTTGCGGGACTCATCAAGGTTAAAGGGCCCGATTCATGGAAATGTGCGCAGAAATCTCGCAAGGGTTGCGCGCCGAGAAGGACACAGAGCAAGCCTGCGCGCAGAGTAAAAAAATGTGTGCCCTGCGTATTCATGTAATTGTTTGCGCAAAGTAACCGTATTCGCAAGTCGCACCCTGATCGCCCTGACACGCCCGCAAAGCATAAACAGCCAGATCATCTACCTTTGAGCGAGACTACACACACCCTTCAAACAGTACGTCGGGTCCCAGGCAAGTAGGCCTGCATCTCGGGGACCATGTGCAGGGTCCCCCATAATTGTTCCCGGCACCCCGACAACCTGCGTATGAAAAATCATAACTCGGTCTATACTCTGAAAATCTGTGTGCAAACCCCTGGAAACAGTTCCTGCACCCGGCTACACTGCTTATGCGCATCCCTAAGTTACATCAGAAACCCTAAATAAGGCGTTGCAAGTTCCAAATAAATACCTATTCAGGCCTGAGCTAGACGAGAAGGAAAGAACCATGGTGACAATAGAGATAGAGACAGTGGTGATGCGAGAGGATTGGATAGCAGTGCATAGCATGGATGACACAGGACGGGCATAGAGAGCAGTGACCACAGTGACATATGAAGAGATATTCAGGAAAGAGAGACTAGAAATATAGATGGTGTTCGAGATAAGTGTGACTTACTGGTTACAGATGCACTACAGGGAGGTACCACAGAGGATGGCAATGACACTGAAGCACCAAGCCCCATTCTAGGTACCCAGCACCCTATGGACCATGGGTCCCTATAACGTCGGTCACATAAAAAGCTTAGTGGGAGTGAAGATCAAGCTGAAGCCAGGAGCAATTTTACTATGATTGAAACAGTACCCCCTAACTTAGTAAGCAGATGAGGGCATTTATGAGACAATCACAGCCCTGATCGAGAGAAGCATTCTTGTACCCTCAGAGTCCCCATGCAATACCACAGTGTACCCATTGAGAAAGGCGAAGGGGGGTCATGGCGTTTCATACATGACTTAAGGCCTTGTAGAAGCTGATTATCCTTCATTTGAAAATCCAGCGAAAATTGTGTGCAGCATTCCGGCAGAAGCTGCCTGTTTCACGGTCATTGATTTGAAGAATGCTTTTTTCTCAGTATCACTACACCCAGACTCACAAGGCTTAACCAGCTTTATGTATGGAAACCAGAAGTGGAAACATACAAAACCTCCACAGGGGTACTGCGAGTCACCATGTATCTTTAATAGAGTGATACAGATGGACTTGAGCAACATACAGATGGAGAGCACGGTTTTGCAGTACGTAGATGGCATTTTGATTTGAAGCACGACCAAAGAGCAGTGTAGGAAGGACTCAGTACACATGCTGACTTTGTTAGCTGACAAAGGATACAAGGAGGACAAGGACAAGTTGCAGTACTGTCAGAAGGAGGTGCTATACATTGGACAGACAATAGGGCTCATTATAAGTTTGCCAGTCCGGAAACAATGGTACCAGTAAGCTTACCGGCACTATTGTTTCCGGACCGGCATATTACAGATCTGCCTGCCAGAGCCGCTGTGCCTGACAGTTCTGACCCTGCCGGGCACAGCGGCCATGGTAGGCAGACCATCACGGAAGCAGCGGCACCATTATAACAGTGCCGGTGCTTCCCTGTTCTCCACTCCCATAGAGTCCTATGGGACTCTAATGGAATGGGGAACACCATTTTACCAGAGCCTGACTTTCCAGGCCACTGTGGTTGTAATCCTCTGGTGGCACCGGAAAGTAAGGCACCAGTAAATATTTACAGGTCCGGCAGCAACCTGCCGGTAGCACAGACATGGTTATCGCTGGACCAGTAATGATCCCAATATCCCAAACTGGCTGACATATCACCCGAGAGAGAGCAGAGACAACACGCAAAACACCTAAGCCCATAACAGTGAGGGAAATGCAACAGTTCTTAGGGATATGCGACCACTGCAGAGCATTGGTCTGTCACTACAGCACATACACAAGACACCTACTGGGCACCTTGAAGGAAGCACGGAAAGGAAACAAAATACTGACATGGACTACAGAGATGACTAGGGATCCCAGACTACAAAAAGGAATTTTTCCTGTTTCTCACACTGTAGTGATGAAGGCAGTATTGACACAAAAGACAAGCACTCTGACAACCCAAAGGGCATCAGGATACGAGATGATACAATCAAATGTAGGATTAAAGATAGCGAGATGCAAGATTGTTAACCCAGCAGCAATTTCTAGCCAATATCCTACAGGTAGGAGACTATGCCCACAACTATACAGCAAACATAGAGATGTTCAGTGACATTCCCAAGGGAGAGGAGAATGCACTTGAGGGGGGAGAAGTGCTCTACATTGACGTGTCTTCAACAATTGATCAGACAGATGAGGTCAGGAATACAGGAACTGCAGTAGTAAGACTGAAGAGAGAAAGGACAAGTGAAGAAGTAGCCAGTATTCCATCCCATTTCTCAGCACAAGCAGCAGAACTAGTGGCCCCAATACTAGCACTGGAAAACAGCATATAGAAGGAGGTAACAATATACTCCGCCTATGTGACATCAATGGTACATTCTGGACTGTCACAATGGCTCAGGAGAGGGTTCAGAAGGGTGAAAGGGACCCTAGTACAAAATGCACTTTTATTGGGCAGATTGATTAAAGTAATTGCTTATCCAAGGAAGACAGAAATCCCGAAGTACCAAGCACACCTTAAGGGGAAAATCCCGTCTCAAGGGGAACAAAGCAGCAGACTTTGAGGCAAAGTTTGTAGCATATTTTGGGGAGCCATGGGAACTAGAAGGAGCTCTAAATGCGTGAGAGTGCAGGGTACAATGTACTGCCAGAAGCACAGATCATGGAATTTCAGGGAGCTTCACTCAGGAAAGAGAAGGAACTGTGGCCCAGGAGGGGATGCACAATGTCTCTGACAGATGCCCAATGGTGACAGGATAACACAGGGAAAGTGGTGATGCTACTAGCATTATTGAACACTGCATTGACACAATTGAATTATCCAACACACACAAGGAAGGAGGTCATTGCTACTCGCATTGGAGAAACATGGATTACGTCCAAATCTGGCAGAACATGTGGCTGACTTTGTGAGAAATTGTTTGACTTGCCAGCAGTTTACAGCAGGGCATACCTGAGAGTTGTGAGAGGAGCCATACCTAGACTGTCATGATCTCTGCTTCCAAAAGGCCAGGACTTACCCAACTCCCTTGGAAGCAGACCCATAACCCAGGTTCCGAGTGCCAGCCAGTCCCAATTGGGACCTTTTGGACCCTGTCCTGGCGCCAGTGGCGCCAGGCTCATAAATATGCGCAGTCCCAGCGCTGCAAGCGCCGGGCTCATAATGCTTGGGTGGACTTACCTGCAGCAGACCATGCTGCTTACTTACCTGCCAGTTGAACCCCTGATCCTCTTCTGTTTGGGACTACTTTTCCTGTTGGGTGGGGCAGGAGCCACTCCCTAGGTTCAGAACACTGGAACTCTTCTGGAAAGCAGGAACTCTTTTCTTACCTAGGCGTGGCTGTGGAAGGAGACACCTAAGC